>NC_090724.1:0-625000 GCF_040954835.1 Lepisosteus oculatus | reverse complement strand
TGAGACAGTGATTGCGTCAGAACCGCGCAAACACTCTGCTGGCAGAACAGCACTGGTCAAATTCTACATACCCTTTGTACACCTGGCAGGATACTTAATCTGCCTGTAGGTTCTGTTGGTGCTCTGATGGTTAATAGTGTGGTATTTTGAGGTTTACTGTATGTAGAGTCTTTTAGGAAAGGGAGTGGGCAGGAGACATTCTAAAAGTTCTCTGATGACATTTTAAAAAATGTATTATAAACTACAAAGGACAATTCAACACTTGGTGATGTGTATTTTGGCAGCTATCAAGCAGTGAAGCATCTCGGAGAAGTAGAATCTTGGCACCAGTTCACACATTGCCAAGTCAAGTCAGAATTTTGGATTTTCTCTTTTTAAAAAAAAACATCATTGATCTTCAGTAAACAAAATCCAAGAACAGCTTTGAAGTCTAAATCTGGGTGTTTGAGTTCTGCCTGAAAACTAAAATGGCAGCAGCCAGATTTGAAATTTCTCAGTTTTCTTTTCTGCTTTTTTCAGATCTAATAATTATATGCTTGGCCCTGTCTGAGCTTTGTGATGAGGGCAATCTTTGGCATTGGCACATTTTTTTGTTTCTGACATCTTTATTTATTCGATATGCATTTACAGTACACCATTGTGTACCAGCTCATAGATTAAAATCTAAAGAGATTAAACTATGCTCACATCTTTGGTTTGTGCTTCAGTCCCATGAGCTAGGGGCTGTGTAGAAGAGATTGTGCTGTATTTTCTCATTTCTCTGCTGCGTGGATTCATTGACTGTCACCTCCTGTCTAATGGTGAAAACAATGACACCCATGCTCATAAAGTCAGAGCTCATTCCACTTTCCCAAGTGTGAAGACGTGTGAACATGCATGGCCAGGATGGGATACTAGCCCTTAACACTGGTACCCTCCGGTAGTGCTGGTACTCATTTATACAGCTGGGTGGACTGGAGAAAGTTGAAGTGCCTTGTTCTGAGATTCAACATCAGTATCCTGCACTCTGTTCAAATGCTCCAATGCTTCCCTAGCACTAGTAATGCTGACAATGAGAATAATAAAGTATATGGATTCCTGAATTCACAGAATTTCAATATTATCTTTTGTTATCTCTCCACCTGTCTTGAAATTTGCAATGTTGACATCTTGAATGTACTACCAAATACATTTAAAAGATATCAGGGTGCCTGCATTGAAATGAAGGAAAGCCCTGACCCACATGAGGTATTTTAAAGGATCTTGGGAAGAGTTAGGCCATTTAAAGGACTAAGGTGAAGAATGTTGGACTTTTTTCATGCTGTACTTTAGCTAAGGAGTGATGCAGTGAACTTTAGCCATGTAAGATCTGGGCCTTCTTTTGGAAGACTGAGGCAGAATTCTGAAGCAGTCTGATCGTAACATAAAGAAAAGACTAGACCCATGACCCTTAAAAATCCAAACCAGGAGGAAGACTAAAAATGAAAACTTGTTCTCCCCTTCAGTGGGGTTTGGCTACCTAAGCTCTTTGGCACTGGTGAATGCTTGGCTCTCTTTGTTTCTTTGTTTATCAGGCAGCAGGCATACTGTATCTGCAGCTTGCGAGCTGTGAGCTTGTCATTTTGCTTGACAGTTGGCCAGTGTGAGTTGTGTGTGTACGTATACGTATGTGTGCAGTGATTGATATGGTAATGAGGTGGGTGGTAAAGATACGAGGAGTGCAGAAGGGCTCTCCTTGACTGATGAACTAGGGAGACAGAAAATGTGTTCCATTCATCAAACAGTGACAGAGAAGTAGGGCAGCGGCCAGAGCAGTTATCTCAGGCAGATGCAGGAGGCAGGGGTCTGTGCTCCGTGTCGTGTGTCAGCAAACTGACTTCTGTGTTATCTGGATTGCAGGGGTTGTAGAATTCCCACCACAGACACACACACACCACTGCTGACATAAAGTTTGTTTACTTTCCAATTTATTCAATTCAGTTTTGAGGGAGGAAAATACCTAATTTGTTCTGTAGTTTTGAATTTTGGATAAAAACTACAGATTGTTTTTAATTAATTGTTTTGATTCTTAGATAGACAAAACTAAATAATAAAAATGAAATACAGTGGATTATATCTTTTTGCTCTAAAGTAAACTATTCTGACCTGAATTTATTCATGTGTGGCTGTTAACTTTTTTTGTTTTTTTGTGGTATTATTCCAGTATCCAAAATGACTTTATAATGCAGTGACCTTGTATTGGTCATAATACACAGATGTGTATTTTGCTCCACAGATGTGATTCCACGTATTTGCACATAATGGAGGTGTGAAGTATGTCAAGAAACACTGTGAGTGAACTTTTTCCTTGTTCTGAGTTGGGGAAAAAAAGGAAGAGTGATGACATAAGCATCTGTATTTTACTGTTTTGTCACCCTTTTTTATATCCTAGCCAGGGGTGAAAATGTAAAGGTGTCTTAATTGGGATATTTTAGGTGGAAAATGTTGAATTGATACCAATGAGAGTAGTTAATTCAGCTCATTTTCTCAGTTAGTTGCACAAAGCTTTAAAATGCTCAGCTATTACTTCGTCTTGCACAGGGCAGAACAATTTGCTGGAGAGGACCCATGCAGGACCCTGGCAATTAGACAAGCAGAATTAAGGGACCAGTGTGCTATATCAAGAGAATAAACTGTCACAACTCCACACCCAAAGTCCTTTTTTCTTTTTTATTGGCTGACCGGAGTGTCTTTTTGACTCATTTATAGCCATGCAGCTACTGATTAGCCCCATAGACTAAGAGGCCGCAGGTTTGCCTGATCTGTTTCTGCTCTTTTACAGCTCATAGTTTATGGTGTTGAATCTTATGTGATCATGTGATCACATTAGAGAAGCCTGCCTGCACTTCCTCATTCACCCCTGTGTGCAGTCACAGGCATTGTAGCTGTGAGCACCACGCAACTGGCTTTCCCACATTGGGCACCTATAACGATTAATTGGCAATTCATTATTTTAAAATATCAATATTTCACGATGCACTTTAAACAATGCAAGTTCATTTTAACAGAAGTACCCTTTTGAAACACTTTGCTTGTGATTACAGTTACTAAAATCTGTTTTATCAGCAAAAAATTACTTGGAGTTACTTGTCTGTAAAACTGCATTAACCCAATGAAACCTTAGTCAATTTCGCCCTGGAATGATGTCCCCTCAAACAGTTTGTAATATCTCTGGACATTTATACAGTAGAAGCCTGGTTTATGGCTTAAATTATACTAATGTGTCCCACGTTTTGTCTATAAACTATTTCTCTCTGTTGCACTATAAATTGTATCTCATTATTTTAATATAAAATAACACTAAATCACTCCTAAGCATCTGATACTTTCAGAATTTCATTTGAACTGAGAATTACTGTTATTACGGCTTCTGTTTTTGGCTGATGCCTTTATCCAAAGCAACTTATATTTCTGCAGCCAGATATTGTATTGAATCAGTGTGAGTGCAGAACCATACAACAGCAGTGCCTTCCCTGGGATTCCAACCCATAACCTTCCTGGTACAACTCTTGAACCCTGGCCGCTGCTCCCCTGCCTGTGTGATGATCTTGTTCTGTAGATTTCTTTATGGCTGCCCAGGCATACACACAGACAGGCAAAAAACATCCCTGACATCTCCTGCTAAGACATTATAAACAGGAGAGAAAAGATCCAGTTCTTCAGAGTTTAGTCTTCAGCCTTTAATACGGATCTGAGCAAACAGTACCTTGTATGCACAGCAGTGCTCACTCAGATGACATCCGCTGATAACCATCATGTGTTCAGTTCACTTACCACCAAGTCTAATTTTGCTTTTCATTGTAAGGAAAACATAGCTTAGAATAGTCCAGGAACACGTTAATTAAGGTAATTAAAGGAAAATTATATCTTATTTTGAGACATTTTAATTGGATTAAAAAAGATGATTGCACTATCTATTGTGCTCTTTCTGATCATTATCTTTTTTCCTAGTTATTTAACAGTTCTCTTAATTAATATTTTATTTCATTGCACTTACATAAAGCACTGCCTGGGAGTGATTTTGAAAATACAATATCTCAGTTTTTGAAGAGTTTACTGTGGTCTTTGACATGTGCTTCCCAACTCTAACACTAGCAGCAAATAGTTATTCACTGCAATTTAATATTAAGTACTTGGTTTTCTAATTTTATCTTCATTTAGCATAATTATATATGCCTTTGTATAGTTATATAATATGTACATCATTGACTCTGTTTTATAATTCCATCTAAAGTGCTTTATAGATGGAACAAGTCCTGTCACTCATAACTGCAGAAGATGCCATTGTAGGAAATGTTCAGCATTGGTTTATATAACAAGGTGTTGCAGAGAATCTAACCTGCTGTAGGTTCTTTCATGAGGTGTGAAGGATTGTGTGTACTGAGAAAAAGATATAACCCACAGTGGTTCTGTGTGAATTTCATGTTGATTAACATGGTTAATTAATTAAACCAGATTATTTTTCTCAGTAGACAAATGGCAAGTGGCAAAACTGTCACAAATGTGAACGTGCTGGTTGCATCTATGTTGTAGAATAACTTTATAGGTCCTATGAGTTTTATTTATTTCTTGTTTTTGTCTAGCACTTTTTGCAATAAGTCAAGGTCTTAAATCTGTTGTTTAATAAGGAGTTCCAGGTAATTCTGTGTTTTACTCCTTTGAGTCCTGTGAGATTCATGTTGCAAAGCATTCCAGCATATACTCTCCTTCAGACAACACAGAATTAAGTTGCTTGTTTTATTTACAGTACTAGGCCTCTAATAAGAGCATTACCTTTACAAGCAAGAGAACATCATTCATGTAACAGTGTTTGGTTGCTAGCAAAGAAGTAATCCTGAGGATCTCGTCTGACTCATGAAAGAATGATCAGGAAAGGGTATCTGCTTCCTCATCGTGGCTGGGTATTTTACTCTACAAACACTTTCTCCAAAAGGTGCCTCCTCTTGTCATTAAATGCTTCCCTGTAGAGTATGTGTTTGGGCAACAGCAGCCATGTGCATGTGCAGTAATGCCTGATTGATGCAATATTCCCAGGCGCACAATTATTATTTTTTTCTGTTTAATGACATTGTGGGAATAATTCCTTCTGGAACATGGAGACGTTAGGAAAGCTATTGTGAACTTGGCTAAACGTTTAAACTAAAAGAAGTTAATTCTTTACTCTCTGTACCTCTCTGGGGTCCTGACATCCTCATCCTGTGGCCAAGGGGCTGGCCCTAAGTCAGGCCTAAGTACTTGACAAACAAAATGCATTAAATTCCTGGGTGTTGTTATTCACAATGAACTAAATATTGCATTTTTATTTAGTACAGTTCTGTTCTGCATGTATAATTTAATAACACCACCTGTATGTCAGGAACTATAGCAATGGATTCTTACTGCTTTTATAGACAGAAATGGCATCATTCTAATTGCATTGCGATTATGTATACATATTGTCAAATATTAATTCTTTATTTATTGGCTTTTCTGCCTAGTACAGCTCCCATTTAATGAATTTATACACCAATTGTCAATCCAATTATTTCTGTATTGCAACAATTCACAAACGTTCTATATAGAATTATTATAAACAATTATAGTTTGAGTGCTATGGCAGATGTTGGTAAGTTCTGTTGAGTGCTGTGTACTTTGAATTTTGTACCATTGTTTGTGCAACCAAGAGCCGGCTATGACTCAAACGTACTGAACCTTACAGTGAAATACAGTACAGTTTCCATGCAGTTGTACTGTAAACTGTGAAGGGGCGCTGTGCTCTGGTGTCTCACTATCACTACTCTCTTTCCTGATCTGCAATATTGAATGCAATGCATTAGGGGAACTGGCTGTTGTGAGTTGAAAACCACATTTGAGAGGGTTTTGCTTTTTACTGCGGACACCCAGAGCTGTGACTTCATGTTGACTCCTTTATGAGCCTTTTTCCACAGCTGAGCTAATGGCCTACCGACTGAATTCCTCCATGTGCACACCGAAGTGCTCCAGCCAGTTTGTAGCACGCAGCTTCCACTTTATACTCCACCATCAGCAGGTTTAAACAAGTGGCTCATTTAATTATTCCTTTCACCATGGAAATGAGACTTTCAATTCCAGGAGTTAATGGAGGCCAAGTGATTGTTTTTCATTACTTATCCTTATCAGTGTTCAGTGTGTCTTTATTTTTGGTGTTTTGGGGTTAGCGTTGTATTTCTTTTGTTTCTCAGATGAGTGGATTCTAGGCTCTTTTCCCGAGGGGATTTTTTCTCTTTTCCTGTACCAAACCATTCTATTTCATTTGGCATCTGGCCAGTCTGGCAATCTAGTTGTTTTCTTTGGCTGCTATATTTAGCATCGCTGGTAAACATGAACAGACTAGCAAGTCTTGTCTGCACCTTCATCACTATCCTACCTGCTTATTACATTGTAAATACATATTGTGGCTATAGATGGTATTTAAGTGCTCACTTCATCTCATCGTCACTATAACATTTTTATCGTTTTTATATGCAACTTGCACAACTGGGTAAAGTGAAAGTTCTTAGCAGTGTGACCTTTAAATAATAAGGGCATAACACAAATATCTGAGATCCTCCAGCAAGTTTAAACCCTTGTTAAATAGTAAACAGGGCAGCAGTAACAGACATTGCTCTGTCTTCCTCTGTCAGCCTCCCTCAAAAGTTGCCAGTAAAGACTTGTTCTTGTCTGGCAAAAGCAATGATCCCTGAGTGCTACTGTGAGTGCTGCATACTTCTTTTTACTGCATGCTTAGAAATAGGTCCTATAGTTGTCACAAAAAAGTCCCAAAACCCTCATCACATTGAAATGATTTTTTCGATGCTGTTTATAGTGCAGGTCCCTCTTTTCATGTTTTCTCATGAAGGGGTGTTAACCCCACTGTCATGGCCAAACCCAATGCAAAAGTTATGATTACAGATGGCTTCATTGCCAATGTCTAGCACGCTTAAGCTCTTAACTACAAGTCAACTATAAGTTGTTTTTATTCAGATAATATTTTCATTTTTAGGTGTTGTGCTCTAGAAAACAGCTGGTACACATTGGCTTTTGTTGGCTAACGTTGTGCAGTAGTGCTTGTTGGTCCAGGATTTATGTGAATCTCATTCATATTCATATTGTTTACTTTACATGTGGAGCAATAGTTTTGCTACAGTGAAACTAGGCTTCGTTTGCAGTTTTTGTGAAAATTCTGTCTCAAAAAGTTACCCAAGAAGACCACTGGAGCTTCTGTCTGTGCAACACCCATTTTCACTTTGTATATTTCCTAGTTATTTCACATGATGATTCTGTGAAGTTTCACATGCCAGGTGTTTTGTGATGGAATTATCTTTCTGGTATGTGCTTTCTGGGTGTGAGGTGAGGAAGACTTGCGCAGATTGCAGTGGTTCAGTGAAGCAGGGCTGAAGTCAATATTCTCGTCTGTCTAAAGAGAGTCTGTAGGACAGCAAAATGCTGTGGGGCTGTTTCAGATTTTCATTTTGGAGTCCTAATGCTTTAATTTGCTAGTTCCGTGACAGCTGTAAATTACAGAGTGCGTCTGGGACAGTAAACAAAATGGATTTAGGATAATTGTACCTTTTGGGTAGCTGTAGCAATGACTGTGCAAGGCTGGGGTTGATTGTTTTCTTAGTTTGGGTTTTGCTTCAATATGACACAGATGCCAACACTGAACTTTGAATTTTTATTAGATTTTGTGTTATTTCAAACTGTTTTTGACCTGTTGGTTCATTATGTGCTTCAGTGTTGTTTCAGGTGATAAATAATAGGGTCAGAGCAATATAAATGAAGTAAAAACAAGAACTTGCCTATATTAACTGATTGTAGCGGTGTATCTTGTTCTTTAATGTTATAATATATTAGAATAGAAATTACCTTTGATAGAATGGTTGGCCATGAGTTCATTCATTTACTAAAAGGTACAAATGGAGAGTAGACAATATGCAATAAACTCCTTTTATGCAGAGCTAAAATAATATTATGAGTCACAGAGACCTATTTTGCTGCGTTGCATGTTTGTGCCAGTCATCAACTCAATATGGAAAATGATGGCAGAGATGATTTGGAGTTTGAAGCTGTAAAATAAAAGCTTAGAAGCCCATCTTGTAAAAGTATGTTTAAATATAAATAGCACGCTTAACATAACATTTTCATGGTAAATTGAAATGCTGCATGAAGCTTTGATGTTTTTCTTGTTTTTTGTTCTTGAAAAACACATTTGAAAATTGAATACTAGTTCTGAAAGGGGGTGTTGTGATTGCTCTTTCAAAACCAAGGATGTGCATGTCACACCAAATACAACAGCCCCCTTCATTTTTTTTCAGCCGATAATTTCGTACATTGCACCTAATTTAATATTTTTAACACATTCCTCAAGAGAAGTCACTAATTCGATTCAGATGATTGCACAGACACCCTGCATTTGGAGTTTGTGAAGCTAGTCTTCATGCAGGTCATGTGACCCGTTGGGGGTGAGCACAGCATTGTGGGTGGGTTCTAAACCTTTGTGGTGGTTGGCTTCACAGTTGTTTGCACTCAGTGATGTCGCAGTCCTCCTTTTTCTCCCTACACTTCCTTTATTCTAAGGCTGTAGAGAGAAAAATGAAAGCTTTTGTTCTATTGCTGAATATTTATGAATTTTCTCAGTGCTGGCTGCCACCAGTCTAATTATTTGTCTAATTTTTGATGAATAATCCAGAATTCTTGCTATTAATTAATGGGAACAGAAAGAACTGCACATTTTATGTTTTATTAATAAAAGGGAAGAAAATTAAAAGAGAAACATATTTATTTTCTTACTGCTGTCTGGTCTGTGTTTCTTCTCCCTGTTGTGAGCAGGCATCTGTGTTCTCATTATCTCCTTGATGTATAACCCAAGGTCTGCTTAATTAACATCAGAATTGCATTGTGTGAGTAAGTTAATCCGGTAATATGTTGATGAAATGCTGCTTTGCTGTTTAAGCACAATGTCACTGAGGGTAAAGGCTGGGGAAGTGAACACATAAAACTGATTAGGACATAAGGCCATTTCAACATACATCTTATATCTAAATTTACCCTTCTTGAGTTAACCTTTATTAACTAATGACAGTTTTCAAACCCAACTAGTTTGTTTCTGTCTATATTTAGGTCCATAACCACAAAATACAGTATGAAAATCACTACTATTGGTGTGCAGCATTTTCCGAAAGATACTGAATTCGAAATATCCGCTTCACATATCACTGCCCAGTTGTCTCTTTAGTTGGATAGTACACCATTAAAGCTTGTGATCATTGTTTGAGAAGAAAATTATATTTAAAAATATGAACAGAAGGATTTCTCAGTTGTGGACAGTTCTTAGAACATAAGAAATTACTAGCCAGAGGAGACCAGATGTTTTCAGTTTTGGCATTCTTTCCCTTTTGGTTGCTAGCAGCTCATTGTAAAGTGCCTTGAGATGATGTCATTAAAGGTGCTATATTCAAACATATTATTGTATTGATCCAGCCTTGTCATGAAGGATCCCAGGCATTCTGTATCGATCACATTGCTGGCCGGTTTCTTTCAGATACTTCTTCTAGTTCTAAATATGTTTTGCCTTTGGGGTCTCCAGAATAGGAGAGTAATAAAACTACAATGTTATTGAGTATCACAGTGGGAATATTAAGAGTGCCTGCCTTCTTTGTGCAAACGCCCAACCTCAAAAGACACAACTTTAAACATGTAGAAGTTCCTGAATTCATGTCTTTCCCCAAATAATCAGAGCAACTGTAAGGCCCAGTAGCTTCCACATCTAGCAGTCAGTAAAGGGAATCTGGCAGCTGCACTTTAATTACTCTCAGCCGGCACCATTGAACCTCACCCAGAAACTCCCTATGAATAATCAAATGTGCTGCTCATTGCTAGTTAAGGGTGCTGTACACCCGCAATGAGGCCAGCAAATGAGAGGTGTCAATCCTTCTAATCATAATCCAGGCTCATTCTGTGGTGTTTTATTTTTCACTGTGAAGATTCTGATCCTGAGGGCAAGTTTTCAGGAGACCTTCAGATGAAGGGATGTGCTTGGGAAGACCCTTGCTGGCATCATGTCAGCAACCCCGTGGGGATTAACCTCGAGACAATGCCTTCTGGGCTTGGCGACAAGGCTTCTGAGCTCCCAGCACGCTGGAAAAACAAAGACATTGAGCGCATTATCCTCGGTGCACAGCTTATAATTAATCACATCCTGATTACATTGTTTGATCTGAGCAATGTGTGCACATGCACAAATGCAAATTCACACTCACATTTAAACATATCATTCCTTTATTATATCCTGCTTCATGTTCTTTGTCTCTGACAATTTCAGGCATTACCTTGCAATCTCTTGTTTTTTAGCCAGTTTGGAGCAGGTGAGAAGCTTTCACTTTTAATTCCCAAGGACATGTAGGGTTTAAGCAGAAGACAGACGCAATGAAGTGTGTTTGTGTGTGTTTAGAATTTATTTCCTCTTATTAGTTATTATTAGTCTACTTATTGTACACGGGAGTTCTTGTATGTTGCAGTTTACCTTCCATGTCTTTAAGATTTAATGCCTTTTTTCACACTGTGATACATTCTACAGATTTCTAACATGCAGAATCAGCACAGAGCATCATATCAGTCTAAGTAAATGGTTCTCTTTTTATAGAAGACAGTTGTAGAACATTACAGATTACACTTTGTCTTATTATTAGATTAGATCCTCTTCTTTCTCTTTTTATTTTGTCACTGGTTCGAAGTAACCCCCCGGGCCATGCTTCTGGCTTCAAGTCTCTGTGCTCTTGGATCCTAGTGAGCTCAGTTTAATTAGCTGATACACCTCTGCTCAAACCTATAAATAGAGGTTTTCAAGCAGCTTGTTCACCTCCCAATCTCTTCCGTTCTACACCGCAGGCAAGTGCTGGGCAGGAAGTAATTCGACTGCTGCTGTCCTTCCTGAGTGGGCGCCTGACACCCAGTTCATAGGCTGGAGGGAGGTGCTGAAAGCCCGAACTTCCGTTTGTCAGGAAAGATATGGGGAAGCAGCTGGCATCTCCTGTAATGATGACAATGGGAATGTGGAAATCTGGCAGGAAGACATGTCCTGCAACTTACGGGTGCTTGAACAAACTCTGCATTGGGAGCTGGGTTCCACTCCAGATGGTGGAAGGCAGGTATAAAAGAGAGCATACGGATTATTTGAAAAGCCACCTCCATCCAGTCAGAGTATTGGAGGAGCATTATAGCTTAGAGGTTGCTGGTTCCAATCCACAAGCTATTCCACAAGCTGTCTTTGGTGGGGAGCTCATGACATGGCATGCAGAACTAGCTTAGACTTAGCAGGCTAGTGCAGAGTGGTATGTGCTCAGGAAATCCTTGTTTTACTTCACTTTGCACACCCATTCTTTATTTAGAAAGAACATAAACAAGGAATAACGAGAAACTACATTAGATTATGAATTTAGAATAGGACTTTAAATAATTAACTTGACATCTTAAATGAATCATACAGTTTTCAGTTACCCCTGATCGCTGTAGTAGTTTCTGAGATTTGGAAATGCTTACAGTTTCTTTACTCACTTTGGCTGTCTCTGGGGGCACTCTGATTCACACAGTTTTGATGATTTGCTGTGCACTGCAGTGTACCATCATCTCTCAATAATTACCTGTTCTCACACCCCTGACACCTCTGTGTCTGTCTGCTAGACATAACTGAGCTGTGTTTATAGAAATCACATTTTACGTGGCGATGAAGGTACTTGGTTGGCATATTCATTTGGTTTGTGATTTGTTGGACTTGTGTGGTATAGAAATGCTATATTGATATTGATCCAGACATACATTTTATAACTGCAAGATAACTTGGGCTAAAGGGTGAATCCTCAGAAATTTAAAACTACTGATTATTTAACTTTGAAATGATAATTTCCTGATGTTTGTCTTGCATTGTTTTTTTCATAATGAGGATATTTACATATGCTAGTTGTGTTTGCAGGTGATGTAGCTTTTGACTTGGCATGAAATGCAGTGGAATATGAAGACAAAGTATGAGGGTTGTTTGCCCTGTGGTGTGTTTATATATTTCTGAAATGAGTACATATGAAATCGTTAAGATCTCTTTTCTGATCTTACCATCTTACTTTGGCAGAAGGATAAATAACTCTTAACACAGAGAAGATTGGGTGAGATGATAAAGCCAAGCTGCATTTTTAACTGAATTCCTTCTTGTTTTCTCAATCGGTGCTGCTTTATCCTCTGGTGACTTCATACCTCTTCTGAATTTGAAGTAAGACTTGCAAATGCAGTTAAGTGGCTCTTTCTACTGTACAGCTCTGTACAGATGCTCACAGAAATGGGATTAATGGGGAGCGCCTCGTTGAAATTCTGTGGGATGTCCTCTCTTTTTGCGGACAATTACCTCAGTGTTTCCTTGTCTGTTGTAAAGGAAGAGCACGGACCGTATCCAGCATCAATCCAGGTTAGACTTAATGGAAAGACAGAAAGACTTGCCATTCATGCTACAGTGCCTGTTACAGAGCTCAACACAAGGTTTAATTGCTTTCAGCACCGGAGTCGTTTAGTTAAAGCGCACCCGGTGACAGAGAACATCCCAATAAATTCAGCTGAAGCCCCCAGTGCCTGTGGTGGAGTGAGGGGAAGCTTGGCTTGGCTAATGGCATCACAAATCTCCCAGCATCCCCGCTTTGTCACAGTCGATCTGCCTGCAATAAAGGAGCGCCAGGCAGGACAAGAGGGAGTGCTGAGGGCAGTGTGCCTTCGGAGCACAAACATAGGCTCTGTGTGCCTCTTGAGGAGATGTTTCAAATGGTACCAAGCCGGTAACCAAAGAACCCTTTATGGGTGAAGTGCAGAAATACATTCCTTCTCTTGATTTACATTTGTCACATGCCAGCTGCATGCACTTGCGTTTTTCACAAACTAAAAGGAAATCAGAGCTGTGGAGGGGATTTAATCATCAGAAGTATGTGTTTAGAATGGCTGTTCTTCACATCAGCCTGATAAATCGGGTGCATCTTTGCAGTTAGTGTAATTCATTTGCTTTGACAAGGCTTCCCGAAACATTAACCCATTAAAGGTTCATTTAAGCATCTGTTACTAGGGTTGATTATACCTTATCTTGCTGCAAGGGACAATGAGAGTTTTTGCATACAATTTTTCATTAGAGAAATGCTTCAGATTTTTTAGAAAAATTCGATAAATGTTCATGTTGTCCAGTCTAGAGCTTTCATTACTGTATGTCTGAGGCAAAGCAGCATCCATAACTTGAAAAAGAATTTAAATCAGCAGCTAAACAGCAGTTTTACCTGTATAGATGGTTAAGTATATTTATTTGTTTCATAAAATACTCATTGTATCCCTGTAGCAGATATTGGTGAACATTTTATGCTGTGACATTTAAGGCATTATGGATCGGTCAGAACACCTAATATAGTATCTTCATTATAGATACGTTGTTCACTATTGCTCACAGCAATTTTAATGTCTTAGAAAATCTCTTCATATGCAAAGTTGCCAAACCAATTCATCTAACATTGAAAAGCAGCCTCCATCTGGATGACACATGGCAGCCATTGTGTTCCAGAAGCCCATGAAGTGGAGAAGTGAACTTATGTCACTAATGAAATTAAGGGGGAACTTTAGAGAGGCCATATTGTTCAAGCCCAGGGAGGATTGTAACCAGGACAATGGGTTAATGATTACATGATGCACTTAACAATGCAAGCAAGTTAATTATTTAATTAGGTGAATTTTTTGGTTCTCTTGATTTATTTGAATGTCTTGGTAAATTGATCAAAAATTGTCTTCATTACAAAAAATCAAGTCAATCAAATCACAGGATTGTGTCTCTTCGGGAATTTGCTTGGTTTCCCCTTTAGATTAAATGTTTCAGATTTTATATACAGAAACACCCAAGACAAATCACCATTTTATCATCAGTACAGTTTTGGTATTTATTTTCATTATTTTTGTTGGTACGTAATGTATATTTTAATAAAAAAACAGTAAATGTGAAGGTAATAATGTAAAGACTGTAACTCTTCATATGAGTATGAAATATCCCTTCTTAAAACATCTGAATATTCTAGAGATAGTTACTAGAAACTGCAGTCTGTGGAACGTTTTGAGGGAAAATATTTTTTTTTATGGTTGGCTGGTATAAATACCACATTATTACTTCTGAATTCTCATTAAAATTTTATCCCTACATGTTGTAGTTTTATTTTTAGTATTGCTGCACAAATTTCAGTCATGTGGAAGTTCAGCTGAAGCTGTGTATTATCTGTATATTTGCACACATGGGACAGGTAAGAGAGAGGCCGCATGTGAGACGGCCCGGACTTGTCACGCATTATAAACTGGCAGCCCAGCCTCCTGTCCATTTCCAGCTGTGTCTCCTCTTTTATAGGTTTGCACCACTTAAACAGGAGGAGCTCCACACCAAAAACAAAACTTCAGTGGAGCCCCAAGTTGCTGAAATTATGCCATACCTTCCAAAGCTTTTTGCTTTGTAATTCATAAGTTGTTCACCACTGGATGTTGACGTTGTTATTTCACTCTGATTCCAGGCTGGAGGGATTAATATTGATAGTGATTTACTTTTGCTTTTATTCCTTTTTCTATTTAAATCTGCAGAGTATCCAGACAAATTCCATTGCATTTTAAAAATCCTTTGCCATTTAATGGAAGACATGGAATCCTTTATAACTGGTCTGTGATGATGCAGTGTCACACGGTCTTCTATAGAGTGAAAGTGCCAGGTAATCAGTCTTTTGTTCTCTATTAATGAAAATGTTTGCAAACATCCTACGGATCTAGGCTTCAGAATGCTAGAGGAATGCATTTCAAAATCACCTTTTGTGGGAAGAAAAGAAGTTCTCTTTAGTTTTGTAACATCAGCAGGAAATAAATCAGATAAAAATATCAGAGGAGGCCTGGCTATGGTGTACGATTGTTTCTCCTTTGAGTGCACCACAGTGGCATAATATGAACGTGTTCAGAGACGGTTAGTCTGGCAACTGCCCCGTTATAGATATTTCAGACAGGCCTATGTGTGTGAGGAAGGAGGTTGTTTATGCTGCCTGAGTGAGAGGGAGACTGGCAGTGGGAAGCCAGAGAGCTCCAGACAAACAAAAGGGTAGTGTTATCATGTAGCATAGAGCAGGCCGAAGTAAGGCACAGCTGGTTTGCCTTTACAAGGGGAAACAGAAGTCAGCTTCAGCCTCCTTGCTTCTATTCATTTTGTGCAACAAGTGCTCTTAAAAAACACATCTTAAACCAGAGCTTCTCATTGCAGGTTGTTGAGATTCCCTGTGTCTTCTTGACTTTGTTTCAGTTGAGCTCTTAATTGCTTTTGATGAATGAAACCCTAATTTATGTACGTGTTTGATGCATTTAAAAAATTGAATTATAATCACGCTTTCAGGCCTTAAAAGCTGGACAGTTTGAAATTGGCAATAGTCCTTTACTAAATGGTGATCTTCAGAACTTCTCTCATAAAGTTCAGTTGCCACCATGCTGGGTTGCGTGGACTGAAGTTGGTCTCTTTCAGAACTATTAGGAGAGTATTTGATACAACTTAATTTTTACTGGTCTCTGTATTCCTTCTAAGGATTTAGCCTTAACCTTATTGCAAGGTATTTCTGAAATTTGAGGACTGAATGCAGAAAACAATTTTAGAAAATCCTTATTTTGCTATCAAGGTTGAAGTAATTAGCTGCAGTGTTGAACAAAACAAAACAGAAGTCACAAGGGTGTACTTGAGTCCTGCATTTAGAAACTTTTGCTTTAACATTCTATAGATGGTAATAAGAGACTGAAGGTTAGTGGGGAAATTAAAGTCTTTATGCCGTTTGTCAATATAGGGCACCCAACAGCCACACTCTTCATATACTAATCTGGTTGAAAATCTCCGCACGTACCTCATGGAACATAATCTACATTAGATTCAGGGATCAAGACACGCAAGCAAATCATGTCATTATTGAGCCTCATAGATATGTCCTCACTGCTTTTGCAATTAGTCCGAAGCTATTCTACTTGTAGCTTAATTCCCTTGATTTAAATTTACACTTATGCATTTGGCAGATGCTTTTATCCAATGTGACTTAAATTGCATTTAGTCAAGGTGGAAAGGGTGCACATAACAATAGCTGATATAACCAGATCCCATGCTGTACCACAGTGATGTTAGCCTGGAATATTTAAACCTGTTCAACACAACATCAGGCTGTCAACTAAGGTATTGAGTCATCTGCAAACTGCCCCAGGTTTGTCTTTCTCGTATGTTTTCACCAGAATGGTGCTGTGCCTTCTGTAGAAACAGATTCTGTCTCTAGGGAGTCTTGCTAAAATAGCATAGGCCTAGGCATTAACAGACTGGTAGTCTTTCAACGTGACAGTGAGAAAAAGCTTTGTGTGGAGCTAATGGCTTCATGCAACCCCAAAATAAAGATTTTGCTGCTTTACACGTCTCCTGTCTAAATCCCAGCTTTGTATGATTTGCATTCATTTAATAAGGAACATGTATAACATGATGCTAAATATTGTGTGTACTGTAAAATCTAAGTATTTATGACACTTTGCAGATAAGCAGGTAGTTTCTACATATATCCATATTTCTTAGTCTTTGTGTTATTTTACCCCTTTGTTTTCAGAGTTGGGACTTAAGATAAATAATTTGAGAGATATTCAAAAAGATTAAATCCCCATTGAATTGTTTTGTCCATTGTGGAGGTCATCTTTTTGTTTCATGTTTAGTTTGTTATTTATAGGCTTTTGGCCTTGGGCATTGATGCACATCGTGCTGCCCTTTAAGCCTTTATCACAAAACACACGTGAAAGAAACTGGTAGAGATGCATTGTCAGCCAGCCCGCGGGTCAAGTGTCACAGTCGACCACAGGCGCATTCGAGACGTATGGAGAAGGTATTTCACATGGGGAATAATGGTGCTTTCTTACAGGGAGCCCTTTTTGATCAATGTTTTTGATCAAATGAGTCTCATTTTTAGAGTTACAGCCTCAGGTTTCTTGGATTTATTGGTCATTCACGTCCTGCTGGCACCCTTTGCTCTCCACGTCTCACAGCATCTTTTCATTTTATTTGTCAGGCATCAGGTTCTCTCCTAAGTGATCCTGTAGGCGTCCGGCTGGCCCCAACAGACTCACCTCCTATTGTAACAGGAATTTGTCAGCACCCTCCACACTGCTTATAAGACATAATGCAGTTAATTTATGGTTGTCTTTTGACAGATTCCCACATTGCTGAGATTACTTGCTACCAAGCAATGAGGAAGAATGTGTGGAAAATGGCCAGAGCTCTAAAGGTTAATTAAAATGAGGGCAATGGCACTTTCATAACCCCTAGTGAATCCCTCTGTCCTGCTACAGTAGCCTGCTGCTTTGATTTATATCGACCTTAAAACATTTTCCTTCTGGGCTGTGGTCAGTAAAAAGCCTTGACAATTCTTACACACTGGGGTGCTTTTTCCCCTAAATTTACTGGCCCTGGTTCTCTGGTTTCTGGGATGTTGACATGATACACACTTATGTCCTTAGCCTTAGAGCAATTTATTTGATCCTTGATGTGTTTTCTGTAGATAAAATTCAGAAGTTTGTGACCAAGAAATTTGATAGATACCTGTAGTTTCATTAATGGACCAAAATAAGTGAGAATTTTCTCACATACATACCTGTCATACCACATCATTAACAGTTATGATTTGTCATTTAAAAGAGTTCAGTAAGGAGCACTTTTACTTTAAATGTGTTTATATAGTGAGAAGCCATTAATGAGTTTTGGAACCAAGCAATTGTTGCATTTTAATGCCTCTGCACATAATATATATATACTGTGCATATTTTTATCTGTATTCCTCTGAGGCTTCAGCTACAGTATATGTCTGTGTACCTGCATGTATATCTGTAAAAAATTAAAGGCATCTGATTTCTGCTGTGTGAGGCTTTGGTACCAAACCCTCAAGCATTTTAACTGTCCTTAAGCCCACATAGTAAGATGTAGACACACTTTGACCTACCAAGAAGGTTTGTAAGTCTTTAATGTTTTCCAGCTGGAAGGCAGATGGATCGACAAAAGACCGTGGCCTGCTTTAATGTGGAGGGTCTGGAAAAGAGTTCAGAGGCAGATCACCTGGGAATTAGCCCCAAACACACCAAAATAGTTCTCAAAAATATGTTTTTTACCTCTGTGTGAGTCCCAAAGCTTTTGGAGGGAATCCTCAACCAGCAAGGCAGAGATGTGTATATACTGTACAGGAGCCAAGCTGGGGCAACATGTTTTTTAGTTTCTTGTTCTTCACTGGCCCAGCAGTGCATACTTCCGGATTTATCTGGTTCCGCTCCCTGAACGTACCATGGCGGCGGCGTTGCAGAGTTCAGTGTTAGAAACGCTGGGTTGCAGCCGTGTGTTTGTGCTCCCGGGAGGGGAGCTGACACTTGTGTGAAAACTAGCATGTCCGCAACACACGGGCAAAGCAGCGCTGAGGTCACTGCTCGCTGCCTGCTGCTGTTCACCTGCCTCGCTCGAGTCGCGAGCAGCCCGCGCACCACAAACTCAGCACAGCCGCCGGGAGCACAGAGATGCCCAATCTGCCAGGGCAGTGATGTGCCATATGGAGCTCTGTGCAGCTTGCCGAGTGCTCCTGGTGACAGCTTAACAGCTCCAAGTGAACTGGGGCAGCAGCCGGCTTTTGTTTAATCAGCTTCTCTTAATTCTGTAAGGGTTCTTTCACAGTTTAGTAAAGTAACGTGTAGCTGTCATTTGCTGCTAAATTTCCATTGTGCTTAATGCTTTTTTACAACATATGGTTCCTAGTGTAGATATGTGCCCTGGTTTGCCCGTAGGCTCTGAAAAAAAATCACATACTGTAACATAGAAATATTTGCTCACAGAAACTATGCTACTTTTAATAAAAAAGTGCTCTGAACAGCGATGGATGAAGTTGAAGAATCCTGCTACTGTGAAAGTGCAATTTACGGGTGAGACAGGATATAGTACCTTCTTTTGGGGGGATGGAAAATAAAATGGACCTCAAATACAACCTGTCAAGAGACCCTGGAATATATCGAGGTGAACCAGCCCTTAAACCCCTACAAAGTACTGTGCCAAACAATTTAATATTTCCCATAAAAATCCAGATGTAGCTTTTTTATGGGGGCTATTTCTTTTGTACAATTAGCAGAATCGTGAATTTTGCAGTAGTTCCAGCAAGTCTTTGTTATACACCAGGTGGTCTGGAACAATGAGGACTTCAAGTAGATTAATTTAGATATTCAGAATCCTGTAGGGGATCTTGCAAACACCCCCCAATAGTAACCTTAAATTTTGCCTATCAAGCCTACCAAGACCCAAGATTGCAAATGGAAATAAAGTCAGAAAGGGATGCAGTTGTGTACATCAAGAAATGTGGGTGTATGGGACCCACTTTCTAAAACTACGGAGTGATAGGTATTTCATTTGAATCCTTTGGGAAATCTTACAATGAACATCTGGAAACATCCCATCAGGATGAGATGAATCTCAGCTGGCCTTATCTCAGATGGTGACCTTCCTTGATTCTTAATTAATGTATTAAAAATGTTGATCTGAGAACAAAAAGTAAGTCAAATAACCTAAAAGAAACAGCTCAAAAAAGTAATAGTGCCATCAAGAGGACACCCCCATCGGCTCATCTGCTAATTGAGAGTGCAGGTTGAGTCTGTTCCTGAGCCAGATCATTAGCTAGGTGGAACCGAGAATCTTCACTGCCAGGGATGGGTGAGCTTGAGCCATCTCTTCAGTCCTTTACCTGGCATGTAACAGCAGGCGATGGGACTGCTAAGGGCCCCCGACACTTGGAGTGCTGGAGAGAGGGAGGGCTCCTGCCTGGGGGAGAGTGGGGGGCTCTGTGAAGTGCACATTGTGGAGGAAAGCATGTGCAGTCTTCATCCTCATCCTGCAAGAGCTGTGCTAGTTAGCCCAGGCCATTAGCATTTTCATATTCCAGATTGACAAGGGGGTAAAAAATACAGATATTGGAAAGTCCAACTGGTGATCCCTAATCGTATGCCATTCAGTAATGAAGTCTTATTGCAGCCACCGAGAATGAATCAAGAGCTATTCTCTGACATTTATCGAGCATATTTTTTGACAACCAGGCACAGTGTTGGAAGGAGCTCTGAGTGATTTGTTCAGAAATCCTTTCTTCCTGTTAGTAAGCCATTTTCAGCCCACGTGCTGCCAATTCACATCCCTTTGGATGTCAAACCCAGTGTGTTTTAAACAATGATAAGAGGCTTGCATCGTGCTTGCGTATGGAAATTTTCTATAAACACTTTCAACTGAATACACAAATTAGAGATTGCCTATTGTTCAAATATTTTTTTCTCATCACGCACTGTGTAGTAAGTACAGGAATGATGCAGTGATATAAAGTGTGTTTCAGGAATGCAGAGCAGTTCGGCCCACATTACAGCAACTGGTGTTCATTTCCATTTCTTTTGTCTGTTGCACAGGCCCTGAGCTCAGACATTTTCATAAATATTTAGAATTCGTTTACCACCACACTGCAGTCCCGCACTTTTTTGCCCAGAGCAAAAGTATTTCTCCAATGGGTTGGCAAAGATTGTGAGTGAAACTCAGGAACAAATGATGGATTGCCTCAAACATGAGCATGTTTTTATATTTACATACATAATATTTATGACATGGAATTCCAGAATAGCCCCAATTTACTGGCAATTCCAGCCATCTGCCAGGCAGGGCAGGTTCACTAAGAGGAAGTGCATATAACATAGCACTGTTACGCAAAATTACCCATATATAACCATAATTAGCACAGTTAAAAATAGACAATGAAGTATAAAAGGCAATATAATAACATGAACATTTTTTTTTTGTTCAGAATATTCTGCTTTTTTATGCAGGATTGTGTAAGGGAAAGAAATTAGAAAAGAAATAATGTGAAAAGTGCTGAAACATTGAAATCCACACAGTGCGAATGTGCTGTTTGTGATGTTTTTGGATATCTTTTGTAAGGCTTCACTCATTGCAATAGTTACCTTAAATGGTAATTAATAAAAAAGGAAGGGGCAGAGAGTGACACAGAAAGGATTTGAAAAAGGTAACAACTAAATACCAAGGGTTGCGTCTCATTAACTTGCACTAGGCTTTCCTTCAGTTGGAGTCACTTTATGTTGATGCTTGCCTGTAAAGTCATGGATGAAGTTCCCCTTAGAACTCGACAGAGCACAACTGTGACTTCTTTAAAAAGCTTTAGCAGCTGCCTGAACTTTAACCTCTGAACTCCACCTTGCAAGGTCTGTGAAGGGGTATGAATTATGATCTTTGCTTTAAGAAAGAGGGGCTCTTCAGAACAGAGCAGGACCAGTTTACTCCCTTTTCTGGGTTCTTGTTTCACACTGGCGGCTGGCGGCTCTGCCTTCTCGCTCCAACGCCACATTGCGGAAGACTGCCAGCCAGCACTGTGGGATTCCATGGGCTGCCCACGTGGCGGCAGGCCTTCACAATAACCTTGTGTTTTGTCCTCTGCAGAACGGCTAACAATTGCCCTTTATTAGGGGCTGTGTGAAGGGACCAGTATGTTCTGTGTGTTGGGGCTCTTTTGTTATTTAGGAATACATTTGTGGGGATTGCGTCACCAGCGTTCCAATTTGTACTAAAGCAGTTCTCAGCAGTACCAGTGTAACACTCCTCATGTGACCCCATTGCTCATATGCTTTCCTCCACATTGTATTCCAAAAAATGGTCAGGGTGATGCAATACAGGAATGTTTATAACTTGTATCTTTTACTCTAAGTGTTGAAAAGTTTCAATTATCGTGCTGTGCAGAATTTGTACATTTTGCATGGCTCTACACTTCACTCATGTTTCCCTTTACTATGCAGAAACAATACTATAGTGATCTTCTACAGACGTTTTAGCCATTTTATTTTATTATCACATTTTGTACTGCTACAGCACTTCATATTGGCTGTTCATGTTTAGTTTAGCTTGTGTTGCGGTGATTACGTTTTTGAAGAATATTGTCAATGCCAACTGAAAATTGTTAAATGGTAACTTGGTTTCTTCTGACCCAAACTAAATCACCTTAGCAAGCGCTAAGCCTATTACTGTAGAAAACACTGTTCTGAGTAAATAGTTGATGTACAATACGCAACATGTATGGGCTGTAAACCCTGGCTGTCTAAACCCTTTGCACAGCAGCGGACAGGGAATTTGAGCTGCATTTGAGATGTATTTGCCGTGTCATGAGGAAGGACTCCACTGAAGCACATGGACACTGTTTTGTTCTGTTTAGAAAAAAGGGGAAACAGTTCACTTGGGACGTTCATATTTTCTTCTACCCCATAAAAGAAAAAAATAAAAATATCAAACAGTTAAATGTTTTTTCTTGGTTTTTCCCCTCTTCTTTTTAGATCATTTTATACGTCTGTGAACTGGAGGATTTTGGAATTGCTCTTGCTCTTCTCCTGCCCCTCTCGGCCCCAAGGGAGAACAACACTTTGTCTTGTGGAACATTTTCATTTACAATCCAAATGCTTTTTGTTTTTCAGACCTCAGTGCTAAATTGCAGAAAACAGTTTTAGAAGGGAAGTAGTTGAAAGATGGACACACAGTGTCTCATGACCTGAAGGCCTAAGACATGGGCCACCCAGCCAGCAGCATCCTTCCTGGTTTTAGATCATTAGGGTATTCTTATTGTCAGCTTCTGCTCATAAAGGACATTTGGCCTTAATCAGACTGGTGAACTGCAGGCAGTGGTATCGTATAGTCCAGTCAAATGCTCTTATTGAAGTTTCCATCCATCCATGATCAGATTTGTCCTGTGGGGATCATGGCAAATTGGAGCCAAGTGTACAAGGAGTGATTGAGATCAATATCACTACTCTCACCCTGGTTGGAGAAACTAGTCCACCACTGGGCCATAGAGAAAGGGACAGTTTAGAAGAAAATAATTTATTGTGTTCATGAAACTCTTTTGAAACTCAGTGCATCCATGGCAGCGCTCTCCTGGGTGATTTGCAGCAGCAATTATGTGTCAGAAGTGGAAATTTCTAGGAATGGAAATGTATCTAGGAAACTGAGGTTAACATTTTTTGTGTTAACTGTCCCAGTGCTGTAATGGTCTTTAATGATAAAACAGTCAGTGTCCCACTCATCACACTGGGGCATTGATTTGAAAATTTAGGTAGCGATGAAAGAGGGCCTCCTGCTGATGAACGAACACCACTTCGATGTGTGTTGCTGAATAGCCACCCTAAAGGTCAGCTGGGTCGGAGGAAACACGAGCAGCCAGCCGAAACCCCCAAAGGTACACCATCAGAATTTAACCCGGGCCACTATGTTGCCTCCAGCCCATTGCTTCTGGACTTCAAAGCTTTTAAATAAATATCCCCATTTATAATAAGCAGAATAACACTTTTCACTGTGAAGAGCTCTCAACGTAAGCTTTTGGCAAAACACAGATCTCAGCAAAACTTTTAACGTTATCATCATCCCTTTTAAATGCTCCTTGTCTCTCACATATTCATGGAAATTAAGGCCGAACTGTGAAATTCAAACTTATTTTGCTGACACTGTTTCCTGTTCCTGCTCAACAGTGGATATCCACTGTGTTCAGCTGCTTGACTGCATTTTCTCTGAAATGTGCATCTGGCGAAGCACAGGTGTCCTTACTGCACAGAAAGCCAAGGGTGCTGAGGTTGACTCAAGCCCACCCAGCTGTGATGGTGCTCAGCAAATTTTCACATCTGGTATTTCAACTGGTGACGTGTGGGTTATAGGGCACAACCTGCTTTTCTAATGAGCACCATTAGTCATTGAGTCATTTGTGAGACAGTTTGTATGTACATCTTCAAACTGAACACCACCCCAAATTTTTGACATGGTAAATTTTCAGGCTTGCAAAGTCTGAGTTAATTTGCTCACCCTGAGGAGAAACTATGAAGTGGTCAAAAACAGTTTTGTATTGCTAAGCTGTATTATGGAGCATATGGAATCCAGTTTAGCGTGTTTTCAGTATGCTACCTGCAAACAATCAAGTTTTGACTTGGAAAGCTTTCAAATAAGTTTCAAATGGGTAATTAATTGTTTCAAATAATTGCTTGGATGAGAAATGAGATGGCTACCTTGTCTATGAGGGATGAATACTTGTCTAAAAGCTAGTTTCAGTTTTATTTTGCAGTATAGAATTTCCAAAAAATGGAATTAACATGAAGACAAGGTTTTAAACAAAATCTAACATCTTTCTGGCACATTTCTAGCCTGCACAAGCTTTTCCTGTTTTTGAATGAAGGGCAATACTAATGCCGTGAATTCCAAGGCTTCTGTGACACAATCTATTACATATTTTAGGAAGAAGAATTAATAGAATGTGTTCTGTCAATCTTAATGTGTCAAGGTACAGAGCAGTGGCTGGAAAAAAACACCCTTAAAAGCCAGTGTCATTTTCTGAAAGGCTGTTTTGTTCCTTAATGTGTTTTTTCCATTTGTATGAACGAGATATTGTTCCCAGGGATTTTGGAGTTAAATTGACCTTTTACAAAGTATCTGCCAGTAAGGCATCGAAGTTATCGGCATGGTAGGAGTATGTGACAGCCTGCAGACAGTCCGAACCATGCAGCGCTCGCCTGTTGGCCTTCAGCAAAGGTATTTGTTCAGAGTGCAGGTTCACCAGTGGGCTATGTCATTTCCCATCTGTGAGTGGGTTTTCCAGTGGTGGGCTTGAGTTTGGCAGGCTACCTTTTGGTTAGTAGTGCGGTGGTGTCATCTGATCAACACGAACCGTCCTCTGTACCTCCTTGTGGCTTACAGTGTGTGAAATGGCAAGTGGCTCTCACATGCGGGTGTTCAAGAGGAAAGTCCTCATTCTTCCCTTGCTGGCGTGATGGGTGTGGCCATCAGCGGAGGTGATTTCTTAGGCTGGTCCAAAGCTGAAAGTATACCTGGGGAAAGGACAAGACAATAGTCGCAATCAAATACAAAAATACAGAGGTGGGCCTGGTCTTCTTAGAAGAAATAAAAGTTTGGTTAGTGTGCTGTAATTTTTCATTCATCAATAGAATTCGAAGTGGGGGGTTTATTAAATTAAAGAAGTGCTCTTGCATAACCGGTAACATGAAACTGGGGGCATCCAGAGACCTTGGTTTACGGTTTGGAACCTGAATAGAAAATGTTGATTGATCACATTCTTTTGCTTTTTGAGTTGTGACTAATTACAAAGGCTCAAACTTCAACAGGGAAATGGGTATAATATACCTTGAGCAATTAAGGGAGAAAAATGAAATTGGACAGCACATACTTACAAATATCAAAATGAAAATATCAGCAATTCAGCATTGTGTCAGTTTTCTTAAACAAATACCTAGCTATTTATTTGTGTATTTATTCTTTTCAAGTGAATGAGAACAGCCTTGATGTCTAGTTGAATGCATATACATGAGTCTGTGCAATGCACTGCATTTTCTGACCTAGATACAGTTTCTGTAGAATAAAAACAGCTGATGGAATTGAGAGTTAATGAAATTTCACAGTACCGCTGTCAGTCTGGGTGAGTGGCAGTATAATTGTCTTCGTTTCAAAGATCCAATCTCTTCCTGTAGCCCTCCCAGCTAGGAGCAGGGAAATGTGTGGTTTGCAGAAGATATCCTAAACAGAAGTGAGTTTTTTTGCATGCATGGGATTTTTTTTGAGAGAATCCAAAGAATAAATTATCCTCCTTTCCTGTGAGGTTTCAATCCTGACAGAATAAGCAGAAAGGTGGCGAAGAAGAAGTTCATCACAAATTGTTCAAAGTTGAAATTAGGAGCAGTCTTTTAAAACTCTTTCTATAACATAATGCGTGTTGATGTCTTCTACTGTAAACTCCTGGGTGATACATTCAATTAACTTGGTTACTATATATTTGTGTTCTATAGTGAATCCCCTATTATTTCATAATATTATTATCATAATATTATCACCTCATTAACAGTTTACTCCTGCATTTACATTTCTTTAATGTTGTAGTACTGGAAAAAAGGATTCTTTTTTCATAGATGTTTCCTCATGTTCTTTTCCATCGCTCTACACACATTTATAATTAGAAACCAGACGTTTTGCTTCACGTTTTCCTGTTTCCAGTTTGTTCTATCATGTCTATTCTCTCGATTATATCCTGGTTTAAAAAGATTAGCTTATGTGTTTTTTACTTGAATAAACCAGAATCAGACTTGCCATGTTTGTGAAGCTGATTCTTTGGGGTGCTTTAAAAAATAGCTAAAAGAGATTCTGACATCAAACATCTATAGTAATTGAATGTCAAAATGGGACAAAGGGCCTCATCTCTTATGTAACCATCCTCATGCTTTCAATGTCTATAATAGAATTTAGAGGAAAGGTGGCAAAGTAGAAAAATCTGTACTTGTTGCTCAAGGTATAATCTTCTGTTTATCTAAAATATCTGTGTACAGTTTTTGCAATAAATGCTTATGAGCAACACTTAAGCACCACATATTTGCTCTGATGTTTTTTTCCAATTTTAAACAATCTTGATTTCCTTGCAGATATTTTTTCTCCTAGCAATTGAATCACTGAGAGACAGCGTATGCTTGTTGGATTAATGGAGATGCTTATCATTATGACAGCCATGCTAACATGCGACCATTAGAGCAGCTCCATGCACGAAGGAAAGTGAAGCCATTTTTCCCCTTATAGGTGGCTGATTGTCTCAAGTAATATTCCTCATTCTGGATAATGGGAACTGCTGTACAGCACTTAGAGTCATGGCAATTTTATACAGGCTTCTGGCAGTTTGGTACAAATTCTACTAATGAATTTGAAAAGCTTGAATTTCGCATCTCTCCATACAAAATTGACTCAAGAATAGTGTTTGGAAACAAAGATGCTGCCAGTCTGCTTTTTTTCACCATTGTGCTGTGTATTATCTTCTTGTGAGAAGAATAAAAATATGACCAATTTAGTATTGCCAAGTTGACTATTCTGTTAATAATAGGTTGGTGCTTACAACTAGCAGTTTCAGAGTGTTGGCATAAACCAATTAAATAAATAAAATAAGTGATTACTTTTTGGAATAAAGAGAAAAGTTTGGCATCCCTTTAACAGATATTCTATAATACAGGAGCAGCAATCCTTGAAAAATCTTGAAAAACCTCTTCATTGATTCTTTTCAGAAACCGTGAAGAATTTAGAAATAGGTGATTCATTATTTCTACTCCAAAGCCATTTAGTTAAATATATATGTCCTTTAAAAAAAGTAACCAACAGCCAATGGCAGAGCACGCAAACTGTAATAAAGACAGATTTACTCTTATATTCTGTCAGTGGGTGGAAACATAATTAAACAAACATCCCTCACATACACTGTGATGATCACTCAAGGAAGGAAAGTTGTTTCAGAAATATGAACCTCTTGCAGTCTTTGGTAGAGGTCAAGGCCTGCAATGTCAGCAGTTCAATGCTGTCATTCAACTTTCATGTATTAGATGCATTTGCCAGATTACAAGTTGTGATTGCATCTGATACAACTGTTACATGAAATGTTTATGTTTAAACCAATAAGAGCTTTTGAACCTGAAATATTTCTGTTTAATATTCTGTCTGAATGTGATAATGCAACCGGCATTCTCTGAAGCTGAGAAAGAAACTGAATTTGAACCCGAGCCCCAGTAGCAAAAGGGAGTGTATGTTGTCACATAAGCTGCCAAACTGCCGTTTTTTCTGTGAAAAGGTCTGGATTTGTGGCTGTGTGTACATTTCCTGTGTGTCTGTTCACAGGACTGTGTAGCCTTTGAGTGTGTGGGCCTTAGTATGAAGTTTCCCTCACTAGTGGTAATGTATTGGGAGAGCCTAGAATCCCACTGGCACCAACACATTTGACTGATAGTTCCCGTGCTGGGGATATAATAACTTACTCTTTAGCTCAGCCTGAGATATTGTCATAAGGGAGAGATGGCCATGCCGTGGAGAGGAGAAGTAAAAATAATGAGGAGCAGAGGGATGTGGAGAAGAGATTGGTAAGAACAGAACCAGTTTTGTCGTGGTGCTGCATAGTGATTGTAAGATCTTTCACTGTACGGTGGTGTAAGGTCAGGTAGCCAATATGCAGTGTAACGTATAAAAATACATAGTTCAGGTGGGGAGCTGCGTCAGCATGTGTAGGCTGCAAAGGGACAAGTAATAGGTTTACTCCATGCTGAAAAAAAGAAAAAGAAAGAAGGAAAACACAACATTTTGGCCGTGGAGCCTTCTTCAGGTGTCAGAAAATACATAATCAATCTAAGAATAGGTTCTGTGCAATATAATATTATCATTAATTTATTTGATACTTTTATTGAAATTGACTAACATTTTCACCCCTTGATACGGCTGGGAATTGTATTGGAGCAATCTGGGTGAAGTAACCCATTGGGGTTCTGAACCACAACCCTCCAGTTATGAGTCCAAAGCCCTGATCATTACTGGTATCAGTCTCCAGGTACTTTTAAGCAGATCCAAGACATTTGTTTAAAAGTTTCAAATGCTCCCTTTTTTTTCTTGCTTCCTTTTCTTACTTACTAGTTAGAATTAAAATAAGAATTTGTACTTTTGTGAAGTAAAACTAGTTAATGCCATGATAAATAGAACTGGTCTCATGTCAGAAACTGCACCAGGCTTCAGAAGCGGTCACAGTGAAACAGAAGTTCTTCAGCTTCCTCTGTTTTTGTTTTTTATCTTTTTATTTCCCTTCTTTCCTTCCCTTCCGTGTTTGTACAGATTACACTGTGAGCTTTGGAAATCTAGCCGATTAGCTGCTCTTCAGTACCTGTCCGATCATCGTGGTCTCAGAGGACCAGGTTAATGGGGGAGAGAGAGGATGACGGGCAGGCAGGCTTTCTCATCTACATAATTCTTCAGCAGATATATGCAAATTCATGCAATTCTGTCCCAGTGATCTGCAATGCAAGCTTACTTTTTCAAGTATGTGTGTATGGACAAAAAAAGCAAAGGAAGAAACATGATAGAAAATGTTGCTGGCAAGTCTGATGATATTTTTAGCAGGGTTTTTTCCACCTTCATGTCATTTTGATTTCTCAAATTGGAATTTTTGCCAGTCACAGCACTGGTGGATTTTGAAGAATGGCTCTACGATAAGGGTACAAGGTGATTACAGTGCAGTGCAAAAGCACTCCCAAAACAGCAGCTTTTGTTGTCTGTTTTCAGATGATGAGTTGCTCATTGACAGGCCAGTACTTTATCTACACCTGAATCTAAAAATTCATTCATTTAAAATTCACAAGAGTCATGAGTATTTGTTACATGCTAACTGGAACAGGAGCTGCTTTTCAAAGGCGTGTAGCAAGGGTACAACTGATAACCTGAAGGAGTAAAGTATGACATACACTGCAGAAAATGCTGAGGTACAAAAAGTACATATGCCTCTATGTGAAAAAAGTGACATTTATATGTGACAGCTTGAATATGAAACCTCTTTCTTTTTGTTTTTTTCTATGCACTCTTTTCAAAGTACACAAGTCTGTCCTAAAAGCATAAGATTCCCAGAGGTTTCAAACAATTCTGCTTTAATAAAACAATGTTCATTCTTTAAATACTTCAATGTACACACTCGTAAAGGACTAAGGTTAGGTGCTTTCAGAAAGATTAATGGTAGACCATGTTAAGTGTGTACAATTACTTGAGATAGTCATTGCACTAGCCAGGCATAGGAGAGCAAACATTTTTGTACTTTAAAGTAATCAAGCCATTTTAAGCAAGGGACTCATTTTAAATAATCTGATCAAACTGATGCTATTAGGATGGATCCAGCTGCCTAGTCTGCTTGAATGCAATTTCTCTCTCCCAATCTGATGCAGACAAGCTAATGCATGCCTTAGTCTTTTCCGGGCTTGAGTGTTGTAATGCAGTGCTTGCTGGGATATCGAAAAGTGTTCTTTTTTCAAGTTGCACCGTGTTCGGAACTTAGCTTCTCAGATTTTATGTTTGAACACTTTTATCCTGTTTTGGCTTCCTTGCACTGGCTTCTTTTGGAGATCAGAATAAAATTCACAACACTCCTGCCCAGTGTTAAGTAATTGAAGAGGTTGGCTCCTGTCTTCATCAGTGATCTTCAGACCATGACCTTCCTTCAGGTCCCAAAACAAGGCTCAGATAACTGTTCTGTAGCTCCAAGGCTGTGCAGTGGTCTCTGAGCTTACAGTATATCAAATCTTGCAAGTCAGTCGGCACTTTCAAATTCTGTCTTAAATTGTTTATACTCTACCTTTAAATTCTGTTTAATTTACTGTATGAATTTGTCTATACCTGCCTCTTTTATTTACATAAAATAGAGTTTATTCAGCTGCACCCTGCAGCCTGTTCATCAGTGAACTACAGGTTGCTTAGAGAAGACAGGTTTCAATGTCTGGATCTGTATTTGTGTAGCAGTGAATTTGGAAATTAAACCCAGAAAGCAGCATATTTATCCGATGTGGGATCTATGTGAGTTGATGTGTCTGGTACCAGCTGATTTAAGGTACAGAAGTGAAAAATCAACAGGCTTATAGGAACTATTGGAACAGGCAGACCTTCCACCTGTAACAGCATGAAGTAAACTTAACTTAACTATTAGTAACGCATCCAAGCAAAATGAAATACATTTGCATGCTGTTATTTAATGGTTATGGTGCTTTGCTCATTCAACAGTGGCAAGAATTAATGACTGTAGCTCACAACATAACCTGAGCAGCACATTGGTGAAATGGAACTTAGCTTTTTGTGAAGAATTGATAATGAATCACAGGGTTAGACCTAATTATGTGACAGAAAAGGAAAAAGGCATCATAAATAAGCAAAAAGTGTTACTTGTTGTTTTTGGTTCATTTACAAAGAATGCCATTGCTTAACCCCAGGGTCTTCCAATCTCATGAATTTTAATAAATTATTTGTCTTTGGAGAGCAAAATGTAAAGATGAATCAAATCGATCAGGAGGAAACGACTGGAAATAAAAATAATAATAACAATAGAATAATAGTCATAATATGTCATAAATCATGGGCGTTGTGGTGGCTCTGTGACTAAATCTGCAGGATCGGCGCCTGTGGCTGGGAGGTTGCCGGTTTGTATCCCGTGGCCGGCAGAGGAATCCTACTCCGTTGGGCCCCTGAGCAAGGCCCTTAACCCCAGCTGCTCCAGGGGCGCCGTACAATGGCTGACCCTAAGCTCTGACCCCCAGCTTCTCTCCCTGTCTGTGTGTCTCATGGAGTGCAGGATGGGGTCTGCGGAAAGACAAATTCCTAATACAAGAAACTGTAAATGGCCAATAAAAGGATCTTATCTTGTCTTACTGAAGTAGATGTTGAGTTGCAGTGCTGCTGTAGTGTGAAAGGTTACTGTAGTTTCTGTAGAGGAGCCAGAAAAAATAAAGTTTTCTCCCTGTTTCTTAAATTAACAGACCAGAAGATTGACATTCCTGTATTGTCTGGGAGTGACTGGGTGGGAGAACTTGTAACTTCCCTGGAATCAAAATTGGACACAGGGAAGGGATTGAGGTTTGACGGCGAGACTCTTTTTCTTCACCCTAAAATAAGCAATATGTTTAGCCCGACAGTTCTTGTTCCGGATGTGTGTGGGTAAACACATAGTTGTGCACTGCATATTCTTTGCAAAAAAAAATAGATGTGGCTTTCACCACATTTTCTTTTAAAAATACCTAAGAAGGTTACCATAGGAGGTCATTTTATTCTGTTGTGCTCAGTTGATTGCTAGAAGCTCATTGATCCAAGGAAAGTTTTCAGTTTTTCCCCTTAGAAAACCTTTAATAGTATCCTGCTTTGACATGAAGCAATGTATACCAGCTGACAAAGTGTACAGTGTGGTTTCTCATAGGTACGGTGGCTTGAAAGGTTGGAAAAAGCTGTAGCTAGAGTTTGTTAGCTATCAGTCTATTATTGTATTCGCTCAAATTTAGTAATTCATTTGCAGTTTGCAAGCACATTTAAAAGAGGCCTGTTGTGGAGTACAAAAAAAGGGGCCATAAATTTGAAACACTTGAACTGTGTTGTGAAGCTGAAGCAGCCTGTGGAGTCACTGAAAATAAATGATGGGATAAAGATAGGGAGGAGACTTCCTCTGACTAAAAGAGTAAACCAAAAACTAAAAAAAGACAGCAGGAATTTTCAGTTTTTTGCTTTATTTATTTGTGTATTTATATATGATTACTTCTTTTCTATTAGAAAGAGTTTGGCACTCTGGAAAGGTTAGAATTCGTCTTTACACTTGAGCTGCTGTTGTTGCTTCCTGCTGGATTTCTACCTTTTTTTACCAAAGAATTTAAGCATATTGCTTACTCAGGCCAGCTCCCTGGTGCTGTTTTTTAATTAGCTGGAAATAAAGCATTTTGTGTTGTTTTACTTTTGTTTGTTTGTAGAACTTGCATGTTACCATCTAGAAGGCATAGCTGTGTTAGAGGGGGCCTCACCTCAGTGAAGCTATCTCCTGACTAATTGCATCCAGAAAGACAAAACTGTTTCTCATTACAACGCGATCTTACCAGAGCCATCTTCGATTCTCCTGCAGTGGCGAAGTGAGTTTCAGTTAAACGGCATTACAAACAATAATGCAGCAGCACTTCGTGTCAAATCTGTAGCCCAACTCACTGTCCAAAAACCTTTTGGACCTTCAGCCTTCATCTCCCACACTGTGGGATTCCTTGAGCTTTTAAATGTAATTGGCAGTACAGTACAGATCTTATTCAGTCTGCAATCACCATAAAGCCACTGTTTGTAGAACGAGTCTAAATTATCATTGCATTTTTCCCTGTGATTTAATGTTAATGTGAGACAAGGCCTGAATGCAGGCTCATTTCTGTGTACAAACAGTAGACAGAAGCCACATTAGTAAAAGGTTATAATCATAGCAAAAATGTCATCACTCAACTCAATAGAAAATTAACCTTATCAGGAGATTAGTGTTCCTTACATATCTTACACCTCCAAGAGATCTATTGGATCTCATAATTTAAATTAGGTGTTTGCGTGGAAATTTCTTCTAATAAGCAGCATAACAGCTAATCAATGGAACTGTTCTAGATTCAATAAAGCTGTGATATTGACTTCTCTTGTTCTTACTCCTGGGCTTTGGAAAAGGTTTTTTTCCTTCTTGATTGTCCCTTTTTGCATTTTGGACCTCTAGTGATAATGGGCACAACAAAAAGAAGGTGTATAATGCAAGTTACATATTACAGATTAATACTTTTTTTGAAAAAAGCAAATATTTCTCAATAATATATTGTATCAGCATGGTACAATGTTAAAGTATTAGTCATGGAAGGTTCCTTGTATCAAGAAACTGGAACTGTTGGTTATAGAAGAGGACTAGGAGCATGACCATAGAGACCAGTTTGTGCTAATGTGTGAGGTCATTCACAAGGTCTGTAGTGTACCAATTATCACAAAAGCACTGGTATGTAAGTCACTGGTAAACTGACATTGCTAAAGCAAGCACAGCTTCTTTTGGAGTTTCAAAACATAGGAATGGTAACTAATGAGAGGAGCCTATTTGGTCCATGTAGACTGTTTGATCTAGGTAACTGATCCAAGGATCTCTTGAAGAACACCACAGTGTCAGTTTTAACAATATGGATAGGTAACGTGTTCCACACTCTTACAACCATTTGTGTAAAGAACTTCCTAAAAATGGGAAAGTAACTGAAACACTAGTGAACATTGCTAGCTCTTAGGCAACACCCACTATGACTTTTGTGAGAACAGCTGGATGCCTACAGTGACTGTGTTTTTAATAATGTATAGAAATTGCATGATTAACCAAGAAGTGTGTCAGTGTGGATTCCACGCTAACCATGTGTACAAAACAACTGAGCTGAGGTCAGGACAGGACGTGGGCAATGATTTCCCTGCCTCAAGATCACTTGAGCCATTGGGCTGCTTATTTTAAGTTTCTTTTGAAGTAAAAAGTCTGAAATAGCAGAACTCACTTGATTTAATCTGGCTTTTTGTCAGATGTTTCTACTTAAATACACCTGTTGGTCAAGTCTCAGGTCATCTGAAATGCTAGAGTATTTGTTAGATTGATTTCAGTGTACTGTAGATTTTGAAATTTGGTTCAGTTTTAAAAGACTACTTGTTTTCAGCTAGTATTTATAAGTCTTTATGAGGAAAAGCCAAGGTAGTGAGTTAAAAGAACAGCAGAACAGCATCTTCTCTGATAGGTGCTTGTAATTCAGTAGATGAAACCCTTTACAAACAACGTTTTGAAATGAATACTCACAGAACTCCACGTGAAATCCAATATAAGGGCCTATACTTTGTTTGCACACACATTCTGCAGAAGGTCTTTAATTTTACATAAGGTAAAAATTGATTGTTAAGGCAATTAATATCACTGGAAACGTCACTCATGAATCCTAGCAAAAGAAAAACTGCAAAAGGTAATTTAACTTGGTTACTGTAGGAAATGAAGATCAGCACAGGCAGTATCTAAACAGTGATGGAGGAGAGAAGGTGCTACTTCTGAGGGTGTCTCAAAAAAAATATCACAAGAGGTTATAAACAAATTGTGCAACAGGCACAAGGCAGTGTACACCTTGGACAGGACAGCAGTGCATTGCAGGGCGCACACACACTCACACCAGAGCCCATTTTCCCACAAGACAATTACTCTACCAGCATGTTTTTGGACCACGGTGGGAGAATGGGGCACAAGGAACATGGGGAGAACATGCAAACTCTACGCAGATGGCACCTCAGGGATTGAGTCCTGGGCCGCAGTGCACCACTGTGCTGTCCATTGCCTTATAACCACGGCAGAAGAAATGGTTATAGTGCCGTGTATTTGACACAGGATCAGCTTGATGGTGTTAATTCACAATGGGAACCTGTGAAGGAGTCTGTGGTCTTCATGTTTTCATCGGCAGATAGTATAATGAGTCTTTTTTCCTTACCCTGGTTAAGATCAGAAATGATTTGTTTCGCTAACGTTTTCATTTTTGTTTGCTTCTCTGTAGATTGGCAAGACGTCCTGTTTGAAGCCCCCCAGCTTTCCATTGTGGGGCCTTGGCTCTCCAGCCAGGTCAAAGGTCAACGCCAAGCATGCTGCCACGCCGTCACCTCCGGATGCCAGCCTTACTGCCACTGGTGTCCCTGCTGCTGTCGCTGCTCCTGATTGGCTGCGAGGCCAAAGGTAGACCTTCTTCCTATTGGTTCCTTGTGTTGCGACAGTGAGATGGAATATGCTCTCAAGTTACCTTTGAAATTATACTCAATAACAGAGAAACATTTCCAGAAAACCTCCCATGCTGTGTTTAAGAAAAACCATATACTCCTGGAAAAAAACAGATAAGAGTTCAGGTCAAGGAGGCTATAGATGAGTGGCTTTTACTAGAGTTTGTCCTATTCTAGAATTTGCTTGGCTGACTGCCTAAGTGTTTTTCTGTGTTTTATGGGTACAATAGTGTGTTGAGTTTTAATGAGGAGAATCTGGGCCTCATAAAACCTGTTGTTGGCACAGATCTCCAAAGGGGGCACAAAGGTAATAAATTCAGCCCACGCTCAGGTTTTTTGGCAGCGCTTGGAGCAGCACTCAGGCGTGACTGATGTCTATCTCTATGATTGTCTTTTATCAATCCATATTTATCTGTCCAGACGTTTATCTTTCTATCAAGACAGTCCACTCTCTCTGTATTCGCAAGCTGTTTAAATTGCAGTGTTGGGCCTTCATAGTGAGCTGTTCATTTTGCCAATATCTCTATCTGTCCATTTTCTCTGGAGCCCTCCAGTCGATATGTGATAGATTGTCTGTGCATGGTGATCTATTAATGCCAGGTCTGTCAGTGTGTATTCTTTCTTGAGTTTGATTTGCCTGTTGAATGCCTCACTGTAAAATACAAATATACTTTTGCTTCAGTAAGATCTGCCACACTATATCCCAGGCCCTTAACTCTGTTCACTATACAACGTCCCTTCCAGTCAGTCAGTTGTAACTATTAGACTGCACTGACTATTGACTCTCATTACTAGCAACTATAGGAGAAAAGGCCCTGTGCACAAGATACTAGGTCATAGTAACATTTTGTCTCTAATAAGCCACACTGCTGTCAGAGAGTCAGCACTGATCAGTCACCAGTACAACCTCCTGAGTTCTGAAACTCAGTCACTGTCCTGCACAACCTGCAGGCCCCTTTTCTACAAGAACTGATCACCGCATCACCATGCCCTCCTTCAGCCACATCACTGTGTAATTGAGACATTAATGAGCTGTACTCTGCCAGTGAATTGACAGCACACACACGAATACAACACCCTGCCACCACATTGACTTCTGTCCTGCTGGTTGCTACAACTGAAAGCATGATGTCATTCTGCGCTTGTTGTTCCCTCCCCCCACTCCCCCCCTTGCCTCCTTACTCTCTTTTCTCATAAATCAGGAGCCCAAGGAGATGTTTTTAATCAAAATAAAAAAGGCATATAAATCATTCCAGTAATAAAGCCGGGGATCCACAAAGTGCCCCGCAGTCGTTTTGCTTATTAAAGTTAACAAACATCCCCTCATTTGTAGAATTAAAAATGTAGAGAGAGGGGAGGAGAGAAAAGTCACCTTCCCTGCTTGCCCTCTCAAGGGAAACTGGGCACATTAACAAAATGTCCCTTTGCTTAATTATCTAATTTAAAGGCCTATTTAGATTGGACACTTTTTTATCTACTAGCATTTTTTGACTAACAGGTGTCCCGAGAAAGAATTGGTCATTTCAGTAATAAAGCCTTTATCGAGATTGACTCTGGGCACCAGAAAGTATCAACGTTCTCTGGAAAAGTCTTCTATTGGTTGACCAAAAAAACACAAGTTCTTCCTGTAAGAAATGAATTTTGTGTGGCTTTGAATAAGGTTTCACCACATTATAATTTTGTGACCATATTGAGATTGGAAGGCATGCCAGGAATTTTTAAACCATGTGCCAGCAACCTGAAGCAAATCAAAGTGGTCCAGTTGACAATATGCATTCACTTCACATTTAATATACAAATAATTTCTTTGCTCCCTATGCTATTGTGAATATCTTTCTCTTTAAAATTAAATTTTACCTGGTTGCCAGTTATCAAATACCAGCACCTGTACTGTTTCTTTCCAGTGACTCAGAAAATGTCAGACTTTAATCATTGGATTTTTAAATTTGAAGCTCCTGAGAGATCACAAGTAGGAAAAATGTATATTTTTTCATTCCACTACTACATCTCCAGAACATTGATGAAGAAAGTAGGGAAGCTAACAGTCAAAACCTCACAGCACTGCTTTCTGTCCTCAGTTTTGGCATTTCTGTTATTCCTTCCAAAAGTCTTTAAGTATGTATACTCAACAATTTATTTTACTTTGTAAACCCCAAAAATGACATACAGTCCGGTGCCATATGTGTTCTGATGACGGATTACAGTTCTGATGCCTTCAAATTCAAAATTAAATCCTTTCCTGTTCTTTTTACATATCACCATCATCATTATTGTTAATATTAATTTATTGTATTATTCAATTTAAATTTAGCATTTATATGGCAAATGATCCTGAAGTGCCTTAAACATGGAACAGGGCTCCCATCATAACTAACAGAAGCAGTAGCAAATAAGGTGGAGAACAGAAGTGAAGAATTACTGAACCATCTAAACCAGAGGAATAACTGAGCCAGACTAGTTCAAAGAGCAGGCTTGACTAAGGCTAATCTAAGGCTTCACATACTTTTTCACTCAAGCATATTTACTGTTATAATACAAATATATCTTAGAGTTCCGAGTGTTATACAGTTATTCAGGTTACCTTCATTTTTTATTAAACCTTTCATGAAGATCTAAGTACTGTACATTTTGTACTTTTATGTGAGGATGCAGACCAGCCTCTCGGGTTTACAAATTGTTTCTCTGTACTGTATTTGAGAGTGTTTTAATTTTGCTTGGAAGATTAACAAATTTTAGATGAAAGAATTTGAAAATTCTTGGAAGTGAGGGGCAGCAAAAACTGCTGTTGACAAAATCTTTGTTTTCTTGGAACATTTGGCCTAACCAAGTTTTCTCAGGGCTGTCAAGTCAATTGCTGGAATTCTGTATTTCTTCCAAAATTTTTGCTTGGATCACAGGCTTCCTAATCTGTAATACACAAGATAGTTGTATTGGCACTTTCAAAATAATTCTAAGAAAGGAATGTTATAGGAATACAAAAGTGGCATTTTCTTTCTTGACAAAATGGTGTTTTTCTAATAGAAGAATACAAATATAAATATTGTGATATTATATGGAATAAATGTAAATGCAGTTTCATGTGATTCCAGTCACCAGTTAAACTGGTCAGGGTGTCCAGAAATTATTTTGTATTTTGTAGCCGTTTTTGTGACATTTATTTTAAATTCCCAGTCTCACTAGGTTTTAAAAGTGGCAGCTTCCCACAATTTTGGATTCCTGGACAAATCCTAAAAATATTCCCTGTCTCAAATGACTAGGGTGTGTTCCACAATCTAGCCACTACACAGGAAGCTGCAACTAAATAAATGTGTTGTCACTGCAGCCCACAAACCACCACACAAAACTGCATTCTAATTCTGGCTGCACAACTTTCAATTGACTGTGAATAGATTTGAAAGAGGGATAATCCATTTTTTCTCTCATTGCATTACAAAAAGTGTGTAGCTGAGAAAGACTCAAGAAAGAGCACTCCAGGCAAATCACAAGTTTAAATGGTGTATTTTATAAAGATATCAACAGATGGGTCAAAACAACTGGCTTTCTTTTGCCTGGAACAAAGTCAACTTTGAGAGGATTAGACTCAGAAATCCAGAATGCATTTGACAAACTTCAGCTCGGTCTTTACCTCAGGCTCAGCCCTTAGACTAAACTGCAGTGCACTAGTAGAAGATTTTTTAAAGAAGATTCATGCCTTTTTATTCCCAAACATTTCTTTCAAGTATTTGGTTTTTATCTTTCTATTAATAATTTTGTTCTCTCTGTACTTTTGTTTCATACCTAATGAAAAATAAAATCACCCAGTGTTTTAAGTGCTGAGTGATGTTAGGCTGTATCTTAGGCTGAATGCAAATTGAGCTACAGTATGATGTTAAAAAGCTGTGAGGCAGGAAAACCTAAATTATACACTTTAAATGCTAGAAAAATACATACAATATGTATACTTTTCAGACAAACAAATCCAAAGCTAACTGGTAAAGAATAGTGATCCTGTGCAAGATAATGTGTTAAACATTATTAAATAAACAGGCAGTTGGCTTAAATTTGATTAAAATTAGACTTGCTAGAGATGGAGTTTAGTAAAATGAGTGGTGATGGAGGTGGTGATAGCATTGCAGGCTGAAGCTGACGTTTGTGCGCACAAGTGTGTAATTCTCAATAGAATATGAAACTAAATGTTTTGGCTTCTCAACCTATTCTAATCTACCTTAATGGTACTGCTTTGAAGTTGTTTTGCTTGAGCAGGTTTTAGCAAATGACTTTCTGCGGGAGCTTTTGAAGTCAGGAGCAACACAATTATTTTTGCAATAGACTGCATGGGTTGCTACAAAACTTTAAAAAAAAACTAGAATTTATCTAAAGAAGTTTAAAAAATATTTAAAATGCAAGACAATTACTGGATTATTGCATGCTGACTCACAGTTGATATATGAAGGCATTGCACTCATTTGTAATCTTACATGGGGAGATTGGTATTCCTGTCATCGGTTGCTGTATTTATTTTCACTAACCAGAACTGAATATTTACATTTTAAGTTTTCTTCCCCACAGTCCTCTAGATGTCCATGTTATGTCCATGTCTCACTTTTCCTGTTCTAATCGTAATTGACTTTAGCTGGAAGCAATGGGCGCAATTTCAATAATTTATTTTTCTTTGAAGCTGCCAAGTGAAAGTCTCAGGGCCCCCAGGGAGTCATTTTGACAGTCTCTTTAAAGGAATTTGCTCATGTTTTCGAGCTCTCTCTACCCTATACCTACCAGCCTCCTCAGACTCATACCCAACCTGAGGCTTTTTCTGGTTGCTTGTACCATTAATTGATTTTTTTGACCCCAATCACATTTCATAGACAGGACTATTTAACGCTTTTTTAAGTCGCTTGTAATGAAACCAGACTGGGTTTCCTCCACACCTCAGGAAGTGGACGTAAACAAAACCACATCTGGCTGTGGTGTTGCCGTAACCCAGGCACACTTTTTCTTAAGGCTCCGAAGTGAAACCCAAGAAGACAGGGGTACACGACCCTCTTTATATGATACTGTATGAAATAAAGTTAATGATCTTTGATCCCTAGTGAATACCAATCCTGCTTCTTAAACAAAGACACAGTGTTTGTGGCAATTCAGAAATTTAATTAGCTTTATTAAATACTCAGGAACCATGTAAACCAAGGGTCGTTGATATTACTGCTGCTTGCCTAACCCTCTGAGCTCCAGGCTAGGAACATATTAAATAACGTGAGAGGCAATCATTGGCAGATCCCACAGAAGTGTCTGAACATCGTGACTGAACAGATTTTTTCAGACACCCACCATTCTTTGTGTAAAGAAAGCTTCTTTTCCTCAGATCTAAATGCCATTTCTGTCACTGGGGTAGTGTTTTATTGTGGATCTGGATGTACTGTAATCTACTGTACCTTCTGTCAGTACCTTTCAGTGTTTTGATTGCTTCAGGTATCAAGTCCTTTCATAATTTCATCTGTTTGAAAAGATTAAGTTCTTTTTACTTGTCTGACACAAGATACCTTTCAGACCCAGAATTAATAAAACCAATCTTCTTTAAATACTTTCCGGAGCACCAGTATTCTTTTCAAAGCTTGTAAATCGAACATTTCTGTTGTCATACATGAAATGAATTCTGATTTTAACATGATTTAAATTCCACATTTAACAAGAGCGTATGATATATAATCTGGACTAATTAGGGGATTATTATTAATCTATTTCTTATCGTTTTCAACCCTTAATCGGCTGGAAATATCAAGTTGCCTTATGAAATATCAAAGTAACTGCTTAAAATGAACATGCTTTTTAATTATGATGTTGATTTTGTTTAATCAATAGTTAAATTAAGGTACTTGGAGCTCAGAACAAAATGTAATGTTTCTGTGGCTCACATATATACTGTTGGACCTGGAGATCATTTTTCTAAAACTTGTGAAATTCGTATATTATTGAAACCTATTACATATTAATATTTTTATTCCAAATCTCCCTCTTCAAGATTCTGTGTTTATTTTGGTGCTTCCCTGTACAATCTATGCTAAATTTAAAAAGGAAGAGTCACTGTTAAGAAAACATATATTTTAGGAACACAAATGTTAATGATAGATAAGTCCCCAATGTTGTTATTTAAGATTTTTGTCATCCAAAATGACCTGAAAACCTAAAAAGTTTAACAAATGGACCTGTTCAGAATGTATATCTCATTCTACACAAAAGGAGTGAATTCAAATTTACTTATAAAGGTATGTTTTTAATGATCTTTAAAACATTAAAAAGAAGCTAATGTTAGCCTTTAGAACTCATTCATCTGATATCTGGTTTAATGAGAGCAGGTAAACCTTGTTATTCTAGATTCGCTAAAACCAAAGGCCATGGCACTCTACAGGGTACATCCAAAACCATGAGATTAACATTTCCCGCAAGTAAGAGTGCACTAGTGCATGTCTCCAGTAGATGTCGCCAAAAACGCCATTTATTACAGGAAACGTATGTTCTTTGAACTTGAATTGGAAATGAATGTTAATGGAAATGTTAAAAGAAGTGATACATGCTCAAGGTCCTGATGAGCTTCAATCCTGGAGCCTGGTTAAAATCGATAATCTTAGGACAGTGTTGATTTAGGCCAGCTTTATTACAGATTGCAGGACATGCTGCATCACACAAAACCTTGTGGGAGTCTGTAACAATCAGCTAAGCCATATTGCTGAAGCCGATATTCCAATGTCTTCCAAGAAGTGGCTGGATGGGATATAGGTTGATTATCTACCCTAAACCAAACCATGAGCTAGACAGGCCTCGTCTCATTTACAAACATTATTCTCGTCTGTCAAAATGTACTTTTGATGTTCAAGTATAGGCTGGAGTCTCTGTAGGTTTCTTAGTGAAGAAACAGATTAAGCCCTGCAGGTAAGACCTTGCTTGTTCAGCTCTGGACTAAAAAAAGTTTGAAAAGGAAGATTGAAAAAAGATTGGATCTCTTTTGTTCTGCATAAAAGAATTTAATGTTGTGTTGTGTAGGAAAGACTAAATAGTCCATTAGGAAGAACATGTGAATATGATTTAGAAGAATATATGAATCGTAATTTGGTAAGAAGACATACTGTGTAATGAGAAGGGAAATATCTTCTTTTTTATTATAAACTGTAATATTGATATGACAAAATGATTGGTGTTTCATAAAGGACACTTGACAGGAAAATCGTTGAATGGAAACCATTTTGCCTTATGCCAAGAAATATTTTTTTTAACTTGTCATTTAAAAAATGTGCTGTGCTTGGCAAGCGATGTTCTTCTTTTGAAATTATAATGCAAAGAACAGTTTGACTGACACTTTTTAAAAAGCCTGCAGAGCACTTCCAAAAATGTTGCAGCACCACTTTAGAAAAACAGTTGTTTGTTAAAATGTATTCAATTGGGCATTATTGTTGTGCAGCTTCTTAAAACTGTTGCTTTCTTAAAAGCCGCTCAGAATTCATAACCCATCCTCCATTTCCTAACTGCTTCATCCAATTCCCGGTCACTGGGGGGCTGGAGCCCATTCTGGGAGGCAGCCAGCATAGTGCGGGATACACTCTGGGTGGGACACCAGTCAGAAATCTTAACGTAGTGTCAGATGCTTAAAACAAGCAAATGAAATGATGACAATCATAAATTAAGAAAATTATTAATCCATTTAAGAGATTAGATTAACTAAATAATAGAGAGCTCAGCTGCAATGAAAAACAGCAGATACTGGGTCAACAGGATGAGGAAATAGGTTATTTATCAACAAAGAAGACAGAGGAGGGCTTCTCACTAGGCGTGACTTCATCTTTTTTCCTAGTAATAATAATAATAATAATAATAATAATAATTGCTTACACTTATATAGCGCTTTTCTGGACACTCCACTCAAAGCGCTTTAGAGGTAATGGGGATCCCCTCCACCACCACCAGTGTGCAGCCCCACCTGGATGATGCGACGGCAGCCATAGTGCGCCAGAACGCTCCCCACACATCAGCTCTCAGTGGGGAGGAGAGCAGAGTAATGTAGTCAATTCATAGAGGGGGATTATTAGGATAGTAGTCGGCCTTCCTGCTCTCTTAGAGGAGCAGGAAAAAGAACTCCGCCTGGAAAGAAATATCTCCTTAAAAAAATATTTTGTTCAATGGAGTTCATCACGTCTGGAAGGAAGACAAGCACTCTTTCCTTACTTTCTACAGAAATATGTATATGTATACGGAATATAAGCACAGCCGAGTATTATTATAAATAATACTACTATGAAATATAAAACAGATCAGGTTATCATCTGTACTCATCCAGAGCAGATCTGCTGTGTGAGAGTGGTAATTTTACACACTGCTAGACCTGAGGTTAGTATTTGTTCCTTGTGATTCCCTGCACAGGAACTCACAGGGTCCTGGACTACTGATTGAAAAACACTGAGTTCACTGTATCTCCATAGTCATGTTGTTTACTGATTGAAAACATCTATAAAACCTGGAGAGATTAGCTCTCCAGGTCCTGGGTGGGAAACTGGTGGTATATTGGATTTATTTTCCTTTTACAATCATCAAATATTTTTATTTAGTTTCTCCCTAGAAAAGCCTGTTTATTTTCCCTGTGCTGTACTCTTATTGGGACTTAAAGGAACTTAAATCCATGTGCTTGACTTGAGCTGGATTTGAAAACTGACTCTGAGAAGACAAAAGCCAGGTGCTGGCATCCCGTACCAAATTACTAATCATAAAGCACTAGCTTCAAGAGGAAAATAGAAGATGCCCTCATTCAAAGTGGCACTTGGCACTTTCTTCTGTTTTTTTTAAAGATTATATTTGCATTGAAGACCTTCACTTGGCGTTTGCTGAGAGAGGTGGGTGCAGTACAGGTGTCTGGGGTAATGCTTTTTCCCATGGCTTAGCAAATAGGATTAGAGTCCTAAATGTAACTAATGATTTTTCTGTTGGCTTTAAGATAGGCTGTCCACATTTCTGATGTTTTATTTCTTATTATCCAATCAGGCTATTGTCAAGTCTATAGTTCTTGCCATACAGTATTTGTACAAAGGAGAGGGACATGTCGTTTGCTCTTGTGTGTTTTGACAATATGCCCTCATATATTTATGAAATCCAGAGCCTATTGAATAATTTCACAGGTTTGCTTAAAATGCCATTTTTGTTTCCTCAAGGGAGGACCTTCATTTGTGAGGTGAGGCAGTAAAATGCCAAAGATTATTGAGCTTTTCATTTGAGTTTCACTTTTAGTTGTTTATATAAAAAAACAGGGAAATTCACGGAGTAAAACAAAAGGAGACTTGCCTGAAAAGTGTTGACTTTATTTAAAGAAACCTCTGACATCACACTTTTTGCATTAGGAACATGTGCTCTAGTCAGCTTCTCTTCCAAGTACAGTATCTTTCATTTAAAAAAAATAATTAACAGTACATCAGTACCCATGTTAACTTAAATCTAAGAGCTCCAAAGCTAACTAACAACAAAGGTCATTAGGCATGACCTAACAAGGCATAATAGTTTTATCATAAATTTTATGTGTAAGGAAGAGGGACGTCTTTAACCCTGAACATACTGAGATGTTAACTTTAGTCTTAATTTCCACAACATCTATTACTGATCACTACCAAGTTCTATGTAAAAACAATAATTCCTATACTGTAGATAGAAAACAGATACAAACATGAATGCATGAAATTTTGTGGTGGATTATCAAATAACTCTAGTGTTATTGCAACTCACAGCTGGCAGCCCACTGAAGCCCAGCAGGTATGAGCCTGGCCGGACGGAGACACTTTACTATAAAAAGGTGCTGTCCTTCAGACGAGACGTAAAACTGAGGTCCTGACTGTGTGGTCATTAAAAATCCCAGTGTGTTTCTTGAAAAGAGTAGAGGTGTCGCCCCGTTGTCCTGACCAAATGTCCCCATGGTCTTTGCAATCTTGGCCTCCTAATAATCCCCATCTCTGGACTGGCTTCATCACCATCTCTCCTCCCCACTGAGAGCTGGTGTGTGGGGAGCATACTGGTGTGCTCTGGCTGCCATCTGATTATCCAGGTGGGGCTGCACATTGGTGGTGGTGGAGGGGATCCCCGTTACCTGTAAAGCACTTTGAGTGGAGTTTCCAGAAAAGAGCTATATACTGTACGTGTCAGGAATTATCATTATGAGTGTTAGTTTAATTGGACATTGAGTCATTAGAAATAATTCATTAAGAAATCATGCTACTTTGACTTTCAACTTTGTTTAATCTGTCAATCAACATATTGGTGATATTTGTAAATGCTTGACATATTTGGTTGCAAATGAAAAATAAATCAATGTTAATTATCAGCAGTTAATATGCACCCTGAAAAAAGGTATATGAGTCAACAAACAGGTCTATGGTCAGCCTCAAACAACATTCTATGCATTGGTTCAAAAGACAAATATAAGAATATAATCTCTGGGAGCCACAATTAAAACTGCAAATATGTTTTTAAGCTTGAGGAGGTTCAGACTTCCCAGACTTCCCAGTGGTGAAGACAACACAGAGAAAGGGTACATGGGACGGCATCCTTTTTTAGATTTGCCAGTTGACAATCTGACATCTTGATTGCGCTCGAATAGGGCAGCTATTTCTGACCTCTGTCAAGCTCTGCTGCAGATTCATGAATCTTCTACAAAAAGAGGTTGTAGAGTAATCCCTTTACAATAAAGGTAATAAAGGTGTTGGCGGCACTGTCTGTCTGTGCCATTGTGTTGTTTCCGAAGATCACAGAGACAATGATTGCTCACTTTGCACTCCGAACATCTCCTGTCCATGCAGGTACTTCTAGAAACAGAAAGGGGTTCTGTTCTCTAATGGTGCAGGTGACTGGTGATGAATCGTACTCTGTAACATCTGGAACACAGTCTGTGTGTGCAATTCCCTGGCTCCTCATGATAGTCAGACTTTGCTGTGGCATGTTATGTTTAATCATTCCAGGAGTCTGGCAATCTGACTGGAATATCAGTGTGTAAGTATGGAAATAATACCTGAAAAATCAATATTAGTTGCTGAAAATGTCTTGCTTGCTCTAGAGTTGTTGTTAGCAATGACATTTCTTATTTTAATTATCAACCTTGAAGTCCACATCCTATTTTTTAAAACTGCATTTGTTTCCACTGTAATGTTACTACCAATAAATTAACACTGTAGATATACAATTAGTATCTCAACTCTGGATACATTGTGAACCCATGTACAGTAGTCTAATTGATATTCATAGAACTGTGAGCGTACGATAACATGTGGTGTCAAAGGAGTGAAACATTCTTTCATATATATGTGTTTGCAAGTTTTTATCCATTATGTCCGGTCTTGTACTCCCCCTCACTGTGCAGCTGTCACTGTTGGCTGAGTCTTAAATGTTTAGGCACTTCAGAAAAAAAAATCCTAGTTAAATGCTTAACGAATTCCAGTCATGACAGTGGTAGTTGAGAACTCCGATCCTCTGTATTGTGCTCTTTTATGTATTCAATTTTGATAATACGGTCCTCTTCATTTTTCATCAATTGTACTGTCCTGTTTTTTCTAATTTAAACACTTAAGGAGGTCTGGGAGCTCTGGCAAATACAAGTGTCAATTGCCTTAAGTGATGCAAAATGGCTTTCAATTGCTTCCATTGCTCACAAATCAAAGACCTTAAGCAAAGTCATTTTAAAGTCTTCTGCCTTCTGAACTTCATTGTTCCACAGCTTTTTTTTCCACTAGTCCCTCAGTTTTCGTTGTTCCTCCATTAACTTCTGCTCATGAAACGTAAAAGCCTGCTCAAAACAACGGCTATAATAGGACTAATTTAGAGCTATTATGTACCACTTTATGGTGACATATTTCTGACAGGCCACGTAGAAAAGGCAGATGACGGTATAAACCAGCTGTTCAGGTGCATACAATAAAATCAGTGTTGGTAGGTGATGCTCCTGCACCCCGTCAGGTGCTTTGTTGCTCAGGTGGGCCTGCCACTGGAGAGACTGGACTGGCCCTCCTTCACCCTGCGTGGTGCAGGACATTCCTTCTGTTTCCATGCTCTCTGCCCCCAGTCACTGGATTCTGATTTTGTATAAAGGGAAGTATATACAGTACAGGAACAGCTCCATACAGTACAAGTATCTCCAATTACATGGCAGATGCGTTCCTGAAGAGGGCTTGTTAACACAGGTGAATTCTGAATATACCCAACCAGAGCAGAGTTGTGCTAAAAGTCATTTTTAAGCTAAATGTTTGTGAATGTTTATTGATTTAATATGTAATGAGAAAGGAAGACTTCACTTGATCATTTTATTGAACACTGAGATTGATGATTTTACATTGACAACAGACCATGTCTTAAGAATGTTTAGCATGAAACAATGCAAAAACATGGTTTTATTTATTATTTTTAAATTTAAGATTTAAAAGGTTTATATCAGCATTGGCTGCAATGGATTAAGTACAGGTTAATCCTGCACTGAAAAGTAGAGAAAAAATGCAGTTGTTAATCCTTCTTCAGGAGTGATTATTGTATATTTATATAACATATATACTGTATACACTCCATGTATACATTCCAGTCTATTATGTAACAGAAAGTGAGTCCATTTTAGATAAAAACTTAGAAAATAGCCAAAGAAACAATCACATCTATTCACAATTGAGCACATTGGTTTGTAGCCTAAAATTTTTCACAACAATGAATGTTTTTTGAAACTATAAGAAATATACCCAGTGTACACTCTTTTGACTGAGTTTTCTTTATTCAGTACCCATGTTAAACCTGTAAAAATTGTTTCTTATTTGCACATAATATGCTAGGATCCATCTGAGTAGCACAGATAAACCTCCGAGTCTCAACAGACTTAGGAGCTTACACTATCTCTTTTCAAAAGGTTTTACCTCCATGGAGAGAAAGGGAAAAAATACAAACATTTCTTTCTTAGAGAACTAATACCCCGTGTGGTTCTTCTTTTTCTCTTTTTTTTCAATTGAGATTTCATTCTGATTTTTTTTTCTTTCTCTCTCGGTCGAGTCTCAAAGCAGGAGTAGATTAGCAGTGGTTGGGAGAGAGTGCGGAAGAGAGGTAGGCCGGTTTCCATGGTGATGGATCAGTCCAGGCAAACCCCTGAGAATTCCACCCTGACGTACAGACCTTCTCTTTCTGGGGCCGGGAAGTAGAGATAAGACTCGGCTTGCTTTGTGAGCCAGGGGTGGCAAGAAACAGGGGACACCGTGCTGAGCTGCGAGAGGGTGTGAGGCACGAGAGAAAAACTAATCTAGTGCTGGAGTGACAGGAAGTGAGGAAAAGAAAAGGCTGCTCAGTAGACAAGGCCTTGCCAGTTTCATCATGGAAGGTGCTCAGCAGTCTGCTTCCAAGCCCTGTGGGGAACAGGAAAGCAGGGATAGAGAGATGCAGGGATAAGGGGAGGAGGAGGAATGATGTGAGGAGCAAATAAAGAATCAGCATCTCACTTTTGGAATAAGCCAGAAAATCCATACATCAACAGAATACTATGGTACCTCCAGCTCATTTATTTTTATAGTAAATGTAAGTGCAAAGCTAAAGATTGTTTCAAATAGTTTTTTGTTCTAGGACAATATATCCCTGTCCTAGTACTCAATCAACCTCTTTCTTCCAATATTTTTTCCAAATGAGCTTGATTAAGCTTTATTGAACCATTTGATCCATGAAGCCTTAATTGAAACAATTCTTTGATATTTAATTTTTCCAATTCTTCCCTACATTAGATCAGAAATAATCTAATTTATGTTTAATTTCCTAGAAGTGTTACAAAATAATTACATTTAAATTGATATTGATGAACAATTTTAAGTGTAAAATGTATTTAAAACAATGTTTAGACACCAGGTATACACTGTCAAACACTCAAATAAAACCCCTAAACATTTAGACCTATTGGTTAAATTCCACCTTGAAAGAATAAAACTAAATGAGAGGAAATGTGAAACCCATCCTCTGACAAAGGGTTAATGCTAATTTTTGACCTTCCCATACTATTCAGGCTGTGAAAATAATTATTAAAAGCTATTCGTTTGACTAAAGGTTATGTCACAGGAGAATATGCACATCCCTAGTTTCTCCTAGGTGATGCATTGTGTTGTAATTTTGAGCCCAATTGATTAACAACTGGTCATTCCAAAATGGGAGGATATACAAGAAAAACTCTGTAAAGGGTTTTAAAAAGAAATAGTCATTTTACTCCATAAGTAGGTTTTTATTGTGGTAGTCTTGTACACTGATTCCTCAATGCAAAAACAGGTAATTCTCAAGGAAAATATAAATGTCAGGAGTGGTCATGGGTCTTAAATCTTTCTTTATAAGTTAGGTATAAAATCAGCAGTGCCTTAGTTTGTGTAAAAATGTCTCTTATGGACCTAATCCATCAGGTTCAGGGTGTGCAGTAACTGCGCTTTGGAAAAATGGGAAAATGTAATTGAGGGTACTGAAGGCAGAATAACACAAAATGTGTTTTTGACTCTAATTAGGCTACAGTCACATTTGAAAGGTGCCTATTTTAAGCAAGATTGATGACAAGTGGCTTTCATTCTTTTCCTTCTCTCCATACTAAACCATTTGATGATTTAATGGAGCTTTTTTGTGCCTCCACCTCGGTAATGTTCTTCATAATGGACATTTTTCCACCCATTATACTAACAATGTTTTTTTTTATATTATTCTTGTCACCTGTGCTGTTGTTAATCTATTTAAAGATAAAACTTAAAGAAAAAACATCTGAAACTGGATGTTAAAGATGAGGAAGAATGCTGTGAGGTTTCAGACTAGATTCCCCAATTCTCTTATCAGAAGCACACAGGTACAAGCAGAAGAACACTGTAAATTCGTGTTAACGTGGCCTCAGTGCTTAAACTAGCAGTCTATTTACTATGCTGTAACCTGCTGTTTTTTAAACTTATCTTATCTGTGGTAGGTTATTTTATTTTGGACCCAAATCATGCTGGCTGGATAGATGATGTTTTTATATCTTTGCTTATCTGAATGGAATAGCACTGTTCTTCATTGACCAGGGAATTAAGGGTACTGGGTAGATATGGGGAACACTGTACAATTCAAATTGCAGGACAGTCTGGTTTGGCTTATTATCTGGGGTGCACAGATTTCCGTGTTTCACAAAGCTTTGTCTGCTTTTGTCCCGTTTACGTTTCCCTTTAACAAATGGGTAGCTGACAAGCTTAGTTTGCAGAAAAACTGCCATTATATCTACAAGCCTTCCCTGAAGAATCGCCTTGGATCACCCCGGGAGTTGTGAGTTCAGAGCCCTTTTTGATCTGTTAAACCCAAGAGAGATGCATTCATCTTCGAGCTGTCAAGCCAGAACAGGACTCAGCTTATGGTCATCACCCAGGGTCAAGGCTTCTGTTCTCTGCTGGATACAAAATACAGCCCCAGGCTTTTGAGTGATTTTTAGGCCTCAGTGGTTAAATGATTAGTTGTGCTGGGAAGACAAGCTGCAGTGTTTCTTTTTACTGTTTCCTTTGAAGAAGTAAAGCTTTGTTTTTCTTTTAAAACCTACATTGGAATTTTCTGTAGTCTTTGTAAGGCTTGTGTAATGTTTGCTGGCTTTATTCTATTTGCCGTTTTTGTTGTGTTTTGCCACAGCCTGTTCATCTCATGCCATTGAGAACATAAAGTTCCCTCGCAGTCAATTTTGACAGTGGAGGTGCAGCTTACAGTAATGCTTTTCCAGAGACTTCTTGGCTTAAAAAGAGCCATTTTTTTCTGTTGGTTAGGCCTGAGGAACACTAATGGAGGCCAGTGGCCATCCTTCAGATAGTGAAGAAAGATTTGTGTCAGATTCCACCCAGGAGGGACCTGCTGTCTCATTAACAGGATCTGCTATAGTTCCCCAATACAGCAAGACTGTAACAGTGGATTTGTCCACAGAAATTATTATTTTAATATACAATTTTACAATATTGATTCTCATTTTAGATAACTGAAGAGGCTTGTGTCTTTGGAAAAGGCTTTTTTGTTTCTCTCACGAAGAACCTTCAGGCCTGTTGCATGGAGGTCTGAGATCAAAGAAGAATGTGCATTACACAAGTTCTTTGATTTACTGGCATTCTTGGCCACGTGTAGGGTGTGTGTGTCTGTGAGGGTGATTGTACTTGAAATTATTCTGCTTTCTCTCCTCTCCCTCCCCTTCCTGACTGCTGGATATTATTATGCCTGCACAGAGTTAATTATTTATTCAATTTGTATTTTGGCATCTGATCATTTTTAAATTGCTGTGGATAATGGCTATATTGACCTGAAGAAATTCCTTTTATTGTTCTGATACTGTAGTATGTAACCTCATGCCCCTTGTAAAATGGAGCACAATGTACTTTTCCAGTTCTAGAGTTGAAGCATAACTAATAATCACCTCTTTCTTGAACAATACACTTCAAGATTATTTTAATACCACATTTGTTGATGTCGGTGGTATTTCCCAATGGTATGGTTACCTGTCTTTATTGATCTCTCTGTAACATACTGTGGTTAAGGGGTTGTGTAGGTAATGTGCATTTTTTATATTGTTCTCCGATTTATTTTTTGTGCTCTTGCAAGAAAAGGCATTAATGTTAGTTTGCAGTATAAACTGTGGTCAGGAAAGAAGGAGCATGTTCATTTTATTATTCATTGCTCCATTAAATTATTCATGGATGTGAGAGCATGTCAGTAAATGCATGTCTGTAGTATAATTACTGCCATGTTAATACATTTTGTGCTTCCTAATTATGGATGAATTTGAGAGACGTCTATTTCTGCTCATTCAGATTCCTAGATTTTAATTTAGTAAATGAATATGCCCTACAAAACTGTGCCTTTAAGAGGAGTGGTTTACTAGTACATGACAAAAATGACTCTCTATGCTAGTATATGTGGCACAGGAGCAATAGTTGATTAACGATTTTAAATCAAAGAAAATAAAACAGAATATCAAAGCTTACACTATTATAGCTCACTGAGCTGACTTTGCTGTGAAGTAGAAGTGTTTGGTGACATTTACAGCTTTGAATAACAAGCCCCTTGTTATGGGTCATAGTTCCAAGGCCCAGACTCTCTTAATACTGTGAAGGTTTATTCAGACCAAAAGGGCAGCCGTCTGAGAGGACATCATGTAATGTCTTTGGGTTAACATGTCTGTAATATTCTTCACTGTGGCATTGTACTGTATGTGGAGATACAAGCTCTGTGAAAGGTGCCCAAGCACTGCGATTGTAATATGTTACTGGGAAGCTTGGGGAATGGCAGCATTTTGCTGTTCAGTTCTAATTGAACTTTGTCTTAAATAGGAGCCTGCTTGTGGCCAAACAATGAATAGCGCAATTGCCCTCCTGTACTTTAATCTTTGCCTATTATCATCGATGTGCCCTGCAGTTATGAACATACTCCTGACATGTTGGTATGATTTATGAAATACCCAGTATTTAATAGAGTTCTGCCAGACTGTAGTTTAATAATGAAAGCTGGAAAACGGAACCTCCCCTTCTTTTTTAAAATTAGTTTTCAGCATAGATAGCCTGGTTAATGTACAGTAAGCTATCCTTCTGGACATCATTTAATAAATAAGTGGATTTTTCATCTAGACCTGCATATAGTAATGTACAGGTCTGATGATGAAATCAGTAGGTGTTTGGTGTTACATTAATTTTGTACTGCATTGTGTTCAGAAACCAGAACAAAGGTGGAATATATAAACAAATTTACAAATACCGACTGTGTTTAAATATGTTAATATGACATAATGTCCTTACAGTACAGATTTGTTTTTAGTAGGAACTTTTGTATTCTGTATTTTGGAAAAAAAAATAAAGATAGCGCATTATACGGATGCTGATTACACTTCAGAAATAAACACAAAAGGTGATATATTGCTATTTTAACACAAACTTAAAATAGCCAAAATACAGGCATTTGCAGCTGTAACATGATTTGTTTCTGTAAATCAGTTTTTCTTTTACATCTTCCTCCTGTAGAATGATAACAGCCTGCAGATGGCCAATATGACATCTAAAATGGGGAAAATTGAATTATATACCAAGATCTATAACTCATCTCTCTCTGAAGACACAAAAACAGTAAATCTTTTCTCCAAAAAACGTGAAAATGAAGTGTGTTTATCCTGCCACTTTCGAACATGATTACTTACTTCTTTTGATCCTGATAATTGGAAGTATAAGATCTAGCCACAGATTAAATGTATTTCACAGGGAGAAAACACTGATCTGGATCATCTGTGAACCTGTGGCATTTTGAACATTTAAGGGATTAGCTGCAGGATCTGCTACAAATGATTTGTACATTTTTGAAACAGCAGGACTTGATGTTACCTTAACATTTTCAGAACAATTTCAGTTTTCTTGTTTGCCAAGGTTTTGCCTGTCTTTATAGTTCAGATGAATAGTACCAGTTCTCCTTTGGCACCATGTCATTGTCCATAAACACGTGAAAGCTTTCTCTGTGATAATTCTGTGATACGTTCTCAGGATGAATGATGTCAGTATAAATGCAGAGTTAATCCAAGGGAATTATAACATTTTATTTCTGGTTACAACAGTCAATATGTTATAAATCTGCCAATTCAATTGACACAACCTATCCTAAAATTCTCATTTTTTAGGTTGCTGTCAAGAGGAAGAATAATTTTTTTAAAAATTTAGTGAGATGGGGGACATACATGCTGGTGTTATTAAAGCAATCTCAGGATGACACCTTGAATTGAAGATTATTCTACGAAAAAATCCTTTTTAGCACTAACAGTCTGGAGCCCTAGACACCTGTATGACAGCCATTGGAATTGCATCTATTTACATTTACATTTATTCAATATTAAAAAACTGATGTTTTGTTTCTCTCTGTTTATTTTAGCACCACCCAAATTCACCAAGGTGCCAGTTGACCAGACAGGAGTGTCTGGGGGGGTGGTCTCCTTCGTGTGCCAGGCAACAGGTGACCCCAAGCCACGAGTGACCTGGAACAAGAAGGGAAAGAAGGTCAACTCTCAGCGGATCGAGGTAATTGCACACAGTTTCACACATTTGTGAAACCAGTTTGCTGTGTTTAAATACAGGTATGTGGTCGAGTGGCTGGGTAAAATTTCTCAATATTTGTAAAAAGAAATACAATAAGTTACATCTCAAACTATTAAAAAAACATGAAGATGATTTTATGGAGGGCTATTACATTTTCTGTAGAAACACATTTAATATTATTTAATAATTTAGAATTTACAATGGAAACTAGCTTTTGCAAAGCACAGTACCAACTAAATGCTTTTTTTCTGTTTAACATTTTGCATTCTTTAGTCAGGACGGGTTTTATTCTTCTGTTCCAGTGTTGATGGTTGTTTGAAGTCTAGAGTGATATGAGACCTGAGTTAATTCACACTTCTGAACTCTTGTTGAGTAGAAACAAAACTCCCTGAAAGCATTCAATCAATCATAGTAGATAGCCAAGACAGTTATGTTCTCAACTAGTTATTTTAACTGCTTGTTGGTTTCCAAAAGCTTCAATGTTGAAAAACTGTGAACACCTCTAAAATCAAATCAAGGAATAAGGTTTTTTACATATTTGTTCATTATAAATATTTGATGTTAACAGATTTTTGGTTTGCTTAATGTTCAACATTAATTCTGAAAATGAACATCTTCAAGAGGACACTCAGTTTAGGCCCTGGGCTGGCATGCATACACTTTCCAAGAGCTTTCTTTAAATCTCCATTGCCTCCTGTGATTTTTAATTAAGAACTTAAAGTATTTATCTTGTTGGTATACCAAGAGTGGAGCTGGTAATTGTTTATTTACTTGACTTACTCTTACAAAACTCTATGACGGTAATATTTGTGTGAAGCTGCAATGCGGTACACATGCATTCTCTCCGTAGAGAACGAGTCCACCTACAGTAGTGCCCCCAATGCAGATCCTGATACACCTTGTACTGATACCTCTGCAGGCTCAGAGGTACCACAGCGTGGCAAAGCAAGGAAACCTGGGCCACATTCCAGCACACTCCAGGCCACCAAACAATTGTGTGTTGGCATTAGGGAGAGCCCAGTCATATTATCCTAATGATGCTGGAACGAGAAGTGTTTGGATGAAATGACCAAGTGCAGGCTTTACTGCTTGAGCTACTAAGGAATCCCCTCTGAGCTGTGATTTTTTTACAGCTCCTTTCCAAGCGTAGAGCTCTTCACTCTGATGGTGCCAGTGCTCTCTGCTGTTTGAAAGCTGGTCTTTCTGAGAGCAAAAGGGATCCCTTTCTGTTCCACTTTCTCCGACACTGTGTGCTCCAGGGCTGGGCTGGCGGGCTGGTTTTCCAGTTTGTTCGTGTTTCCATTCCCCTCACACACCCTTTCTCCCTGCTGTTCTCCTCGGAAAAGATGGGAAGGTTCTTTCTCTCCTGTCCCCCCCTCTCATCTTGTCATTTCCTCTACAAGGAACGTCTCCTGTGCTGGCCGTGTCAGTGTGGCCTGGTGAGGTCAGAAATAAGAGTATTACTTTTTACTGTTGCACTTGGCCACCAGCACTTTATCCACATCCTACTGATCCTATAGCATTTCTTCTCACACTTACCTGTTGTATAATCACTGGTACTGAAGCTACTGAAACCACACAAAGAGTACAGACACAATGCAGCATTATATTCGAGCCCTAGTAATGTGTCAAGACATTTACACTTTGCAATGGAGTGTATTTATTAATTGTAGCAAGGAAAATCTAAAACAGTTTTTTGTCAATACAGGGTTTAGTGTTAATATACCAAGGATTGCACAGGAGTCCTGAACCCATATGCTGCCCACGTTCCCCAATGAGACAATGGTGTCACATTGAAACAATAATCACTATTAGACTAAATGAGTTTTTCTGTGAATGATGCTGCACATTGTTTGTTTCTTCATTATTGTAGCACTCCAGCTCCTATTTCATTAGTTGCCTATTGGAAACAAAAATAGCACGTATTGCTTTTTTCCATTGATGCGGAATTGAAGTGCACTGGAACTGTGGTGGATTTGGTTTCAAATTGGATTTTTTTTATTATGCTGTTGATCATCTGCTGTGTCTGTAGCTGCACATACGACATGTTGTTCCAAGTGGGAAGATGCTTCCCATTTTAAATGGAACTCACAGAACTAGGTCTTCTAATTCCAGTTAAACTCAATTACTTAAGTGATCTTTTAGCGGCCTATGAAAGACACCATCAGCACCCAACGGACAAGCGCCAGGATACAAGCGCAATAAAGCGATCACATCTGTGTTTCCTAATACACCAGCCCGAAGCTGATAGCACTACATCCCTGAATTCAACAAATATCTGAAGCTTCTTTGATGTTCGTGTGAGAGGAAGTACTCCATTTTCTTTCAGATGTTAACTCTCCATAGTTCCACCAAGATATTGAACATTATAGTACAGCTTCAAGCCATAGAATTGCTGATGATTTTGGTTCAAAATCTTGTGTCACGACTTTGTAATAAAAAAAAGATAAAAACAATCTTGGATGGCATTGAGCAAAAGAAAAGAGAGAAGCAGGGAATGTCGGGAGGATGAGAAAGCATATCAACAGCACCTTCTTAATGTGTATGCATATAGCACTGGTTCTGAGAAACCAAGGCATCGCAGACAACGGATGTCATAATATGGAGTGGATATGGACCATACCGTATTGATTTCACAAGGCTCAGTCTGTCAACTCTGTGGTTCAAGCTCTAGATCTAAGTGGGCAGAGTCTCCCAGCATGTCTTTGACTTTTCCAACCTGGGACATTGCTGACAACTAGGACCTTTCAAAGTCTCCTGAGGCTGATGGCAGTATCTTCTCACACAGTACTCCTCAGACTTCCAAAACAAAAAAAGTGAGCAGCCTTCCATCACAGGTTTGCTGGAGGGCTCCTTATTAATATTTTTAAACAAATTGAACAGATGGACATATTTTTCAAATTCTCTTAAAGCTCACATCTCCTTAATGAAAATGAAAATCCATAACAATATTTTCTTTTTCTGAAAATTTGGGTATAGATTGCATACTAATGAAGAAATTCTCCACCTGCAGTATTAAAAGATCTTCAGGGGGCTTAGTTCTGTAGACTTATTTATATAGACAACTATTTATTGATGTCTGCTTGAAGAAAACCTGGTCTCTTAGATATTGTAGATTACAATTTTTGCTAGATACAGTAATTACATAATTAGTTGGCACTTGGCATTTTGGTGGAGAGACTGACATTAAGCTTTTAATTTTCATGCTGCTATTCTCCAAAATCATAAACTCCTTACAGGTAATTCACCTTTCTGTGCTTGATTTGTGATTATTATATCTTGATATTTTTAATGGCTTTGGTCTTCACGTGTTCCAGGACCTGCAGTCTCAGTATGAGGTACCTGGCTCTTCTTGCTCTCTTATGAGTTTCTGTATTTGGTAACATGAACCTATATTATATACATGATACCAGCGGCAGAACAAAGAGGCTGGCTTACTGTGTCGGTCTTTTCTGTTAGAGGCTTCATGCAATCTTTACTAGTTCTTACTATTTACAATTAAGACTGCTAGAGAATTGAGGTGTTCTGAGCAAATATTTACATATGTGAACACAAACATTACAGCAGGGTCTCGACGTTCATAAGGATCCGATGCAGAGAATCATTGCTAATAGCCAAATTTGCATATACTGTACAGTAACAAAGTGTCACATAATGTATTACAGTATATACTCTAGTATGTGTCTAAAAGAAATACGTAACCCTCCCATATATAGTATTTAAAGTACTGATGCATTGGTTTTAAGTTAATTAAAATAACATTGATCAACTAAAACAAACAACATTGGTACAAAAAACCTATAGTAATCTGTTAAACATCATGAATCCCTCCTCTGTGTCCAGTGGATATCTGCACTTTCTCTCTCTGCTTTCCCAGCTATTTCCCTGCTCTGTGATTAGCACCCCCCCACTGTAATGGAAATCTTCTCCAGCTTGTTTCTCCCTCCATTATAGACACACAACCAGGAGCACACGTTACAATACAATAAACAAGACCACGTTGAGGTGTTGATACTGGACAGTGGGTATTCGGGCAGGGGGCGAGGAGGGGCTCACTCACTAGATCATCAGTCTGTTGCACGGCTCATTTAAAAGTGTCGCTTAACCCTTGTCTCCATTTCATCCTGCTTTGCTCTTAAATCAGAAATTTTCAGATGTTGAGACCGTATGGTACTGATTAATACAATTTATCCAAATGACTCAATGAATCAATTTAAAGATTCATAAAAAGCATTCCACAATATAAAATACAGTAGATTATATTTTGTAATTATGTGCTGTGTTGGTTGTTTTATGTGTTGTTGGGCTCTATCTAAATATCAAGTGATAATTCACTCAATAACACATGATGGCAATGAACATTTTGAGTTCTATTCAAAAAGACTCATAATTTAAAGAGCAAAAATTATTTCACTTAAAATGAGCTTGTCAGCACTTAGGCTAGTTTTGAACAGCATGAAAATTGTTGTCCTTTCTTAATAGGTTGTTAGCATATAAAATGCATACCTATGGTGGGCTGATTTGTGAGTTCATCTAAGCACTTTTTGTTTTTAATTAGTAGTCATTAATTAGTATTTGTCACTGAATACCTCATGTTGCATGTAGGCTAATTAGTGTCATTATCAATTTAATTAAGTTTCTTCTCTGTGATTTGTTTTAAGTAATGTGAGTACTTGGACATACAAAGTACATCAGTCACAAGCCAGTTAACATGCAAACTACAATGCAGGATTTGCCTCTGTATGTTAGGAAAACAATCGTTTAACTAAAAGGCAATTTTGAAACATGAGACAATTTGTTTTATGTGCAGGTGTGTACTTTATCGATGGTTCCCTTAACATAATCTCTGTACTTGATAACGTGATGTCATAATTGGAAATGCTTTACATTTTTGTTTATTTCTACATGTAATTCTAATGTAATTGTTAATACATTTAAAAAATGTTAATTGTTAATGCTTCATTGTGAAGAAGCACAGTTCCATTAACCATGTAATATAATAACTGTTAAACACATATTAAAAGGCTTTCTGTCAATGGGTGTCATTTACTGTATAAAAATGTTTTATGGTTTATGTGCGTGGGTGGAGGAAGTGTTTGTGTTCTGAAAATTAATATAATTTGTTCTAAAAAATGGATTTACGTACACTGAATAATAAGAAGCAAAAATAGTCACTTAATTTTTTACAGTTGGTTAAGCAAGGAAATTCTGTCAAATATGCTGCATGAAATATTTAACCATAATGCTAAATAAAGCCAATCTAACAGCTACATAAAAGATTATGGTATAGTTGGCTTGGATATAATGTAGAGCTTTATAACAGGTTTTAAACGCTTAAGATGGAGCTAAGCACCGTTACTATATTAAATTGAAGTGGTGTAGAGGAGAGGGTAAGTCTGGTCTCATGACTGGTAGGTTGTGGGTTGAAGTCCCCACTGCAGACCCTGCCGTTGTAACTTGAGTGTGGTGGACCCCAGTTGCTCCAGTCCACCCACACCCAGGGGACCAGCATTCCTGGGGTTGATCTCTCCCATCTAGAGGGGTGTCACTCACACTGTCTGCTTAACATGGAGACCAGGACAAGCTCTGGCCCAATGAGCTGATGTGGCTTGAATATAGGAATTAGCCACCTACAGATATTAAAATATTTAATATTATATTAAAGCAAAGTGTTTGTACAAACATTAGTTATAGAAACAACAAATAACCCAGCATTAACTTTCACTGTGTATAAAATGATCATCTGCGGTGACATTTAAATAACTTTAACCTGAGAATACATACGACTGAGATGCTTTTATGTTTTGATATTGTAACATTTGGTTTATCCTAAAGCATAAACAACAGGCCTGTGCATGTGGCTAACTACTCACGAGCCTCAAGAAGACCTGTGTCATATGAATAAGCATGTTTAATGCTAAAATGCCAAAACCAAAAAATAATCTAAATTTATCATCCCAACTCTATTGTAGATAGAAAAAAATCTGCTACAATATAAATTATTTTTCCCCAAATCCTAATCCATGAAATGATTCACCCGGAATTCTGCCACCTTGTCTGTATTAACTTGATTTACACCTTGTACTCATTGTCCAGGCAGCATCGTGGTCAACTATTTCTGTGTTTCAGGAATGTCCAGATGTTTTACGGTTTTGTTAGCCTATTCCTCCTCTCAAAATTTTAATGAAGACCAGTTCCCAGAAGAATACAGTTATAGGTGTGCTGAAACACTGCCAAGATCTGGTAATTGGATGGTTTCTCAAAGGGGCTTCAGTAGCTAGAGAAGCAAGCTACTGTTCCACGTTTGTTATGCTGTAGCCTCATCTGCATCTGGTATTTGGATTTCTATACATGATCCTTTTCTTACCAGCTGCCCTGTCTTGTGTGTTTCAACAGACGATCGAGTTTGATGAAGGGGCAGGGGCCGTGTTAAGGATACAGCCTCTCCGAGCGCCAAGGGATGAGAACATTTATGAGTGCGTAGCTGAAAACTCAGAGGGGGAAGTCACCGTCAGCGCCAAGCTTTCCATTATCAGAGGTAGGATGCCGGTGGGACACTAATGATCTGCACTTTGGGATTTAATGAGGGATAATGTTTCTACTGGGCTCACTTACAAAGCAATACTAAAGCAGGAACACGGGTAAAAAAGAACCCTGACAATGTTATAAGCAAGATCAAAATTACTTTTGTTTTGGAGATTTTTAAGGTACTTGGCATAAATAAAGTAAAATTCAATCTTAATTGTGATCACTTATATCCTGTACTTCAGTATCTTTAGAAGAGCTTTTGAAGTTGCTCTTGAAGGTCACACAGTTAATTTGTATTATTTTTGTTACTCACACCATGCACAGGAGAAAATGTGGAAATGCAGGAAGAATTTAGAATGTAGAGTCCTCCTAATTGCCCAAAACTGAATCCAGTCATCTTCCAGCACATCACAAGGATCTCAGCTCTTTACCAAAGGCCCAGCGCTGATTGGAAGAGAGGCACGTCCCTCACCAACAGCATCGTGTTTGGTGTCTACAGCCCCCTAGCTGACTCAGTTGTGCGCTTTTGCTCGGAGAATCCCAGTCACAGTCAGCTAGAGACATGTCCCAGGCTCGAACCAGCACAAACAGAACAAAAAGTATTTTATAGTATCAGTACATGTTTTAATCTTGAGATCCTGGCTAAATACCACTCTGGGATTCAAGCAGTCTGGCGTAGCTTAAATTCCCCCCTTAATTCAGAGCGTATGTACATGTCTCCACACTGTTGTATAGTGGAGCTGCACATTGGCTATTGCAGATCACCCAGGTGGGAGCTGCACTTCAGTATTGTATTTGTATATCTTATTTAAAGCACTTCGGGGCCCCTTGAGAGGAAAACAGCTATATGCAAATGAAAATTATTGTTATTATTATATAGCCAAACGTTCAACAATAAGATTCTGGCATTTTATGTACCTACCCCTTCAGGAATATTTATTCGTTTTCTTCTTATCTAGGCTGGTAGTTAGTGGGTTTTTTGCCTTTTTTGCCATCTGCCTATTTAATCCTGAATTTTAGACTTGGCAGTTTTGCTGGGCTCCTGAATGGGACACAGACCAAGCAGGGGTTATTGCAGGAAGTCCACTTCACTTGCAAATCCTTGTTTGGCACTGGGAGCCGTGCTGTATAAGCCATGATGCCTGACGCAGTGGAAACTGCCTCTGCCCATCTGCTCTCTGTACGTCATGATTCCACATCCATCAGCACAGTTAGGGTTTTTGTCTTTCTGGATTGTGAGCTTTCTGTGGTTGAAGTTGTTTCGCTGGGCTTCTGACATCACAGTCTCTTAAACCTTCATCTTATACCACAGACAGTCTCAATTAATTAGTCCTGTAAATGTTTTACTTTTGTGTTGGGAATGATTCTAAGGTCTAAATCAAAATATATTTGGGCCTCGGTACAAGAGGGTGAATATTTTTGTCTTTCTCTGTCTCCTCACATGCCAGCCCAACTGCCTGTCTGTCCATCTGTCAGGCTCCTTTCATGTGTATGTTGTTTATTCCCATCAACCCTGTAAGATGCAGGGAACTGGGCTATTCATTAAAAACCGTGGAGCTGGTGCAGAAGCGAGTGTCAGCCTGATCAAAGACCCATCTTGTCTGGATTGAAGGAAATTAGCATTGTGATCTGCTGTGGGAGTATCCACATAGGGACTATAGAATATCAACTGCAAATGAGCTTCCCCTCATCCTCAGTCGGCTCAGACTGCAGTGCCTCGTATTGCCCAGCTTGCTTCAAAGGCCTTCTGAGAAATGTGTGAAAGTAAACATACAGCAGAAGCTGGGTGGTCATCTATTCAAAACAAACAAAAAAAATGCCTCCGAAGATGGAGGTGCAGGTGATAGGTGCCAGTTTTATTGCCGACGTGCCAGGTGTGATTACAACAGCATAGAAAGATCAGCTTCTACTCTACTCTGCGCAGGTAGGTCCTTATAAACGTGTTATTCACGTGTACTATAAATGTGTGCACTTTAACGGACTGATTCCTGTTATTGGAACCGACCCAATAACATACAGTACTGTGCATCCATTAACAGCAAGAACAACATGAATGACATGTAGCATACTGTATATTCCACAAGCCCTTTGAATATATAGTATGAAGTCAAAGCTAGAAGCCATGGACAACTCTTTTTTAAAAGACACCATGAGCTCAAAAAATATACGTCCACAATGTTAGAAGTCAAAACCTTCTAATTGGTCTTCATTTCTGTTAAGTCAAGATAAGCATCAGGATTGTATAGCTGTGCCATAATCAGTCAAATGGGTTTAGTTAGGCATTTCTTTTGTGTTTCTTGGCCTCTTATAATTGACGCTGTACAGAGGGGAAATAACTGTCTTCCTTTTCATTCCTTGCATTCCTCTAATCCTGGCTCTTGGGAATTTGCCTGTTTTTATTGAGTTCTTGTGCTCTTCTCAAAGCATTAAACATATAGATCTGTGATAGACTGGTGTCCCGTCCAGGAGGTATCCTGCCTTACATCCGTTGCTTGGCGAGGAGAGGCTCTGGCTCCAACAACACTCTGTTGGGAAAGTGGTTAGAAAATTGATGGATGGATAAAAACATAGCTTTTCGCTTGGCAGAGCTCTGGATTATACAAAACTCTGTCTGCCTAAGATCTGCCATCTGCCTTATTAACACATTTTCAAAGTCCCTGGTGGTATTGAGGAACAGCACCGGTGTGCCATCTTTCCTGCCTCGCTAAGGCTCAAGTGCCTGTTGCTGCTGGCTGCTGCTTTGGCAATGTAAAGAGCCAAGTGCTGGTATTGACTGAACCTCGCTACTGCAGAACGTTCGTCCATGTCCTGCCATCTGCCCTGTCTGTTTGCCCTGGAAATACAGAACAGACTCTGGTTCTGTATTCCCGTTAAAAGGGAAACTAATTCCAGGGATTTTTGTTGCTTCAGAAAAAAAATATACACAGTGACTAAGGCACAGGTATTTGTCCAGTGCTTTATTTTTGAAAGCCAAGCAGTTTGACATAGAGAAAGGAAACACTGGAATACACTCTGCTTAATAGAACCTTCCACTAATTTTCTGAAAGTAAAAGTAAACTGGATACAATAGGGAATAGGAAATAAGCTCCAAGAAGTAGGATCTTCTGTTGTGTACAGTTAAACACACAAGTAAGAGAAGTCACTCCCTATTTCAGAACTTCCACTTTTATCTACCACAGGATAGCAGCCCCCACCCAGATGTCAGTCCTCCAAACTAGGTTGCTCAGAAGAGATGACCAAGAGTTTAGCTCCAAAAAATCAGTCAGCATGACTGCATGTTAAAGCATGCACATACATTAATAATTCATATGGAATGATTTTCCTCTCTCACACCCAAAGAAGGCTCCACAGCCAAAATTGCTGTTTCTTTTCTTCTATTTTCAGCATGGAATAAATATTTACTTGTTCCTTATAAATTTATAATAGGAATTCCGAATGGTTCAATATGTGTTTTCTAAGTATGTTTGTACTTTGCACAGTACATTCTCAACTATGTTTTTCTAAGTATTGTTATTTATGATTTGAAATGGTTAATTCTATACTTTATTATTTATAATTTGTTTAATATATATTATTTTATTATTATATTATTATTATGAGGTGTGACTACTCAACTGGAAGAAGGAAGGATTTTATTACAAAAGTATTGGTCTTGAACAATATTTTTGGAATGTGATTTTAAAACGTTCCCTGATCAATCCCGAACAATATTTTGTGAGTAATGGGGTCAGCAGTTTTCCAAGTAACATATTGTCCAGTGTATCAATTAACATGGTATCTATTCAGTTATGCATTCATATCTGTATATAAAACTATATAAGTCTATTATATTTCTGAACATTAATTCTTCAGTACAATAAGTCAAAGCTTTCGTGTAGTTTGATGTACTTTGTATCATTAGGCTGAACATAGCTGTGGACCTTCTTTTTCCAATATTAAGTTCTGACTGAGATGAAACAAGAAAGACTTTCTCATTTCCTAATTACATTTGGCACAAAGGGTCGTCTTGGCAGCAAGGGTTATGAGCTTTAAAGGTCTGACTCTCAGTGAAGCCTATTCTCCACTTAACTCAACAAGCTGCTCAACCTGCCAGAAATCTGTCCAGCCTCCATAACTTTGTATCTAGTAAGAGCTCTCACTGTGGGCTCTTTGACCTCTGCTTCAGCTCACTGTCTGAGTTCTAAATTTTCAGCATTCGATGGTGGTGAGATGAATCTCGTTAGCAAAAAAACATAACAGGAGGCCCAGGCTTGGTGCCACTAATGGGCTGGTCAGAGAATCTGTTAATTGGATCACCTTCCTAAGGAAGGCTGTGTTTCTCTTATATCCCGGTGACATTTAATTGGAAAATACACTTCACTGTGGCAAACATTTCTTCCTTTTCCTTTTCCAAGATTTCTTTGTTTTCATTGAAATAGGCTGATGTACATGATAATACATCTGAAAGTGTCATAGTTTGAAAAGACAGAGGGAGCTCAAGTGCACATTTTATTTTTAGAAAAGTCCAGCTTTTCTCATTGCCAGATTTCACTAGAAAACTACACTTCGTCACTTTAACAAGAAGTTCCTAATTCACTACAGTAAAAATACTGTACAATAAAAACAGATTTTGGAACTTTAAAATTAAACATGTTTACATTTACCTTGCCTCAGTGCGCCTTAAATAGTAAATCTTTAACAGTTTAGCTTACAGGGCTACCTGAAGCAAGGCTGTTAGAATACAGATGAGTACAGTACAACTAAAGGCCTTCCCCTGGGGATACTTGTTATTACCAATTATGTGATTTTAAAGCTTGTGGTGAATAATTTGGATTAACAGACCGTATCTGATTACTATTCTGAATTAATTCCTAAGACACAAAAGTGCAGCGAAAGGCATTATTACATATTAGAAAAAGGTGGCTCAGGAAAGACCTTGCAGACATACAGCTACTGTAAGGTTTCGGTTCTGGAGCTGCCAGACACTCATTGATGGGGAAGAGCCTTAGGCTATTGGGAGAAAATGGTGAGTCTTTCTCTCAGGACAGTGGAGGTAATCTTTCTCCTTAAACTGGCAAACTGGAGTTGCTTGTGCACAGGAGACTTGTCAGTGAGGCTTCAAAAGGGTCAAGAAAGGATAGTTCCTCATTAAATTGCCAAACAAAGTGACAAAAAAAGTTTTAGAAGATATGCTGTTGACTTTCAAGCACAGCAAAAAAGATAAAAAAAAGCTTGTGCTCTGTTTCTAGTTATTCATGCTTCGTACTGTAGCTGTGTTGCTTTTCCTGTGTTCCTTGTGTGATTATTCAGTACATGGTTATTCTGATATATCCATGCACTGGCGGTTAGAGGGGTTCTGCATTCTGGGTTTGATTCTGGATTGGCGCCTCTCATGTGTAGATTAGCTCCATGTTTGAGTGGATTTTTGTCAGATCCTCTGTTTTTTTCAGTCGCGTACTGTAGATTAATTTGTTTCCAAATTGTGTGTGTGACCTGTGATGGGTGGACATTTCTGTCCAGGGTGTAGTTCAGTCTTATGTCCAATGCTTTTGGAATTGGCTTGGAGTTTCCACAGCAGTTATCTGAATTTTCTTTTTTTTCCTATATAAACTGGAACCCATGTGTCATGCTACTATGACATGGGTGTTTGTGGGAAAAGAGTAGGGGTGTTACCCCGGTGTCCTGGCCGAATTTCTCTCTGGCCTTTACCAGTCATAGCCTCCTTATAATCCCTACGTATGAACTGGCTTCATCTCTCTGTTCTCCTCCCCTCTGAGAGCTGGTGTGTGGTGAACGTACTGGCGCACTATGGCTGCTGCCGCATCATCCCCATTATCTGTAAGTGCTTTGAGTGAAGCGTCCAGAAAAGTGCTTAATAAGGATAAGAACTTATACTACCCTTCTGCTGTTGTGCCTTGTAGGTACAGTGATACCTTGCTTAGCACTGTTTCTGTTACTGATGGTTTGCTATAGTGCTCTTCATCATTGACATACAGTGGTCAGATGTAGGCCAGGTGGAAACCACTAGTGCTCATTCAATATAGGCTGTAGATTTACATCCTTCTACTATCGGTGCTAAAGGCAAGAGCGATAAAGAAAAAGGCTGTGCATGCTCTTAGCCAATAAGAGTCTGGTTTGTTGGGCATGTTAACTGTACTGGGTCTTGTTGTCATCTTCTGTTTCTCTGTGTGTGCAGAGTTCCATGTGATCTTACTTGGCTTATTAATATTCCTGTGTGCCACAGCTTGCCCCATCCTGGCAGTTGTGTTTCCTTCCATCAGTCTTTCACCGCTACCAAGATGGAGGAGTGAAGGCAGACTGTAGTTAATCTAAACAAGCACCTACTCGAGTGTCTCAGAGTGAAGGCACATTCTTCTTCTGTAGCTATACAGTAACAAGTAAAATAAAACTTTTGGTTTAAAATAGACTTCTTAGATTTTATGCAGTGTTAAAAATATCAGTAATACCTTTACCAATATGAAACCCTCACATGTTGCAGTACAGCTTTATCTGGAACTTATCCATCTCACTAAGACAAGCATTACCTTATGCGTTAGTTCTTCCTTGGATTGTAGATGAGTCTTGGAGCTGTTTTAAATGAGCAAATAGTTTGTGATTTCTTCATAAACTATTCTACAATTTCAAAGTAAATGCATATTTCTGTGCAGACAAAGAAGCTTAACACAGAAAGAAAAACTGCAGAGTGTACAATTCAAATTTAAGCACCTCACCTTGCTTATCAAAGTATCTTCAGATGTGGAGACACTCTGTTCTGTGCCAAGTACCTGGGCCATGGCCTTGACCATTCTTTGCTTCTCATGGATGCAGAGCTCTCATATTCCCCATCTACACAGCTACTCATCCATTCCACAGCTCAGCTTGATCCCAAATAATCTCTCTGGCAATGACTGATCCCTTCTTCCGCCAATGCCAGGCTGTAATTAGCAGTTGCTGGCCAGCATCTCTGGAAGGCAAGACTGGTAGAGGTGGCCTTTCTGTATTTATAAGCCTTCATTGTCAGTCCAAGGTTTGCCAGAAATCAGTGCTGCAAAGATTCCCTCCGATTCCTACCTTTCAGTTGCAGAAAACCCGAAAGCCCAGCTTTCAGACCTAGAGCAAACCTGCATGTCTTACAGGGGTTGTGCAGGATGATGTACAGTTCAGTCTTATCTTATCTGACTTGATAAAGTAGTAATGAAATATTTTTGTATGTAAAAGAAAATCCTTTTTTCTTATATTTAACCTTAGTTGCCCTTTATTGTGTTTAGATAGAATGCCTTATTTCATTTATTTATTTACACCCCCATATCAGTTTAAGTATTTGTTGGGATTGGACCTCACAGTTCTTTTTCTGAGAAATGGACAGGCAAATCAATTTCTACTAGTTCAAAGGTCAAGGAATATGGATATGGGTAGGAATTAGTCCACTGGACTCTCTTTAACTAAACAAGGTGCAAGAAGTATTAATACTAGACTGTAAAAGTAGTGTGCAAAAACAGAAGCAGTCCAATCCACCGAAGACCGAACTGGAATTCTTGGATCAAAAGGTGCAGCCTGGTTTAAGTGGATCAAGAGATGGGAGAGTGAAACAAATTTAACTGAGCGACAAAGTGGAGATTGGACAGCATAGTTGTAGAAATATATGGTGATGCATACAGTAACACTTAAGTGGAGGTTTTCCGTAAAGCAATAAGTACATTTTTGAGACTTTTCCATTCACTAGTCTGTGACAAATGGTACAGGCCCCAGCACGGGAATTTCTCTGCTTCTAACCCATTGTGGGTCTTGGGCAGCAATCCCTGCCATCAATTGATCCGTCTTGTTTTCAGGGATATTTCCCTGCCAAACTAGTCAAAGGTTGCTGGCCCCTGACAGCATGTTAATAATGACCCTAATGGGCCAGAAAATACTCTGGGAAAGACCTCATTAACCATAACAGATTTCATAGTCATGTTTCAAGGGGGAAGAGGACAAGCTGTCTGGCAGCTGGAAAGGTACCCGCCTGCACCAAAAATGGCCACTTCTTTTGTAGAAGCTAGATATAGCTTTAAGTTATTAACAAGATTGACACAAAACAACTGATTTTTCTTGTTTCTTTAAATATGTTAAGGAGGAGAAGAAAGGACGGAAAGATATTTGTTTTTCAGGGTTACTTAATCTGCTGCTGTTGTTTCTGATGGCTGTATTTAACAATTGCATATATCTCCTCATTATGTGTTCTTTACTTTATAAGCAAGCTAACTCCCAATTGTACAGCTTCATCTGTGCTTCCATTTTCTTAGTTTCACCATTTCATGAATACGGATCTGTGAAAATTACAAGACCACTTTGAGGGCATTTTTGTTTTGTGGTTTATGACGACATACTGTACTTTTAAATAGAAGTATTTGCACAACTCCCTTGTGTTGTCACTTTTTCTATTGCTATGCTGTGTGAGCTCATCAAGGTCTAATTGTAATGTCAGATAATTTTAATCTGATATTAGTTGAAACCTCTCTATTTAGTGCCTGTCCTTTTGGAACTGCTAATGTCAGTGATAACTTCACACATCTGGTAATTTATTTTTGAGATTTTATTGGAAATTGACTGCTTATTTCTGACAAAGTGAAAGTCAGTTCTTTAGAGTTTTCTGACTCCTAAGTAATTTTATGTTGCATTCACTACTTATTTATAAACTTAACTATTTGTCAGACAAAGCAGGGACTTATAATATTAAAAACCTGAAATGTGTGATTGACCAGTGAAGCTATATACATTTATAGTGAGCAAAATGTACTTGAATAGTTGGTGCTCCAGTATGAGCTACTTGTAAATCCTAAACATAAGCCAATAGCACATTTTTCTTAACCCTTAAAGTTTGTAATACTTATAGAAATAGGAAGATGCCATTATCACAACCAGCAGTCTTGTTTTGCTAAGGTAGCATCAGGCCCAGGGTTTCATATAGTATTTTTGTTGTTTTGAAGGTGTAAAAGGTTCCTTCCCACTTGAAGCTTATATCTGAATAAGGAGTGAGTGCCAGTGTGCCAGTTATTTTTTGTTCCTTATTCCACAGAAGCTAAGTAAACAGATTCAAAGAAGTAGTAAGAGCATGAGGGAAAGGCAACAAACAGAGCAGGGGGGTAATTCAAGTAACCTGAAGGGCATTTTTCTTAACCCCTGATCTCTTCTCTGCTCCCAAAGTGACAAGTCCCCAGAGAAGCCAGCTTGGGCTTTTGACAGCTTTGCATCTATTCCAGCAGCACCTTTGAGAGCTATTCAACAAATTCAGTATCGCGACCCTTATGGCCTCTCAGATCCTTTGATCCTGTGATCCTGGAAGCAGTAATCAGGCATGATTGTGGATAAGGGGACGGAACTGAAATCTCTGGACAATTGTATAACTTCTCATCGATTTTCTAAAGCTGCTTTTTTAAGGTGGGCAGACTTGAGCTCCTAGTTCAAGGCGGAGAAGAAAGAGGCCTTGTTTTCAGAACTTGCAGATGTACAAAAGATACGATTGATTTGTTATTAGGAAGGCAAGGATAAATGTACAAATGGGAGTCTTGTATTGTGTCCTCATATTGAGGTATACAACTGCTTTTGCAGGCAAAGGTTTAGGCCATTTTTGAATCCTTGACCTGGATGGAGTCAACAAGAAGAGTGATTGACAGCACTGGTGTATAAACAGACCTGGGCTGCAGTTATGGCTTGTAAATAATTTTAGACAATAAAAGCTTCTACAAATCTGGTTGTAATTTTGCAGTAAAGGTAAGGCTAAGCAAATAGGTCTCCTTTCATTTTGTGTAGGTTGTGATGATGTTAGTATTTATCCGAAACAGGGAACCGACACTAAAAGAATGAGAATAAAATAAAGTATGGAATGGGTTGCTTAAAGGAAAATGCGTGCTCATAAGTACAGGTCTCGGGAAAGTGACTTTGTGATCCTTAAGGTTTTGAACATGAATAAATGAAGTAAATGGCTTCAGCTCTCCATGTCAGGGATACTCATACACTCAGTGATGTGTGTCTGTCTGAATGGCAAATGAGTCACACTCTACAACAGATGGGTCAGTGAGGGTGCTGCAGGTGTTGTTGAAACAAGAGGCTGGTAAAGTTGTGAGAGAGGTACAGTATCAGCCCTGATCTGTTTTCTACAATGCACCTCTTTTGAATCCTTTAAAAGAAGTGGGATAAGTCTGTACAAGCATTGCATCATTGGTCTTTAAAGCTGTATTCCCCCACAAGCTGCAAGCTCTTGATTTAAAACAAAACAAAACGTCCATTATATGCAAGAAGCTTAACCCTGGTAAGGTTCATGGCAGCACAGAGCATATTCCAGAATCATGGGTCACAAAGCAGGAATATGCCCTGGATGCCAGAGGACATACACAGGAACAATTTAGGGACACAAATTACAAGAAAAACACAGAGTACCAGAAAATGACAATTGAAAAATAGAAAAGGCCTAAAAAAAAAGATTTAAATTGTGATTTATTTATCCATTTATTGCTATTTCTGTAACCTTAAAACAATGAAAAAATACAAAAAGGAAAACACTGTACAGTATGATATACATTGCAGCAACTTACTAATTCCAACCTCTTATCCCAGAAATCATTCTACTGTACATCCATACTATAACATTTATTATAGTGTGCGCAATTAAGACCGAAATTCGCTTGATTAAGCAACCAAAATACCCCATAGGTCTCCAGCTCCATGATTGGAGCTGTCTGCTTTGGAAGATGTAATTCTCAGTGGAATGCTTTTAGCAGTCCTACACCACAGGTCAACTTGATTAGTTTGATCTGTGTAAAATGCTTGACTTCTGGACACCATTTCCACCACATTTATGCAGCTAATGTCCTGTAATTACCAGCATTGACCAGATATAAAAGGTCTACCCTTTCTCCAAGCTAACAGTGCAGAGCCAGTTACTGGTTACCTGGCTGTGCTGCTACTCTCTCATGTTGCCTTGCCTTCCTTAATTAGAAACTGCTAACTACTGTATATTTTTCGATTATCTGTTACACCTAACACGTCCTCTGTAATATTTACTCAGTAGTCCATGGTCATACACCTTTCTTCTGTGGAGGTGGAAGTATGTATTTCTGACAAGGTTTCCTGGATTACAAAGCTTCTGGTTTTGAGCATTGGCCCCTCTAGGATGGGAATCACAAGCAGCTGTTAATATTGAAAGCACACTCAGTTTCTTAGCGTTAAAGGGCAATACTGCACGTGTACTTTAGAGCATCAGCCAGGCTTTTCTGCTGGCAGGGAAATTGTAGGCAGCCCTGGCACTGGACCATGTGGAATAAACAGCTGCTTCCTGGAAGGCTTTACATTTTTCAGTATTTTAAAATGTCTTCTTTTTCAAGGAACATTTATTTATTTATTTATTTTCTGCTGTCTGTGCACTCACCAGCATCCATACACCAGTCTTCTGTACATCCCTAAATTTTAAAATTCATTGAAGTTACAATGAACTCATCCACTTTCATGCCAAGTCTGTATTTTAATACTGATATGGCAGAAAGAAATGCATTACATTACTTTTTATATCATCAAATGCATCTCATACTTATTTATTTTACTTTTTACTTCTTTAAAAGGTGGCAATGTGAACACCACCTCTCTCCCTATCCTGCTCATAATACAATCTTTATACTGTACATAGGACATTCATATGTACACCTAAAAATCAAATTTTGCTTTTTTTCATAACATGACTACTTAATTTGATACTCAGGCAAGAGCCTATACTGGCTAAATGCTTCTTCTGAGTCTGTTAGAAAGAAGAAGCTAATGGCTGGACTCTGATGCAAGATGAGTGATGAATTCAGAGATGAAATAGGCTGCTAAGTGATAAGAACCGTTTCTAAACCCAGCCGCAATTGTTTTCCTTCTAATGACCAGCGGGTCCCCCATTTGTATTGTTTGAGTCCCTTGTGCATTTCTCTTATCAGGTAGGCAGACTGTGAGTAATCTGCTCCTAATGAAGATGTTCTCATGGTGGGGGCAGTACAGAGAAAGGATGATAAATGATGTAAAAATGCATCTCTGCAAGGTGGCATTGTCAACTAGCTCCATAATGCCCAGAAACTTAGGCAGGACTGAAACTGAAACAGATGTGCGTGTGAATTGAGCTTGATTAAATAAATGAGTTTGATTTTTGCACCAAAAAACTGTTCAGGTTCCTGTCTCTTTTCAAAGTGTTTGAAAAGTATTACAAATTGGGACAATATTTATAAGCCTCACGATCGCAGTTCATGGTTCGCTGGCAGTTGTTCTACAGCCAGAAAATAAAATGACCCTAAATCTAATGATTTTAGTTTTTTTTCTGAGCCATGTTTTGATTAAGATGCGAGTTATGTTGGTATATTTGACTTTCCTTAAGTGGATGATGTTTGCTAAACTTATTTGATTACCTTGGTGTTATCAGAAGGAATACCAGTTTCATCTTAAAGAAAGTGACCAAGCAACAGTCTTACAGTCTCTAATGTCAGTTATGTATTCTCAGAATCAAATTGTACACCACCAGCAGTGGACCATATTCCTATTTTTTGTGAATGTTGTCACATCAGTCGGTAATGATTTTGTTGGCCCTTGGTTTCTTCCACTCTGGCCTTGTGACACACAGGGGCAAGGTTAGTACCAGAGAGCTTGAACTAACATGGCCCAAGACTTAAATGATGGACAGGTTGACAACTGATTTGTTTGGCTCTGGGGTTGTGCAAGAGCAACAGCACCAGTAAACCAGTTCTGCACACAGATGAGAACAGAATGAAATATCTTTGCAGGATTCACAGCAAGGAGACTTCGAGTCACATGCTGTTTGATTTTATTCCAGTTTTGAAAACCAGTGAAGCCATGGTGATCAATTTCTTATACAAAAAGTGAAAAAATAATTCTGTTTCCTTCTGCTAAAAAATAGTCTATGCCTGCTGGATTTTAGAGGAATAGTTCATAGTTCATCACTTGGAGGCAATTGTACAGAAAGTAAAAATTAGAACTTGGACTTTACGGGGGCTACTGATAAAATCTGAGCACTTTTGTCCTGCTGTTCATTAAAGCTCCACATGTCGGTAAGCCCATTAAGCTAATTAATTGTTGAACACACCAAGTCGCTTCTTTTGAGAGAAGCAAAATCTCTTTTTTGAAAACATGTAATTTGAGGTAGAAGTGTGGTGACACTTATCTGCTGGAGGGCGCCTTCATAAAGGCTTCTCTCTGGTTAATTGTAATTCATGGCATTCTCTGAACTAGCTTGCCGATTTCTTTTAATTTGTGTCATCTAAGGCAGCTTTTGGTACAATTTGCTGAACTTTCACCTCACCTTGCTGTGCAGTGCGTGCCGATCGCATGGTAATTGTCTCACGTGCCTGACGAACATTGCCGTTGTAATTAACAGAAAGAAGCAATTACTGTGCTTAAAGCACATTTGTGCATTTTTTATGCAAAACAGGCTTAATTTGATGATGCATTTAACGAGGTGCGGTATGCGATCATCAGGTGTGTAATTACATAGAACTAACAAAGCATAAGATCAAATAATTATTCAATTCAATTTCAAGCCTACAGAGTTAATGTTGAGTTTAACTTTTTTTTGTTTCCTCATTGGTTTGTTTGTTTTCGAGTGGGGCTCGTTTGTGTTGACTGGAGGTCTGGTGTCGGCCGTGTCTGTTTCTTTGTAACTAGTTGTAGAATTTTGTCACACGATATAAGCAGGTTTTTCAGAAGGTTTCTGAACAATAAAGATATTTTAATTTTTTAATAATAAACAAACTAGAAACTTTGTGCCAGGATGAAATATCATTCATTTTATTATGTTTTCCATGAATAATGAAAATGTCAAAATGTTAAATGGTTCTGCAGCAGAGATTCTGAAAAGTCATAGAGTACATCATTTTTTGGTATTGGATGCGTTGTGTGAAAACAGTTCTAATATTCCTAAGCAAGCTCAACATGAAATTCATACAAAATTAATTTTTTTGTGGATAACATTAGTTTAATGAATCCAGGACAGTCTGTAGCATAAAGGTACTTCTGCAATTCATTCTCCATAATCCAGAGAAAGGAAAAGAAGCAGAAAGGAGTCCCCTTTAAGTTAAATTTATCTTGCTAAACAAATATTCCTGTTCTATGAAGATACAAGTGAACAGTCTGTCTGGTTTTACAGTTAAATTTTCTATTCATCTGGGACTTAGGCTTTTTAATGATAATACTGATGGTTTTGAGTCTCACTTTCACTAAATGTAAGCAATGCCAGCACAGCTAGCTTTGTGGATTTTTATATTACGCCTAATGCAAAAATGTTTCCTTCTCCCTAGTTTTGCTATAGCTGCAGTTTTATTTTAAAGCTCACAAGGAAGGTTGGTAAGGAAGATAACTATTCAAAAGTAAATTGAGTTGCATCGAAAATTACGACTGTCCTCTTCCAGCTTTCATATCTTGTTCTGAGCTCATATTATATATGAAACTAAAGTGACAGCAATGTAACTAGAGGCCAACAGCGAGGTAGCCTGTAAATGACTGTTCTCCATGAATGGGTAGTGGTTTCCAGATGAGTTTTAGGTGTTTGCATTGCAAGAATTTAAATTGAATTTTTTGTCTCCCATAAAATGTACTAAAATGATCTTCCACTGTCTGCTGTGAACACTTGATAATGAAATGTGCTATTTGTTTAAAACAGAACAGCAGTCCACAAAGACTGTCACTGGTGCTGTCTTTAGCAACAAGTAAGCCAGTTTAGCTGAGCCTTATTTCAAATTGTTAAATACAGTGGGCTTTAAAAATAGAAAGGGGAATTTAAGCTTGTGTGTTGTGATGCGCAGAGGCCTGCAGGCACCATTTCACAGGACTTAGCTTTTATCAATGGCTCAGATTAGCCAAGTGAGCCAGTAGACAGAGCAGGGGTGTAAATTATAGGAACTGACTACTCTTCGTCCAAAGCAAAGTCTTCTGCAGTCTGCCCACTGACAGATGGAGAAGCCCTCAGGCCTTGTGAGGCTTTGCATCTCAGGAGCCAAAGAGCCTATTCCAGAAACAGAAGGGGAAACAAATACAAGAAGCACACACTTAAGGATTGGCTTATTTACTGACTGTCAGCAGTGATATCTTGTCTCTTTCCTTGTCTAAATAAGGCTTGATAAATGAGCAGATATACCACCCTGAAACCTAATCTTGCAAGATTTCAGAAGCTAAGCAAGGTCAGGTCTGGTCAGCACTGAGATAGGAGACATCTAAGGAATTTCAGTTTGCAGCTTAAAGCTGGTTGAACAGAGGTAGAACTTTTCCCACTTGGTGAGAAATTCTACACCCTTGTCCCTGGTACTATAGGATGTGCCATTCTTCAGAAACATCAGATTGGGGATCTTAAGTAAGTGCATTTAAGTTTTTCACCTGTTGTTTCCACATGTAGCTTCAGGTCCTTTTTGCTATTGTTTCTACATCAGGATTTTAAATTCTCATCATTGCACAGTGTCATGTTCAAGACTAAAGGGATCCATTCCTGTAATTTTTGTATGTCATTCCTTTGAGATCTGGCATTATTTGCTGAGCTCATTCCAGAACTGGAATGTCTGCATGATAACAGCATTGTGCCAAGGTAAGAGTGGAAATTAAAACAACTGAGATGGCTAGAGGAGATGCCCTAAATTAAACATTACCTATGTACTTTTAAGGTTTAAGCCTGAACATAAACTTTGTAATTTACACTTCTTTGTTTTAATTTTCACTGCAAGTGATCACAAGCCTTCACAGCAGAAGCACAGTGCAAGGGGTGGCTCTCAAGTACTTCCATGTTGGTCATTATAACAGACGAGATGGCTCCCTCCCAGCCTGACTGTAATTCCCTGGAGTCACCAGCTATTGATGAGGCAGTTGACTTCTGACTTGAGACCTGAGGGCTGTGTCAGAGACACTGCAGCAACAAGCCTGTGCACTAAACTGCGGAGAGCTGTGGATGGAGATCCCATTCTTACAATCCCAGCTATGTTATAGCTAGACCTTGAAGTTTTATAGAATTTATTACATCATGTTTTAGTAATGCTGAGTAAGTATTATTGTAATAATTTCCATACTAGATTCTTTTTGTCATGGCGGTGTGTATTTCCATTACAAGCAATGGTACTTCCTTATCCTTAGAGTAGTGGCACCCAGTTTCGTAAATTAAGTAGTCCATCGTAACAGGGTAAATATCACTTCATTGCTTCAATAACCTTAAACATGTAAAAAACGAGAGAATTGCATGTTACAAATACGTACATCTATTCAAAGGTAAATAAGGTCTCAGGAGAAATTTGATAAATCTTCAGATGAACCAAATAAGTGATAATGCTATGATACAATTTTATGAGTGCTTTTCAAGAAAATCAGTGCTTTACCGTAGAATACAATGCATAAGAGAAGCAAGATGAAAAGAAAAGGGAAAAGGCCCAGAAAATTGACCCAGTGAAACTAAGAGAAATACTGAACTACACATGAAAAGCTTTTTAACCGAGTTTTAAAAATGTCAGCAGATAGAGAATCTTTAATAGATTCGAATCTGGGCAATGAGATTCACAGACATGGTGTTGCACCAGATAAATGTCACACCAAACTAGACAAACTAAATTTCAGATAAACTGTAACAAAATAAACACACTGTCATTATATTACTAAGGCAAAGCATCCCAATATCTTTGCACAGGAGAGACTGTAAATCAGAAATTGAGCTCTAGGGCAGCATGGCAGAGGTCTAGAAAATCCCTGCTGTCTGCCAGAAGATTTGTCAGTCTTCAGCGGGTGGTAATAGTGAAGCAGTTTCAGGTCTGGGGGTTTCCTGACCTTATTACTGTCCACCTTTTTAAATGGCAATGGTATCTTTAAAGGAATTGTAAGAAGGGAACACATCTATTTGGTGGGTGGCTTCTTGTGGTAAGGAAAATTGATTTGTTGCTCTGTCCTGCTGTGAATATACAACTCCAGACTAAACTATGCAGTTGTTTCTCTTTTTTTGTAGAGGTTTATATTTCCACTCCTCTGGATTTTGTTTAAGAAAGGGTGAGATCAAATTGATTTTAATCCTTGAACTACCTACTTGAGAGTTTCAGATAGCAAGCTGACTTAAATGCAGAGATCTTTCTCCGAAATTAGAGAGATTCTACACTGCACTCTCAGGACTCTTACATCTGGAGACACTGCATCTTGCTGAAAATATCTATTGGAAAGTTCAAAAAAGAGAACAATTTGCAGTGTTTCATCCCAGTTCAATTAGCTTTTCATAAGGGCACAGGTGATATTATTCATGCTATTCATGACTTGATTCAAGTAAACATTGTGTTTTCTGGACTATTTCTCAGAAATCAAGAGTTTGCTCATCTAGGCCAAATTTGAGATAGCTGTTGGTTTTCCTGCAGCTCTGCTGTCTTGTATCATGTATCTACATTACTCTGCTCTCAGAGTTCCACCTCACTGCTTATCAATACATCTTTATATTGAGGCAAGGCAGTAACACCTCATCAACAGGCAGGCAATTTTCAACACAGAGGATGCTGACAGCTAGACTTTCTTTGCCTGATTTAAATACCTACTAGCCTGCTGTAACAGGCATAACAGAGTGTAAACTACATGGTTCAGTGCTATCAAGGCCTAATAAGGTTGGACATGTGCACCCTAGCCACTAGTGCATCTGCTTAATGTCTCTGTAACTCAAACAGTTAGTGCATTAGATGTGATCTGAACTCCATCACAAGTTATCTTGAAAGAAACCAGTCACATCACTTCTTTGGAACTGCTCTGGGCTCATCACATGTTAAAGTGATTTACAGTGTATAGATGCACATCCCAGTCCAATTATTATTTCAGAAGTTAAAAAGTGTTTTGGTAGTAATCATTTTGTAGGAACTTAATGGCAGTCAGGATTAGAACATACACATTTGTTTTGGATCCCCATGTGATTGGGTTGATTAATTAGATGAATTAACACCTTTTGGTGTTGCCACTTGCCTTAGGGAAGGCACCTGCATCTTCCTTATGTAATTTGAAGAGAGGAGGTCACTAAGTAATATTGCTGTGCTGGATGGTAGCCCTGTCTGCTTGTTTGGGTCCTGGAAACAGTTAACTTTGACACGTTTTCAGGAGCAGATTAAAGGAGAGTCCACTGTGTAAGATCCACTTTCTGAGAGCATGGCAAGGGGTGTTCAACATGAACCGTAACCACATCTTCCATGGATAGCAGTGGCAAGAGCCTCACTCGGTCGATTCTGGTTGGCCAGGTGCACTTATTAACCACCTTCTTGTTTACCGGCATCCTGACCCGGAAAACAACCGAGGTTGCTACCAGTATTACCCAGCTATAATCTTTCTGTGATTTTTGTTCAAGAAGATCTCTCTAACCACCATCTCTTCTTTTAAATGCTAACTGTTCTTCTAAACTGTGAGAGTCTGTAAAAAAAAAACACTTCTGTGTTCTTTGTAGGGAGCTAGAGAAGTGCTTTTGTAGGGAGCTAGAGATTTCAGGTGCAGCCAATTCACTAATTTCCTCATGAGAATTTGAAGAATGTGGCTCAACTAAATGAGATAACCCCACCCCTTGGTGATTCACCGGTGCTCCCAACTCATGTTCTGCTACTCCTAAGTTCATTTTCACTGACTTGCCAGGGTATGGTAGATGGCCTTCACTGCTGATTGCAGGAATCACACATTTGCCATTGTCACTCTCTCAGCTTAAGGAGAGAACTTTAATGTTTCATTCAATGTTACCGAGACACTGTGTACATTGTGCAGTGTCAGAAAATCAATGTTACCGAATAGGTGCTCAATGTTAGTAGTCATTATCACTATTGATACATATGTTTTCTTGGATTCAGTCCTTCAGCAACATCTCTTGTCAGATTGAGTAAAAAAAAAGTAACAGCACACTTAGCAATGGTTTGCTCCAGGGGTATCAGACTCCAGTGTTTGTTGTCTTTCATTCCAGCTGAATGCTTACTTACAGCGTTCAATCAGACATGATGCTGTTGAGAGGCATCATTAGGCATCACTTCTGATCTGACCAGCATTGTCAGTGAGAGAGAGTTTCTGCCATGGAATTTCAAGAATGACCCTCATTGTGACAGTCCAGGACAGAACAGAGGAGAAACCGTTTTTTACTAATACTGTAACTCTTGGTAGATATTGACCAATATTTCTTGAGCTAGATGCATTCACCATTTTATGTATTTAGCCTAAAAAACAGCAGTATGGAACATGCATGGAACAAACATATCCAGTAAATGCAAGTCTCTTTACATAGGACAAGCTTGTTATATTTAAGAGGTTGGGTCACGTTGAAACTGGCAGTTTCTTGTTTGACAAAACAACACTGCCACTGTCCAAGGTTATCAGGTCTTGGATCCCAAGAGTCCGAGTCTCTCCATAGTGACGGCAGGCTTGATTGCCTCTTCCCTCTGGCTGAGCCCATCAATTATTCTAATTGAGCTGCTCCTGGCTCAGAAGAGTAAATGAAATTGACCATCCCTGGAGCCCAAACAGCTGTGCGTCTAGATTAGTTAAATGTCTGTTTATTTAAAGTCTATCTTAATGCTCTTTTTTTCCCTTCTACCCCTTCTCTTGACCTCTGTTCCTAGCAATGTTAACTGTTATCATTTAAAGCCACTTTCTGGCTTCTGTCAGTGGTAATCTGTTAACCAGATTATGATGCTAATGAAATTAATTCGCTCCAGAAAATGAAAATAATGAAAGTAATAATAATAAGACATGCAGAAGTGGAATTCTGCACATGCAGTTGGCGTAAACTCAAAAGGCCCCATGGTTTGCCCTTCATCTTTTAATCTTGTATAATACAGTTGTGTCTTTGTCATCTGGTGGCTGAAGGTTAGAGAGTGTCTAAAGTTGGTGGGAAAAAAATCAACAGAAGGGGGTTGAGTGGTGTAGTGAGTATGCAGGTTTTCATTCCATCTCAATTCATCTCTTTGTTAATTAATTGAACCTATTTAGTAGTTTCTTGCAGCACTTTCTGTTGGTACTTATACAGGTGCACTTCTCCTCTTGCACCAGGATTGGAGTCCCCTACTGTACTGCATCATGAAGTGCAGTTTGCTTGCATCACTGGTTACACTGTTAAAATCCACTGGTGTATATTTGATGTTCTAATAAATAGAACACTTTGTACATGACATATTTCAAGGTACTAGTCATAATACAAGTACAGATGTACAGTGATCTAGCAGTACAAATCTGAACTGCTAGTTTCTTGTGCAGTGAGCAAGTCTAAAGTGAAAATTCTTTAAAGATAGAAACTAATTTTAATCCCATTTGTGTATTAATCAGAGAAGTAAGAAACATTTAGATAACATGTGACTCACTAATTTATATATTTTTTTCCTTAGAGGTGATCATTTGTCCAAAACACTATTTTCTAGGCTAGCCAGTCAGATTAAAGGATTTGCACCTGTCACTTGCATAATGGAATAATACACTGACAATTAGTGGCAATTAAGGATAATGAGTGTGTCAGTTCCAAAAACAATGTGCCTGCTACTGTTCGGCATGTCACCCACCCATCCACCTGCCTGTCAGCTCATCTGCAGATGAAGACCCTGCACTAGTGATAATAATAACTCCCTTATTATCACAGCTTAACTGTCTCTCAGCATTGGCAAGCTACCAAGAGAGGTTAGCTATCACAGTGGCCCAAATGTCAAGCTTTCAAAGCTCATTGCAGCAGCTGGTAATTGCATTCCTCTACGGAATTAAGGGAATAAATGGATAAAAAAAGCAAAAATGAAACCATTAACAAAATTGGGGTTGTCTCAAACGTGCTGGAAAAAGGGAACCATAGTTGACATGGGTTTGTGGATCTATTATAAGCATAATGGATGTCCATTTTAAGTCCTCATGCTTAAGGAAATGTGTGGTGTGTGGTGTTTGATTGCAAAAAGACTAACTCAGTTATGCTCTGAAGTTGTGCAAGTTTGTTTACAGAGAATGTCATTTATATAATTGGAAGACATTCTAAGGGCAGAACAAAGTAAAAGGACTCTACTAGGCATTCAATTCGGTTTTCAACATTTTAAGTAAATTTTAAGCAATATTTAAACTCAGCCTTACAGGTTCTTTTAATGCAGTCAGCTCAACTAAAATTCTAAAAAGTTTGAAATCATTAGAGTATTTGGTGTATATCCCAAAAAGAAAAGATCACTTTGGGTCTGGATTTGCATTCCACTGAGCCACACATAGCACAGAAAGTGTGTTGCTGAAGGGGTGTCGTGTTGCCAATACTGGAAAGTCTTTCACCAGGAAGCCTCTTTCATGCTTCCTGGTTGTGATTGGTTGCTGTGGTTTAGCAGGTAAATGCTTTACTTATTATCATTAATTGCTTCTGCACTGGCCTCAGGCCACACGTGATGTACACTGAATATCGACAGCTACAGGGAAGATACCATCCCTAAGTTCATTGAACAGGCTGATAGCTTGTGCCCTTATCTCTAGAGCAAGTGATTTTTTATTTTTCCCCTCTGATGTGTGTACAATATGTGTGTTTAATGACATCATACTTGAGATTTCTCCATTTACTGTCTGCCAAAACCTTTGCCTCTTTGGTTGTTTGCTTTGCTCCAAGCAGGGAGCAGATTTTGTTTTGGCCTGATCGCCAGGTTACTTAAAAAGAAATCCTCCTTGTGAGACTTAAGATTGACAATTTTGTTGAAGCGGACATAAAGCATTCTGTACCCTGTGTCTGCGCTGAATTTCATGGCACAACCCTTGAAAAGGAAAGAGATGTCTGTTTTTTCAGTCAGTATCATCTAGACCAGTCTCTAGCTCAATTTCTTGTGGCTTGCAGGAGGGTTTGATTTTTATTCCACCTGTGTTCTCATTAATTGAATTGATTTAATAGATGATTAATCTGAGAAATGTAAGACTTCTCTTAAGTGCTGAAAGTCTCTGTATCGTAAATAAATGGCACACATTGATTGATTAACTCTGGAAATATATATAAACTTGGAATTGTCCATATTTAAATAACCTCATTAAACTACATCATTTACACCAACTTCGGCACATAGACCTTTATGTAGTTTCTCATCAACTTGCGAATTAAGAATTGACTCCCTTATTTCTAAGTAAGCAGCACTTAATTAGTTATAGATTGATAATGAGCATACACAGGTGGGGATGACACTGTATCAAACATTCCCACAGTGAGTCGGTGTGTTTTCTACTGCCTGACTCCAGTGGTTATATTTTTGCTCGCACACTTGAATGGGGACAGTGCTGAAACTCACTAATTAGCACAGAGCTCCTATCAACATGAAATTTAATTTGACTTTTTAAGAGCTGAAAGCAAATTAAAAAAGGCCTCAAAAAGAAAATTGAAATAAATTAACCAGTTATTAAGAAATCAAAAACCAGAAGAGTAAGAGAGATAATCCAAGACCAGGAATGAGAGGCATTATAATTCAGTAGTTTTGAAAGCTAGACCTAAGTAGAGACAAAAAGGTAAAATGAATACTTTTATAATACCTTTGTGATGCGTGTTTAGTTATTAGAGCTAGGATTCAACTCAATTGCTTAATCGCCTAGCTTTAGGGTGTAGGAGTGCTCAAACTAGGGTTACGGTTAAGGTTTTCACAATATATTGACAACTTTCATTTTTTCCCCCCGTGTAAACAGCATAAATGTCTTTCCATGTATTTCAAATACACTTAAAAGGACAGCTAAGAAAATTTGATCTATATGCTGATTGTGTTTTCACTAGTGCACTTTCACAGAAAGCTATTTTGTATCCAGAACAGGTTGTGCAGTAGGGATATAATCTTTTCTCCTTCAAGGAAATCGGACTCTTATCTTATTTTGATTGAAAAATGTTCCTGTTAGTTTGTTAGACATCACTTTTATCGTGTGTGATAAAAAAAGTGTCAGATCCACGATTCTATCTCTAAATTAGGTGGAGTGCTAGGCTCTATGAACTTCTCTTTACAACTGTTATTGGGAAGGAGACAGGTTGGACTTATATTTACATTTCCTAACATAGACTCTCCTAATGCTGTTTGCTACTGTTAGCCATCCAGGGGTGTTGTCTCAAGTTCCAGACTAAAATGGGTGATGCTTATGAGTAGTTTAGGTGGTAAAGCAATAGTCTTCTTATGATATGTGATGGGTGTGGCACTTCCATGTGTTTTTTTTACTGTGGGTGGCTCAAATTTCCTTCCCTTTGATGTCTTTACAGAGGACCAGCTGCCTCCTGGGTTCCCCAACATTGACATGGGCCCCCAACTGAAGGTGGTGGAGCGTACTCGCACAGCGACCATGTTGTGTGCTGCCAGCGGGAACCCCGACCCTGAAATCACCTGGTTTAAGGACTTCCTGCCCATTGACCCCAGTGCAAGTAATGGGAGAATCAAGCAGCTTAGATCAGGTAGGGTTGGAGCTCTGAGTCATTCTTCCTTTGAATCAAATCTGTTGTATAGGGAGACGTTGCTGCTTTATGTTAAACAGTTTAAGTTGTAGACTTGTTTGATTGGATTGTTGAAATATATGAGAGTTGATCAAAGCATTTCTGAAACCTTAGTGTATACTAACATCAGAATACCGATACATCAGTTTCCTTTTTCAATATATATACCGTAACTTCAATACATATGTTCACATTTTACTTTCATACTGCCAGTCCTCTGAAAACAGATGTGTTCAGATATTGATGGGAGCTATTTTTGCACCATTGTTCTGTGTGTTTCATTGCTTTAAAACAGTGTCCCATGCACACACATGTGCACTTGGTGCAGTTTCTTATACAACCTGCTCTGATGGCCTCAGGTGACCCCCAGCAGTTCTTATGTTCTCCGCAATCTGAAATCCTACTTTTGAAGAACATGCTGAAATCATTTTGCAGAAATGATTAGCAAATAATGCTCTTAAGTATAGAGACATGTTATATTGAAAAACAGCTGGTGAATGGGTACTCTGATGTTGTCTGGATGCTGGATTTCGAACGTCTTTTGAATTAACATTGTTTTTATTATCAACCTAGGGAGCTAAATAAAGACTTAGGCTGTTGTGGTCCACCAGTATTTTTTGTGTTCCTGTATTTTGTGAAAAGAGGGGCAGGAGAGAATGGAAAACCACTGAGATATAGAAATCATACAACTCTGGAACCTCCAATTTTGAATTTTTAGCTTGTTTAATTGAACAAACCTGCTGGATGCTGGTCAGTGTCTGCCTAGGCTCTCCTGATATTGTCTTTTAGAGCACAGTCAATGCTAGTGTTTCACACTCATTGATTTTAATGAAAAGATACAGTTAAAACAGTCTAATTAAATATCTGTTTAATTAAAACAATGCTCTGGGGCATTGGAGAATAATATTTATAGGTCAGTGATTTGTTATTGCTAGAAACCAAGGGGAAACCATTTTCAGATTCAGCTATGACCTCATGTTGGGAGGGAAGAAATCCATTCTGATCTTAAGTTGTTGCCCCACGTTTTATGTCATTTTAGAGTTCAAACCATACTCAATTTTTTCCAAGCATTTCACATACAGATCCTCTTCCCATACTTCTATTAGAAACTCTTTGTAGCTGTTCATCATAACTAACAGTCTGAACTGTTGATGACAGTATTAAAAGGATGTTCATGTAATAATAGGTTTTTTCAATCTTAATTTACAGGAATAGGTTTTGTTGCATATCATCTCAAGTGCATTACATTGAAGTAATTTTACAAGAACATCGGTTAAGGAATTTTTATTTGCTTAACTGCACTCATTTTGCAGTAAATCAGTAATTTTCCTTCCTGCATGTGTTTTCCTCACTGGTTTTTCTCATCAAGGAGAAAGATTTTTTTTTTCCATTTCAGAAAGGAAGTGCCAAGTCTTGAAGTCTTGTTCTAGTTTGTTAATTCTTTTAAAAATGGGCTGTAATTGTGTCTAGTATGAATAGGTTTTATTTATTGCATTTTAAATACTTCTTCCATTTTTGCAGGAACCTTCAGGTTTTGGTATAGCTATTTTTAAAACTGGAAGTTTAATAGTTTTGTCTTCTAGTCACATGGGAGGTTGAGACAATATGTAGCCCAACTATACCAGAGGATCTGACTGATAAAAGATGTGACCTGGAAAGTACTACAACTTTTTGGCACAGCCAGGTCAACCAAACAAAGTTAAAATAAAAAAAAAATTGAGTTGTTTTTCTGTGTTAAAATAAATAGGACTAAATGAAAGCACTTAAAAAGCTGTGGTTTTCCGTAAACCAGCCCTTCTTTGTAAAGACATTTAAGAGCTCTTGGGCTACAATTGCACATCTTGAAAAGTGTTTGTTTTAGTTTTAGAGTGCAGCGTGTCTCCTTCAGGGTTAGGGTATTAATGGCTTGCTTTGTGTAGCAGTACAATGCTGAATTATGGTGATTTATTGAACGGAGGACAGTATGCAGCTAAAGGATAACTCTCACACTTCAAAACACTGTGGCTTTTATATGACTGTGCTTTGCAGAATGTCCTCCTGCATAGGTTTACAAGTCTTCAAACATACTGTGAAAGACAAAAGGCAATCACCTGAATTATCTTCCAGCCCTGGAATTCGTATTGCCCTAATCAGCCACAGTGTCTTTGTTACTGCTGGCTCCCAGTAAGAATGTGCCCTAAAGTAGGAAAGATTTATGATGTTACCACAGTCTTATTATAAAAGATTATCATTTTGAAAAGCTACTTGTGCATGCTGATATGTCTTATGATACGGTATTTATCTTAAAAGTGGTGATCAAAAGTATGGAAACACAAATCCCAGGTTCAAGAGTTTGGCATCAATCCACAATGAGGTTCATGAAGTTGACACTTTGGGTTCTCTTTCTCTCTGCTTGTCTCATGGGTGCGGACCTCGAGGAGCCTCCTGGATGGGCCTTTATAAGTGCAAAGGTTTTAGTCAGATAAAAATATTCAAATTGTCAGCTTGTGTGTCAGGGTTTTCTTTGGTGGGATTTTGGTGGCTGCAAGAAACCTAATCCCTGATGCAATGATGACACCCTCATTTTTGGACAGTTCAGTTCTCTTTCCCAGCTGTCTGTGTGTCTTGTTGTCGTGTGTCTCTGTGATGTTCCCCAGTGGCAGTTGTTTCTGTGTGTACTCCATTTCTGGACTCAAGGTTATGGATTTTATATTTCGTTTCTCACCAGATGAAATATAAAAGGTTTCTCACACGTTTTGGTCTTATTTCTACTGATTAATGTGGTTATGTCCTTCTGTTGTGTGTTTTTCTTAAACTTTGACTTGCAGTTATTCTACACGTTGAAATATATCCTCAACGATAACACTGAGCAAAACAGAATAATAAAATAATCTGAATACTTGCAAATAAACTAACATAGTGCTGTGTGCCAGGAGGTCAATATCATGCATTGAAAACTACAGTGAAACTGCAGAGCATATTTAACTTCATACTGAATATTTGAATATCATATTGAATTATACTGATGACTGATTTGATTTTTTAAATTAAAATGATAGCAAATAAACATGCATACTGTACATACAGTAGGTATTGCACACAGAAATGTCTGTTTTATCTGAAATGGATAAATGATTTTGACCTTCTAGCAATTAATATCACTAATTATATACTTAATATAAATAATAAACATCTTTGCTAAAATAATAAGGAGATTGATTCTGCCATCTGTTTTAATGTATTGGATTGGAGTAGAACAAATAGTTTTTTTGTTATAGGTTATAGACTTGAATACAATAATTATCTGTCTTAACAATTATGTTAATATTTGTAATGAAATAAATTATATAATGCTCTTAAGTAGGTCGGTGACTCAAATTTAACCATTGAGGACTGTAATAAAGCAGATTTAGAGGAATGTCCTCTCTAGCATCCCATGAATATACAGTAACTGGTTAATCCACTCCATGATGAGAAATGCAATGTGTTTGAAAATATGTTATGTGAATATTTTTTTAAAAAACTATAAAGTCTTGAACTAAAGTAAACGCAAAACATCCGACAATATCTTGGTAGAAATCAGTGTCCCCTATCTTAAAATATAATCTTTTGTTTTTCCTTTTTTTGTGTGTTGCCTTATTATTTTCAGAAGCCTTCGGTAAGTGCACCTACCAAAAAGCCCACCAACTCCCCTCTCCTCTAAAGCAGATGGCATTTTAACAGCTTTTAAAATGCATGCTTTGCCTCTTTCTCACCCTCACTTTTTTGATTCCTTTAAGTTCTTTCCTTTTCACTAACTTCCAAGATAAACCTCTACCGTTTAACATTCCCTGAAAGTGCTGAACTAACAGTCCAGGAAAAAAAGAAAGCGGTCACTTTGATAGAGCCCCTTCTCTGGCCTCCCTGCATTCCCAGCAGAGCTCCACACTGCACTCTCACTGCCTGTCCTGGGCTGAAAGGTCACAGTGTCAATACCTGCTAAAGTCAAGCTTCATGCCTGGTTTCTTCCATTGTTTGATGTACTCAGAATTTCTAATGATAGTCATAAACTACCTCCTTTATACTTGTACTGTATGAACCACAATAACATTTACTTGTTGGCTTTCAAACACATTCTGACCTTCCCACACAGATAATGGAACTGTGTTTATTAACTTAGACTTTATCTTTACCAACTCAAGTCATTAAATAAAGTTAGATAAATCTGCATCAGTAGTAACAAGTGCAGTAATTTTTTTTTGATTGAGTAGTTTGAATTTTAAAGTGATGTTAGACTTTACACAGAAGCAGAAGAGGAAAGATATTTTCAAGAAACTGAAGTTAGTTGTCACCATTTCCATTTCAGTAATTAAGAAATAAATATTGTAAAGATATAAAGACATTTTATTCTCAAACTTGAATAGGCTTTAAGTGAGTTAGAGCAGGAGTAGACAAAGTGGGACAGGAACTTTGCATGACCCCTCATTGAGGGCTGTTGGCATTCAAGTGCGTTCAATCCTCCAAAGCCAAATATTATTTCAAGAAATATTTTTGCTTCTAGATTCAAATTGCTGCCTCAAAAAAAAAAGTCATCCAAAAGCTTTTTCATTTAACTCTGCCTTCCCAATGTGCGTTTTATCCAAAAGCTTGAGCCCAGGAAATCTGACACAATTTAGAAAAATTGCATTCCTGAGTTTATGGCACATTCCAAAGCTTGTTTTCTTCAAGATTTAAAGTTTGTACTGTACATGTCCAAAAACATCACATTCAGACATTTAAAGCAATTTTAATAACTGATTTTATTTAATTAAAAACACATCCCTGTATTATTATATCATTATTTCTGATCTGAACAGCACTAGCTAAAATTTTAAAGAAAGAAGAATACTGAATATAAATGCCCCAAAAATGGAAGTGTTTCAATGTTAATTCTTTTCCTGAAAAAATACGGTTAGACTGAAATATTTTCTATAAAACATGCTATTTTATTTGCTTAAAATGAGATTTTAAAGCTTGATAAAACTTCATTTGTTTCTTTTAAACCTCACTGAACATGGAATGTGCCTGCTGCCTTGATCCTCCTAAAACTCCAAATTAAACTGATGGAAAAAGTACCAGTGGAACAGTCTTGACAGGATTCGCAGTTTTCAATCCCTCACTCATTAGGGTACAGACTCACCTCCCACGCATTCATAAGAACTGCTGGGGAGGTGGCACAGTGATTAATGAGGTCTCCCTCCAGATGAAATGGTTTAGCATTGAAAAGAGTTCAGCAGTTCACATTTCTGTGCACACATCAATCATAGAATTACAAACATGGCACGCAGTTTAGTGAAGTTAACAACGGCTGCTCAACAGATGCCGAACCTCAAGGAAGGTAGACTTTTTCAGGGGAACAGGCCACAATAAAAATATTAAAATCCTAGTGTCATCTTGTGCATACTGTATGATCTTCAGACTCTGTAACAAGCAGTTAACATTAACAAAATTAATCAAATAACTATATTCAAGCTTGATGATTTGATACTTTGCTGGATTTACTTTTTTCTGGCCCAAAAGGACCTTTGTACATTGGCAGTCCTAAAGGACCAAGAGTTTGGTTTATGAAATAACCTTGATGGATGTCAGCAAAAGCATGTAAGGATGCTTGACAGTAGACAAAAACTATTTTAAGTGCTGTCCTTAAATTTTTCTTACTCTAATGCAAACCATTATAATGCACTGAAGCACACTGGGGTAGGATTTCCTAGAGCTTTAGAGAAAGATACAGCCTGCAGTTATTTTGTCCCTTGTACTGGAGTAACAGTGCATTTGGTCTTCCAGTAACAAAGGGATTGACTGGGGGCATATGGCCATAACAATTCACTTGATAGTCCTTTTTATAATCCCTTTTATATGAAAATATGCTGTTTTTTATGCAACCATCCTGAGGCTAGTAAACCTCTGATTTGATATAATTTGACAACAATTCCTTTAAACAAAAGTGAAATGATGCACTGTATTTAAGAATGAGAAACAGTGCCATGCAACCTGGTCTTCTGAATTTGCTAAACATTTTCTGACTATTAGGTTCCAAGGCCTGCTCTCCTGCAGGGTACAACAGAGACCAGTCTGAAATCGCACAGAAGTGTGCCAGGACTAATTATTGTCACAAGGGCTTTGTGCTCTACAGCCAGCAAATAGGCTAACCAAGCAAGCCTGCATAAGGACTCATCTGTAGTTTGACTTGTATAAAGGTACTATTAAACCTATAAATCTCAGTGGAGCTCTCTTATCAGGTTTGACTGAAACCCCGTGCTTTTCCATTTATCACCCAGCACTTGACCACTGGAGCTAGCTTGGTGATGAATATAGAGGACCTCACACCCACAATACAAGCCGGTTATTTGTATCATTCTAAAAGCAGCATGAAAGAATGAAAAAGCAGGAACTGAATTGAAAGAAAACAGAGAGTCTCACCCATAATGGAGTCAAAGATTTGGCTCTGATTATATTTGTTTATGAAGATTACATGCTTCTCACAATCTTGTGCAGATGCTCTTTTCTGCTGCTTGATGTCATACTGCACATCTACAGTACGTGAATATGATTTATAGGTATACTCTTCTTTTCCCCAGAATCACATATTGTCTTCCCAGCACCAGAAAACTGTTAGTACAGTAGCATCACTGTAATTTACTTATTTTAGTTGGAATTTAGAATAATTTGGAAACAAGTTTATTTTTTAAAATATGTGACTGGAATAAAGGCAATATATGTTAAGTATAGAACATCTATAGAATATTGGCAATATATATAAGAGTTCAAGTAGATAGCTGTGTCAGCATCCGTAGGCTGCAAAGGAATAGGTTTATTCCATGAGGAAAAGAAAGGAAAGGAAACACAATGTTTTGGCTGTGGAGCCTTCTTTAGGTGTCATATATGTAAGGGTATACGATTGTATACTTGCTAGAATGTGTTCATTTTGACTTGCATAATTGAATATACAACGGATTAAGAAAAACAGTAATGTCCGAAAGTGCTGGCCCTGCTATTACTTTCTAGTGGTATTCTGCACTTCAGTGGAAGGGGCTGCACTTTAATTGAGGCTACAAGCAGCACAGATCATAGTTAAATTTTGGAAACAGGAGTAAAGTTTGAGAAAAATATGCTCACAAAAGACTGTTAAGTTATTTCAGTATTTTCTAATACTTAATGAGCACTCCTTACTTTTCCATGGTAGAAGTAATTTTGTAAACTTCAGTCAGTTTCCATTGGTTCTCACCAAGGGCAGCAGCACAAGAGTCCAGAGGACAGATTAAAAACCTAAACAGGTGTTCATAAAATATTGAATCCTTAGAATTAGCATTTTATACATATTTAAGAATACTGTCCTTTGTCCTTCAACAAATTTAGTTACCTGCTTATTTTAGTAGAAAGTATAAACCTCTTACTGAGACATATTGAATAATGTTTAGAAAAAGACAAAGCTTATTGTTTATTGTTCTGTTTATTTTTTAACAGTAATATTTTCAATTATGTGCAAGTGTATTTCTACCTGTGAATGTCTCAAGTCTGTCAATACAGCACAGGAGCAGGAGATATAGTAAGTGAGTGAATCCTGTGAAAATAATGTGAAATATTATTAGTAATTTAGAGGAAAGGCATCTTTAAATTGAATGCCCCTGACAAAATAAGAGATTACTTCATAGTTTGACAGCATACCAAAGACAATAGTTTAGGAGCTTACATCTTAACACTAGAGAATTAGAAATCCCAATCACGACAATTTTTGTTTATTTTGATTTTTTTTTTATTTTAACTTCCTCAAAAGTATTGGATTTTTTTTTTACTTTAAGAAAGAGCAACTTCAGAAATCCACTTAAATATTTGTTTAGCTGGACAAGGATAAAGCTCTTGGGAAGGTTGGCGCAGTTGTTAGAACTTGAATTTGTTACAATACATGTGAAATATTTGGTGAGGAACAATTACAGATACAGTACACTGTCAAGTCCAATCTCATTCCCCCATAGAGCTTCATTCTCACACAGTCGTGCACGAAAGCCGTCTGCCCTGTCCTGGGTGGAACAGGCTGAGGGACGGTGAGGCAGTGAGAGTGGTCTGTGGTTCTGTTTTCTATTGCTGGGTTCCCACTGAGAAGCAAAGGCCATACCCATCGCAGGGGGTGGATGGGGGATGAAATCAGCCTAATTCCTGTGTTCACGCTCACAGTCACCAGACTGCAGGCCCTTTATAGTAACGCCTAGTTTTGTGTCCCACATCTCTGCTGCGAAGAAGCACCAATGAGGCGATAAAAATAGCCTTGTCCGAGGAAGAATAAAAGTCAGAGGTCCAGCGAATTGGATCTGGCAAAGATTGTGCAGAATAGCGTTGATGGCCGTGTGAAAGCTCGGGGGCTTTTAAGCAAACTTTATCTGTCACTAAACCTGTCAGAAAGACAGTTTCCCTCTTGCAGCAGAGCTAAAACCTTGTTGCTTCCACTTCCAAAATGAGGCGCTGATCTCCCAAAGCCATTTTCATTCTCCTGGAATCTACTAAGCCTATCTCAGACAATTAATATGGGAGTAAGAGTAAGCTGTTAAAAAGATAGATTGCTTTAAACAAAGAAATGAGCATCAAATCTGTTTGAACTTATGAGAGAAGCAGATGAACATTTTAGTTTAGTTTTAAATATCCTTTGACCTCCTCAGGGAAAAGTTTAAATCTTTATAACCTGATAACAGTGAAGGCCCCAGTTATGAATCATTTATGTAGCCAACACTGAATATACTTCATCTGGTCCCGACTATTCATTTTGATATGTTTCTAATCATTTACTAGGAACAATACTGTATTGTGACCTTGATACAGATCCTGGACAGCAGTGCTACAAAAAGGAGACTTTCTGGTTAATTTAAAATAGGTTTCAAGGCATGGGTATCTGCAAGTAAATGGTATAAAATATAATATTTTAATCAACCCTGTTTTTAAAACCTCCTCCCTCACTGCATATTCCTCCTTGAAAATCCAAACCCCTCCCTCAACCCCCAGCGCTGATACCTAGTAGAAACAGTAGGGAATAAGCCTTCCAGCTAACAAACCTGCTTCATTAACCTTAACCAATACCTAACCTAACCTTAACTAGTTCCTAACCTTTTAACTAGAACCTAACTATAAATCCGCCAAACACCAAACTGTTGCTGCCTTCAGATTCTAACCAATTAACAGTCCCACACCCTTCTTGTTCTTGGATTAACTTAAAAAGATAAATTGTTAATAGTGTTTTGCCCTGTCCTTGAGTTTTCCACAGTAAAATGCAAAGTGGAATTTTCAACAGCCGTACTGCCAAGTCATTATTTAATTTTTTCCACAGTGTTTGTAGAACTGATTGAGCCAGTTCTGAAATCTGGAATTCCTCTTAAATGTGATTGCTATGATCACAAACAGAAGAAAAAGACTAAACTGGAATTTGACATATCTTGTTATAATGTAATATCTATAAATATAGAATGCCCTTTTAAGCTACATAAGATGTCCTGCTGCTTGTTAGAGTCATTGATAATAATGCCAAAGATTTTGGCAAAAAAGGGTTTGAGAAAAAAACAACAAAAAAAAAAACTAACTTTCAGAATCCAAATCAGTCCCAGGGTATTCTCAAGTTTTAATAAGCGAGGTTTCAAATCCCCCTTTTTGGTTGCTTGGCAACATTGATGGGTAATTGATCCCATGAACTCAGAAGTTGTACCTTAGAAAGGTATGCCATGTTAACACTTCGGAGACTCAAAGGCTGGACAAAACACCTTCCAAAGTATTGTGGGTCTCTGATTGCTGGTTTGAAAAAGGATCCTGTGTTTTCACAGAGAAGAAGATGGAAGATTTATCTTTTTATTAGGTTGTGATGCTTCAGAGTAATTGATTTTTTTCTCTCTAAAATCATGACAGAATAAATCAAGTAAAAAATATTGTTACCTACATTATCTTTATGCCTAGATTTGTTTTTAAGAACAGCAGCTGTGCTGCTCTAATATCACACCTTAGTTGTGTTTGCATTTGGATTCTAGAATCCATACGTGACAGTTCAGTGCCAGTCAGTCTAGGGCCTCTGCAACATGATCTGGGGAGGAAATACAATAGCAAGTCATCCTACAATTCCTGTAGTGTTAGCTTTAAAATAATTATAATAATCGAATTTAGAACAAGTGAGACATTTGGTGTAAAATGATGGTGTCTTACTAAAAGTATCAAAAGACCAATTTTATAAAGTATAAAGAAGAATAAAACCTTTATCAAAGGAGGTCAACTGACTGGGAATATCATTCTTGACCTCATATTGTTGTGTTTTGCTTTTGTAGACGTTATCATTAGTAAGACCTATTACATGTTGGCCTTTATTTCATTAATTTAATTTCTTTCTTGGTGAGGATGTTGTTTTAAACAAAGCAGTTTCGGCAGTTGTTTTATTGCTGGCATATGATGTAATGTCCAGACTAGTGGGAGTTTTCTTGCATTTTGGCAGCATCTACAGCAGGTCCACTTTAAAACGTAAGTCATAGTGGCGTTAGGATAAAATTGGTATTTTAACTTCATATTATTTAAAATTGCTTTCATACGTTTCAGTCAATGGCAGCACAAAGAAAACTTATACGTAGACATCTGAAGGTATATGATGATAATATCATTTCATCTTTGGTCCTTTCTAAAACCAGCAGTGTGAGACTTTAAAAACAATTAACCTCCAAACAAATAATAACACCTATAATAATCTTTAACAAATCCTAATGAATAATGGCATCACTAAAAACATCAAAAATAACATTACTGTAAATCATCAACTAAACTCTAAATTACTTTCTCACTTTTTTTACTCGGATTCTTTTCAGAGGGTACTCCTATACGAGGTAAGCGCTAAAGAACTGAGAAATTAAACTGTGAAGGTAATGGTGAGAATAAAAATAGCAGAGACTGAAAAACTCTTTTCATTCCTTTTTTATATTCTTACGATAACCTGGTGGCTCCTCTATGTCTTCTGTGTCTTTGTTCCCTTTCACCTGATGTCATGTGGTTTCTGTACTGTACTTGTTGAACTCTGATGTGTTTTCCTCCATGTGTGAATTTGAGCTAGATTAATGGGAATTTTATTTTTTGTTTTATTGCTGATATACTCAACCAAAACTGTTACAGTATCTTTAAGGCTGAGGATGACTAGCTAATGAACTGTCCATCTCTTATCACAGATCCCCTTGGTCCCCGGAGTGTATTATGACTTTGAAGACTCTGAATAGGGTTGCATAGTCACGTATTTTTACTCAGAAAACCCCTTATAACTCTGCATGTATTAATATGCAGTAGAGTGTATCAAATCTCAGGGGATGTGTTTGGAAATTCTACGAAATAATAAAAAATAAATACAGTCCCTCACTTAATCTTACTATTATTAGTAATTTCAAAAGGATCTTTTAAACTTTTGTTTCCTGTTTAAATTACCAGATATAAATTTCTTAAAATGACAATTATAAAATGGTTCAGCATCCTTCTGGCTAGGTAGTAGAGAGAGGTAGTGCCTGTCATCAACTAAACCTATTGCGAGTTGCTATACTTGAACACTGGGTATACTAACCAGGCCACAGGTGTTTTTACTGTATATGTCCATTGTGTGCTCTTTTCAATGCATAAGTGCCTCTCTGCTGCAGAATGGAGAGGACGTGCACTGTCTGACATGTTCCATTTACTCAGTATCTCTTCATGCCTGTTCTTGCACAAACACTCCTTTCACCACACCTTCTTGTATGCTAATCTGACTCACAAGCTTACGAGACAAGGTTGGTCACTTCAGGTAAAGATTTTCTTTTCTTACTGTCGTGTGATAATTTATTTTTTATCTACAGGCTAAAAGGTAGGTACGATTCTGTATACCCTTCTGTTTGTAAGCTTATGTTAAAAAGGAGGCATATAGGGACAGATGATGTTCCAGAGATGTACAGTATTTCATGATTTCTTTTTTTCTTGAAAATGTTATTTGTTGTTATCGTTTTCTTAATGTTGGCGTGTTAGTGTGTTAAACCTTTGCAGATTACAAAGCATAATATAGAATTTCATGGTTCATTTATGAAGGGAGAATGTTTTTAGCTACATCTGAGCTATAACAACTGTGGCTACTTGGTGTCACTTTTATAAATAATTAATAATGATCGGCAACGAAATCAAAATTACTCTTTTTGTGCTGTGGTGCTGTGGTACTGTGGTACTGAATTTTCCAATACTGTGGAAATTTTGGCACTTGCAGGGTTATAAAATCTTTATATAAGGTTTAGGTTTTAGTTTTTATGATTAAAATTCAACCACTTGCCACTTATCTGGAAAGAATGACATGGGATATATTTTAGGTTATGTGCAGTAATTATCAGTCTCCCTGAACAATGCAGCCCATTATACTGTATGTGCCTATATGCTTTACAAGAACAAAATTATTTTTTAATTGGCTCAAAAATCCTCTGACAAGCAGTAATTTAATCTTGTTGGTCATTTTTCCCCATCTCTGGGGCAAAAAGAAGAGAGAAGGCTTCAGGAAGAGTATTTCTATAAATGTGAGAGAGGCAGGAGCAAGAAAAAAAGCAGGTGGATATACAAACCATCTTCATACATTTTTAGGTTTGTGCAGAAATGTGCCAGTTGGATTTTATAAAGACATTCATGAACATTGTGTCTTCACAGTGTCTCCCTAGTAGAACCATGAAATACTCACCTGTGTTCAGACATGTACCATACCATGAGACATGGTTGTGACATTAGAAATTAGAAGGGGAAGACAATGTGTACAATTTGTGACAATTTGTTAGTAAATGAATCTTTACCAGCCAGATTAATCACCACTGCTTGTGTGACAACAGATACAGTGCATTACTTTGGATATTAACTTATACTTAAACAACACAAGCTCTCAGCTTGTTTTTTAAATACATACAGTATCTTAAAAGTGTGGCAGTAAATTTCAAATCCTTTTGCTGTATAAAAATTTAGTGTGCCTCATGTTCTCCAGATTTGAATAATAGGATTAGTGATCTGCAAATGCATACTTACCCTTACTGTATGTGAAAAACTCAAGGCACTAAGATGTGGTCAGGCTGTATTCAGATAACAGCTTTTTAAGGGTAATTTGCATTTAATTGATGCCGCCATTGTAGTGCAGCAAGTGTGAAGATGGGCACTTTGCTGTGCCAACAGTGCCTTTGGTGTGTTTTCAGGTTTAATGTATAGGCCTGCATTTTGATAGTAGCGGACACTGAACACAGTGCAACGTTATTATGCAGAAGTGTTTTGAGGGTCCTGAGAAACTGCTCTGTGAGAGTGTGGTATGATGAATGAGATATGTACTATGGAAGGAGATTAGGTCATAAGAAAAATGAGACTCACTTAGATAAAACTTACATCATGCAGATGTTCACCTGTTTTTGGTGCTGCATCACACACAGCTCATAAACCCAGACCAGGAGTTGCTTTTCAATACCTGTACATCAAACACATTATCCAAATAGTGTTATCAGGTCGTAAAGATAGAAGAAGAAGAGATCTGATTCCTTGTCCCTCTCCAAACACCCACCCATCCATCAGAGCCCCCAAAGGAAACTCCTAGATCGTAACATGCGAACACCAGCCAAGACTGGAGAGCTGAGAGGCGGGAGAGCTGAGCACCACTCACTGTCAACTTCACAGCGCTATCTGATGAACTCTACCCCGGACTTTACATACTGTTAGACAGACAAGGATTCTATAAATCTTTAGAATTTAGAACCCGTAGAAATTATCGATTTTCAGTGTGTTCTTCTAGTTTTTGTGCATTTAATCACATTGGTGATCTAATTTAAAACAGATTGAACACTTCAGACATTTTCAGCTCTCATGTTGGGGCTGCAGCTTCTGTCCTTTGTGTTTTTCTGGTCATTTTCCCTAGCAGCAGTTCTGTCAGTCTAGGAGCATCCTTGAATCTGTGCACACCAATTCCATAAATTATATATATATAAAAATTATTGTAAGCGGAAAGAAAGAGAATAAAATACAAATAGATACAGTATATAAATTTGAAATTAAATGAGAGAGCTAGGTTCAAAATTTAGGGTCAGCAGAAACAGGTTTTGAGGCTAGCTTTAAAAACATTAGCAGTCGGTTTAATTTTAATATGGTCAGGAACAGTATTCCAAAGAGAAAAGGCTCAGTCCCTTATTTACGGTTGAATAATGCATGAATAGTGTTTCTACTGACTCTCTGCTGGAGGTTTGCTGTCCTTACTGTAGAGCTTCTGACGGTCATGTTCAGAGGTGTCTTGCACTGATCAGCACAAGCTGGTATCAAATCTCCAAAATAAAAAGAGTTAAACTCATTGAGGATCTTGTTTTTTCAACACTCTTTTCGTGTTGTTATAGTAAGCAGTTGAACTGTTGTACATTAGCTATTACTCTTTTTTTCTGCATTGCACGAAACACCCATTTTGAAAGATTTGTTTCCTGCATGTGGCTTGTCTTCCTTCGGGGGAACATGTTTTAACTAGGCCACGACTTGGAAACAGCTCCTTAGTTAATAGATTAGCTCAGCCTGGAGACAGGGGTTAAATGACCCAGAAACAGGCCCTGTTCACCAGGCAGGGCCAAGCAGTCACATCAAGTTAACGTGTCCCTTTCCTGAGGATGGCATTAGAGAGATCCCACTGGAAAACTGGGAGAAGGGAGAGTAAGTGTACTGCCTCACAAACTACAGCATGTTTGTATGTGAAGTGGTTTGTGTTTCTTAAGAACTGTTAAAAGAAATATGCATTAAAGACAATTTGTCTTGCCTCTCTGTCATTGTTAATTTAACAATGATTTAAAATTTAAGCTTTTCATCATTTTAACATGATGTTCAAAGATATAGGGGTGTAGTGATTTAGTGGTTTAAATCTACCTGAAGAATTAGAGATTGGGCAGGTAATTCAGAGAATACCATATCGCCACAAAAATTGATTTGAAAAAACAGCAATGTGCACAAACAGTTTCAAAGAATACACAACTTTATTAACATCATGAAGTGTGCCAGTTCAGTACACATGTATGTATCAAAGGGATATAATTGTACACAAATTGCTCATCTGTCACTCAAGGATTATAATAGATACTTATAGTACTGGGTCAGATGCATTGATTATAATACTGTTCTTGAGTTACTGTAGTCAACCTTGTAATAATGAATCTCATAACAATCAACAATTATAAAGATAGAAACACAAGTAAATGTTCAACTATTTTCATAAACCTGAAGGTGTCAGGCTGGGACCAATTTATGATTTATGACTGACCCAAAGGAGTTAAATGGTTTCAGGCAGTTTATTTTCAGTTCAAGGCAAAATAATGATTACTATTAATCTTCTTGAAAATGAAATTCTAAGCATAGACATAACCTTGTCGGTTTGGGATTATCTTGACAGTTAGACTTTTTTCTATTTTTGATTGTAAAAAAAAAAGTGCAAATTTAAACACTTCATTAATAATTTTCAACACAATAATAGTGCATTGTCATTCTGGAATAATAATAATTATTATAGTATTATAGAATAGCAAAGAATATATTTTATTTGGAGCTGCGCAGTGGTCCAGAATAAAGGAGAGGCACTGTGCTTTGGAGTGGTGATTAACCAGCCACCACCAACTCCCCTCAGTGAACAGCACTGCAGTCCAAACCCATGGCTAACAGCTTCATCCCAAAAAGCAGGATTCAGAGAGCTGTGCTTTCTTCTCTTAGATCTCCTGTCTTTTTGATTGGATTTAAATTTCCAAAGCTTGTTTTGTGCTCTGATTCAATATCCAAGTTCCATTTATTCCAATAATAATTTCCATTTATTAGTAAAATACATGATATGCAGAGGACACAGCATGACAGAGCTTCAGGAATTATGACGATTCATTTGATCATTTCTAGTTTGCCTTTTCTACCTTCTTATCAGCATGTGAGAAAAAAAAACAGTGCACAAGTTAAGCGTGGGCAGATGTGGAACACTTGTGATTCAAGGAAGGCAAATAAAAATGGATGGAAGGGTGTAGTAAGTGGTGTAATTTAAGCTGTGCAAAGGTTATTAACAATCTCATTCCAGATGTACACTAATAATAACAAGATCGTTCCACAAAGTGGAAAAAAAAATAATTTGTGCAGAGGTGCGAACAGGTTGTTTCTGGCAACACGGCTCCACCAATCATCATAGTGTCCACTGTGAAACCTTAGCCCACACTCAAGGTTTTTTGATTGGAAAAGCTGGGACAAGCTGGGACTTGCTGGGACAAGTGAAGCACAATGCAAATGTTTTCAGTTCATTATAAAGATCAAGAAAACATACTTGAAATACAAAAAATAATCCTAAACAGGATAATTCCTAAAATGCACTGGGCAGTATGAGGAGAGATGCACAGAGCAGTAGTGAAGACAGATTGTAAAGGGAACTGGTGATTACCAGTGGAGGCTTTCAGTGCAGTTTCTGCTGTTCGCTTGAAACGGTGTGGAGCAGACTTCTGAGAAAGTGTCATGCTATTACACAGACCAAAGTGGAGGCTATCCAGTGAGGCTTCAGCCTAACTGTGTCATGTAAAGTGGTACTGATATCTACTGGCAGCTCTTTTAATGCATGGCCTGTTTCCTTTTCCATCACTCCAGTGGCTCAAATGATTTCAGATTGGTGGTAGGCAGGAGCACCGGCATTTCAATTATCATTCTTGCTTTCTTGCAGAATTGAGTTGCATTTGGATACATAATGTGTACTAAATCTATTAATACTGAAGTGATCATTGAGGGAGAGATTCCTGTTATTGTTTTATTATTCACATTCAGAGCTGCAGGGAACATGCTCTGAAAAAAACTTTGAATGCTTTTGTGTTTAACAGAAAAATGCTTATATTGTTAATAAATAATTGTTTATCTGAACGAAATACAACCTAAGTTTTATCTTGTAACCCGCTGTTTTATATGGATTGTCATATGCTCAAGAAAGATAATTCTTTTTTTTTGCCTCTTCCTTTGAAGGCAGTTTGTTATGCTGTGGGCTTTACAAACACTTTAAAAAAGCCACAGGCAGCCAAGGGTATAATGCAATTAAGTAGAATACACAATAAATCATAATTAAAAGAAAACAGGAACATCAAAGATGTTCACTTTGCTCTGATTCCAACCTATTTAAACTGCTTTGGGCTCTTTATCATTACATTCAGAGCATTGGTTTGGTAAGGCATGCTTGAGCAGAGAACACAAAAATGCAATTTCTTTTACTTCAGGAACTATAGGCACACATCACACACACAAAGATGTATGGATAGACTGATGTTTTGGAGGTTTTCGCTATCACAGTGTTACTCAGAGTATCTCATCGATGCCTAACTTGTTTGTCTAGCTCCAAGGGCTGACGGGTGCCACTGCTCCTGGCTTCTGTTCCTGTCCAGTAAATAAAGATGGCATCACAAGTTCTGAAAAAGAATGGTGGTTCCTTTACAGCTTTCAGCTTTCAGGTTTTTATGGAATTGTGAGTTATGCTGCCCCTTTCACAATTCCTGAAGGAAATTTCATTTTCTAATTAACTTTTATTTAGAGTTGTAATTTTTATGAAGAGTATCAGAAAATAACTATGGAAAGTGTCACATGCTGAAGCTGAACGATGATGACAGTTTTTTATCATGTTCTTGTCTGGTCAAACAAAGACAAGACAGGGATCTTTATTTGGGAGGCATCATCTGGCCCTGCTGTGGATGCGTGATTTTTTTGTGCATGCCTCGGTCTGTGTCCAGCTGGAGACTATTTGGATGACTATTTTTGTGCTCATAGATCAAAAATGGCCAATAAAGACAAGCAAAATGATCGTTCCAGTGTCCGAGAGACAGCAATGGCATACTGCTGTGTATCGTATTCAGATCTGTGGGAATCGAAATGTGCTCTTTCTGTGTGTGTAAAGGGCTTTAATATTGGATAGAACAGAAAAACCTACAATTCAAGTACAGCATGAGACTTTTGCTTTATCTAAGTTTAGACAAATCAAAGTCAGTAAATATGGATTTAATAAATTCTGTAAACTGTGTTTGTGAAAGTGGAAGGTTTGTAAATGCTTATGCTGTAGATGAACACATTGGTTGTATTATATCGAAAATTCATTTGTTTAGCTAATCATCTCTGCAGATGTTACTGACAAAGAGAGAAGGATGTCCCAACCATCCATCCTTCCATCAGCAGGAATCTGTTTAATCCTGGGAAGTGTCGCAGCAGTTGAGAGCATAGCCGGGAATCGAAGAGCACAAGGCCCACATCCTGAATGGGATACCAGTCGAGGAAAACGGGTCCCATTCTAGCAGTACACAAAGGAAATAAGCAAAAATCTTCATACAGATAAATGGAAATATGCCTTTGCTCACCTTATTCGAACACACTCCAAGTTTTAAAGGAATGAAGAACAAAGAAAAAATTATCAAAAAAGTATCAATTTGACTGACATTAGCAGTATCATTTCAGGAAGTTGTTTTCAAAAACAATAGACAGAAAACAGAACAACCCAAAATGAATAACACAGGAACAGCATGAGCAGAGCTGAAGTATTTATTCTCTGTATTTTGTAGTCATGTCTGCACATTTATAATGAAGTCTGCTGGGACTACAGAAATAACTGCTAATGTGTTACCCACAATAACAAACCTTTGAAAACCATCCATAAAGTCAGGTTCTGTTATATCTGTAACAGTAGCATTTCCTGGCTTTTTACGCCATTTGTTGTGCTTTTAATGTGGAAAGTCATTGAGCAGCTCTTCTCATTATATTATTGATTGGCTGTCTAATATGGATTGACAAATGTTCTGCCAATGTAATCCCAATATAAAGAAAGTATGGTGCCTATAGTGGATGCATCCTGACATTTAGTGTACTTTATTCTCTTTATAGCAGTTAGGAATACTTACCCATGCTGGCACAATAGTTGTATGTTTCTCAGATCTGTGTGCCACTTATTATATTGCAAAATTCCATCAATGCTGGGAAAAAAACTGTAAACTGTGTTTATAAAACTACACTTCAACATTCCTGCTGTACGTGACATGAAATTTCTAGGGCTTTGACACATTCTTGAGCAACTCGTTAACTTATTGTACCAAAGCAATGGGGACGAGTAGACAAGAGCTTCAGTGAATATACGGCATATTCACTGTGTACATTTTTGTACATTTTCTAGCATGGTGCATGATGTACTTCATTCTTCAATTAGCCCTGAATTAATCTCAACGACTGCACAAACCTTCTGTATCCTATACTGTAAAGAAGCACAGCATTGCCGAAGTCTGTGTGGGCCTGTCTGTGTTGTGCCCTCCCAGGCATTTTGTACAGTACAGGAAACTGAACAAAATCATTTTTTCTTCCAAAAGGTATTGTCTGTCTTCCTTTTGCAAGTGAATATTGTGTGCCACCAACTAAACTGGAGCAGAAATGAAGTGATTTTTGTTCCCGACAGTCTGAGAATGACATGACTGTCTCCCAGTTGCCCTTCCTTTCTTTCTGTAAAATGAGAGAATCCTGATTACTCTCCCACAATGGACTCACGATACCTGTCTTTGATGTGGTCCAGATTAGCTAGAGCTAGAATTGGTGTTTTGGGAAATCTAATCATAGTTTTGAATGAAAAAGAGAAATCGTTAAGTAAGCAAAGAGAAGTGAATAGTTAGAAAGGAAAGGAGCTGAAAGGAACATTTTGGATCTGTGAATATAGAAATATGACCGAATAAGAGTGAGTATGCTTCTGGATAAAAATAAGCATTAAAGGGGTGGTGTTTTTTTCACATCATTATTTAGTACTCCTCTTGTATTGGAATCACAATTTCTGTTTGTTTTGCAATTAGAGATTGAAACTAAAAAACATTTTGATGTAGTCATGGATACTTCTACATGTTGTACTGCAAAGGAAAAGGCTGATTTTCCAGCTCATTGTTTTGTCTTTACATTTTATTTTTTTATTTAAAATTAGGCCTTTTGTCTCTGCTTGTAAAATGTAGTTTCTCTAATGCAGCACATATTTACGGCATGTGGACATTAGCAGTCACTGATCGATCTGTGATGGTTAATATTTGGTAATCCTGCCTGTGAATCATTAAGTCTGGAAAAACTTAAGTAAGACTTACCTCTTTTTCAATAGCATCCCCAAAAACAGCAACTATTTTTAACATCTGTTCCAAATAACTGAAGCACATCATCTAACAGTCTCAAAATATTAAAGCCCTATACCACTCAACAGTGATATTTGCGCACACGATCCCCGAACATGCATACACCTAAAACCAGCTTTTATTAAAATGTTGTTAACAAGTCTCTGCAAGGATGTTCTGTATGCATCTGAATAGTTCTCTGCCTGTAGAGCTGCGTGCCTGTCTCTCTGGAAGCTTATTGATTCAGAAAGCGTGTACAGTATGTCAGGGCTGATACAGTACAGAATGGAATGAAAGATCGTTGGTTGACAGGCGATCCTGTATTGATATGTGCTGACTGAATGGTAATGAGTCCTGGCAGTTTGTCTGTCAGAAAGGAATAATGAGCAATCCTTCAACTACCCAAGCGAGGCAGGATCCCTAATTATATTATCATGGATTCTCAACATTACTGAATAATGTGGTATTATCTGTCTGTGTTTCTGTTTTATTTACACTTTTAGATTTTTATACTTCTATGCATACGCCTTGTCCCCTTGTGTATAGTAAGTGGATATGCTCTGCTAGGCTCATGCCTTCTGTTCTTCTTGTAGTTCAGTCCAGTTTTGTCAGGGGATCCTTAGCTTCACCCTTGAAAACACACATTTTCTCAAGTCCTGCTTTGTATAAACTCCCCTATCCAGGCAGCTGTACTCTTCTGGACAGGCATTTACAATCTCACATTGAGGTTTTAACTCTCCTGTTTGTATTCAGTGTAGAGCACACTGAACCTAGAGTACAGAAGTCAATATATTGGAAACGGTGCAAAGAACAACTTTGCTGTTTCTGCTTGTTCTGCTTGCTTAGGAAGGTCCAGCAGAAAGGTAGCTGGTCTGACTATGTGACCTGGGAAGATTTACTGAACTCTCAACCATGTTGCGTACAGTTCAGTATTGTACTTTTTTCCTTATGGAGCTGTACTAAAAGGGGGACTGAAAGTTAATGAACTGCTGGAGAAACGTTAGCCTGCTCTCATCTTCTCCCATGTGAAATCATCGGCGGCAGGATTTTCTTTGTAAATGCATCTGGATGTTCCTTGCAGGCATTTTCTGAAGAGGAGCAACTTTTTTTTTAAAGCAATTAAAATCTTTCATTTTGTGTCTGAAAACTTGGTGGATTCCTTTCAAAGAAATGCAACATGAATTAGAAATGGAAAGAGTGGGAGGTTCCATGGAAGCAATAAGCACGCTCCGAAACAGGCCTCTCCCTGTTCTTTTCTACTTTGGACCGATCAGGTTGACACTGCCAGTTTCCTAATGCAATGTACCCATTTCTCTGTTTCTCTCCTGTTTCCCCTTCCCCGGCTGGGTGTTTTGTCTTTCCTGCAGGAGCCCTACAGATTGAAAACAGCGAGGAGACAGACCAGGGCAAATATGAGTGTGTGGCGTCCAACATCGAAGGCGTGCGTTACTCCTCCCCCGCTAACCTTTACGTGCGAGGTAGGGAGCCCCCTGGTCCCGGAGCTCACACACTGCAAAGAGCTGTTCAGACGCTTCGGCCCCACAGTAGCTGCACATCCCCTGACCGATAGACCTCCCTCCCTCTCAGGCTCCTGAAAGACGGCTCCTGCAGCTGCCGGGCTTCAGTCTCCTGAAGTGCGGTCCATAAAAAACAAGCAAGATTTACTGATATGCAGTTCAGCTTTGGGTTTTGACACAGTTTCTAACCTAAAACAGCTGACATTCCTGTAAGCCAGTCCTTGCTCACTCACTGTTTTAAAATCTTTCATCCACTGGCCGCACTGAGAATTTGAGTTCAATTATTCTGTGAATATAGTCTGAAATTCTGTTGAGGCCAGAAAATACAATACCTGCCACACAGGAAAAAATAGTTCTGTAACGCGCAACGTCTTTCTTCTTCACTGTGATGTTAAATATTGTGTTTTAACCATTCTAGGCAGTTAATCTGTTTATAGATACTTCTGTAGGCCTTCTGTACACAGAAAGAGAAATGCAATACATTCCAATACATTTATGTGAACTTCAATATGTTTAGCAAGTTAATTGTTATTAAATTTATAAATATATTATCAGTACCGCTTATTCTGACCTCATTTTATGCCGATCTTGATTTTTGTGGCCTTTTAGCGTACTGTATTCTCTCACAGGTGATGTAGTGCGATATTTTAGATACACCGTGTGAGACCTGTTGTTGCAGCTGTAGTGATCAATGACTTTGTAGAAAAAGGAACCTTTCTGGTTCTTTGAGGTCAGAAGTAAGGTCTTCATTCCACTTAGCTGTTATTTACCAGGAAGAAGACGGTAAGTTCGGCTTGATAGCTAAACTGTTGCCTTAAATGATCGAAAAGCTGCCATTGAACTGGAATTCAATAAAAGAACAGACTATTAGAAATGAACCAGATGAAAACTGCTGTATCTTACCTTAAAGTACCTGGCCATATATATTCCAATCTTAATAAATGTCGTTTACTATATAATGCTATACAGATATTCAAAGTATTTCTGGTGTTAAATTAATAATTTTAAGTTTGTTTAAACATATGGAATCCTGAGGGGTGTTGTTTTTTGAGGATAGTGATCTGGGGGATGTGTGCTGTATCGTTAAGTTCCCTGTTTCTTGATCTGTAGCACTTTTTCCACAAAACACTCCGACACCATTGTAAAACAAAAGATAATTTAATAACTAATAAAGGTGCAGGATTATTCCTGGTGATTGGAATATTCAACAAATTAACATCTTTCAGTGGATGGCTGAAAAGAAAACTTGCTTGACCTACCTTCTCTCTCGGTGCCCAGCCTGTGCTCCCAGACAGCTAATCTGTTTCTTGTGTGTGAAAATAATACATTAAGATATACAGATTTGTGTACCTAGAAGGACTAAAACACATGTTTACGATCAGCTGAAGATGTGGCTACAGCCATCAGCCTTCTGCTAGTTCTTAACCCCCATCTACCAATTACCATCCACCGTTATTTACACCCAGATGAGGGACTGCTTGTGTATAATGTTCAGCTGGCCGCCAACAAACACTTCCTCCCCAATAACCATCCCTCATGCACATTTTCAACTTGCCATTAACTAACAGATCTATGACTAGTCTGTTTACAGTGAGAAGCTGTTAGTGACGGTTCATTCAGTCAGACACAAAGAGGTAGATCGCTATAGAATTCAGAAGAAAGTTATTTCCCTGTCAATCCATTGATGGCCTCTAGTGGCCGCCCTTTGATCACTGCACAGTTAAACCTAACCTTGGCTCCACATATTGGGCCCTTGGTTGGAAACCCAACAGTGTCTGATTACCCATTGCTTCCCATCAGGAGTTAAGCAGATGAGTGTTTTGAAAATGTGGCCCCTTATTTAACAACATTGAAAACCTAGATGTCCACACAGAGGCAAATGTTACTAGACATTGATGTTTTTAAATTGTATATTAGACATGAGTGAAATCAGTCTCTCAGCAAATACTGTACCTGTTAATTTAATAGAATGTTCACTCTGAAAACACTGTCACTATGTTTAGAAACAAATTGCTGCATAACCAAATCAAATTCCATCCGTGCTGACTTCTCAATCCATTACTGAAATTGGATCCTTGATATAAAACAGGGACATACTGTGACATTGATAACTTTTGTTTAAAATTATTTTTTATTTTCTCCTCTAGCTGCTAATACAAAGGCAAAAATATTTGGAGAAAATTCTTGCAAGTAAAACAATATCATTGTGGGGTGGGAGGATTTTTTTTGGCCTAAGTTTGGAAATCTTGGTATTTTCTTCGCTTTGTATATTTCAAGTGTTGTAAAGTCAATACATCCCCCATCCACCATGAATTGTGTTTTGGAGTCAGTAAGTCTATAGCAGTACAGCAATAGACTCTTACTGAATCTAAAATACTGCAGTTCTCTGCCTTGTTAAGAGTACAATGTACATCTCTAAGATTCAAGAAAGTTATGTTTTGCAGCGCTGAAAGAAAGAAGAACATGTATCTTTCTACTGTCTTGTTTGCTTTCTATATAGTTTATATAAATATGTACATGGGATTGGGAATAAACTGGACTTGAAATTAGCAGCTATCAGTACTCTATTCTGCTCCTTGCTTAAAATCTGATGTTTTAGCTACAGTTTACAGTTTTGCAAGAGGGGGTGATTTTTGGGCTTTAAGGCACTGTTAAATAATTTGAGACATACATTTTGTCAAAGGGTGGTAACAGAGAATCTTGTGCTGTCAGTCGTAGCTGCTAATTTGAAGTACTATGCTTTTCTTTTTTTCTTTTCCCTTTTTGTTTTTTTTTGTTTTTATTTTGGTTTTCTTTCCTCAATTGAAGCAAATCGGCCACCATGGGAGTCACATCAGGTGGCAAAGACTTGCTGTTTTTTTTTTATTATGAGGTTGAATATACTGTAGTGGCCGCTAACTACTAGCAAATGGTCTTTTCAAGGCAAACATGCGACCACTGGTTAATTTGATTGTTTTGGGTACAGAAGATCGCAGAGCAGGCAAGTTTTGAATGACCAATGTCATTTTGTGGTGATATCAAGGAAGGAAAGCAAAGGAAAAAAACAAGAAATGTAGCAGCTAAAAGCCTTGAGGTGGCCTTTTTTACTCTCTCTGTGTTTCCCCTATTTTTCTCTTCTCCTCATGTCATTGTGTTCTGCATCAACCCTTTTACATCCCTCAGAGCTTCGAGAAGGTTGGTGTGTTTTTTCTTTTTTACTTTTTTTACCCACATTTTTTTTACATTTGTTGGAAAAAAGGCAAAATTAAAAAAAAAGAAGAGAAAAAACAATCCAAATGAAATCGAATTATGAATAAGAAATTAATTTTCAAAAGTGATTAAAGAAAACCCGCTATGCTCGGGTTTTTTTGTTTTATTTTAAGTTTGCATTGTGGGGCCTTTTCTCTTTTGCATCCTTTGGTATTGCTGCTGCTAGGAGAGCTTCTCTGCACTTGTTGTCATGGAAACCCAGCACTTGGACATAACAGGGCCTGATGCATGATGGGAGAATGTAACTACTGTGCTTGCATGCCCTTTTCTAAATTCCTTTGCGCCGTTCTTCCTTCCTTCCTCTGTTTCATTGCACTGTTTTTTTGTTTTCCTGTTCCTGTTTTCTTTGCTTCTTAGTTATGTGCCCTTGGTTTGTTTTCCTCCTTTCAGTTTCTGGTTACTTGTCTGTTGGTTGTGGGTCTTTTGCTTTTAGTCATGCAGCTGCTTTTTGACTCCCTCAATAAAGAAAAGTGGAAGTAAGTAAATAGCCAGTGTTCCTGTCATCTTATTAATAGCAGTAACTCATGGGGGATAAGTGGAGTATCTGATTGAACATGATTTGTTGCGGTAATGACTTCACACAGCCCTGGAATCTGCTCTACAGCGCTACATGGATCAATATCAAATATAATGACTTACGTTTACATAACGGCAGTTCTTTAGTGTTATGGGCCTTAGCTCTTTCTGCTCAGATGATTTTTCAGCTTTGACAGGATGGAAGTGTGATGAGTATTGTCCGGCTCTCCTATGACAGACCTGTCAGTTTCCTTTTTGTAGTATTAGGTAGTAGTTGAGATTTCTTATTTCTTTCCCTGAATCAATACCACAAGTACTGTTGAGCAAGTAATTAAGAGTATTCTTACTGTTTTAAAAGTAAATAACATACTGATTTTTTAAAAAAGAATCACCTACTGTACGATACTGCAGTAAAGATGCCTAAGTCTCTTAAGAATAAACTCATTTATTTGTTTTTTAAAACCTTATAAACAACACTTTTTTAACAAAAACTATTACATGAGTAATGAATCTGGTAATCATTCTAGAAAAACAGTTAAGCACTTAAAGAAAAGTGTAATTTACAATGAAATAAATAACAATATTCAGTTAAGACAGAGTACATATTTTGGATGTTTGCCTATTTAAAACTATGTCCCTTCATATTGTTTCTGGATTTCTTTGTTCAGAATGGACCTCAATATGGCATGCCCTTAAATTTCCAGAAGTAAATACATCCAGTTTCTAATTGCTTTACTCTGATATCAGTTTGTTTCATTCCTATGACTCCAGGTAACTGAGATGTGATATACCTATTTAAAATCATTATCAGTAATCATATATCTATATAAGGATCTTAGCACTATTGCAAATTACAGAATTGTGCCCCAGATATCATCATAATGTTTAAATATTCTAAATGTTTGCGTTTTAGGCTGAACATAAAAAACATTAAACAACTTATTGTTTGAATTAAAATATTTGAAGTGTGAGTGGGGGAAAAAATTTGCATTAAGCTCCTGTGACTTTCTGATCCTGTTCAAAAACGTATCGCTGTTTTTTTTTAATTGGAAGGAAATCACGATGTGACAGTGCAATGCAGGGGTTCCTGTACAGCATATTCCAGCTGTGTGAAACTGTGCTCAGGATTATGGAGCTATTTTGTTCTATCAGCAGAACCACAAATGGGGTTTTCAGTTAATGTCTTAAGTTTGAAAGATTCTGTCGTCATGTCATCAGAATAGTAACACAGGGAGGACATTGAGACTCCAAGCAGACGGAGAGCATGCTTTTTCCACTAGGAACACAAGGGCTTGGCAGGTGCAGGGCATAAATAATGAAGCTTTTGGCCCACAGAACTGGTAATTCAGCCCACCACAAAGGACCTGGCATTTATTGCCAGTGCTTATTTAGCACATCCATCTCACTGTGGGTGAGTGCACAGTAGCTACCTCCACCTGCTAATCCGAAAACCCATGGCGCATGAGAGTATAGCTCAGTTCAGCAAAACAGACTGAGCTGGAATTGTTCCTTGTGTACAGTACAATACAAACCAGTGCAGTCTGGTGATAGAGAATGAACCCTAACGTGGCAGTGATGCAGCTTCGTCTTGGACTTGAGGTTTGCACGTTATTGATCAAGATATTCATGTGCTTGTCATGGCCTGTGGCAGGGAGTGAGAAAGGACAAAGAGAAGGCAAGAGTTTAGAATGTAGAAAGAGTGAGAAGACAGGAAGGATGGAACATCCTGTTAGGGAAGCACTGTGTTCCTTTGATAAGGCAAATTAGCACGTCCCTATCTTTCTGAAATCAATACTGAAGGCAACCATTTTTAATAAATGAAGATCTTAGCAGCTTGTGCCTATTCGGGCCTGTCTGCAAAGTGGAATAGAGGCCAATTCAGCATGTAAAATAAAAGTTCTTGACTTGCAAGGACTGTTGAAGATTCAGAATTTTACAATACAATGGTTAAAAATTAATAAAGTGTGTGTGAGTCAGGCAGACATTAAGTCTGTATTGTTAATCAAACAGGAGCTGTTACATGTGTATATGACCAGGCTTGATGGCAGTCTTGGTTAAATCAGCTGCCAGCACCTGAACAGGCACAGCTGGGCCAAAACACATTTTTCACTCTTCATACTTTTCCATTCACATGCTACAGTGTTTGAATTTTTAAAAGGAGCATTTAAGATGAGCATTTGTCCCCCATTTGATACATATAACTTTGTAGTCTGATCAAGATTAAAATTCTTAATGGCTTAAAAAGTTTTAAAAGCACTTTATACAGTAAATACAGTACAGGTATATTTCATTACTTTTTTCGTATAGTATATTCTATTTTGCAACGGTTAGAAAAGTTAACTTTTTGTTGCACCACTCTTTTTCACCGCTGTCTTGTTTATATTTCAAAATTGGATTCTTTGGCATTAATATAAAATTACTCCAGTGTGAATTATTAACTGTGAAAAATCACTTCTTCAGTGAGTAAATTGTCTAGAATCCAGATTAAAACTTTAGAAGCTGCTTAGCTCTTTCCCAAATAAGGGAGGTAGGCAAATTTTAAAACTAAACACTTATGAGATTTGCTCTTGTGAAGAAAGAAACGGCAGTTCTGTAAATGATAAATATGAGTTCTCAGTTTGAGAAATGCTGCCTAATGCCTAATGATGAGAGGGTCATACATTAGCATGGATAACAGAATTCTCAGTCTAGCTAAAATCGTTCTGTCCCTCGCCTTTAGTCCCTTAACCTTGTCCTGCCTATTCCCTTAATCTTGGTTTGCCAGGTTGTATTGTACTGTACTCTTGACACTCTAGCCATTGCTTGTGGCTTGCATGTGGACAGAGACTCTGAGCCTTTCTTTCAATTAACTGCAGCGTGTTTTCCAGAGTTGGCTTATGGATTTTGCTCCCAAACTGCCGAAAACACTAGTTTGCTTACAAGCTGACTCGCAAACACTGCTCTGTTGCAATGTGCTTGTTGAAAATCCAGCAGGGAGGGAAGAGGTGTGGAAAATCTTAGTTTTGTGATCTTCTCATCAGCAACTCTGTGTACCAGGATTTATTTTGTCATTGAATCCCCATACAGACTGGCAGATATTCTTTATCTGTTGGAATTTGAATGAACGATGCAGGAAGACTGTGCTGTATATCCTTGAATGTGTACTTTTACCTAAACTTTTTCCTGTTTTATTTTGCACTCGCTTGCATGCTCTGCAGTTAGTGTGTTTGTAACTGAAGTTTGTAACTAAAGATAGATTACACCTTTTGAGTCTACTTTATTACAAGCATACGCAGATAATAAGTATGTGTTTGAGAACTGGCATCTGAAGATATTCAGAGTTCATAGATTTGTTTTTATTCTAATCTTCAGAGCTTCAATACATCTTTTTATCGAAATAGAATCTTGATTTGGATCCTAAAACAACATGATCATTCAAATCTGCTGCAAGTTGTCCAGATCAGCAAATTATGCACTACATTGGAAAATTAAATAATAAAATCACAGTCTGCACTGTGGAAATTATGCAAAGAAAGCTACCATATTTTTTTCAAAGGTGAGCAAATATATCCATAATATAGTTATTATTGTAATAATTATGATTATTACAATTTATTCTTTTTAGCTACCATCAAGAGACTTTTTAAAGCAGGACTGCCTGACTAGGTCTGTGCATCCTGCACTTGCTCACAAAACTGCCTTTTTATTCCCTATTGTAATGTATAAAAAACAGTGTCTGCAAGACCCGTTGCATATTTTGTGAACAAGGGTGTAATCTAAGCTTTATGGTAACACTAAAGGCTGCACATTATTTTGGCTTCCCCCTTCATTTTGGGACAGGACAGACTTGCTCGTACTGTCTCGCCAAAATGGCCGATAATGTCCGCCTTCTAACCTCCGTTTGGCGCACCTTTTTATCTGTAGAATAGTGCAGCGTTCTGGCGTTCTCTCTTGACTGCTTTCACCTCGTCAATGTACACCTTTTGAGTTATTTTATTTTCTCTGCACTGGGGCTTGAAATGGGATTAACCTGATGATTTCCTGGGCCTGCAGGTCTTTGTGAATGAGGAACCTGTCCATTCAATTGGGTTCTCTAACTGCCAAAAAAGGCAAAGGGCTACAACCACACAATCTGCGCCATACTGATGTTTGCTTCCAAATCTCAACTAAGAATTTCTCAGACTCTCCAGTTACACCCTTTCCACTGTGCTAGGATTCTGATATTGCTCTATTAACAGCTACCTCATGTGCAGGACGAGTATCTGATATTTTCTTCAGATATTACCCCGGGCTACTAGTTTTAGATCTCTGATAAAGGAGTGAAAGGTACTTTCTTTTTCATTTCTTTTTTTCCCCTTATTTAAAACACTAATAGAACTACACATTTAAAATGCAAAGTCGGCATTTGCTAAGGGTAGTAATTTCTTCAGTAAAACAACAGAGGATATTGTCTCGCTGTGTTAAAATTCAGATCAGTTGTAAGGCCAGCAGGCACTGGGGACAGACATTAACATTTCATGACTAACCATCTACCCGCTTATATCCACTGAAGAATAAAGTGAACGAGAAAATCTTATTGGAAGGGTTATGAAATCTGCTGTTACACCCCTAAGGTATTCACATAGGTACACTTCTGTTACTTTTTATTCACAGTGTAATTAATATATCGCCACTTTGGTAACTGCATTTTAATTATTCATACAGAATAATGGCAAATCCCAACAGTACTTCCGCTGTGATAATACTATTTGTGGCCAGAATTTATATCTCCATATTCTGTCTTTAATTCTTCTCTGATAGACATGTGATACCATAATTTACTGACTTTTTTTAGTATTCATCTCCAAATAAATTAGGAAAACTGGGTTGTCAGAGATAGAGAGCCAAACACCATGATGATTTGACAGACTTGTAGCAAATCTGTGGGCTTAATCATGGACTCAACTAAGAAAGCAACCTTTCTGTGTCAGTGATCAAAGTAAGCCTATGTCAATTAATTCATGGCTTTGTTTCAATTAAGGCACTTTCATACAAAGAGTTGTATACCTAAAAGTCCAAAAAATATATCTGTGGCCTGATTATTCTTGAGTGGGCGACCTATCGATACAAGGTACCAAGCATGGCCTATTCCTTGTTTCCACTGGGCAAATGCAAAATACTTTATAAAGTTGCCATCTTCAATGTTACCTAAACCTAACTGCATCCTTGCAGAGATTAAAAGCAAAAAAAGTCTAACGTGTAGCCAGTTTTTATAGCAGTTTCATCATCAGCTGTAATCCATGTGGTGTTAACTGACCTGAGGTCAGGATCTTCCAGCCCACTCACCAATTCCCAGTGGTGTAAATTAGAAAGATTCTGGAGCTTACTGTCCGTCTTTTGTTAATACTGCCCAGTGAGGCTGCGGTCTGTGCTATATAGTCCATGGCTAAACAGCAACAGATTTCACTTATTGTCTAGTTTTTCTACAAGCTAAAATTCAGTTTTTGTTTTTGAAAATTCAGAATTGACAACACATATTTTGGATAGCATAACAGCAATTTTAATTACTTATTTAGGAAAATCTTGTATCCAAATTAAAAATACAAAAAATGTCTCAGTCTTGCATCTTATCCAAAGGACAGAACACCAGGGTCTAAATTAGTGACACAGTTGTTGATCTTATCAGCACTGGGAAAGAGACCATAATCAAAAATGCAGAGGGACATCATCTGCTTCTTTGTACACTGTAAGCCCACCCAGCACACAGGAACATTAGTGCTCAGGCAGAGAACTTCTGCAGGCTCTTCCAGTTGCATGTAAGTCAAAAATAAGCTGTGGGGTTAGGTGAGATTTGGTTGGTTATATGCTACTACTGGGGGAATCCCAGTCTCAGTTGGCTAATGACATCATCCATCAGTGTCTTTCTCAAGATACAAGCAGCAAGACCATACCTGCACTACACATGTGCACCTCTATCCCTGAACAAAAATTGTATTGGGTCCTGTGGTTTGAGCAAGATTCCTGTTTTGAAAATTGTCTAGATACTTAAATACAGCACCAGAACAGCTTAAAAAACTTAGTGGCATACTGAAAAGTTCATATTAATAGAAACAAGTTCATATTCTGACTTTCATTTTATGCATCATACTAACAATTATTATGCTTTCAAACTGAAGGTGTCCAAGTGATAATCTGAGGTTGGAATGTACAGTTTAATGGGATTTAGTGTATTTTTGATACAGCTGCCCTAAATTCACAAGAGGCCAGTCAGTTTAAACAGCACAAACAACAAAAGGTGAAGGACTCCACTTTCCTTACACAGCCTCATTCACTAAACCATTAAAGCATGTGGCCCACTGAAGTTAGTTTGTTTTTAAATTGAAAGAACACAAGAAACCTAAATCGCTGATAGAAATCTGAACTCCCAACTTGGAAGCACCAAAAAATCGCCAAACTTAGCCATTTGTCTTTCCAGTAAAACCTATGAATTGGGCTCTTTTAGGGACAAACTTTGGTAAGGACCTAAAGGGTGTGACTGCATGGTCCATATTTCTCTGCATTTTAAAAATGACATGCTCTCCCAGAGTCCTACATCCGTGCCATGAAGAAAACATACCTCCGCTATGATATGTGCAGTGAAAGGTTGCGTTTCCATTTTTTAAGTTTGATTTCTTTCCTCAGAAAAGTTGCTAGACTTGCACATGAGAATGGCATGCTTGGATGGAATTGGGTGACTTGTTCGACTGTACCCGTATACTGTATCTTTCTATTTTGTTCTTGTATCAGCCTTGCATTGGTTGCACCCTACTCTATTTTTGTCATAGAGCAATGGTACCCATGCATGTCACTGTGTGAAGGAATGGGCTGACCTTTCACCTTTGTTGTCATATAAATTCCTAGGAAGGAATCAATTTGAACAGGATCAGTTTCTTTGTCTGTTTGACTGTTGTTCGTTTTTCTTATTTGTCGTTATTTTAAGTGAGATATTTTGATTTTTGTTTTTAGCTGGGCCCTGTCCTATGTATCCCTTAACCCTAGCAGTGCCAATGCCAAATTAAACACTAAGACACAGATTTCTATATCTGACCATGACCGTATTAAAGGAATCAGCAGCTGCAACATAGAATGTAAACAGAATTATGAACAGTCTATTACAGCACATGCATCCTGCACATGTCTTTGCATTTTAATGTTTAAGCAATATCTGATAACAAAGTGATGTTGGTCTGAAAGCCATTTCAGCTGTATGAAGATACAGCTAATCCTTAAACTCTGCTATAGATATTTAAGTAAAAGCATTTGTGTCCAGGAATTGTATAACTTAAAATATGAGATCACTCAATGCCATATCTGCTATTGAATGGAATATTGTTTCTGAACACATTTGGCATCTATAAATGGTGCACTAGTTTAAGATTGAACTATTGCTCATCAATATACTAGGAATATTATGAAGAATAATCACAAACCCAGCTGACACAGGTGCCTGTGCATTTGTGTTGGCTATATAGAATCTAAGTGTAATAAAATGCTGTTACTGCACTTTCAATTACTGAAGCCCAATTATTACGCCCAGAGTCATGCTCTCTAGCAGGTTCATTAACATTGATCCCAAACTACCAGAAGCTGATTGTCTCCTCAAAACGAGGAAGATGTATCATTTGGATGGCCTTTGAAATAATATAAGTTACCTGCATAAATGAGTAACATCTATAGCCGCTCTCAGTGAAGAGGCAAAACATCATAAGAAGAACCAAGCAGCCCTGAGATGTTTCCCACTAACTGAGTACTGTATGTATCTGAAAATGTCCACCTGTCACACCACAGGTGACTGAGGTTTATTGGAGCAACCCTGTTAGCTTGCTCACCTCCTGTTAATGCAACTCTTACAAGAACTTGTACAAAGTGCTGTCAGTCCTCCACCGCAGAAACACTCCAACGTGCCTGTTTTCTGAACTCCCCATTCAGGGGCCAGTATTGCAGTTAAAGTGTTCCAGTAAATGATACAGCCACCATTAACGGATCATTCAAAGAAATGGCAAACATTGCAATTAAATCACACATTCTGTTATTAAATTTAAAGGAAACAACAAGGAACTAATACAATAAAGGTGGATGTTTACGCCAGTCTGAATGAAAACACATTTTGAGCTACCCAACAATTATAAATTCTACATGCATTCATTTATGGTTGTTTTTCAAACAATATAAGCAATAAAGACTCTGCTACAAAGTAATGATTTGTTTATGATAAGTGGGTCAAGCTTTTGTCCTGACCTAGGCATGTATAGCCTTTTGTACAGGTATGATAGCAGGTTATGCCAGGTAGTCTTTCAACATGTCTTTAAATATTATGCATATATTATGCATGTTTTCACTTTAACTTCATTTAAATGGAATTAAGAAGGTGTTTTTGACTTTTATTGGAATGTTAACTCATATTATCATAGAACCTGAGTGATTTGAGAAATGATGAAAAAAAAACATTTTAAATCTGGACATCAAAATTTGTCCAGATGTATTTAAAGAGTCTAGTCTTTTTACTGGCTTTTTACTTTTAAGTTTTAAAATCAGAGTAAGAAAATGATGTAAGATAAATTTTTGGTTGGTTTAAGACCAGTTATAAATGATCACTAATAAAAAATATCACATCAAATAAAAAACTGTCTTATTGAGAATTCAGCAGCACAAAAAAATCACACAGCTTTGAAATTTGAGTAAAAAGGGCTGCTGGTTTCATGATGCACTTAATTTTGTTAAAAACATGTATATTCTATACAAGTGAAATCACAAAGAGTTCTTCCGTTTCAAAAGTGTGTTGACACAGTTGGGGTTAAAACATTTTAAAGGACAGAGTGTGTTACTTTATTGCTCAGCTACGCACTGTAGATGAAAGGAAGCTGGTGAACCATATACAACAGGGATAGATATATAATGTGAAGCGATGCTGCCTAATGTGTGTGACTTGGCATTGAGAAGCTACTTTTAAAGGTGCTACATAAAATAAAGTTTATTACTATTAGATTTCTTTTTGACACACAATTTGTACTCTATATACTGTACCTATCAATTTCCATGTATTCTGTATCTGCTTCAAACAGAGATCCAAAGAATGTTATTTTTAAAATCCACTTTCTTTGTCAGAAGAACATGAAGTCTGAGCACTGAAACCCATTCAGGGTTTATTTTACTGTGCGACTCGGTTCTTGTCCACAAGACCAAGAGAGAAAGAGTGATCTCCTTTCAAGCCCTGATGTGTGAGACCGAGTACCCACTGAAAACATGCTTTAATTTCTTTTGTTTAATTGGAAATCACAGTCTCCTTCCTCTCTCTCCTCTCCCTCTCCCTCTCCCTGCACCCCCTCCCCCAACATGAGTATTTCTCGGCGTGAGTGGATTGAGTCAGCTGTCCTGTCTGCCGCCTTGCTGCTTGCGTCTTGTTCTGCCTCTTGTCTTGTGTGTGCGTCTCCTGTCCTCCCAGTCCGTCTGTCTGTCTCTAACCCCCCTCCTGACCCCCCCTCCACCTGTTTACATTCAATCTGTCTGCATGACGAGTCCGTCCCACCTCACCTCCCCCCAGACACTTTCCAGCTCCTTCTTTACCTGCCTCTCACCTCTGACGCAGACATCAATGATTTTACACAGCTCTGTGCACGTTAACCGCAAAAGAAAGGGTATTTCCTCAATTGCTTTGCTTTTTAAATTAAATTAATATTTAAGTGTTAATTGATTGATTAGCCCCATAAATAATAATTCCAAAGGGAAATATGGGAAAGACGGTTTTAGATGTTTTTGAGCATTAGAGTCTGTCTGGAAGACCCTTCTGCAGTGAAATGTGGGAGGTATGATCCATCCTATAACAGCTCTTTTAACTATTGCCAAAAGAAGTAGATTGATTGCTTTTAAAAAAATTGTATTTTTGCATGAAATAAAAAATGGTCAGAATCCAAATCTAACTCAAAAATTAATCAGAAGAAGTCTGGTTTTAGAGCAGGTTTAGTTTATGAGAAAGAACAATGCTATACAATGTGATGAAAAATGTTTTTGCTCTTATTTCTTTGAATAGTGTTTTTATAGACATGTATATAGGAGGACATAGAAAACATGTACAGTATGTTGGTAGATACACGACTATAAATGAAAATTTGATTATTTGACAGTTTCAAAATATGGTACAACTGAATTTTTCAATTAATGTTTTTAACAAATTGGAGACAAAAAATCTGAAGCTCTAAGGCTACCTGAAATATTGATTTAGTTGTGGTCACAACCTCCTTCTGTTCTTTTTAATTACCACGCCAGTACAGAGTAATCCTGTGAGAAGACAAACCTGTTCACGCGTAGTCCTGTCCCCGGTGATGTGAGTGGGGATGTTAGATCTCCTGTAAGGAGCAGGTGATTGCAAGCCTGCAGAAGCGAAGTGTGAGACTGTCACCTGATAAACACCTGGGAGAGTTTCTTGGCCTGCCAGAGCCGTGTAAATGTGCCTCCATGAGCCTTCCCATCACACGCCCGGCCATTTCTATTCCCCTGCTTAGGTCTGAAAGCTGCATCTACTTCTCTGGAGCAGAGATGCACAACCTTTTGTAAATGTAGTCAAGCATTTTCTATCCATTTTATTCTTCTTTTGTTTGTTTATGGTATGCTATTTTATGACTACAAGTACTATTACTATTTCTAGCATTACTTTCTATATGTATTTATTTTCTGTTACTCTGCCAGGGTGTGATGTGACAATGTGCTCCAGTCACATTGGGTCACATCAGCTGGAGGAAAAAAAAAACTTAAAACAGCATTGAAGTGGGTTTTCCCCTCCTCCCTCTTCCCACTCCCTCTCTCTTTCTTCCCCAGCCTCCTTCCTTTCTTTCTCTTTTTCTCTCCAATCTTCGTCTGGGCATGCTAGCGACCCTTCAGTTATATTCCTCTATGCATTTTATCTCTATTTCTCTCTTATTTTTATTGTTTATTTTACCTACTATGCATGATGTCTGTGGAACTGATAGCTGCATCTATCAATGGAACCGTGTCAGATCTAAAACGGCTTTGTCCAGTCAATCTACCCTGAACCACAAAAATTTGATTAAAGTTTCTCATCTTTAGTCCTAGTGGGATAGCAAGCAAATCATTCTGTGAGCAGCTCTGAGATTAAAACACAAGTCTGCTTACTTGCATATGTGTTAACAACAGAAGATCACTCCTGTTAGTGGGGATGATTGGTAGAAAGGAATCAGAACACACAACATCAGGCACTCCTTTGACACCACTTCCTGTCCAAGGGCCAGCCCAACTGAATGCCCATTTCTGGCTGGATGCGAAGTTTCAGGTGAAGGAACTTTCTGGTGCTGTGTGGCAGTAGACTGTGTTGGTACAAAATGATAATGATAATGGCATATTATCGTTTAGGTCTTTCTAAGAAGTGGGGTGGTCCTGATTTAGATGTTTAATAAAGCAATGAATAATGGAATTAAAAAGATGAGAAACTAGTAATAGATTTTTGTGTATTTAAATGTGCTGTGATGGGTCAAATATTGGTCAATGGAACCTTGTTGCTATGAATTGTTGCTTTAATGTCAATATTTCTTGTTGGTGAAGCAATTTTGTTAGTTTAGTTTTTTATTGATTTAATTTGTTTTTAATTTTATGTTTTTAGGGCCACCCTCAAAACACGGCTCACTTTCCTCTGCTTGTTTTGTTACCTTTCTCTTTTTCTCCCTGCCAGTCCGCCGGGTGCCACCCAGATTCTCCATCATGCCCACCAGTCACGAGATCATGCCCGGGGGCAGTGTCAACATCACCTGCGTGGCGGTGGGCTCCCCCATGCCCTACGTCAAGTGGATGCTGGGAGCCGAAGACCTGACTCCGGAAGACGAGATGCCTGTAGGACGTAATGTACTGGAGCTGAACAGTGTCAGGGAATCTGCCAACTACACCTGCGTGGCTCTGTCCAGCCTTGGCGTCATTGAGGCTGTAGCACAGATCACTGTCAAGTGTAAGATCAGTCTGCGCATTGGAAACCTCTTTTTTCTGGAATAGTTGCAAATCTGTAGAAAAGGAGTTCCTTTCCTTTTATTTACTGAGCAAGCCAGTTGACAGGATCTAGTAAAAACATAAATGATACTTTCCTACAGATAGCTGAAGTTTTTGCATATTAGTAAGCTGTATGTGGATGATTTATTTTTTATTGCTATTTAATTTTGTAGCTCAAGTTTAGAAAGCCTTTCTGTTTTTAATAATTTAAGTTTTATTTCTCTTACAAATAATAATTTATTTCTCATTCTGTTTCTTTAGAAAGAAGGCACATTCTGAACATGTATCAGCCAATCTAAATCCAGTGTTATAGAAAAGTGTTTTTAAACAGTTGTTTCTCCCTAAGGCTGTATTACAGGAAAATGAAAAGGAATTGAGCTCAGGAAGAGTCGCAGTTCCATATGGGGCTTGTTCTTGCCATGTGTGAATCCCTTTTGGGGATAATGTCATTTTCTATGTTCTTCTTTCACCCCAGCACTGCCTAAGCCTCCAGGGACTCCTATTGTGACCGAAACCACAGCAACCAGTATCACCATCACCTGGGATTCAGGCAACCCTGACCCTGTCTCATACTACATCATCCAGTACCGCGGCAAGCAGGTGGACAGCAAGTTTGAGACCGTAGATGGCATCACCACCACCCGCTACAGCATCGGAGGGCTTAGCCCAAACACCGAGTACGAGATCCGAGTGTCTGCTGTCAACACCATCGGTCAGGGTCCCCCCAGCGAACCTGTGGAGGCCCGCACAGGAGAACAGGCCCCTGCCAGCCCTCCACGCAACATCCAGGCCCGCATCATTAGTCCAAACACCATGATGGTGAGGTGGGACGAGCCCGAGGAGCCTAATGGGCAGATCAAAGGGTACCGCGTGTATTACACCATGGACCCCTCCAAGCCCATGAGCCTCTGGCAGATACACAACGTGCAGGACAGCGTCATCACCACCGTGCAGAGCCTGGTGCCATCCGAGACGTACACGATCCGGGTGCTGGCTTTCACCTCTGTGGGAGACGGCCCGTTCTCCGACCCCATTCACGTGAAGGTCCTGCAGGGAGGTGAGAGCAGCAGCTGCCTTCTGTGTTCGTGCAACTCAGGAAATAAGGAGCACAGGCAATCATACAGGGGAGAAGTACAATCCTGGGTGGAAAAAAGAAAAAATAATCTTGTATTTCTATATAATTACATGAAGATATACATGTATGTACTTATGTGTGCATACACTTATACAGTACATGCGTGTATGCTTTATATTTGTATAGTTTTGTGTATGAGGCGGAAATCTTTGTGTGGACTACAGAAGATTTTTATTTGATAAGCTTTTCAGAGTATCCAAATGGGTTTGTTGCTGTTAAAAAGAAACAGGATGAAGCAAAATACAAATAAATTCAGCATTTTTACAACAATTATCAGTATTCTGGTGGTGCAGCTAATTTGAAGTTTGAACTGTGCAGCTATATGAGCCTAGCATACATTTGGATACTTTCATGATTAACATGGAGCTTTTTATTTTTTGATGCTTTATACAAGTGCCGGGACAGCCAGCTAAATTCCAAGTAGGAGCAGTTTCTGCCAATAGCATTGAGCTGACCTGGGAGCCAGCCTATGATAAGGAAGGGATCATCACCTATGAGCTGCACTACAAAGAGGGCAAGTTTGGAACCGAGGTAAAGCAGTTTTACTTTTCCTTTTGATGTCTTTGTGGCTCTAGACATCAAAGGACAATGGTGCTCTGCTCCAATATCTGCTTCTCATTTTCTTGCATTTCTCTGTCAGTTCTTTTAAAATTATAGTAATCCCTTGTCAACTGCGAGGTTTACATTTTTCCACGGTAGATAAATTCACGCTTGGTAAACATCAGACCTTATGGGAAACACAGGATTAGGGGATCTGTCATGATTCAACATACTGTATTAAAGTCTCTGTTGCATTTTATTCACCTATAGTAAAGTAAAACATGACATTGGAGTGAAGAAAAGCACAATATATTTTGGAAATAATAATGTATGGATAGTTTTTAAATGAGTATCTGGCATAATTCTTACTTCTATTGCTATGATAATGTAGTTTGAAATGGTAGACAGAAAATTCCACCCAGAGACTCAAAACCAATAAGGTAAATTTGTAAATATCAAGGTATTACTATATATACTGTAGTACATCTGCATTGAGAATAAAATATGTCTTCTATTGTCTTTACTTAATCTTTGGTTTTACGCAGTAAGATGGCAAGTGATAGAAGGCCTTTCTGACCATCTATTCTGTAAGGTAGTTAGTGGTTAATTCATCCAGCCATTTCTTGAAGGAAACATTGAATTTCATTGAATTTCAGTGCAATAAGCAATTTAATTACAGTAATAACCCACAGAACCTTTGTGCAGACAAAAATATTTGGTGAAACCTTTCATTTGGTACACTAATTTAATATACATACATTACTCCAACTTAAGTATTTACTCCTTCTTATAGAATCCTGGTGGTTCGTAGCGTGCAAAAGCACATCCAAGTCAATTTACTGATTTCAAACAGATTCTTATCATTGCAAGACTAGTGCTGAGTTCTCCCTGTCTGAATGCAGTTCATTCACCCACCTAATATTTTTAAATCACCTTCAAGGAAGAATCAGATTGAAAACATTGAGAAGGCACTGCTGAAATAAGTACTGCTTCAGTACTTGGCACTCACTCTTATTGAAGCAACGGTGTGAAATGATCATATAAAGCAGTTGATCCCTGTCTGTGTGCAGTATGAGAGGAGTGCTGTAGAATAGGATTTTGTTTTACCTGGATTACATTAAAAAGGTGTGTGCTGCCCTATCTTTGCTCTCTAATGGATGTTTTTTTATTTATTTGGGGTGTGATAGAGGGGGTTTTACTATAATATTGCAGCATTATGTTTTCCTTTCTGAACAGGTCGTCAAAACATTTGGCCCCACTTCTTCTTATACTGTAGAAGGCCTGCGAGCCAACACTGAGTACTTCTTCTCACTGGCAGCCATCTCCGACAAGGGGATCGGCGCGTTCACCAACGAGATATCACAGAAAACGTCCCAGGCCAGTACGTTACCCCTTCTTTTTCTACTTTCTCTTTTCGCTTTAAAGATGCCTGAGAGAGGTGATGTTGGGATACACACCTAGAATGCATTCATACCAAAATATGCTGTTCGTTTTGACTCAAAGGGCACAAGTAACTCCAAGTCAGGAAATTAAAACGATAAATCTTAACTTTTTTTTTTCTTTTACTGAAGCAAGGGAGGTTCTCAGCTCATGGCCAGAAAATAGCTGAAGAAAATGCTTTTTTTCCCCCATAGTGTTTGAATTGTGCTTATTGGACACTGCCAAAATGTCATGCCTTAGGAAAAATATCAAGTTAATGTGGTCCACAGAAAAGTACTTTTAATATTCAGTATAGAAATTACTTTTCCTTCCTGGAAATAATGCTTATTTCACTATAGGCAGCTGTTCAGGAATATATCATAGGAAAAGTCAAATTTAGTGTTTAAAATTATATGTTGTCAGCCATCTTTTCTACATCCATTGACAAATAATGTATGCATCCCAACATCTCTTGTCTTGGACTGAAGGTGTGTTGATTTGAACCCTCATCTTAAACTGAACTGAATATTAATTTTGCCTCTTGATCACTGTCAGGTTGAAAATGATAAGGTGATGGCTGGCGATGTTCTTTTTTTTTTTTCAAAGAAAAGGTTTAGCCATAGTAACAAATAGTAATCAAATGTCTGACCATTGTGTTTAGTTTAATGGATTATAATAATGTGCCTCCATTTTAAGGGAAGATTTCACTGGCTGTGGATGCCTCAACCAACGTTTCTTGTATTCCTTTGGTTGTTTTTCTTTGAGTTACGTGTTTCTGTGTGTTATATCCTACCAAAAACAAATGTGCTTATGTGAAGAGGTTGATTCCAGACAAGAGCAGTGATTTTTTTTCTTTTTTTCACAGCAAGTGCACTTTTTCTTGTTACTGAAACCCACAAATTTCATTGCTCTAGACTTCCATGACTTTCTGAAGCACTTACCTGTGTAGGGGTGGTAGGAAGGTAGACCTTCTTCCTGTAACGAGAAGGGCAGCTTTGTTTAGATGCCTCTGGTGAAGGAAAATGCCAACAAGCTCTTTCTTCCCGTGGCCAGTGCCTACAGAATGACCCCCCCTGAGCCAAGCACTGACCACCTCACTGCCTTAACACACCTTTTGAAACCTTGCAACGAGTTGGATAATGCTAACAACCGTCTTGCCAAAGGAATGCTGAACTCTTAAGTCAAGTAGGAGGCAGGTCAATGTTATTCTCCGTTATTTATGAAGGCCATTTGGTCATTCCCTCAATTTTGCCTATACGTTAGAAAATTACATTTTGCAAAATATACTGTACTCCCTTAATCAAAAAGTGCTGGAAAATTGGAAATATGTGCTTCTGTTTTTGAAGTCACCCTTTCAATCATGTAGTTTATTTAGTTGCCTTTCCAGTTGCCTTTAGTTCATTCACAAGGAATCTGAACTGCCACTTCCTGAACTGAAGGAAAATAACACAAACTTAGAATATATACCACTGTAAAATCTGTATGGTTCAACAAACAAAAATAAATATTGCTGGAGGCGGTGGAGGTCTGAACTATGTGTGTCTATATGTAGAATAAGCTTTCAACGTTTGTTTCTTTCCTGCATGAGTGATATCCTTTAGGCACATGGGTGCAGCTCAGTTCTTCCAATTTCCAAGTAATTGTACTTGAATTACAGAACAGTTGAGAGGGAAGGATGTTCAGGGGGTATCATTCATGTGCTATTGCAGTTGGCATAAGTAGGAAAAATAACACTCTCCTATCAAAGTCCGAGGAAGACATCTTCATTCGTTCCGCCCTTCCTGAGGGCCAGGTGTTGGCGTTTTCCTTCTGGGGAGTGCTCACATGTTTCCATGTTGAATGTGAATGCAAGAGGGAAGTCATGGTAGTGGGAGGCCTCTTTAACACATTCCTGTTTCTACCAGCCCGATGGGGAAAACACTGTCGACCCCAGTCTTCACCATTACTAGCTTGTAGCAGATGTAAAACTGTCAAATGGTTCAGCTGCATGTGTCACTCCAACAAGGCAAAAGTTTTTAATTGGGAGCTCTAGGTAAATATGCACTGCATCCCTGGTTACTGGCAGCCTAGGCATGACCTATGTTGTGTGTCCATCCATCATCTGGCGTTTCTTTGTATGTCTATGTATGTATATACGTGTCATGGTGCCTTTATTTCTGTGTTGCATTGATTCAGAATGGAAGTAGGCACAGACACATGGATTGGATTGGATACACTTTCCTCCGTCTCTTTCTCTCTTTCTCACTCTTCTCTGTTTGAAACTACTCTCCATGGAATGGCTTGACGTCACCTAGCTTTTTACTTTTGTTCTTTGTTTTTTGGAGCGCGTACGGCTCACGTCACATGAGGAACAGCTTGTGGTCTTTGCTGTCGGTTGGTTCTTATGTGACAGTCAGCACAGCACTAAGCAAAATATTGTGAAACAAAATCCATTAAACTAAAGGTAACAGTAAGTATACATGGGGACTTTTTTAGCCCACTGCTTGAAATGACAGACTCAGATCCTTCAGCCCATTCTTTATTATGCCTTTTTTTGATATTGTGGGGTGATTTTGAAAGTTTGAAAGGCAACACAAACAACATTAAAGATCCAGATTATCTGCCTAAGGTCAAGGAAAAATCTGTTGTAGCTTCAAGCTTGTGGACAGAGCTATGCTAAGAAACTGTGCATATACTGTAGCGAAGGTGTTTTAACAGTAAAATGTATAGTACTCAATTATCAAGGCATATTTGCACAGTGTTTGTTTAACCTGGAATTACTGCACATTCAGCTTGATGTTTTTTTAAAAGTGTAATAATCACAACTTATTTTTTCTATGTATGTGTTATTATTATAACCACATTTGCGTACATACTGTATGAATGTGGAACACTGATACATTGTGGTATCTCACCGGTTTGTATAGACTGCACCTACCATATCCTCTTAGAACACATAGTAATATGTATTTGTATTACGCATAGTAGTAATGAGTATTTTTTTTTCCTTTAGAAGCAGTAATTTGAGGATTTCTCCATATTGTAGGTGTATATATTTCCAGCAGTTACAATATTTTTTATGAAAATAACAGAACGGACAATTCTTTTTTCATCACTCTTTCCTATCACACCACACTATCAGTTCCAGCCTTTCTTTCAGGAAGGGCAAGTGGCTTTGTCTGAAAGCCTTCAGATAGCAAATTCTCCAAATTAATAGCTACAGATGAATCTTTCCTGGGAAACTGCATTTTTGTGATATGGCTCAAGAGTCTGGCCTCCTGCAGGGGTTAAAATTGTGCTCGTTTTTTCTTATTAAAGAGGTCAGGAAGGTCATTCAGGCTTGGACAGTCATAAAAAATGTCTTATTGATACCTTCAAGGTAAGTGTTGGCTGTTCTCAAGCGGTTTCGCACATCCAGTCCACCTGCTTTAAGCTTTTAATAACATGCAGTCAACAGGCAGCCTTTGGCAAGTCAGCTATATTGGTGATTAAACTGCAGAGAGCGTGTTTCATTATTTTCTGTTTCTCATAATTATACCCTGTGAACAAAGAGAAAAATAATTATTTAGGAATTGGAGTATCTCATTTGCTTTTACTCTGTTTAAATATGTGATTAAATCCTTGAAAAAAATAATTAATCCACTGAATAACGTTGAAGTGGTGTGTTTGACAGAATTTGATAAAAAATCATAATGATTGAACAAAAATGTGTGCTGTCCAATGGTGTGGCGTGTCTTCCTAATCTGTTGTTCTGAGAACACTACCTTTACCATTCAGAAGTCAAATTTGTGTAAGCTAGGCCAACTCAGAAAAAACAAAGATGAGTCTGTGTAAATAAAAAATTATATTAGTCAACAGAAGACACAATTTCAAATTGGGAAATAATTATCGGTGTTGCATAAATCAAATCAACTTTTTAAATTGTATTTACCTTTACATAACCAGAACCATTTTTAAGCATTTTACCAAGTGACATCATTGTCAACTGCAGTAATAACACAATGAAAGAGCCACACAGAACACAATAGCAAGGGATTAGGTTGACGTTTATACTAACGCAAATCACTGGTAGAGTCAGAATAAATCTTTAGTGAACATTGTATTCTGCAAATGGTGCTACTCTTCCCTACTTAAAATGGTTTCACATCACTGGTGGAGAGTGCATTATAGGAGTCTACATGAATGAAGTGGCTGGCACTGTATCATGAATACAAACATGCTTAACTTCACCCCAGTGGTTTTTCTGTGCCTGAGGCCTATGACCGCTAAATGTTCTGGCAGTGTAAGAAACTGCAAATATTCAAGAAGAATGCAGTATCACATATCAGGAATTATTTTCTCTCAAAGAACCAGAGAGTACAAAATGTAAGTTCCCCTGATATAAAACTAATACAGCTTCATAGTGCAAAATAGACCATGACAATGTAAAGTAAAAATTGTTCTTAAAAAAATATTTTCTTTTCTCCCTTTTCTAACTGAAGCTATAAATCTGTCATGCCTGTTCTTTGCCTTCTGGCAGTTATACTGCAAGTACAATTCCTGTGCTTGATACTCTAGTGTACAGCCCTCTTAAATATGAACACACCCCTCACTGGAGCACTGTAGGACTGCTCAGCACACAACAGGCTTGTACCATCTATAATAAGAGCAAAACATTTGCTGACAGGCTAACCTTCCTTTTCCAAGACAGTCAGATACATTTAAACCATAATATTTTATCTGTGAAAGACCATTAAAAATGTACAACCAAAAGAAAGAATTAACCAACTCGTGCTGCTGGAAGTCTATAACAGTATTACCTACTCAATGAGCAGTGTGGACTGTATTGCGAATGGAAAATTTGTGTTCTTTCAAAAACGGTTATAAGGGTTCAAGATTTTTTATGTGAAGTCAAATGCGATGGGAGGCAGCTATTTATGCAGGCCATTATGCCCACTGAGGGCGAGAATAAATAATATCCACTGTTTGGTCAATTCCAGGCAGCTTTTCGTTTGGGAGAAATGGCTTTTTATTTCAATTTTTTTGGGATAATGGAATAACCTTTTGTTCACCCCTTCAATTTCATCCCCCCTTAACTAACAGTTCCTCAGTTCCTACTCAAATCATGTCGTTTGTTTTGTAAATGTGCCTTAGCTCCTCGGCCTGACTGGCCCAGTGTTTCCTCCTCATTGGCACACTAGTTGCTGTGGTGCTAGAGGTTAATGCCTGTGGTAGCTAAATTCTCAGTTCTACACAAAGGGAAGATTAACATTTCTGTTCTGCATTTGTGGACAGCAATGATCCTGCATAACAGCTGCATCTCCAGACTCTGAAAGGCTGTACCATGTTATTGAATGAGTAAAGGTTGATTCAGTTTATGTGTAGTCAAGGTCTAGGGGTGTCCACAAGCAGTGTACAGAGGAGCTTGATTGTCACAGTGCTTGGGGGTCATCTGCAATAGATGACAGATGTAGCAGGGGAAACTTTGGGCAGGTTTAACCATTGTGTACAAATAATTAAAAGATTAGAATTCAATTCCACAGCATTTTAAGTCATTTTGTCTGCTTCTAATGAAGTGCATGGGGGCCTGTCCTTCATCAGATTTTGTTGCACACTCTGCAACTGGGGGCTCAAATCAATGCAAAAGGCACTGAAATTCCCTATATTGCCCCTTGCAGCTCAGATGCTGCCCAGTTGAATGTTATTTCCATGCCTGTGTCGCTGCAGTCTGCATTTCCAGGAGTGTCTTTTTGTTCCAAAAAAATTCAAACATCCAAATTCTCAATAAAAAAACATTTAGATTTTTTCTATACATTTCTAGCAATAGAATGGTTTTAAATCATAGATAATCCAGTGAACAAATCTGAACCATTTTACATTTCTGGAGATCCAGATCCGCCCAAAACTAAATAATGAGCGTTGACCTTAAAGAGTGGTTTCCTGAATTGAAGTTATGCCCGTGAATAGGTGACAGGGCTGGTGGACGGCTGTGTTATTTGTTAGTGTTGCAAACTGTCCTTTAGAGAGAAATGGGGGTAGAACAAGACGTACAGCTGTTGACAAAGTGAAAGGTCACTCATGGATTTGTAAGTAATAAAAAAAATCAATAAAAAAATGAGACATTTTATTTCAGATATTCTTCTTCCGTGATATAGTTGCTGCTGCCGTATGTCTTAATAAAGGCATCCTCATTTATTTCAGCAGGCATTTTTCATTCACTTTTTTTTGTCCAAGCCCTCAAGAATTAAATTAAAAGAACTTCAGTATGTAATTGTATTTTATTACCTTTTTCATTAATGTCTTTAAAAAATGAAAAACCCTGGGTTTTCCTTTCCTAATATTGAAGAAACCTCTGGAGTGAGTTGCATTAGTTTAGTTTTATCTGTTTCAGACAAGCAAGTTATGTGTTCCTGCTCACTTTCATACACATAAAGGCCTGCAGACCTTGTCTCTGAACAGTCGGTCTATGCTGTGCTAGCAGTAGATTTTTCACCTACCATTAGAACAGCCCATAATCACTGGCTTGTGGACACTCTGGACAAAAGCATTTTCAACCCTCTCCCTCTAAACAGCTGGAATAAAATAAAAATGGAAACATTCAATTAGCTTTCTTAACCAAGATTTTTGGGTAAGAATCTGTAATTTCCAAAAGTAGCTGCGGGACAGATTGGCTTACTGTAGTTTTTAGGAGTACAGTACACAGGCCCGAGAGGGAAAGGGTTAAAAAAAGACCAAATGCATCTTTGCGTTTGGTAGCTTCTGGTAAGAAAGTCATTAGTTAGTATTTGAAGAAAGCCAGGTACGTATAAATGCAGAAATTGTTTGTGTTTATTTTATTTCTTTTAATTATTATTGTTATTCATTTCCTATTTACTTAACATTTTCTTTCCTTCAGTTTATTTCAGTTGCAATTAAATTAATGTGCCAAATTCCCAGTTTGTTTCATTTTTTTTCCAATGAATGTCTATGATTTTGTGTTGTTGCTGATGTTAAAGTTTAATTTACTTTACTTTTCACTGGAGTCCTGAATTTATTTTATCTTTTATTTGAATTCATTATTAGAAAATAATAATAATAATAATAATAATAATAATAATATAAAGTTTGATGTATGTACAAAAAGGCAACAAGTTCAACCATAATGATTAAACAACTTAAACCTTTACATATATTACCTTAAAGTTTATAATATCAAAATAAAACGGCAATTTGTTGTTATTAATATAGTGAATAACAATGATTAATTCAAATAAACCATTAAATCAGGTCCAGAGATTCACTCATTTCATACTATGTAAAATCAGAGTGTTTTCAGAGGGACAATAGTGAACCTTTATAAGCATTTAAAGAGCAGTACGCCAAAAAATAACCTGCTGCGTGTGAAAAGGACTTTATTCGAGTATAGAGCAAATTGACGTCATCACGTCAAGTAGGACGCCTGACCTTGTTGCCACGGTTAGGACACCTGCAGAAGCTGAATGTGACCAGGAGAAACATTGAGTGTTTGAGAAAGTAAGCTTGGTCCAAGGCTTTAAGATAGAAGACACAGACAAATTAAGCTTCTGTTGTTGACACTATGAAGCTGGCATTAATGCTCAAACTCAGACCACAGGTGGGACTGCTGTCATTACCTGAGGTAGAATTATGTAAAGAGTGGCTCTGTTTGACAACAAACACAAAGGAGGGATCTGTGAGTGTTGAGCGAATGGCAGAGAAGAAGCAGGCAATGAGTGTACTGTAAGAACAGAGTGAAAAAGTGCAGTGGGGCCATACAAACAGTCACTGGACATGATGGGTTCCGTAGAAGATATTTGAATTAAAGGAGAAGTGAGAAAAGGAAAGTCTGAAATAAATGGACTGTCTGAATTCCTGTCAGGACGCTCCTGTGAAGTCCTCTGAAGCCATAGATGAGGATGGAGGGCAGCTGATGACGAACGCTAGGGACAGTGCACCTGCTACCCAGTGGATAATTGATTTAAAGACAGTGTGGCTCCTGCCTCTTTCTCTAGGACCCTACAGACAGGGACTGAGTGTTGATATTGTTTTCAGACACACTTCTCTGTTTTTATTAGTTCCTCCTCTCGGGGCAATGGATGTTTCTTTCTGTCACAGTAAAATTTCACAACCCCCATAAACTAATACCTGTATAATTTAAAAACCCAGTTATATGGGCTCCAATTATTATTATTATTATTATTATTATTATTATTATTATTATTATTATTATTATTATTATTATTATTATTATTAATTTATTGTCCCCTTTCATTTTTTTTCATTTGTCCTAAGTCAGACTCCAGCTTTTTGGTATTTTTTTCCTTTAGTTTTTTTTTATCATTTTCTTTATCTCTCCCATCTTTTTTTGTTTTTTGTTTTTTTCACCCTCCCACCCAATTTTCCTCCCTCCTGACCAGAGCCCTCCGCCCCCCCTCAAGACATTAAGTGCTCCAGCTCCAGCTCCACCACCATACTGGTAAGTTGGCGCCCGCCCCCAGCGGACAGCCAGAATGGCGCCCTTGCGGGGTATAGCGTGCGTTACCAGGCTGTGGGAGGAGAGGACAGCAACCCCAAGGAAGTGACCGACATCCCCCCCTCGACCAGTCAAGTTCTGCTGGAAGGGCTGGAGAAGTGGACGCAGTACCGGGTCTCTGTGGTGGCCTACACCTCCGTGGGGCCCGGCCCGGAGAGCGAGCCCGTCACCATCCGGACAGACGAAGACGGTACTGAACTCGAGCCGCCTCCTTCCACAGATACGAGTAGGCAGATGACGTGGTGTGTGCTATCAGGTGTATTTTTAGACATCTGTAAGTGCCAACGCCCCAAAAAAGCATAAACAGCCATTCTTATCTTTGAAAACTGCACATTGTGCTAGGCAACCTAAGAGAATAGAAAATTCAATATACAGATCTTTACACTTATAATATTATGTTCTACATCTCCTTATATTCACTTTTAGTGAAGGTCATAAACTGTTTTTTTTTTACAGTGTTTGTCTGGCCAGATGGCATACCCCAGTGTCAAACATATAAAGTTAATAAAGGCCTTTTTGAAACAGTCCTTTAAATTGTCTGCATTGAGGTCTTTTGAAAATCTTTTGAAGCTTAAGAGAAACTCTTTTGCTTTCAGCACAAATAGGACATTCATCAGTTTCATTTATTTCGCGCACTCTTAAAGTAAAGTTTGTCCGGGACATTTCTAATGCTGCTCTTTTATTTTTCAATATTGAAATATAGGATGTGGGTATCTGCTTCTGAAGGAGCAATCTGGTCCTATAATAGCCAGGCAGTTTGAGGCAGAACATTCAGTTGCCATGAGGACTGCTATCAGGCAGACCAGAGGTTGGGGAGCTTCTTAGTTTAAGGTGGCAACTATCGATAGATTGGCTGTTTTGTGTGTATCTGTAGGTTCATTATTAAATGAAAGCCACCTCAGATCACAACAGGAAAAATATATCATTTTAGCATTTAATAAAAACGGATTTGCTGTATCAGGTCCCATAATTCAAAGCCTTAAAAAAACTGCATATTAAACTCTTAAGTCCAGGAGAACCACCTGAGTTCTTTAATGTGTTCATCACTGTCATTGACATGATTCAGTCTTTCTTTTTGCTCACCTGTTCATGAAAGATTTTTGGCCTTCTAGCATGCACTAGACTTGGCGAGCACCTCATTGAGAGCTAGTTGGTACTGTAGACAAGTGATATACAGTATGAATTAAGAGCAGTATGTAATAGTGCTTGGGATCAGTTAAAGAAAGTGTTCAAAGCAAAGGCTTTCCTCTCCGTTTTTGAGTTAAATTATTTCAGGTCTGAGGCGATGTTGAAAAAACACCAATCACAAGGCTGTTTGGCTGCTTACATGAGAACCAGCCTTGATGTGCCTGCTGATAGCCTACAACAAGAGTTGCAGCAAACCGAATGCCACCCTTAGCTCAACAGTTGCCATTTATCTGGGACTTTTGCAAATATTGAGATAGGGAGCACATGCTGAAAAGGCAAGGGCTTTTTGATCAAGAAGAAAATAAGGACTGACATTTTGGTGTGCCTTATCTTTATTTTTCTCTTGCAAAGAGTAGATTGATTTATATGTTTGTTATTAAAGCAGTACTGGCTGGTGGCTTCTTGGAATCCTCTGTGGGCTTCATCCTCAGAGGGGGCTCAGAGACTATGGCCATCAAACCTCCAAAAAAAAAATAATTTCATTGGTCCAGCACCCCTTGGACGTCTCTGCAAGGCCTGTCCTTGAGGCAATAATTAAAGTATAACTCAACTTCTCCCCACTTCCCTGCTTTGACCAGTTTGTCTTTTCACTATGAAAAGGAGTTTCTGAGCTACACTATATAGAGTATATTGTCACCAAGGGGCCAAAACATAATTGTTCTGGCCCAAGGCAGGATACAGAGTGTGTCTGTCTGCCCTCTGATAGACGGGACACCAGTCTGTCATGGGGCAGACAGAAACAAACAGACACATTCAGGTTTTCCCAGAAGCCAGTTAAGTTACCAGTCTATTTTTGTACTGTGGGTGGAAACCAGAGCACCTGGAGGAAACCCACACAAACACAGGGAGGACTCTATGCAGACAGCACCCCGAGTCTGTACTTGAGCCCAGGGCCCCAGCTTGGTGATAGCAATACTTAACACTGCAGCACTGTGCTGTGTTTTATACAATACCACACTTCATTCGAAATATTTTAATGTATTATTTTGGAAGGGAAAAAAATGCTGTTCAGAAGCTCAGAAGAAAGTTGTGAAAGAGGTTAAGTCATTCAAGACCAACATGCTTTTGTGTGCAATAGATCATAACACCAGAAGCATATTAAGCCAGAAACTTCTTGTAGAGTCTTGAAAGTTTTTATTGAAAGTAAAATGTGGATGGTTATGTGCACCTTAAACTCAAAAGCTGCTATCAGTTTTGAAGTGAATAACATTTAAGAAAAGTGAAGGCTGTTTGACCCATCTTTTGTCTTAAACTTTATCTTATCTAGAGTTGTTGGAAGTGCTTTTGAATTTACATGGTAGACTTTTGCATTAAAGACGTGATTAGTAGATTTGTAGACCCTTAAGTGAGTAAACAAAGTAGGTAGAGCCGCGTGCAGTAATAATTACGGATTCAGGTGCATTAGTAGAAAACCCATAAAAGCAATAGACATTTTTGCATAGCAGAGCTGAGGTTGGGTGGTTCTAAAGTCACTTACTGGCTTGGAGAGAGACAGGAATCCCTGTGTGTGGCGAAATGTTAAATCCTGTACCCAGTGCGTTAGCTGTGCCGTTGGTGATAAGAGGTTAACCCTTTACAATTTCTTGCATTAGGAATTTGTCATTTTTTGTATTGTGACTTTCAGTAAGTTAAGAAGGTCTATAGCTGTGCTTTTTGTCTTTGCAGTACAAATGAAAGACATTTTCTTTTTTTTTTAAAGTAAAGTAGTGCCATTTATTTCTGTAGTTTCAAAATAAAATCAAAACCACTAAAGCTGAAATAACACTCCTGGTTTTCCTGAACAAAATGAAAAATTCCTTCTATTTTGATGTTCTGTTCTCATGAATAGCAGTAAGCACGTGGCGCTCTCAAGAGTTTCATTAAGTGTTCCCCTGTTTCATGAGACATACAGTATAGGTAATACTGTATCTCAACTATATGAACTTGCTGTGTGGAGTCTAAGGGGCACTTGGCACAGTCCACTTGTCTTAAGCACAGTATAACTGAGAGGGGCCCTGGTCTGTATGTACTGTATAATAGCAACCCAGGGCTGTGTATCAATTAAAGGAACTTTTATACTGTAGGTAGGTCCTTTTTAAGCCATAAAAGTCCATGGGGTGCAAGGGCCAGCATTTTCTCAACCATCTGACACTGGAGGTGGAGCTGGTCAGCATCACACTCCAGCCGGCCATGACCCCCAGAAGGATTAACCCCCAGTACTCATCTTTAAAGCAGCCTGAGTGTACCTTGGAGCCGTCTGCACGGAATTAGAGCTACATTGCTTGCCCTACCTGGGACCTTCCAGTCAGGAGCTAGACATCTGAGCTTCTTGGCTCCATGGAAATTTTATAGCAGGTTTAAATGAGGAAAGCTGAATTTAAATGCTATATAGTGGTAAACAGTTAAAATTGGGTAGCAATTAACCTGACTACTTCTGTAATGAGATTAGCATATTTTTTAATACATGACTAGGTGTCAGCATGTTAATAGCCTTATTAAAAAAATAATAAGAACATTCTTCTTCTAATTACTGCATTACTTTTTGTAGTTGTTGGGATCTATTATCCATTTAAAATAGTTTAGTTTCTTTTAAGAAATTTGTAGCTGATTGCCATTCGAGATCTCAATTGGAGTCCTTCTGATTTGCCTGGGACTGTGGTGAACGTGTTTAACCCAGCCTGTGCTCTGGAGTCTGAAAGGCTGTTTACGTCCACAGTGCCGGGAGCTCCCCCTCGCAAGGTGGAGGTGGAGGTGATCAATTCGACTGCCCTGAAGGTCACGTGGCGCTCGCTGCAGCCTGGGCGCCAGCACGGACAGATCCGGGGGTACCAGGTGCACTACGTGCGGGTAGAGAACGGTGAATCTCGAGGACTGCCCCTCATCAAGGATGTCATGCTGGCAGACGCCCAGGTAGGCGGAGTGAAGGGAGGAGGACTTGTCTAGGAGCAGTGGGTTGAGCACAGTAAAGGCAGAAATCTTATCCTGCCAGAAGGGGCATCCGCGCTCCTGCTTGATTTCATCCTTGAGCACACATCAGGGTGGAGTTTGCATGTTCCCCGTGCGTTCGCGTTAGCTGTTCTTGGGTGTTCCAGCTTTCTCCCATCTCCGGGAATGCCAACAGGGAAGGTTTCATTGGAAATTTCTAAACCTCCCCTTCCTCTGTGGTCCTTCAGTGGATTGGGGTCCCTTTCAGAGGAGAGCAGCCCCTGGGCCGTCGTGGATTTCCTCCAGGACAAACGGTGTCTTGTTGATGCCTCCAAGATGCCTTGAATTCTACCTGAAAACAACTAGTTTGCTCAAGACAAATGGGTGTTAAACAACAGTTTCATATGTTTTCATGTTGTTTTATTGCTTAATTTCTTGCTAATAGCCAACAGAGCAATTCCTTTACATATAAAAATTAAATATCCAAACCTCCTCTCTAACCGTTTCATATTCACATCTTTCCTAACATGGGATTTTGTCAAATTCCCATTCCTTGTTTTTTTTATTTTTGGCTTACCTGTGCCTGACCTCAGGACCCTGTGGTCACAGATCACCACTCCTGGTAATTCTCATATTCACTCTCTCCTCTCTTTCCTTTTTTTGCTTCACCCACTCTCCCTTTTGGGTTAGTGGGAAACCGATGATACAGCTGAATATGTAAGTATTGTGTGCTGAGTGTGGTCTTACTGTGGTGAACATGGATACTGTATCCCCTGCTCTTGTTTTTGTTTAGGGAAATTAGGTAAAAAGTTCAATACTCAATATGATATTTATGTAGCAATATAATGCAATCCAGTCCAAAATCAATGCAAAATCTGTTTCATTCTGTTCTTTTCTGTTCTCTTCATTATTATTGAAATCGGCTTAGGTACAAATTGTTCTTTGTTTGTTTTAATTGGAACATGAATTTCTAGACAATCTTTTTTTTCTCTTTTTATTGCTTTTCCCATTTACATTTCCTAGTTTTGAGTCTTTTTTTTTAGTTTTGAGTCTTAATATCATGTTGCAGGAAAGCACTGGCAGTTTTTTCATTAATTGATCTCCGTAGTGCTTTTGTAAACTAAGTTCTGTTTTGCATGGGAACACATTTTAACCATGTCAGTCTGCAAAGCCACTACAAAAGACCAAACTAAGTTAGTTAACATCCCATTAGTTTACAGAGAGTACTTCATGCATTTTTTACCTATTAATGAAATGGGTTTAAATACCATGCACTGCTGTGAAACTCTCACATTATTTGTGTTGCAATGATTTCAAGGACCTTGAACTCCACCTTTGCAATTGGAGAACAGTGTAAGATGAACTGTGGGACAATTGCAAGAGTAGTTATTAATGTGTTCTAGTGGTGACAGAAGTTCAGAGGTGTTCACACAACATTGAAGAAAATACTTCCTCTTATTTGTATTCTTTTCTACACTCTGTTAACTGCAAATGCCATAAATAGCAATTGAGCGCTGAAATAAATTATGGAAAAGAACATTTATTATAGGATGCAATATCCATGGGTCACTTTCACATAGGACTTTGTGGTACTTTTGTGTTTCCAGTATATCAGTGTGGTGATTGTCTGTTTTTGATTTGTTTTCTTCCAATGTAATCTAATGTATTTTAAGCCAAAGAGTATGTCTGTAACAAAATCCCTTCCAGAAAACGGAATCCCATTTTTTACCTGTTTTCTAACTGTTGCATTCATTGATATTCCCTGTATGTTTTTCCTCTACCCATTTAAAGTAAAACAGGACTAGGTAATAGTATCTCTTTACTTTTCTTTAGAATTGGGATTCAAGCATGTTGTAAGTGAAAGGAATTGCTTGATTCCTGACATTTTTTGCAGTGTTCTTCATTTTCAGTGTTTATTTAAGAACAATACAACAATAACATGCCTCATTTTAACAGGCATTTAACATTCCTTGTGTCTTTGGCTCCCAATTTCACAAAACATACTTTATTAATTGCCTTCTGGGTGTGGGGTGGTTTTCAATCCTTAATAGACATAATTGCTTAATGTTGTTGCCCCTTGTAATTGTACTCTACATACATCTCAGACATACATTTTGTTTATATGAATATTGATGGGTTCACCCGTTGGCTGAATAAATGCACAGTCTTATACAGGCATATCAGTTGGTTAACTGCAGGCCTGAAATGCTCATTAAACGAGCTCAGGGCTGAATCATTGGCATCACCTGTAAACTGTGCTTGAGCATTTGATGAGGCAGAACATTCGGCAGCTGAGAAGTTGAGTGGAAGGCGCTGCCATGTTTCCCCACTGGCAGAGCTGAAGTGTTTCTAACTGGGGAACAGAATCGGCCAGTCGATACTATTATAAAGGAATGCCATTTGACAAAATTAAGCACTGGAAATATAGGACACTTTTTCAGCATTATGCCTTAATTTATGTCCCCCCTCAGTATGCATGCACAGAGAGATAAATAAACAGATTATGTATTATCCTTAAGAGTAACTATTGCTGTAACTGTGGCAGATATTCTGAACTGGTTGGGTTTATCAGTCACTCCAATTATGTTCTCTTTGAATCAACCTGCTGTAGGAAAGATGTCCCATCAAATCATGGTTCATTACTGTAGTGAGGGCCAAGCTCTCCAGTGACAGTGGTCTTTGTTGTCTCAAAAGGAAATGATCATTGCTGGGCTTCAACCCGACACCACTTACTCCATCACTGTGGCAGCCTACACCACGAAAGGGGACGGCGCCCGTAGCAAACCGAAACTGGTGGTGACAAAGGGGGCAGGTGAGTGACCAACTCTAACTCTGGTGACAGGCACCAGTCACAGTCTGACCTTTCGTGATCATTTCCTTTCCACCCTTTACCTGGAGGAGAAATGAAACTGACAGCCATGTTCCTGGGTCCAGCTGTTTTGGGATGCCACAGAAAGGTGTCTGGATCCTTCTTTAGCTCTGACCTCACTCACTCAATACTGTGTACTGCAACGGGTTCAACTGGAGTTTCTTTCTTCTTTGAGATTCTTTGCCATACTGAAGTACATTAGTGTTACTCAGTCGGGGTCGTCCAGATCTTTCATTCTGTTGTTTTACTGCAGTTGAGCTTCTCATTCATGAGGCTTGTTGTTTTATATGCCAAGTGCTTATATTTATATATGTCCTTATATTTACACATTTAAGTACAAGTATGTGGTGTCCAAAAACATTGCAATCAGACTTCTTCACCATGCCCACAGCTGGCAAAATAAATAATTTCCCTGTGGGATATATAAACAGCTCTTGACAGTTAACCTGTCTAGGACCTACAGACTGTGCTGGACGTTTGTCTGTCAGACACTCCCTTAATAAGAAAATCCTTGATTCTTCATGCATCTGGTTTCCTTAGTTCCAGAAATCTGTTCCTGGGACAGCATGTTGGATCTAGCCATTGCTTGAGAGCTTGAAAAAATATTTTTTTGTAAAAAGGCAATCAAGCAAACAGTTTAATTAAAATAATCTGATTCCCCAGAGTAATTTAAGAATTCAGCTGGGGCAGAAAACAAAACGTCAGAATACTTCCCATGATGATGTCTATGAAAACAACACTGATCTACCTCAATGAATGTGTGAAAGTGCAGATGCCTGCTGGTCAATTTGAACAAGGGCACTAGAGCCAATCTACAAGATTTAGCTTTATTTAGTATTTTGTCTTTTCAGAGAAGCATCTCCACAATTATCTGTTTTAATGGAGTTATATCTCGTTATCTGTTTCATTTGAGTTTCAAGACATTAAGCTATATATCCAATTTAAAAAACAATTAAAAATTTAAAAAGTGGTTTAACTCAAATCAGTTTCAAGAAGGTATGTTCTGTCACTGGTGAGGCACTCACGAGTGAAGTGCTTGTGGATGCTCACATTTAAGTGGATTTGTGCTCCCGCTGTTGTGATGGAACCCAGGTAAAGCCGAGCAAGTAAATTTGGGTTTCTGGCCACAGGAGGTTCTGTTAGAGAATGTTTAAAACACTGGTCATTGAGCCTTTTGTTGACAATGTTAAGATATGACTTTTTAAAATGGTACATTTAATTTACAAGGTTCTTGAAATCTTTAAAAAAACAAGCTCTGTTCAACATAGTAGTATACATTTACTAAATAACATTAATGAGATGTAAAATGGATCGGTTGAGAATGAGCTTTGAGTTGTGATAAAGAGTTTATTGAGCTACAGGTTTAAGGCACATTAAAAATGTGAATTGTGAAATTACAGGACACTCTAACAAACTTAATAAGGGCCTTCAAAATAGGCCTTAAAGATAACATTTGTGTGACTGATTGAGGTTCTTTCAGTGCTCCACAGTCGTTATGATTGGCAATGATTGTGAAGTTAAATGTAGCGTTTCCAATTTGTTGCTTTGTAATGGTACCCCCTCCCTTTCATTAGCATTTTTAAATGTTCGCTTTTCCTGAACACTGCACTGTCACTTTAAAGCAGGTTACTTAAAAGAGCTTCTCTTTTCCATGCTCTTCATACTGGCAGAAATGAAGACTTGTACAGTAAATTAACATTTCAGTGCTTGTGTGTCAGTGTAATTGAGCGTTACAATAAGGATTCCTTTTTAAATCTTGCTGCAATAATTCACAGACAGCAGGGCTGGCTCACTTATCAGTATAATGACAGGCAGTTAAAAAAGAGGGGTAAGGGAGAGGGAAGGGATGTAGTTACAGTCCAGTGTTGTTCTGTCTTGGTAAAGCCATGCTGGCAATTAGATATAAATTGGCAAGGGGTCTCCCAAATGGCTCTTTTCATAAAATCTCCTGAGAATAAGTCCATTCTTAGAATGGCCCCAGTCATCTTCTCTTTTATTTCAGTGGATAGTGGAAAAAGTGGATAGTCTATTAGTGGGAGCTTCTTAAAGACATTCTGAAAACTGGAACCTAAATAATGGAAAACAGAGTGCCAAGCTGAGATGCTTAATTGTAACAAGAGCAGAGACTTTAAAAGTAGTAGAGACAGCAGCACCTCATCCAGTGCAGCATTCTGCAGGGATGACTTTCACAATCATTATTATCATGATTTAACTGCCCTGAGTTGAAATTGGAAATCAGAACTATATAAAAGAAAAGAAAATGAACTGCAAACACAGTACTTTAAATTAAATGTATTTTACCAGAAACCTGGATTCATTCTTGGATCAATAATGCGCCAGGGGCTGGGCAAGGCAAGGAAGGTGGTCCAAATGGCTTTTTTATGATCTTGTGTCCTCTTACCGCCTGTAAAAGAAAGCAAAAATAAAACTTTAAGTAGCTTTTCACTCGAAGACAGATGATAACACTAAATCAGCCTGGTTTCCTCACTAGTGCTTTCATTGTTCCATACAGTGGGTTTTGCTGTATAAGACATTGTTGTGCAAATCCACACCCTTTGGTGGCTCTTCTTGCAGCAAACTTTAAAAATTGGTCACACCTTTTATTTCAGTTTATTCTTAAAGGCACCTGATGATTCTGCTTGAACTATCTGCAAGGCGACCCAGGTTCCCTGTGGAAGCAGTCACTCTGAAACACAGCTGAGAGCAATTGCCTCTACAGGCTCACCTCTTTCCCTGTACACAGAGAAGATACCACACACCTAGCCCATATTCACACCAGCGATGGCTGTGACATCACTAACCGCAATTATCCCTGTATTTTTTTCCACACTAATAGTTTATATCCTCATTACAGCATTGCCCCTGGGAACAGAGCAGTTTGCATGCTGGCACTGAGGCACAGGTTATAATGAAGGCGACTCAGGGTTTTTTGGAGTCAGGAGCTGGTGTCTGCTCGCCTTATGTGACAGGGGCAAATTAGCCCCCAAGACCCCTGGTGCTTCTCATTTTAATTGCACTACTTAGCATTTAGTAGACCTGCTGGCCCCATGTTATACAGGAGAGGTCTTTGAATAACCCTAGCACTTCCGAGAAAAGTGGGTAAAGACTTTGTCTTGCCAAAGACTGGAATTCGCTGAATGAAAAGAGAACAGCAAAAAAATGGTGAAATAAGCCAAGTTAGACCACACATTTGATTATTTGAATTCGGGCTTCTAATGAAGGGAATGGAATACATTTATGGTTGCAGTTAATTTATAACACTGATTGTTAAGTGCTGAAAATCATCTCTTATAAGTACAGTTCTTCAGGCAACTGGCGATTGAAATCCTTGCTTCAGTGCAATTTCTCCTTAATGGGAAACTGAAGTCTCAATTTCTCAGACCGGTTATTAAATCTTGGTAAAACTATAGATTAATTGGTATCAGTATCTCACAATTTCATAATTAAATGCAAAACTGTGAACTTTATGAAAGCACTGTATAGTCTCCATGTGTTCGGGAGTTCGCGAGACTTGTGACATGAAGTTGCTTTTCCTGCTCACTAGTCACTAGTACAGAGTGTGCAGCAGACATTTTACCTCAGAAATGTTCTATTGTGGCCTGCATGCAGAGTTAACAAGAAAATAATATTTATCACCAAAACCGTCTTGAGTTCAAGACAGTATTTCTGTTGGATTAGGTCTTCGCACTTTAAGAAGGCTCCGCAGCTGAAATGTTGTCTCTTTTCTTTTCCTTTTGGCATGGAATAAAACTTTACCCGTCCCATTGCAGCTTACGCATGCTGACACAGCTCCCTGCTTAAATGTACTATGCACTGATATCCTAATACCTATGGTTTATAATCCATGAACTGTGTACACAGATTTCATGGGGCATGGGGGTTTGCTTGTTTTTCAAACAAGCCTGGGCTTGAGGTTCCGATCAGCTTCAAGTTCAGATCAGATTCTACATCAGGACTACGATCCCAGGGGAAAAAGCGAAAATTGAGAAGAGAGAAAAACAGGAGCCACTGCTGCACACAAGTTACCCAGCTGTGTTAATGAAACTGAGTCTTTCACAAAACAGCTGGATAGAATTCTGGTAGCAATTAGCTACTAGCAACCAAATAAGCAAGACGGGTCAAACTGCCACCTTTAGCTTAAAGTTTTTGAAAGGTGTTCTTAATGTGTGTTAGTTAGAAGAATGTCAAAGAAAGTGATATTTTCAAGGTCATAACAGGTATTCAGTTAATGCTTTTAATGATGTTTGCAAAACTGTTTCATGTTGGTTTTCGAAAAAACCTGCACTTCATTATTGTATTAATTACCTTATTTTGACTTCAATTAAATTGCTCAGGTGTACCTCTTGTTTACACTTAAGCAGGAAGTGCAAGTAGTTAAAGGTATAAGTGTGAAGGGAAGTTGAATTAAATGTTCCCCCATTTTTCCCTGTTTGTCACTTCTAGGATTAAAACACTGTAGAGCCCTTGGTGATCGTTATTGGCTGAAATATACTTTGTGCTTTAAAAAATAAGTATCTGTTAACTAGTCTCAATTTGCAAGCCTAATTACCACACAGTGGCAGTTTCTGTTTCGATTGGCTGTCTGAATTTTCCGGCGCTGCTGGAGTGACCCTCTCACTGTGTCCCTCGGCTCCTGCTCCCTGCTTTCACGGCTCAAGCAGGCCAGACAGACCCAGGGAAAGAGAGAGAGACCCAGACAGGAGCGAGCGAGCTGGGAGAGGCAATGAGGGCGCAGCTCGACCCCCAGCCAGTCACCAGCCTCTGTGTCAACAGGATCCATTAATTCCTTCCCTGATATGAAACGTGCTTCTCGCTCCACTGCGAGGGATTGGGGTGGGCGCTCTCTGAAGGGAGGGGCCGCAATCAAGGAGACTGTAATCCCACTCTCCATCTCCTCACCAACGATTACACTGCTTCCCAAGTCACCTTCATCAGCACAAGGGTCCTTATTATGATGCAGGTTTTTTTTTGCTTTTAACAACCAGCTGGTTGATTTAACAAAAGTTGCCTTAACTATGCCTTTTTAATGAGTATTTTACAGTGCAGTAATTTAATATCTTCTTTGACAATTTTGCACTTGAATTGGAACTTCTAGTGGTTTCCAAACACAGTAGTAATGAGGAAGGCTTAAAGATGCTTGTTTTGTAAGATTAATCCATGAAAGTGGTTGTTTGTGAATATGCAATCAGTGTGCTGTTAGATGGACTCTAAACCCCACTGCACTTTTGAATGGCATTCTGCTCGGCAGTAATAATCAAAATCATAATTTCAGCTAATTTTCTGTTTCCACTTAACAAAAGTGGTTCTTAATGTTTATTGGAGTGAGCAGTCTTAATTTTCTGACAACGCTTTTGTTTTGGCTGAGATGTCAAAAGCACTGGTTTGAATAATGGCCTTTTTGCATAGGCTCCGTCACACACTGTGCAGGGAAAAATAAATACTAACAATTTGGCATGAATAAATGTACCTAACTTTGCCTTTCAGGTATAAATTCCCCTTATATCTAAATAGGCTTATTATAGTTTAAAGTTTGTAGCCTGTTTTTTGTTACATTCCAATGTAGATGTGATTCATGATTATAGTTTTAAAATATTTTGAGTCACAAAAATAGACTACATGTCCGTATCGCTTCATTAATACAATGTTTAGAATTTTTTTTACCTCGTTCATAGAGCCACCTTCAGAATAAATAAGATGATGCTCTTGTCATACTAGCACTTTAAAAGAGAAAGAGATTCCCAGCGTGTCAAAGCAACCCATAGGAGTCTACATGCAAATTAGTCACCAAGCTGGACTGCTGAGCTAATGGTAAAGTGAGCTGTGGCAGCAGCTTGTGGAATTCAGATAGACTTGACAATACAGGAAAGCACAGATATCTTCATAATTTATTTCATCACACACACAGGTGAAAAAAGGTGTAAGAAAATCACACCATCAGCCCATAACAGTGGTATACCTGGTCAAGAGCTCTACCTGGTATTCTGCAGAAACAGAGCTGCCTTTCAGTTACAGCTGTTTGTCACTGTGTTGAACAAAAGGCATTTGTGTATTTTGGAACCAATCTGTTGTTTTGTGAAAAAAAGCCACAGATAATTTTCCTGCATCTTCACTATTTCAATCAGAACCTAAGAGTCCATTCAGCCTCTCAAGCTTGTTTAGTTGTTGTAGTACTTAATTGATTTGAGGATCTTGAAAGAACCCACAGCTTCAGATTCAACAACAGAGATACTATAGCTTGTTCCAAATACCCACAAGCGTTTGTGTGAACAAAATGAAACCAAAATGTTGTTAGAACAGAGCAGGAAGGGGAAATTAAAAGATACTGTATTTTTCCAGTTTAATGAAAACAGAAACATGGCAGTTCTGTGTGGCATTTCAACAATAAAATAAGCCAATGTTCTTTTTGAAAAATCTTACACTTACACAGAGTGTCACTATGAAAGCGTTTCAAATGATGTTTACAGGATTTAGGAAAACTTTAGAATGGATCAATATTAAAACTAATTGATAATATAGAGAAGATATTTTCTACTGTTAGCCAGGTCAATAATGGTTAGACTGTAATGAACAACTCTTATTACTGAAAGATAAGGAAAGTTTATATGATAATGAAGATTGATAATAGGCTTATCCCATAATGTAATCTACTGAGATCCAGTAGCATGGTCTGTCCTGCTCCCCATAAAGATTCCAAGTTATTTGTTGAGCACAAGTCATTGGCTTCTGTAATTATAAGAAGCAAAGAAATTATCAATTTGTAGTTTAAAAAACAGACCAACAAAATCAAGTTAGAAGATGTGCTAAATCCCCTTTTTCCTGACAATAACCTAAAAATAATTAAGAACTCCTGTAATTGAACAGTGCTTTTCATCCCAAAGGGTTTTAAAGCACTTTAGATGCAAAACCTACAGATGGTAAGTTTTTCAGTAACCCCCAGCAGGACTGTCGTTTATATCCCATCCAAGCAGCGAACATGCAGAGGTTCAGTAACGCATGTGGCTCACAGTGATGCAGGCACAGAGCTGTATCAGCAGCCAGCTTTTCTCATTCTCTGCTGGAGCTACTCGATCAGTAGCAGAGAGGAGGACTGGAGATTGTGAGAGGTGTCTGAATGTATTTGGGCTGCTTGTTTTCTGCTGCCTTCACTGTTTGTTCAGTCTGAGAGAATGGCTGTCGTTGTGCCCAGTCGGTCATTAGCATGGAATTGCAGTAACATTAATCAGAGCAGTGTTTTGAGGTAAAAGTCCCATTACCACCAACTCAATTTTCTTTGCCAAGAAAATGGCTATAAACAAAAATAAAAACCTCAGGATGTTCTGCGAAGGCTGTCCTTCTCTGCCCATGATTCATTATGCTCTCTAAATGCTTATTTCTGATGCACAGCTCCACTGGCTCTTTCAAAGATATCACATCACATACATGGCAATTCTTTTTCCATTTAGCATTGGAACTGCTTTGAAAGTGAAACATTTCTCTTAAACTGTGTCCTCACAGCATTCCTGCTGATTCTGCAAGATCTAATCTGCAGATAAGAGAGCTTGTACTTTCAGGTTTCGGATTGGGAAGGTGGTTTCCATGCAGTTTTGTCGGGGCCATTCATCAAAAGGTGTGATATGTCTTTTTGGGAAAAAAAGAGTTTACTTTCTATTTGTTAACTGTATCTCTGTAATGGAACACTTGCTGAAGTCAGATGGGAAATGGTTCAATTTCCAGCACTGTCCTGTTCAAATACTGACTGAAGCTTTAAATCTGTCTGTGTGCTTGACACAAGCATCTTACAAGAGTCTCTCAGTCACTGAGAGACTGGGAGGGATGCTTCAGTTGAAACTTAGTGTTAGTGGCTGTATAATTTAGACACCTCCTAGACCCATCCACATAGAAAATAGAGCAAATTCAGGCAGCATGTGTGGTCCATCTAACAGATGACAGGCCATTGCATTTAAAAGAGTTTAAAGTGGGTGGAAACTTATTTTAGGGAATATGAAAAACCTCAGATCCTGAAAAATGCCAAAGATCAGTAGGGGAGGTTTTCAGTTGTGTCAGAATTGAATTTGTTTCTGTCATCAGAGGAAATAATGTTTTTGGCAAAGCTCTGTGAAGATGAATCCACTCATATCTTCTTAGATAGCACACTGTAGTTACTGCCTTTTGTGGAAGTTCTAGCCATCGTACTTGAAATACTGGGTCACAAAAACAGGATGGAGAAGGCATGAACATTTTTGGGGTTGTTTGGTTGATCAGAGGTAAGATATTGGTATAACTAAATAAAAGGAGCTTGTAGAGATAGGCTCTGGCTCCCCCACAACCCATATTGGATAAAGTGGTTAGAAAATAGATGGGTAGTTGGATGAATGGGTGGAATAGAAGCAAAGGTTTCAAAGAGAAAAGGCCTATATCTCTTTCAGCTGTAAAATCAGTTGTTGATAGCTTTTTGGTATCAACAAGAACTACACGATTTTGAAGCATCTCAGGACAGTATGGCTTGAAAGTTTAATCCCTACACCCACAAGATGTCATGTCATGTATTCATATGTATGCCAGAGGTTCAAGAGGCAAAAGGGATTTCTGTAAAGATCAAAGCTTGGAAGAGACTCAACAAATGGAAGGGCTGTCTTCCTTAAAAAAGGGCGGCTCCTGATGCCCAAAAAATAAATGAGCTGCACAACACTGGGGGGAGGAAAAACCTAACTTAACTAAAAGGAAACCTCTGGGAGTCAACGGCTGAGAGCTACCCCCTCCTCCGGGGTAAAAACCTTTATTGAGTAGGGGGTGGGGGGGTGGGGGGGCTGGGTAGGGCTCCAGGGGAATGAAACAAAAAAACAGACACAACACGTAAAAAAGCACGCACAACAAAAAATAAACCCTGAAGGAACAGGGGAACAAACAACACAGATTTTTTTTTTTAAATGACACCAAAAATAGGGAGAACAGGTGACATGTAAGCCCAGACCAGAGAGACCAGCAGGCATGGCAGCCCGGGACAGGGAAACTGCAGGTGTTGCGGCCCTTGTGCTGCACAGCACTGGGGGGAGGAAAACCCCCATTTAACTGAAAGGAAACCTCCGGGAGTCCACGGCTGAGAGCTACGCCCTCCCCCACCACCAGGTGCATCTAAACTTCAGGTCTTCCAGCAGCCCTGGAAAGTGAACCCCCACAGCAGGAACTGTAATTGTCAGTACACTGACAGAATTCTGCAGAATGTCTATATTCCCAGTATTATGATGTTGCGTTTTAGCAGTTGTACACATTGTCTAGCCAACTCACAAAACACAAACTTTTATTGCCATTGTGCATATCGACAGAGTTTTATTAATTCTCTGCTCAGATCAAAAGAGTAATGACAAAATGCATAATCTTAGGCTTTAAATTGAAATGCAGCTGTCTATATTATTCAAAATCACCTCTACAGTACATTTCCCAGGTTCTTAAATGTCCTGTACCTGTTGCTTGTTGAGATAGACTCTGCAACCCAGTATTGGATAAATTGTGTAGAAAGTAGAAGAATGGAAACTGGAAGTTTTCATTGTGCAGCAAATTAAAATATATTTATTTATTTAAACTGTAAGTTTATAATAGGCACTTTAGAAGATGCAGAATAAATGTACTGTATGCCGCTTTGGTTGTGAGAATACCATTGCAGGCCCCATTATCCTCACAGCATGATGGCATATCCACAGCAGGGCAGCAGCCCTGTGTCCACTGGCGAGATGACTAGTCTGTTGGTGAGGAAGGCAGGGGTGATCATTACATCAGTGTTCCTCTGCAGGCTCCTTGCGCTCCCTCATTAGTGTGCAATGAGTGAAAGCCTGCTCAGCTACAGCCTGAAAGGATTAAAACTCCATTTCCAGAATAATATTGAATTAAATTCCACAGAGTAAGCACTAGCAGACCTTGTTTCTAGATTTACCCAGACGTTGGTAATTAGGAAGCATGCCAGTACAATGCCCAGACTCTTCCAGGGGGAAAGTGTCTTAAATCAGCTTCTCCGAATAATATCTATTCCAGGTGCTGGACCATGCAGTACGATAAAGCATGAACAACACTTCGATCCATGGGGTAGTTTGAGCAATTGTGTAAAGTTCTCTTAACAGTTCTTGCTGTGGACGTCTGAGGATTCTGCTTAATACAGGCACTTACTTCTCTCTCCTTATTAGTTTTATAAAGTTAATAATAAAGTTTTTTGCATGTGTGACCCCACCAGCAGCAGCTCCAGCTGCCCCATTCCACAGCTAACCTGGTTGAGAACTGAGAAATTGCTTTAACTATTTAAGGCCAGATTGTAAGGCTAGTGTAGAATTTAGCCAAGACCTCTAACAACCCTACTCTCACAAACAGTACCATGGGATCTTTAATTACTGACTCCTCTACATCAAAGTGTCCCTGTACTCTACAACACACATCTCCAAACAAATCAGCAAAGTTTTTTTCTTCTTTTTTGTTACTTTTCAAGCGTTATTAATTTTGTTAATAATGCTGCTTGTAAACAGCTTTCTCGACAGTACAGTACAAAAGATCAGACAACACAAGCACCTTCTCAACTACTGCTTACCCACTGTATTGGACTTTTTTTTATTCAATTCAAAAATGAAATCTTACATTTTTTATACTTTGTTTTTTTTTAACATTGCTACATTTATGTGATTTAAGGGGACCTACCAAATAAATTAAATTGTAAATATAAGGAATATATAATTATAGAGACTAAAGTATAACGTTGCCCCACTGTGTTTCTCTTTTTACAGTTCCCGGCAAGCCAGCTCTGTCCGTCCAGCAGACCTCAGGCAACATGGCCCTGGTAAAGTGGCAGCCAGCCAGCCAACCCACTTTGGAGATTCAAGGCTACCGGCTCCAATTTGGCCGAAAAGACATCACTCCGCTGGCCACTCTGGAGTTCACAGCACAGGAGCATGAGTATACCATCAACAACGTGCACAAGGGTGCCACGTACATTTTCAAACTTTCTGCCAAGAGCCGCTCAGGCTTTGGGGAGGAGGTAATACGGGAGCTCAGCGTGCCAGAGGAGGTACCAAAGGGCTACCCACAAATCACTGAGGGCTCCAACGTCAGCTGTTGTACGGTTCAGTTCTCCTGGCTCCCACCAGTTCTTGCCGAGAGAAATGGGGTGATCACCCAGTACACAGTAGCTTACAAAGAGTCGGGAAGCTCCAGTAACCCCAGCGAGCTGACTCTCCCAGCCAGCCAGTCCAGCCTGACCTTAAACGGCCTCAGCCCAAACTCGGCTTATGATGTGAAGATCCGAGCACACACCAGTGTAGGTCCAGGTCCCTACAGCCCCCCCATCCAGTATCGGACAGTGGCGGTCGAGACAGGTAGGGTTTGCTTGTTTCTTTCTTAGACTGGAAAAACACACGAAAAATAAAAAAAACTGGGGAGACTCACTTCACTAACCTAAAGGTAAAAGTCAATATCAAGTTATGTTGCTGAAAGGGATGCGCGTTGCCGTGAAGGTAAGTGTTCAATAGAAAGACACCTCAGCTCCTGCCCCTTCCAGCGCACCCCTGTATTAGTGCCTCACCTCCCTCCCCCCCCCCCCCCCCAGCTGCTAAGGTAGGGTTCTTTTGTCACTTCCAAGTTTCTTTCCCACTTGCAAGTGATGTCAGGCATGGCATCCCACGATGCACTGCAAACAGCTGTGGGCATGCTCTGTCTTGGTCTGTCCTGTCCTTGCTGTGATGTTCATTTTGGCAGTGCCCATCCACATTTCTTGTTTCTCTTTTGTAATTCAGGGGAAAAAAAGTGTTTGGAGGAAAGATGATTAATATGGGAAGAAGTTCTGTCAAATTTCCTTAGCAAGTTCTTGGGTGATTGGACAGGCACTTCCGAACAGAACACAACAGTTTCAGAAATGTCCTCCATGGGTCCGTGTTCATGAGTTCTGTCACCTGTCTTTAATCTACTGCTGATTGCCCCCTTCACAGTGGATCACCGCGCACGGAGGCATGAAGAAAACCCACAGAGCCATCAAAGCTGGATGACTTATCTAAATAACAACTGCATCTTTCCCTTTCTACTTCTCTCCAGGCCTCTGGATTGTCTATAAACGTTTTGTCTTTTCCTTGTGTTTTTTCTTGGCAGACGTCCCAAAGAATTTCAGGATCAAGCTGGTTACCAAGACCTCGATCTTGCTTACCTGGGAATTCCCAGAGAGCAGATCTCCTTACCGTTGCACGGTGAGTCCTGGTGCTGGGTGTACTTGCTGTTGTGGATTACACTGAGCTCCATTAGCTCCCAATACATTACTAGACACTTAGGGCTTTTATTCATGTGCAAGGTTTTGCTTCACATTTTGTATTTCTCTTTAACCCCAGTATACTCATAAAACTCTGATATTAATTCTGTTTAAAATACATGAATTTTCACAGCATTTAGTTTACTTTTAGAGAAAGATATTTCAAAATATAGCCCCTATCCAAAGGTCCACAAACATTTCCTGCCTTCTTTCATTTTGTGTCATCAGATTGAGTATAACAGGCTGAAGATGGACGTGGATGCCAGGGATACAAAGGCACTGATCACCAACCTGCGTCCCAACACTACCTACGACTTCAAGATCACCAGCCTGGAAGACAACATCGGTGGCCTGAGACACAGGGTACAGGCTAGAACAGCCCCATCTATCCTGGTCCACAAGCCTGTGCTGGATCATTATCGGGACAGCGACAGAACTCTTACTATTAAATTCCCATCCCTGGAAAACAAAGACATAGTCAAGTAAGAATTTTGAAGAAATCTAACAATACAGAGACAATTAGACAATGTTTGAAATACACTGTTTATTGATTTATAATTAAGTGGTTTCAATTTCTTGAGGAAGGTTCTTGTAGATCTTGAGGTTTTTTTAAATGTATTTTTGTGAAACAGTTAACAATAATGAATTATTGTTGCGTTTTTGAGTGCAGTTGGAAATATATTTCCATTACAGTACATGTCTAAAGTATACTTTTATATTTTTTTTATTTATATTTTTATCAGTGTGGGTTACATTTGTGATATACTGAATGAGGTTCTTAGTGTGATATCTTAGAATATTGGCATGAGATCATGTCAATGACCATGGTCACCAATGGGATTGTGACAGGTTTGTTACATTCTGAAGTGGTTTACTGTGTTATTTTGCAGGAATGTTTATGTGGTGGTTGTTCCCCTGAAGAAAGTCCGGGGACTATTTGTCAGGCATTGGAAAAACCCAGATGAAATGGATCTCGAAGAGGTACAGTTCACACTTTAATTGGGTTAGCAGGAAACTGGTGGTGGTGGCTAGAAGTAATATGCTATTGGTGAATGTGATTAAAAAAAATTACATTTAGTAGCTGTTGTTTAATCGGGATTGAGGGCTGTAATTGTATGTGACCAAGTGTCTATGTGCCATCATGCAGTCATTGACATGTATATCTCAATTAGGAATCTCAACTTCTGAATTGACTTGGTGAGATATGCATGGGAGAGGACTGTACACCAATTGCACACTTGCCCTTATTATTCCACAGTGCCCAATCTATGGTTCTCACTGACAGCACTGCAAGCTTACACAATGTACCCAGCAAGTCTCAGAGGTCTATGTTACAAGACAAGCCATACTCTACCATTAAGGAAATTCCACTTGCTGTTGGCAGATAATAAACACGATTCAGCCCATTGATGGCTGGAGTGTTAAACGCTACCCTGGACTCTGGATAAGACCTTTCCCTGTTTTAAGCCTCAGTAGCCTTGGGGAAATAGCATTTTTGTAAAGTTATGATCTAACACCAGTCCATTAAAATTGATCTTCCAATGCAGATGCTTTGTTGTTCTACAACTGTATGCAGAGCTGTTTTCTTTATTTTAACTTCAATTCAGTGTAATGAAGTCACTCCTAAAAATGACTCCCTCCTCTGCTCTCTCAGCTCCTTAAGGACATCACCCAGCGCCGGCACAGGCGAAGCATGAGACACCTTCGCCAGCTCGACTTTCAGAAGCCTTACATTGCTGCCTGCTTTGAGCCATCCATACTGCCCTCCTACTTCAAAGTAGGAAACCAAGTTGTTTATAATGGCTTTGAGAACCGGGCCTTAGAACCAGGCCAGGAGTACGTCTTCTTCCTTTTAGCAGAGCTCAACATGACCACAGTGGTAAGCACAGTTTGTGACCCATTTCCTCTGCACAGTAGACGTGTTTTTTTTTGTATAGCACTGTTTTACAAATCAGTCATGGATCAGTAATCAAGCCAATGCCAATAATATAAGTTTCACCGACCTGAAACATAAAAGAAAACATTGCATTAAAATTTAAGGATATCGTATGTTTGTGTAAAAGCTTTGAATGTATTCCAAGTGTAACATTAAAATAAAGCATTTCATACTGTATTGCGGTGTCATGTGGGGTGACCCACAAAACGGATACAGGTTCTAGGCATACCCTGAACACAGACACACTCACCACGCAAGATCTCAAATGAAAAATAAGTTTTCTATTTATACAAGTTTTGTCCTGTGGTAAACATAAGCAAACAAATACCCCATGCTGAGGGAAATAGAGCTCTTAACTATGACACTGCCTCTGAGCCAGAGCTGGAGAGGAGAATAATAGCCGCAGTGCGGCCCTCCAGCTGGAGGTGGGGAAAAATAATAGTGGCAGTTTTCAGATGGAGCTGGAGAAAAATGATAGATTTAGTAGCAAATCTTCATACTGCTAGGTGCATATTCAGTCTAGGCTGGCTGAAGGCCTGGCAATCTGATAGAGTTCGTTCTTGAATTCAGTTACTTGTTAATACCTTCTTCTCCGCCTGGCACTCCATCTATGCTGTCTTTACTGTCAGTGATTGCTGGTGTCCCATCAACCAGACTGTGATCTGCGTGCAGCCATCTTCAGCAGGAGGAAGCTTAGAAAAAGACAGTTATAAACCACAGGAAAAGCTGTGCCTTGCCAGGCACATTCCTCCGCGGCATCACAATATACATAAATGACTCTGATGGACAACCATCCCATCTAGGGTGTTTCCTGCCTTATGCTCATTGCTTCTGCACCCCTGTATTGGAAACAGTGTTAGCAAATGGATGGATATATGTAGATTAATCAAATTGAATATATACAATTTGGCCTCCAAATTATTATACACTAAAACCATGATGAATTTAAGTCTAATGTAAAGCTAGGCAGGTGTAAATTGGAGGTGTGCTTGTGTGTTTTAGAAAATGTTTGCAGCAAGCCCGTACACTGACTCGGTGATGGCCCCAGAAGTGGATCCCCAGCCCATGGATGGTGGAGATGGGCTGATCTGGGTGGTGGGACCTGTGCTGGCTGTGGTCTTCATTATCTGCATAGTCATTGCCATCCTTCTCTATAAGAAGTAAGTGGAATGGTGTGGAGCTGAAAGAAGCTGAACCAAAAAGATGGGAAACATTTCCTGCAGTCGGTTCTCTTTAGCTACACTTGCAGCATTCTATTGGCAACCTTAACTGAATATGACATGCAGTAACTGAAAATAACTGAGACAAAGCTTTTCTAGTCTTTAAACTCTTTGACACAACAAGCAATACAGTAATAGAAATACAGTGGAAAATGTGGCTGGAGATGTAAGATGTGCAGTGAAAATGTAATACAGTGGAGTTTTATTCAAAACAGTTTAACAAAAGATGCTTGTGATCATGTGTCTTGGTGATAACAGTGTATAGGTTACAATAATAGGTCGTAAGATCTACAGATGTAGCATGAATAAAATAGTGCTGAGCTTGTAGATACGGGTAGTGCAATGTTGGTTTTTCATAGTCGCCTATGACAGTATCGTTGACACTGCTACTCTTGTAAAGAGATGGAACCTCAACATCAACAACACATCATTTTCCATTGGCAAGGGATTGCTAAGTGACTCTAGCAGTCTGTAGTCATAGATGAATTATAAAAATTGCAAGGTTGCATTTTGAAAGACAAATATGTATAAAAGTGGAGTTTGAAGGGCAATGTTGGTACAGTATTTAAAAGATCTGTACTCTTTTCTGTTTAACTCTGCTTTTGTAAATCTTAATGATGTTTGGAAGTGGAAAAAGATGGGAACCGATTATCTTTCCATGGCTGTTTTGCACATCCTATTACCTTGGTTTGTCCTTGAACCTGAGGTTGGCCTGTGTTCTATGATGTTCTATTTTCCATGTGTCCATTAGTCTTCCCAGGGGCTTACCCACCTTAAAACTGGCTCTTGTAATGCAGATAAGCGCTATGGAGGACTGCAGCTCTTCTGTGTAAATTAAATGATCCGTATTGATTTTATTGTCCTGTGTTCTTTCCCCTCTTGCTTCATTGCTTTCTTTGGAAACAGCAAACCTGACAGGTAAGGGTTAGGTATACTTTATAGCTGGTTAACATAATAAGCACATTTGGAGTGTAAGTCGCTGAAACACTTTAGAACATGGAACATAAGAAAGGTTATGGACAGAATGAGACCATTTGGCCCATCATCTGGTTGTGAGCAGCTACTGATCCAAGGATCATATCCAGAAAGAAGCCACACCTTTCTATGTGTGCAATCAGCAAGACATTGTCCTCAGAGCAGTAGGATTTCACATCAATTTTCGCAATATTATACATGTAAATGCAAGTGTTATTCGAAAAGTGTGCTAAAGGTTAAGGTTTCATCAGTTTGAATTGAGAGTTCTTATTATGTCTGGCTTTCCTTTACTCAGAAGTAGACATTTCATTGGCTGAGCAACTGCCTGTCTGACATAGCACACTGCTTTGTGTTTTTCAAATCCTAATATAATTGCAATTGCCAAACACAGCTAACAGTATACTGTCCATCACTCTAGTTGCTCTAAGTGATGTCACACTGAGAGCTGCCTTGAGCACCAATCACTGCTGTGAATGACATAATAAGTTCAGGTTAAAAATGACTGTCCTAACTTATACTTCTTATAAAGAAGTCTTACAAGCATGTTTACTACATGCAAAGACATACAGTATAGGAAGTCTAAGGATGTAACTTTCAGATCCCTGCTGCTTGCAGTCTGTGTGAAATGATTTGGAAGCATCTTAACATTAGACAGAGAACAATGATTAACAGACTATGAGTCACAGAAACAATTATAGGAGTATTTTCAGTCAAAGGTCCATGAAGTAGAAGCTTATGTGATAGAAACAGTTAATATTGTTAAGATGTCTCCCATATAAGCTGACCTCCATGGGGATTAAATAAAGAGATATATTGGATCATATTGGAGAGCCAGTATAGTGCAGCTTTTACTCCTCTATCCTTTTTACTTTTGAAAACTGGAAAGTGAATGAAAGGAGTGATTTATTTTCTGCGTGACTGAAGAAAATGACATTTGCATTATATAACACTCAGCTGAACATTTCCTTCCTTCTGCCTGTTCAGTAAACGGAAGGAGTCGGAACCACGCACCAAGTGTCTTCTGAACAATGCCGAAATCACACCGCACCACCCCACAGACCCCGTGGAGATGAGACGCATCAACTTCCAGACTCCAGGTACCCTCGCTGCCCCTGTGGGAGGCACAGACCCTGCACGCCAGTGCTGTGGAAATGTGGGCCAAGCTGGTAACAGTGTGGTAATGCTTAACTTGACACAGGTGTAAAAATGGGGAAAAGAATGTTTAATGTATAAGTGAAGCATCAGCAACCTTCTCTGATTTCCCATGCAGATTTTCCATGTGTGCTGTAGTGCTGCTATTGCAGTGCTTTTGAATCTGAAAGTTAACTTTATCAGCCCATGGCGGGAAGCCATTCAGTTTGCTACACCTGCTGGTCTGTTTCTTGAGAGGGAGAATGTGCTTAAAGGCAGCATCAAGGTGACAATATAACAGTCCTCTGTTAAGATTGCTGTGACCTCAGCTTCCTATGTCGCAGTTAGAACAGCCCTCGCCCAGAAAAACAGCAGAGTTTTCACTCTTGCACACACTGGCCGGATTGTACCGTATACTAACGCGCAAGAAAAAAGTACACCATAAAATACTTTTTTTTTCTTTCTGTGTTTTTCCTTCAAATCAAATTTTCAGTTCTGATCCTAAGTATCCTAAGTGTTTGTTAGTTTCATTCTAAGTTCTTCTTGCTTAATTGAACTCTGAATTAAAATAATAAATTGCTTAATTAGGCAGTTCATCTCAATGTTCTAACAGCTGGAGATTTCAAGGTACTTTTATAAGTTAAAATCTCTAGATATTTAAGTGAAAAAGGAAATTTAAAATGATTAAGTATGCAAATTACCTAGATGGTTAAAGTTTAAGCAGTAACTGAGGCATCAGCTGGATTGAACACAAGTTGAACACAACTCCTTTTTACATAATAATCACTGCCCCATTACTTATGACTTGTATGAAATCCTTTATAGAACCTTTTGAATATTTTGATCTTACCATACAGAATTTAAGAGATCAAAACACAATCCAGAATATTTTATTGTATTTACAGTCATTTGTTTTTTCACAGCAGTGCTTTCAGTTCTTGATTTCAATTTTTATTTGATCATGAACATATCCCAGTTTTGATCTTATATTTATCTGTGTGCTTTGTCAACACTTTAAAATCAGAGTTCTATGTCAGAATTAAATTCTTAATTAAGGTCTAATTCTAATTAGAACTCCGTCTGCACAGACATCGGCTCCTGTGTGTTATTTTAGCATTTCACCCATCAAATTCCAACCAGTCACATGTAGCGCCGCTCATCACCACCGAAAATCTTGCAGTGCTTTACAGCGCCTCCTACAGCAGATCAGTAGAACTGATATGTTCTCAAAGGGATAGAAGAGGATTCTGTGACAGAGTTGAAGAAGTTGAACAGTCAGATTTTATAAATATACATGCATTTGTGTGGCACAAGTGGGTTAATTCAATTTTTGAAGAAAGCCATTGAATCATTAATTTGGTTCTCAGTTTACAGTACAGTACCCCAGTACAGTAAGGTTGTGTACTTTGTACCTAAGCTTTTTAGCCCTTCTTTATAATAAGGAGTGATAGAGTTTCCACTGTTTCCACATTTCTGCTGCAGTATAGGAACAGATCCATAATAGCTAGAAAAATAAATAGCATGCCATATAACAGGGTTTAGGGTTCCTAAATTTGAAATATCCTCTTATGCAGGGAAAGTCACATTAATTTCACCTTTTAAGGAGAAAGTTAAAAAAGTGATTGTCTCACAGCTTTTTCAGAATTGAGACATTTAATGAATAGGGATCTGGACTTCTTCCACATAGAGAATCATGCCCTCTTCCTCTGATACACATGTTGTACTGGAGAAACGATGGGTTTCCTTCTTGGACACTGAATCATTTCCAAAGATTCCTTAAGTCTTCATGGAACATGGAGGATTTTTACCATATTCCTCTCCAAGTTTCTTTACAGAAGGTTATTTTTTTCCTCACCGACCTTTGCAACACAGTCAATCAACATCTGTAATCTGAAGAAAAAACAGGAGGAAAAGATTTTCCTGTTTAAATTTGTTGATGACTACATGCTACAAGAGCCAAAAAAAAACAACGAAAACTTCCTGCCCCTTTTACTATGTTGTTAGTGACCAGCACAGAACTAGTTCTTAAGAGGAAATAGATGTAAGTGAATATGCTGAATAAAATTAAACTTGAGAGAATTCTCCATTAATGAGCAGCACATACAATTGACATAAAGTGTTTTAGAAAAGATGAACTCAGCAGTTGCTGCTAACAAGGAGACAAATTTGGCAGTTGAAAAGACCAGATATACTGTAGCAAAGTTATGCTGAAACACAGTGGCTGACAGAAATCACTGCAAGCAGGAGAAATGCACTGCTGTTCTGCAGTCTGTGTGTCATGGATTAATTGTCACATTTGCATCAGCACAGAAGAAAACTGCTACTTTGATGTGTAATACTGTATATTTTAATTATAGTTATCATTAGTTTGCACGTCAAAGCCTTCTGTACCATTACTCCATACAAGCTTGCTATGTTTCAATTAGCTGCTTTACTACATGTTTTTGAATACATTTGCAGTTGGAAATTCAATCCAAAATTCCAAAGTTCAATCTGAAGTGTTCCAGACCTTGACTCTCCCTGTCCCTATTGGGTACCAGCGTTAGTCTCAATCTGCCAATAGGCTCTGCCAGTCTCAGAGTCTCACTGAGATGAACAGCAGTGCTAGAACTGCAGTGAAGATGAACTCATTTTGAAGCCCTGCTGTTTTAATTGGGCTTTTAATTGGACTTCATATTATATTTCACTTTTTATACTGCATAGCTGGACTTAATATTAACAGTGATTTGTGTGGACCAAAGATGCAAAAAGTAATTTGTCATTTACAAGTTATGCGTGTAAGGGTTTATTTTTAAAATTAGCAAAATAGAGGAAATCTTTTGGACATTTATGTTGATCTACATAGTGTGTATAAAAGTTACTTACTGTAAACCTGGGCCATGTTAAATTCTCCCATAGCAGGAGACTTGTTCTTCCATCGCAGTGAAGTTCACAGGTGTAGGGAGTGTGAATACCAGGCAGTCATGATCAATTCCTGCCTTGTTAATAGCTAATAGATTATGTTGGGTTTTCAGCTAACTACAAAACTAATCAGAAAATAATTATTTAAATTCTGTTTAAAGTCTGTTTAAATTCTGTAAATACTGTTTACTGAAGCAATAGTAATTATAACTGAATACAGTGACAGCAGTGAGTTACAGTAATGTCCTTAATCTATATACTGAAATATTTAATGTAGCTACTATTACTGTTTTTGTTTTAGTTGCTCTGGTGTATATCCTCCTGTAGTTCAAAATGTAATATTTACTGCTTGGATATGTTTTCAGTAATTACATGTTTATGACAAAGCTAATTATAATGATATTATGTTATGTTTTAGAGCTACACTACCTAATAATCCTAAATTTATAATAACAGGCATTTCAAAATGGTACTGTATTTCCTGTGTACTTAATGGAAATAATTACTCTTTGGTTTACACTAGTTTAGCTCTTAACCAGCAATTGAGTGAGATCAGCTATGTTTCCTCTTTCTTTTCTAACTATTTAAAAGGCTCATATATCATTGTGTTCAAATAGTAATTACAAATTAAATCTTTTCCCATTAAATTGCCTAACTGTTCACATTGAGAATTCCATTTGGATTAGCATTAGCCAGTTTAACAAGCAGTGGATTTGGTAGATCTGTATCAGCTAAACAGGAGCCATTACCACTGTAGTTGCAGATAACATGTGTGTGCTATATTGTATAGTACACGCAGTACATGTGTGTTTTGTATGCACTTGAGTGCATGCATGCGTGTCCCTCAGCCTGCCTTGGCGCCTTCTGTCTTCATTTCTTTTGATTCTGTCCCCTGGGGATCCAATTTACACACTGGCCATGGTTTGGAGAGGATTGTTTTAAGGGAGGTTATAATAGAGCTAAAAGCCCGAAAAAGCAAACTGAGTAAACCGTGCATCTCGGCCCCTGTCATTCTCTCCCATACTGACTGCCTTCACTGAGGTGCACACGCTGGCTGGCAGGCATCTCCGTTTGCAGTGTTAGCTGTGCACAATCAGTGCACAATCAGTGTTTTAAATGTATTAATGATCTGAACCGTACAATCACTAAGAAAAAGCAGGTGATTAGGCCTCAAGCCATCACCCATTCCACACGCCTGATAAATTACATCTTTATGTAGAAAACAGCCCCCACTCTTTTAATTACTGTGCCGTTTTATAGTGGGATTACATTTTATATAGTAAATCCATGCCATTCAAACAGAAGACATGGAGCCTTCTTGTTCAGATATGATCCTTTCACCTTTGAGGCTAAACGTATCCTACCTAGTGTACCTTATTGTTCATTAAGGGACTATAAATAAATTAAAAAAACATTACAAATACAATAAGAATTTGTTGGAGAAAGGCTAGAATTCCATCTGCTTTTAACACCATTTACTTAGTTTCACATAGGCAGCATTGCAGGGTACATTGCAGTAAATATATCAGTCTTTCAGTATTTTTTAATCTGAATGAATACATTTTTTATTTTGCATTTTCTTTTCATTTACAAATGAAGTCAAAACCCTGAAACTGCTTTATGCTCAGAGCTGTGCTTTCAGGACTGTTACATTTACAATACCATCTAAAATGCTTCACTCTGGTATGTCGGCCAGTGTTGGCCCAGTTTTGGTCCATTTTCATCATGGTTCATTTAAGAGAAACTTGTTTTCTAAGAGCTTTAATCAGTAGGAAATCAGAAAGCATTAATGCACTTTACAGTATCCAGATGTAAATATGGAAAATAGCACTTGAGGCTGGTGGAATATGAGGGTAGACAAAAACTAGCAGCATGCTGTGCCATCCAGCCACCGTACTGTTTAACCTCAGGGACTAAGAAGGAAATCTGGCTTCAGTAGCAGTTTGCAGTTAACAAGGGGCATTAATTCCTAAATGTATTCTTCATTTCACATAATTAAATCCAGCACATTATTCAGGGAGGTGACTGGCATCTCATTTCCATTGCGATCCTCCGGCTATAGTTGCAGGGGCTCTGTGAGTGGAGAAGCAAAAAAGTGAGTATTGTATGAGAGCAAAATCCATCCACAGGCCTAATGTATCATAGGAAATATTAATGATGCTGTTCCAATGCACCAACCACTACTGCTTTCTGTTCCTCTTTGAGTTTAATCATCAGCATGTGTGCTCCATCGTCTCACTGACATTATCATTTTTAAAGGTTAATCCGTTTTGGTCAAATAAAAAAAAAGAATTTTAAATAGAATAATTGTGAACTACCTTCAAACATAAGATGGATGATACATGGAGTCTTAGTTATTAGAAAAGCAAGACTATGTGACTATTGATTGAAGAGGGGGAAAAAAGTCCATTTGAAGATGCCACAAGTTTCTGTAAAATTATTTTGACATACAACACCTGTAGGTGTAGCATTTTCACTGTGATTTTTAGGTGTCTGTTGGTATGCTGTATTTTAACTGCTCAATCATTTCAAATGGGCTGCTGATGTCTTCTTGGTAAGTATGCCAGTGGCATGCATTGATTCTTCAGAGCTAGATGCGATCATATTATTTTCTGAGTGCTTTATTATAGTGTCCCTCACTTAACTTGGCTTAACTTGTTACTGTGTTGTAATAGTATCTTACCTCCCAAATAAATGTGGGCTCAGAAATATGTTAAGCATTACCGAGAAAAAGTTCAAGGTAAAACAGCTTGCTGGGGGTTCCCTTGTTGGGGGTAGTACAGGTATGTCACACATGTTTGAGGTAATGGTAGAGATGTCTTTTCTTTCTTTTTCAGCTGTTTCCTGTAAAAACTGAGGCCGGGTGTGATTATGCATCAGTGTCTTATGCTTTCTTTCACTGATGAAACCATATACCACTGCTTTCTAGCATTATCTTGAGTTTGCTAGTTATATACAGTCATAGATATGTAATTTGATCAGTCAAAAGATGTGAATTTGTGGAAATATGCAAGTTAAATTGCTCCAACCAGTTTGACAACATTAGATACAGAGCATCGAAAGAGAATTTGAATTCTGCCTTGCATATTTTGACAAAGCAACAAATCACAGACATATCACAGTAATGAGTTTAATTTGCTTATTTCCCATAACCCATATCAATAGATTTTGTTTGGCCGTAGACACCTTAACTCTAGATATGCAGGCACACTCTAGTGAATTTTGTTGTCATAGTCACTTGCCGTCCTTTTTCAGAAATACTCTTTAAACAGCCTCATCACAGCACTCTGAGTTGTGGATGTTGAACATCAAATATCTCAATACACTTTCTTCAGTGTCCTTCAGTTAAGCAACAAGACTCTTCTGATATTGCAAATTTAGATTTTTTTTATTTCTTTCACGGTGAGAAATGTTTTATGTTCTGAAGAAGAAGCAGGTGCGAAAGAAGAAAATAATGGAAGCACTGTGGTTTGGCTGTTCAGGTTGACTGAAAGAGTCTGAAACTTACAGTACTAATGCATGAGGTTTATTAGACCTGATGTTTATTGAAGAAGCCAATTGGGTTGAGCCATTTGTAGAACAATGAGGGTAATGTAATTGAATGGAACCAGGACCAGTGTGCTGTGAAGTACCTCATGTGTTAAAATATTTCCTGTGCTCCTGTGGTAAAATGTACAGTAGTTTGCCCATGTCTTCTCAACCTTCCCAACCTTCATTCGTATATTGTATGTAACACACTGGCCAGTCAGATGTCCTTCTTCTCTATGTCCGTTGCTATGACAACGAAGAAACTATCATTTATATTTTCTAAACAAGCCTGTCTTTTTATAAATTGGTATTATTGGCCCCTGTTTATGAAAGTTTTTTATCCAAGTTTCAGAGGAATGCAATCTTTGACTTGTAGAATTCTGATTTACTAAATGGCCGTAGTAAATACAAAATAATAGTAGTATGTGAGTATATTTATATATATATATGGTTAAATGCAGGATTCTTGCAGGACTGCATGGATTCCTTCAAGGATTGTGCATACTCAGAAATCTTTTGAAATTTTGGAATAACCTGTAAGGAATTTAGCTCTGGAACGCTGCAGGATTTTTTTTTTGGTGTTGTTCAAACCTCATGCTTTTTTCTTTTTTTATGTGGGAGGTCATAGGCAGGAATAATTCCAGACAGAACTGTTTCTTCTGGACTGAGTTAGCAGCATTGAAGTTTCTCAGATGTAGTTTAAAACGTATATTAAATAACTTTGATAAAGAGGGGCACCTGCAAAGCATGAAGTGTATAAGGTACTTTTTTCTTTCCTTTTTTTCCTCCAGTGCTGTGTTGGCCTTTATTTTTGTTATCTTTTTCTTTTTTCATCAGTGTTTAAAAGGTTTTCTTTTTATGTTTGCTGTTTTTCGCAGATTCTGGTCTCAGCAGTCCCCACAGTGAAGCCGATTTTGACATTGAAAGTTAGTTCCTGTGTATTTTAGTTCCTGTGTTTGTCTTTTCAGCTTTTTTCAGTATTGCCCCTTTTACCCACATTTCTATTTACATCTTTTTAAAACTGATTTGCAAATCCAGTCTTATTTCTCACTCACAGCTCTTTTTTTGTTATTGTTATTATTTGGAGTTGCTGTATTCTCACGGCTGTCAGGCTGTTCATTAATCCTGGGTTTCACGCTTTCACTGTGTTACCTTCCAGCCTCACTGCAACTCACATGTCAAAAACAAAACATTTTTGGTAGAGTCCTCCCCTGCTGAACTAATTCCAGCTTAACTGATGGGGTCTTTCTGGAGACAGAAGTGTTTAAACAACACTAAGCAATAGAAGCAGAGACTTGGTGCCTTGCCTCTCCTAAGCATCTCAAAAATAGTTCCAAAGATTGCTTTAAGCACTACCGGTAAAATATATTCTCTGCTTGTCATACCGCTGCCAATCCAAAATTAGAAATTAGCTACAGTTGTGTCATATTGAGCCTGTGGCCTTATTACTGACAGACAGAAAATTTTCAGTGCAATGTAAGTATATAGAATGGGCACTTTTCCTTTGAAGATGGAAAGATGGAAGTTTGTAATAATTATTTGCAAACTTAAAATCCACATATTTATTAACCAGATCATGCCAGGTGTTTTATGACTTAGACAAGATAAGAAGAGTGTAGATGTAAGTGTTTAAATCTGGAGATCCTAATTATCTATATAAAATCATATTTGTATTTAACTCTGCAGACAGTATCTGTCTGTTCTTCAAGTGCATCTAAGGGTTCTCACTATTTGAATATCAGTTTAGAATCCGAGTTGAAAAACCTGAATACAACCTTGATAAAAAAATGGTCTTGGATGATATTTTCACTTCTTCCATCTGAAAGGTTTTAACAATTAAAATATTTCATACACAGATTTTCTCAAAGTGCCTTACAGGAAAGAAGTGAACTCACTTCATCCAAAAGCTCACTAAGCAACTGACAGGGAAGGATAATGTAGAAAAACATAGTTATATGGAAATTAAATTGAAACTGTCATGATAATTCCACAGAAATTACGTAAAAATAGGCACTGGGAATATTTAATTCTTGATTTTATATGTAGTACATGGAAAAATGTATTTAAAATGCTTACATTACACAAACATTGAAATAGATTTGCTGTCACACTCAAATCTCCATATCTATGAAATGTCCTGAAATCTAAATTAAGGCACACCAGAAATGATGTAAGTACAGCTTTCCCAAGCCAAGCTGTTGCTTTCTGTTTTGCTTATTCAACTATCATCCTTTGTACGGTTTCAGCAGTTTTTCTTTTGAGCCTTTAAATGTGTCTATCACTTTATAGTGTGTTAGTTTCTCTCCATCAGCTGACTTTGAGCTGTACTTTATACCCTATAACTCATAGAAAGATACATTTCTATGAGTTCCTACTCTTACACTGCACACCAGTTTGAGATCTGTTCGACAGACTTTGTGACACAGTGGATTTCTTAAACTTGCTCTGAATCTTCATTTCAGGGTTGTTAAGAACTGGAAAATGTTTCAGATGAGAATACCATTGAGCTCATCTAGGTTGTTTGATTGAGGATAGCTAATTGATCTAAATATCTCGTCCAGCAACCTCTGCAAAGAAGCTAGAGTATCAGCTTCGGCAACTTGACTGCGTAGCTTGTTTCCAACTTCAGAAGTTTAGTTACATTTACTGGAATAAAAAGTAAGCATTGCAGAAAAATGTTGTGTGTATACCTGAGATTCTAGCAGCTTGTGTTAAAGATTTCCGTTTCCCTTCTGTTGAACTCGGGAGTTTTGTTTTGGCCAGGTTGAAGAAAATTGAACTGCAGCTTACCCAGCATACCTTTGTTACCACCCCTACTCCTTCACAGAGCTGAAAGCAGTACCGAGTCATAAGGGCTCTCAGGACTTGTACTGTAAGTGGAGGTTGTGGTTCATGTGGGTCCCCACTGGGAAGAATGCTGTTGTGTCTGCGTTTTATGTTCATCAGCCAGGAATCTAAAGTGTTTTCTTGGTACATGGTACAGCCTGGTTAATATACATATTTTTATCTGTTACACTAGCTGTGAATTTAGCAAAAACATTCCTCTTCATATATCAGCACGTTTTGCTGAATTGCAAACAAGTTAAAAACAGTGTTGACAAACTTTTCTTTTGATACCAGAGATGAAGCGATTCTGCAAAAAATCGATTTATTCTGTCAGTCTGTCTAACTAACAGGAATTGTAATTACAAATTTAGCTTTTGTTAAGTGTTGTTTGTACGCGTGTAATCTGTCACTTGAGCCACAGTAGTAGCAGGTGCCCTGTTTGTTCTCAGATTCCAGCTGTGATATTTCAACGGGCATGTTTGGAAGAGATTTCTAAATACGTTTTAGCCCTTAAATTTTTATTTCATAAAAATAATGATAAAAGGGTGTATTGTTAGAAAAAGCAAATCTGGAATTCAGCATGACTGGCTACTGTATTTTGGAGAACCTGGTGATAAGGAGGCAATTAATACCAAATTCTGTCTTCTGTCAATACTGTCTTATGTTTCATCTTGGTGTCTGTTTAAATTAGCTTAAATTAAACTGCTACTAAAAGAAATATCCCCCAGTGACCCTTAATTTGGCATTCTTTGTACAGTATATAGAGTACTAATGTGGTTTCTCTTTTTCCTGAAGCCTTATGATATGGGAAAGATAGTCATACTGGAAACAAAAATGTAATTTGACTGAAAAAATTGTGAATTTTTAAATGGAGCTCTAGGCTGATCCCCATCAGTTATAATATCTGTTTAGATTTTGTTTAACTTCCTATATGCTAATACAGACCATCAAACAAGGGACTCTCACTTGTTTCTATATTAATGAGATGTTGGGCTTGCTAATGGTTTGTTGCAACTAAGTTTGTGTGTGTGTGCTGATTTGTTTCACCTGTTTTTCTCACCGTTCAACTATGGTAAGAATGACATCATGGTTTCAAAGAAGAAAAGAAAACAATGGTATTCTAACACATGGATTCTCATTTTCCTGAAGTGTCTTTTTTCAATTGTGCCTTAACTAGTGGAATATGAGCTTTTTTGTGGACTTTTTACAAAATACTTGACTGAGCTAAACTGTGTGCAGACAGTTCTTCCAATCTGTCCTGTGTGTGCAGGTAAAAAAATCAGTACCAGAAAGCACTAATTCTAGAGCTGTAATGGGGAAAATATTTGCTGTAATATCAGCAGTTGTACATTCCTGCAAATCCATTTTAACTTACCATGTACTTTTTAATCTAGTCTTTTGGACTCACAGCATAACATTGAATGATAATCACACGATATGTTTATCAATTTGACCATGAAAGCATGACTTGAACTGCAGACATTTTCACCCCAGTTCACATTTATGCTGTGTTCACCTTTTTATCACTCTGGGGATGTTTGATCAAAGGTACTGCTAATTTTCTAGTGTACATACAAGATTCCACTTGAGGACTGCCTAATTATATCACAGTTTGGATAGCAAATTAATAATAAAATGTAGGTGTAATGTTGGAGAAGATTTGGAGAGTGTTAATATAAAGACAGTACTGGTATGTAGGCAGCATGTTAGAATTCTGGAGAAAAGAGAGAGCCTATTTTAATCTTAGAAATATCATCATTAATTTGATGGGATGCTCAAATGAAAGAAAAAAAACTATGCAGCATTTCTAAGTGACCTTAATTCAAAGAATATTTGAACATCTGCTGTCAGAGGTCCCTTTTATTATTCACAAATGCACAGGGAGTGAAAATAAAGAAAGAAAAAACAAACTTTGTTTAGAATCCATTTTGGCACATCATTATGTCATGCCAGTCCATCACTTTCGAGTTCCAGATATTTTTAACTTGATTCACTTTTAGCTCTTATTGGAGTTTTCTCAGGGAATTATTTTCCTTAATCTGTTGTGTTAGCATGCATGTGAGGATTTTGGATGAAAATAAGCATGAATTAAGGTTGTTTGTTTGGCTCTACATATTTAACAAAACTTTTTAAGCAGTATGAGGAACTGTTACAGATCATTTCCAGCTGTTTTAAAATACACCAATTTGTGGAAATTAGATTTTGAATTATTTATTCATGCTTTTGTAATCAGGATCTTCTGCTTCATACTGTAAAAAAATCCATTGAAAGTGAAAAGGCAACTTTGTAAAAAAAGTTATATTGGGCAGTTACACTTGCACACAGAGGATGGGGTACATCCTGCAAGTTGAAAAAAGCAGCTGGAGCCTTACCTCTCTGAGGTTATAGAGAGCAAAAAATAGCTTCTTATAAGTCTGAATGAAAATATCAAAAGTGCGCATCACATCCTCAGGGTAATCTAGTCATTGTGCCATCATTTATGCCTTCTGTAAATTCTAAAGCTGTTTTGCTGTTGCTTTTCAAGTAGAGTTCAGTGCAGTGTGTGCGTCAATAAGACCACTGGGTAATTTGATGGCGGCATGCAGACAGGTTGCCCATCATGCATTTCAAGAGATTGTGTGTAGTTGTTTTTATTTTGTTTGTATTTTTGTTAATAGCTGCCATTGCTCTATCAGCCTCTGTCTCCAGAGCCTAGTATCTACAGTAGTATTTCTCTTCAGCAGTAAGTGGAACTGCCGCACTCAAGCTCACCCACCAAGATTCCAGTTTTAAGAAACTGCTTGGTGTAACAAACTGACAGAGACACATTGTCCTTGGTACAGATTCACGGGAAATTAAATGGTGGCAGAGAAATGGGGAGGTTTACACCTTGAAAGCTGAGTCAGGGGAAGGACTCCACGTTTTGTGCAGAAGTGTTTAGTATTTATCGAGCATCGTTACTGCAGCCTATTTCAAAAATAATTTACTGTATGGAGCATACTAATTTGTTAGATTAGGGTTTAAGTCCTGGCACAGAGCAGATATGTTATGAATACCTTTTGCTTTTCTAAGAATATCCATTCATTCTGTCAAGTCACTAGTGAAAAGCTGGCATTGTAATTTAAGGGATTTTATACTAAATGTCCTGTGAAACATTCCTCTGGATCATTCTCTTAGATTTGTTAGATTCTTCTTTGTGATTGAGAATGGCAGATGGCACCATATTGCCTCAAAGAGATGCACATCAGGACTTTTGTGGGGATTAGTTATGTACTTTGAATATAATGTATCTGTTTCCTATTTGCTTTCCAAAACCATTGTGAAGTTTCTGTCTTAGAGTCACACCTAAAGTATTTAAAATATTAAAAATAACCCAAACAAATGTATGGTACTTTGGGATCTGAAGTGTACTATTAAGTGGTCACAGATTATTCATGGTAACCTTTAGAAGGCAGAATTTTAAAATGGTGGTACATTGACTAGGTTTAAAAAAACATTTCTAACATACAGTATTGTTAAGATATATTTTGTCTTACTACCTTTGGTAAAAAAAATGACAGTTTAACAATATTTTAATAGAAAAAAATGTATTGTTATTTATAAGAAGTGTATCAAGAAGATGTATGACAATTAATTGAAAGCATTAAAAAAATCAGTGATAACTATATATTCTCTATTACATATTAAGTAAATACAGAGCAAGATCGTGGGATGTTGATTTTTACATTTCATTTTTTTTAAATAACTTTAAATAACATAGGTTTTGTGGAGTGAGTTTGACACAAGCTGGTCTAAGTTAAATAAGTCTGAATATCGCATTTGTCTTGAGTTTGGCAGGATAATTTTACTGAAGCCTTTGAAGACCCGCAGATCAACTGTATTGATTAACTGCCTGATGTTCTTTTTGACATTTCTTTCAAATGTCCATTTCAGACTTTGTTTTGTGTGGCACTATATGAAGTGCCGTGGCTTTTGTTTAATGTGTCATTTAACGTTGTCTTCATAACCATTCATTAACCATGAAAGACTACGCAATCTTCTGTTGTGACTGAATATCCCAAAAATTAATAATGCGATTTGAATTTTTCTTTTCATGATTCTATCCAACTGCAGGGACGTTAAAATTAATTTCATCTTTTTGTTTCAAGTGCTCGATGTATCTGTTAAAATTATGCCAATTTTACAAAGAATTGAGTCAGAAGCTGAGCAAATAAGGGAAGAGGTGGTTTAAAAATAAAAAGGTAGAGACGTGCAGGGAACAGCAACTAGCAAATCAAATCAAAGCATCTATTGCATTATTTTAATGCACTCAGTTATATGGTTAATTGGTCAGAAACACCATGCTCTATTACCAAAGAGACCTTTTTTCTTAAATTGAAAATTAAATGTAGAAAACATTACTAGAATTATACTCTGCACTGGTAATTACTGCTAGTTCACGCTGAATGTCTCTTTGTCATCTGCTCGGCTCAGGATAAGTATTAGAGCAGTCATGCAAACACAAACAGCTGACTTGCATGCTTAGCTGGGCAATCACCAATCATTGGAAATCAAAGATTGTGATGTCTAATCGAAACTAATTGCATTTCAGAGTAGCTGACTGTAATTAACAAATAGCACTGTATGAAATTGGCTGACCTGAGGTGCCATCCTTTATCAACTCTGTGTGGCCCAGTTTCGTATCATGTTTATAACATGGACCCCTGATTGCAACCATAAGTATTTCTAATTTTTATTGCCCTTGTGCTACAGTTGGGTCACTTCATTCAACTTTTTGTTTCGCTGTTTCAGCTGATGTTTATCTAAGAAATGTGTGCTTTCTGGAAAGTCAAAGCATGCGATGTGAAATCCAAGGACTTGTATAAACTAATAAGAGTGGCTGCAACTCAGGATACCAACATAACATTTGCATGATTCATCAACTCTGCTTTACTGCTATAAAGAAATTTTATACTTGTCATAGCCATTCAGTATTTTTCATGCAGCTCCTACAGTGCCTGTGAGAAATTTAAAGTAATGCTGCACTTGTAGGCAATCCTGCGGGGTTAGAAGTGACTGTCAAGCCCCACAGCTGCTATTGTGAAGGAAGCTAATGATACCCTGACCAGGTCAAGCCCACCCAGCCTCAGCGGTGCTTGACCGCTCAATGAATTGCTGTAAGTGGCTGAGCAACTCTAGAGCTACACGGAATTAGACTACATATGCCCTTACTCTCAGTTGGGGAACAGAGATTGTAAGGTCAAATTGTCTATTAAATCTTAGAAAATATGTTATACTCCCTCCCCAGTTTAGAGTAGCCTGTTGTGTGTGTTTCATATCGGGGCTCATACTGTAGCTGCGAACCCCATGATGATACAGGGGAGAAAAGTCATCCACTTTTTGTTGTGAACAGCATGATCATTTCCTTCAAATTATAAAACTTTTTTTTGTAATGCGCCACAGTTTGCTGAGCATCATAGCATGTGATGACTGGCTTTTATCTCAGACTGATATTCAGCAGAGCCAGTACAGGAGTGCATTATCCGTTTAAAAGGCTGATTTGCACTGCTCACCACAATGGAGAAGGAATTCAAAGAAATTTAATTCACTATCCATATCCTATAGGTGTGCTTTATTAATAGATGTCCTAGATTAGTGTTTTCAAATGAATTGTCAAATTAACTTAATGAAATAAACAATACAATAAAAATATTTTAAATATATTACTCTTTTTTATCAGTTAACATTTTAGGGATTCATTTACAGTCTATATGTACTGTATATACAGCAAGTACTGTAAATATGGTGGCATATGATTTTTAACACTTAAGTATATAGATTTTTTGTCATGTCTGTGTTCACAATGTGACTCCTTCAGCTGTTTGGACCTCTGTTTTAGAGTTGCTCGCATTGGGATACTGTAACAGTGATAAGCATCTGTTTTGGCTTCCATGATTTTTTATAGTGTTTGTCCGGGGTGACTGCCTTCAGTTCAAAACCTGCCATGCTTGTCGTTTATTGGAAAACAGGAAGTACAAAGAAATAAACTGATGATGTCATGCTTGCTTTGCCTTGTGTTTGCTTAGTTCACTGAAATGGACCATACCGCCTCACCACACCGCACCGCACCTCCATGTGATCAGGAACAGGACTCGGAGCTCAGCAGAGCTGCACACTGATCCACTCCCCCAATGTGGGGCTGTAGATAATTACTGCCAGTTAGAAGGCTTATTGTCACAGACATCTGGCCATGTTTAGAAACATATTAGCTATCATCACTTAAATATTGTCAATAGACTTTTAGTTCTGAAAAACCCTCCATTTTGAGGACTGGTGCAGCTTTGAGGTTACAGTATATGGCTTTATCTCCTTCAGAGTAAAATGGCACCAACATGTCTCCTTAGAATGTTTAATGCAAGACAGATGATTGTAAGTAGATCCTTATTTTCAATTTAGTCCTGCACGGCCCTCCTGTGAAAAATGGCCCTATCTTAAATGATTGGATTTATGCATCAAATTTCTTTGCCTTCAAAAAATGAGAATGTTTTATAAAATGCCTGCTTTTGTGCTGTCATTATTTTTTGTTTTCTTTCTCAAAGGTATCTTTTCACTTGCAAAGAAACAATTATTTCCGTCATCTTGTCTACGTTCTGTCGAGTTTATAGGGAAGAAAAATAACTACTTTTAACGCCATGACGTACTAGAAAAGAATATTCTAAATACAAAGCAGTGCTGATGTCGTGTCAGGTTAGAAGTCTTATAAAGAGACTTTATAAGACTTCTAACCTGACATATGTCTCTCTGAAAAGGAGAAAGGAAATAGCTCTGAGTGTTGTTTCGACACCTTAGCGATCACCAGGGGTTTTCCTTTTTTGGGGGGGACCGAGCTAAGGTAGTTTGGGTAGGAAAGGACAACACCTAGAAGTGCAGAATGAGGATTTCGAGCCCTGGCCTGATCCCTGTGTCATAACCACTCATTAACCATCGGGTTGTGTATATTCCAGTCTCCACTCCAGGCTCCTCTCTCCCTCTCTCTGTCTCTCTCTGATTTTTTAAATTGTTTTTTGCTTGGTGACAACCGCCCTGAGCTTCCTGCTAACAGCCTGTCTCTCTCTCTCTCCGGTGTATTTCTACATTCTGTCTCTCCCCTGGCAGGTATGCTCAACCACCCACCTATTCCCATCACCGAGCTGGCCGAACACACTGAGCTGCTCAAAGCCAATGACAACCTCAATCTGGCTCAGGAATATGAGGTAAGAGTTATCCTTCTCCAGGAAGAAAGCACTTCTTACTTTATTTTCTGGCTATGTGAACGTTTTAAGATATGGAACACCTGCTTTAGCATTTTCAGACACCTAGAAATCGGGAAATGCTTGTTAGAGCTGGGTGGGTAATAGGGAACCTTTTAAAAAAATGAGATAGTTTTGAGGAAGGATTTTTATAATAATGTCACAAAATGCTGTAAGGAGTAAGTGGCTGCTGTCCCCTCAACCAACTCTAAAAATCTGTTATGTAAATTATGATGTCATGTGGAATAACACCTTTTCTGGATAATTAAATTAAAATTGTCACAATAAAAACAACTAATAGAAACAGTGGGAAATAAGTTCTGTTGCAGCTTTTTGAAGGAATGTGTGGGAAGTTCTCTAATGAGTATCCCTTTTCGAAAATGAAATTAGAATAGTTGATTTTTTTAAAGGTATCCAATGAATTTAATTCTTATGCTTTATTTTCCCAGAAATCTGGTTATTTATTTCAGTGTTAAATGTAAAGAACAGATAGCACCTAGATACTGACTGTAGGCTTATCTGCAACCCCAACCAATAGGAAGTATTCTTTAAAATATGCCACATTGATGCTACCCAGGACTGGAAAGAACACTGATCTAGATAAATTAAGCTGCATTTACTGAAGTTTAATTTATTAATTGGATGTAAGATTCTCCCCATAGATTCAGTCAAGGGGGGGTCTCTGCTAAAAGTTAGGTTGGTAACGGCAGTCCAAAGATGTTAGGCAACATCTGTCGCATTTAATGTCAGGCATGCTGTCTTAATTATGAGACCCAGGGTTATAAATGAGCCAGCTGCTGATTATAAACCAGAGTTGCTGAATCAGCCATCATTTGCATAATGCAATATCTGATTTCTCCGGCCCTAAATCAAAGAATTGAATAAAAAAATCCCAGATGAAATAGATGCAGGGAAGAGATTAGTGGGAATTGAATGTGGACACAAGCACTACAACAGCGGTTGAATGTGCAGATAGTTGAAAACAGATCCTGACTACAGAGTTCTCTAATGCAGACATGCGATGCACAGCAAGACCCAGAGTTTTTCTTGAAGAAAGTGCTGCTTTTTATCTCCTTGGGCAGTAGCTTAAAAAAACACCTGGGCACTGCAGGCTTCTGAAATATAGTTAGCATTGAGCATCTATGGGGGAGACACCCCAGCACTGCGCCAGAATTATAATCACTTGGCTTGCAATTCTTTAACGTGTCCTGAGCAGTAAACGGTCAAATTAAAAGATTAGCTTTTGATTAATTGCCTCTTTCAAGAACTTTCCACAGGCAAGCAGTGGCTGTGGAGTCTTGTGTGACTGAGTGGCTGTAGTGTGGAATAAGAGTCTTTGACTGCTGTAGAGCTTGGTAGAGTTATGTGGGCTGCAATGTGGATTAGAAGGGGAAAGGTGCAGAACTTGAAAACTGGCTTGGAAGCTGTAATCCTATGAATTCAGCATAGTGTGAACCTCTAAGCAGATTCTGTAATTTAACAACTGCAAGCAAGGTTATTTTATTGATTTACACATTCTTCTTAAGCTTTTATTTAACATTTGCTTCACCTCATCAAGCGCATTCATGATGTTCATATGTACTGCATATCAAGCACACCCTGTATAAAGCTCTCTGTGTAGCTATAGAGGGGCTTTTCTTTTGATTTACTGGTGGGAAAATTGCTTAGTGTAATGTAGCAAGCCAGGTTGCATGTTATATTGCCAAGAGATTTGAAGAGGCTTTTGATATTTATTACAATATGTACAGTATATACTATGTTGCAGACTCATTTCTCAAAGGAGTAATGATCAATCTTTAAAGCCTTGTCTTGATCTTTATTTTTTTTATTATTAAGTCATTCATCCCAGTGAAGATGGAATATTTATTTTTATCATCAGCACTGGATATGGACATTAATGACCTCATGACTGTTTTTATAAAACAAACCGTTGCCCCTGGGTGGCAGTAAAGGGGCTCCTCTGAGCACCAGGTGAGCTTCATTTCCCACCTGTCTGTGCCCACTAGCTGCCAGTAACTGGAATTTCCCAGGCAGTGGCACTCAATTATGCCTTTTGAGTATATATGTTATTATTATTTTTAAGTCAAGTAGTAGATTTTACACTTCTTATATACTGCAGAATGTGAGAGAAATAGATGGTGAGAGAGCTGATTTTGTACAGGGTTCAGGGGGTTAAAATGCAGGGTGAAGTTTCTTGGAAATGACATCTCTCAAGGAGACCTGCCAAGAGCGAATCGAAAGCTGTTTCTCTGGGCCATTAGACACAAACTACAGCAAGCACACGGCACATGATCTTGGTACTAACGAGGAAACTTAGTAATCAGTAGGTTTTTAAATGTAAGAGAGGCTGTTCTAGGACAGCGGTTCTCAGCACTGGTCCTGAAGTACAGTACCAGGCAGTGAGGAAAGAGAGAAATTGGTCAGGAAAAGAGCCTCTGAAAATATGAAGGCAGCCCTCTGTTTTAGAAACCCAGATCAGTCCCCAGAAAACTGGTTGGAAACTGCAGCTCCATGTTGGACAGCCATCTGTGCGAGTCCTGTCTTAAAAGGGTACCAATAAGCTTGGTAAAGGTCATTGCACTTATTTGTGACTAAAGATATTCAACATTGAAGGAAACTTTCCATTTCAGATTAAATCTAAGTTTTCTGTGTTCATTTTTCAAACGAAAGACCAAAGAAAAAATAAAATATCATAACTCTAGGTTAAAGTGATCCAATTAAGTAAGAAGCTCAAATAAAAATTAAAAAAAGAAATCTAAGAGATTCAGTTGGAAAAATCCTACGTAACAGGGCGGTAATAGTAACAGGCCAAGGCTGACAATTGTTAATGACCCATGACCCTGGGTGTGCAGTTTATCAGGCAGACTGGGTGGCCTCCTCTGATTCATAACTTGAAGTTCTTATGTTGTATCCCAGAAACAGGGTCTGAAATGTGGAAATTGCATGTGAAAGAGTGATAAGCAGTCTGCAAGAGGCTTCTAAACTGACTGAACAGGGAAAAACAGGCATGGAGGACATCACACTATTATTTCACATTATTTTAGAAGGTGACACTGGGGAAACTTAATATATGAGACACTATTTCACCTCCCTGTGTCTGTACTTTTTGCATAGGCAAAATGTAAAGGCATCCTTCAGGCAAGTAAGAGGAGCTCCTGTGCCTGAAAGTCAGCACAGAATCATAATGGAATACTAAATTACACTGACATGGGAATAGAATATGTATTTGCAATTCTCATATTCAGAATGCAACAGCATTTGTCATGGCAGTGAGAGCCTGGCACTTTTTATGCACTGTTCTTGGGATGAGGGAGCTACCACCTTCATCAATATTATGATTGCTGTTATTCACTGTCCAAAATAATAATCCTGAAAAGCTGATGCACTTCATTTTCCATTCAAGTGTGTACTGAGCAGTTCTAATTCTTTGAGTCTGACAGTGTATTTCATGTACTGTATTGGTGCTGTTTCTTTTTCATTTTGAAGAGATGTGATGTGGCTAGAAACCTGTGTGGAGCTTAATTCAATCAATGATCAGTTCATTTAAGTCTTAGTTTACATCTAACCAAAGAAAGCTCTGGATATTTAGGGCCAGTTTATGTTTATAAAGTGCTTTGAATATTCAATACCATAAATTAAATATAGTTACTTTCCCCCTCCATTTGCCTATAGACCTCAATGTACTCAGCTCCTTCGTACAGCATCCTTAAATGTACAGTAAGTTACACATAAAGGGAAAACATATCTGAACTTATTTTATCGAACTACTGAAAGCATTGAAAATCTCTGTGCTACTCTATTCTCTCTTGAAGGTAATAGTTAACCACAGCCAAAATACATGTTTCAAACAAAACTGTTAATGTTATTATAGTGCTGACCACTGTGATAACAATGTTGAAACCTGTTGGCACCATGTTTTATTCACGGTTGAAGAAAGTGCACAGATAGAAAAATCTTAAATTACATAGTGACAGATTTTGTTTTGGTAAACAACAGCAAAGGAGTGATGTGACTGAACTTTTACATGTATTTTTACACAAATAAATGTATTTCAAATTAATTTCATGAAACAGAAAGTTGTTAAGCCTAGATTCTGCTCAGGGGAACTATAAATTCAATTAACTGTAAATGTGTTTGTCACTTCTCTCTAACTCCAGCTTGGTGGTTTTATTGAATGAATTATTGGATGATTAATTATCACACACAGATTGATTAATAGCCTTTTCACATAAAAAAACGTATGTTTCTTATATAGTTAACAAATGTACTTAAGAGCTGTATGGCAATTTAATTACGATTAACTGAAGACATTTTCAGAAATGTAAAGAACATTTTTCAGTGAAAGATTAAACATTGAACATCCGTGGTCAGTGTTGAAAATGCTACCAGCTGAGAACAAAGATAAATCAAATCTCACGACTGTAGATGGTCTGTTCCAGTTTCATAATTCAGCAACAGCTGACCTGAAGAACTTACAGAGTATCAGAACAGTCACCTTTACCATTCTTTTTTTCCTGAAATAGGCGTTGAAAAATATGAGATCAGGTTTTGTTTAATAATATTAGCAAAAATACTATTTATATATGTTAAGCTAGTTCAGGTGGACAATACACATTTTTGCTTTTATTGTGGAAAAACTGGCTAGTTTAAAAAATGAGCAAGTTGTCAGATACCAACTAATATTCAGTGAAGTTTTTGATTTCTTTAGGATAGATTACAAATATAATTAAAGTAATGGGTTTATTCAATTCATAGCAGACCTGGACCAGACTGTAATCATAGCAATCAGGGTGAGAAGTTAGATCATAATCTGTCTATGGTTACTCTAAGAATAGATTGGATTTTTATCTTGCCATTAACATTTAAGTAAAAATTAGTTTAAAATAAGGGATGAGCAGAATGGAGTCGTCTCTGTGTTTCTGTCTCTTTAGGATGTTTTTAGTTGCAGCCATTGTTAGGTGGAGAATTTCAGTAAGAAATGACAGTTTTGAGAAACAGGAAGGATGGTGCTTCTTCAAAGCTGTAAATACACTTGCACCTTTCATAAACCTCATGACACTTTACCATCTTTAATATGATTGAAAACTGAGAAAGATAAACTCAAAAGAATATACAACATGAGGTGCATTGCAATAAACTGATTAGATTGTCTACATTTCGATTTAAGACCAGATGACAGCTTTACGGTGTTCTGGGGCCATGAAGCTTTATTAATTCTGCTCTCACTGTAGCTGATGCGCAGCTCCGTCTGGTTTGGTACCTGTGGCGCTCTGTCAGACCTCCTGAGGTTCATTTATCTTGTGATCTCAACAGAACGCATTTGGAAATGTCACCATATTGAGATGCTTTGTCCCTTGATCTCTACCAACGAGACTGTTCTTCTTTCTGTCCTAAATGACCTAATATGAAATATATTGTTTTAAAAATGTACTCTGCAATGAACCAGGCTCACAACAGACACAAATGAAAATCCTATGAATGTCGATTTTGGAAAAGAAATGTGACGTAGTGGTTTACACAGAAAGTGTAACAAAATACTCTGCAATGTCTTTGAGTCTATTTTCAAGGATACTTGAAGAAATGGGTAGATAAAGTCCTCAGATCAGTAACCATAAAACATTGAGCTTCCTTTCATTTATAAACGTTCCTATGGTATAACTTTTGATAGTGTATTTGTGCTCCAATTTAGAGGTGGATTCATTTTAATTGTTATGCAGTATTAGTAGTAGACGTATTAGTTAAGCAGCAGTAGGACCCTCTGCGATCCCAAGTCCAAACCAGTAAAGGTGCAAATTTCTGGGACAAGATCCTGGCATTGTAAGTTGGAATCCGAGTCACATCACTTTGCTGACAGTGAATGGGATTCTGGTGGTGTACTACTGTTCCAGCACCACCAGTATAGGGTGGAGATAATTTGACAAGGCCCTCATGACTTCCAGCAAAACAGCAACTCTGTCCTGCAGCTTTCGTTTGGCAGAAAACCACCTGTAGGAGCCAGTCTACACTTCTGAATTCAGAACACATCGCTGAGTGTCTACACATTAATAACACAATTAACAATTTCAAAAATAAAATCCGTGATTCTAAATTCAAGACACTTTCCATTCCTGAACTAATAAAAAACAATATAAATATATTCAAACTTTTCAGCAGAAGTGAAAGTATTCATGAGGGGTCAGAATATTGCTAAATAGATCTTGGGGTCCAGAAAGGTGCCACATCCATGGGCCTCTGTCGTGGTGACAGAGGCAGAGCTCTTAAAATTGACAACTTTCTTGTATTTTTGTTGTTGCCATTTGACCAAACTTTACCCCAGCAATTCCAGACAACTAGGTACCATGAACAAACAAATGGAAGATTGTACAAACTCCACCCCACTTGATAGGGATATTCTGCAACAGAGTGGTTTCTTTTTGAAAGGGCTGGTAAAAAATCAGAAAGCAGCCTGATTTGTTCTTATGCAAAGAAGCGATGGAATAGAGAGACTGACCAACTGCTCAGTGGTTTTTATTCTTAATATAAATTTTAAACACTTGTAGGTTTGAAGAGTAGTATATTTTTCAAAAGTCTCATTTGCCTGTCTGTGCTTCCAGTCTATCGATCCTGGGCAGCAGTTCACATGGGAACACTCCAACCTTGAAGTCAACAAGCCCAAGAACCGCTACGCCAACGTGATCGCTTACGACCACTCGCGCGTCATCCTGGCTCCCATTGAAGGTGAGTGAACAGAAGGCAATAAGATAGGGAGGTAGTTACAGACCTTGGTGGTGCATTACTCAGTGTTGGAAAAGAGCCCAAGAAACTGAATAATCTTATTTTCATTTTAATGTTTTATTTATATTCCCTTTGCTAAGAGCAGAGTTTTAAACAGAAAACAGTTTAACACAGGGTTCTTTATCATGAGCTGTATTTTAAAAATGAAAAAATGATTTTTTTATACTATGACTAAAGTTTTCCAGCTCATAATAGCAGAAAAAGAAAGACAATTCACAGAAGGCATATCATTCATACATTAGTCTGCTCATTTTACACAGGAATGATTTCACAATTAGAAACTGCAACGGTGACTGTTCGACTAGGTGTGAATAAATAGAAAGGACTGTAAAATATGAGATCTGATTTAATGTAATTTTCTTCCTCTTGATTGCTGTTTTGCAGACATTCTTTGAAAGCATTTAGCTGTCTAATTACTATTCCATTGGTTAATGAGTCTCACAATTTAATTTCACCAGTTTGGAGGCAGCGCAATGACAGTTACAGAAAGTTTGGTTCAGTAGGAATGAATTGAATGTTAGGTTTACGTGTGCACTCAACTTTTAATGATGTACAACCATTGGTTTGTATGGTTTATATAAAGAACAAGGTTTAAAATTAAGGAACTTCCATAAATTCTGTGACTCCTGATCAAGAAGATTCCTTGGCTTTGCATAACAGATGGAAAATGGGAAATAGGTCTGTCTCAGAAGTGGTCTCTCATAGTGACAGTTTTTAAATTTCTTTATGATGTGTTCTATGTATTAGACAGCGTATTGTTTTGTTTATAACATCCCATCAATGCTGGGAAAAGAAAATACACTATTCTCTTGGAAAGGGTTTGTGGACACATTTTCCCCCAAACCTAGGGAAATGCAAAGGGAGATGATAATGTAATTTATAAATAGATGACAACTACCCACAAATTGGCAGATTTGAAGGGGACATACAGTCAATATGTATACTATTTGTAGTAGCCAATTGACCCAAAGACATTGTCCATCAAATGGTTGGGCAGCTTATTTGTGACTCAATCTTTTGTGTACAAGTTAATTTGGCTAAATAGGATCTTTCCAAAACAGAGTTTTCATAATAGAAACATCCCTAACCTTGTAATTTTGTTTACATTTGTGCTGCTCTGTAGCAGAAAGTGTTTAGTAAAATAGTGTAGCCATACAGTGGCTCCGTCAAAGGGTTTGATACTGTGTAATTAGATCTTGAGGGAACAATAAAACAAGTGATTGCTGTCCCCAGTCTCCCCCTTTTCCATCCTCTAGTCTTGTGCAGAGGCTACTTTTCCCGTGATTTATTGGACTGGTTGTCTGATCTACACCATCAGAAAGAAAGATATAGTCTGGCGAAAGCGGCTTGCAGGCTCTTCAGCTGATTTACTCCAAGGCCTGAGTAATTCCATCTTGTAGCCCATTCCAAGAAATCTCTAAATCACAGCCTTCTCCTGCCACAGCCAGGGCTCAGGATGGCTGTTGGCTTTCAGGGGATCATTCCTGTGATGGATGTAGGCCACAGGCCTCGGTGTGATTTTACTGGACAAGAGAGAAATCAGCTGAAGCTGCCTGTGCGGCTGTCATCAGCCAGCCACCCACAAGCCTGCAAAACAGGAACGAGCAGAAACCATTCTGCACTGCAGATGGTGCCACAGCTGAAGACCGAATGTTGGGGAGCTGAGTGATGCCACAGCTTATTTGTTAAACCCCTTGTTTGTTAAGGAGTGCAGCTCATTTTGACACTCATTGAGACGATCAAGTTTAATGGAACTGAGAAGGTGTAGATAGATAATGCCTTTGAGCTGTAGTGATAATACAAGAGCTTTTACAAGCCACACACATTTTTAAGTGTGTAATTTTACAAGGTTTTTTTTGTTTTTCAATGTCAGGTGTGTTTTAGAACTTTTTAAAAAGCTAAGATATGTTTTAAGGACAATTTTAGAACTTAAAACAAATATATGAAGTAAAGATCTGTTGAATTTTTTAATACAAGTTATTTTATGTGTCGTAATAGTTGAGCTCAAATAAAAGTGACAGTCAGCATAATGCTTGCGTTTGGTTCATATTGAACAACTACCCGCTTTTAAAGTATTTTGATCAGTACTTCTCTATGGGTTTTAATTAAGTAATGTTCCAGGTGTATTTTTGTTCTTTGATAAATTCATATAATACGTTTTATCCAGGGCTTGAACTTTTCAGGTTTTAGTTGTGATCAAGTGATTTCTCATTAAACTTGTTTTGACCTAATTCTGTTATTTTAATGTAATTCCAAAAAGATGTTAATTACTAAACAGGGTCATTTGACTTAACCCCTGTATCTTACTTAAGCTTCTGATTCTGTTTCACCGTATGTTTAATTCAAACTTGGAGGTAATGAAATTAATTGTGCATTGCTGTTTGGATAATTGGCCACATTTCTAACATTATTTGTACCCACTAGTTTAACACGTAATATCCTAATAAATCATTTTTGACTTAAAATACTTAATATGTGTGTGAAGTGCATATAAATCACCAATCCACCATTTCACGTTTACATTTTTGAAGGAAAAACGCTCGGAGTAAAATAGCTCTGCTCTTAAAGGTTGTAAAAGAAAAATCGGTTACTGATAATGGCTTAAAAGGATGGAAACAGAAAAACTTCATGGTAATTACTGTATTACTGTGGCAAATTTTCCATAGTTCAGCATCCCTCAGCCTTTACCTATAAATGAGCACTTTCTTTGGATGAGCTGGATCAGTACAATTCCTCATGTGGACAAGCTCACGCGTTGAAAAACAAACAATGAGCTGCTACACGTACCAGGCGCTGCAAGTGTTTCACGAACAAACCAGTGGTCAGTTAATGAAACCTTTGTAAGTTCAAAACAAACATTTCATTTAAATCTAAAAAATTCTGCATTAGAAGCTGTAGTTTGTAATTGGCTGAAAATACTCACTGAAATACATATACAGAACATGCACAATATATTTATCTGTATTTAGCTAGGTTATCTAGACCAGTTTCTTGGTCTACTTTTGAAAATAGATGTCATTCTACGTTTTGTCTGCCAGGCATCGCCGGGAGCGACTACATCAATGCCAACTACATAGATGGATACCGCAAGCAGAATGCTTACATCGCTACCCAGGGTACCCTGCCAGAGACCTTCGGAGACTTCTGGAGGATGGTTTGGGAGCAGAGGTCTGCCACCATAGTTATGATGACCAGGCTAGAGGAGAAGTCAAGGGTAAGACTGTGAACAGAGAACCTGGCTGTAGTGGCTAATAAGGGATCAAGAGGTTATCATTCTAATTAGTTAATTACATTTCTGTGGCCCCTATGCTCCTGATGGATCCCAACTTGCTTTGCATATAGGAGGGGGCCTCACTGTATCCACCACTGAAGTAGAACTGCCTGGGTAACAGTGGACTTTAGCTAGCACACTGACGTTAATACCCCTATTATTACGAAAAGTGTCTTTTGGGACGTTTAAGAACTACATAGCGTTGGATTTACAGTCTCAACCAAAGGATGGGACCTGGGACAGTGTCATCTGGTCACCATACTGGGGTTTCACTGCTTTTCGGAAATTCTGCTTCAGAGACAAGAGTGCCACCTACTGGTCGATCAACACTATGTAAAGAGGTTACACAGAACATTCAGACTTAATTAATTAATAATAAATGCTTACACTTATAGAGCGCTTTTCTGGACACTGCTCAAAGCGCTTTACATGTAATGGGGACTCCCCTCCACCACCAGTGTGCAGCCCCACCTGGATGATGCTTTCGACTAAGTTCTACCTAGAATGCATGAGATTAAAATAAAACTACATACAAAAACAGATTTGTGTCTTGGCTTCACGGGTACGTTTGTCCATTTACTTCCCAGTGCTGCAAGTGTTAATACCCATTACTACCCATCAAGCCAGACTTCTGAATTTCCATCAAATGGTTGTTAATAAAGCCCATTTGAGATTTTGCATGTAAGAAAAAAACATTTTCTCACCAGTGCCTGGAACCCAAACTGTGATGTGGCTCAGAAGAGAATTTTATGGAAAATAAAAGACTGAAGGGCTGGGGGTGGGTGGTGCTGTTTTAAGACGGCTTTACTATCAATGCAGCGTTTTCTCCAGGTGTTCACTTGAGTGGATTTTTTTGTCCTCCAAGGAGTAGAGTTTAATGGACAGCTGGAGTACTGTTTTACTGAGTTTTTTGCCTATAGACATTGCAGTGCTTCAGAGGAATATGGAGACTTTTTCAGTGGAGTGCATTAAGAGGTTGTCACAAATAATCAGGGTGATGGGCTAGACCGAACGAGAACGAATGGCAAACAGTAAGCCTGTGCAGCCCAGTAATACCTGTCATCTTCAATCACTGCAAAGACAAGTGACACCAGCCCATACATATTGAAAGGATCTTAACTTTGTGGCTTTCTGGGTTTTCGCCTCTCAGGTATGTTTGAAGGGGACCTCTCACTGCTTGAAGGAAAATATTTTGCCAGTGTGATGAATAGCTCTATCAGTCAGGGATTTCAATTGACATTCATATTAGTATTTTTGGTGGTTATGTCAAGATTGCGAATTCTTCTTTTTTAGGTGTTGCAAATTCAGGACAAATTTTTAGGTGTGGCAAATTTCTTTTCTCATGATCTACTGTACAAAAACAACAAAAGTGTCATTGATGAAATTCACAGTTTTGGAAAATGCTAGAGACGGTAGCCTGACTACCATGTTTAGGAATTCCTTGTGCAGAAATACGTTTTTGTATTTTTGTATTAGAAAAATAAATTGTTTTTGAATAAAATTAATTCTGTAGGTAATGGGTGATGTATACAATATTCACAGATGTGTGAATATAAATCTGCTTGGAGAAAAGAAGATCCAAAATAAGTTTCTGACTTCTCATAGAATCATCAGAACTGCATTTCTCCGGTCCTAATCACATGCCTTCAATTTCACATCATGTTGTTCTTAGTGCTATTAAGGAATGGAGGTCCAGGACGGTGTTTGACAGTAACCAATTTTGTTTCCAGATAAAGTGCGACCAGTACTGGCCCAGCCGAGGGACAGAAACTTATGGCATGATCCAGGTGACGCTGCTGGACACGATTGAGCTGGCCACGTTCTGCGTGCGCACCTTCTCCCTGCACAAGGTAGGGCCGCAGACTAGACCCGGGTTTCTTTCGGTGGTTCCTGAGCAGTGTGAGCAACTGTCCGGGATCATACTCGCAAGCGTTCCCCTTAGCTTCGTGGTGCCACGTTTGTGTTGAGATCTTAGGCCTTCCGAGGTCATGCTTTTTCACAGACAAACACAACGCAGCTCTGCTGGGGGCTTCAACTCTCATACCATCTAAAAACTACACAGTAGTGTTTTCAGTAAAAATCTTATCACAGTACAAATGTACTGTTCAAAACTTCTGTTTTGAAGTTTGAGCTTTTTTCCCAAGCAAAGTATAATTCAGTGGATTTTAACAGAAAAAAAATAAATAATTTGTGTGATACCAGAATCACACTCTAGACAAACTGATGGCCATTTGATAAAGGAGGCACTAGCCACTGGTTTTCTCAGAGGATGTCTAAACATATTGTTTTATCTCAATATACAAAGAACATCTTTGCAGAATCTGGAAACATCTGGAAAATTATGCATGACTAGAGCAGTTTGCTGTTTCATGTTGTAATTATTTTGTTTGATTTTGCAAACCATCTTTTCTGTCAGAAACATTTGCACTGACTTGCACTATTGGGGCCACAATTTTTTTTTCTCGGGACATCTATTGAAAGGTTATAGATTTCCTCTAAAGGTTATAGAACTTTTCCTTTCAACTGTTTGAATTTTGTTAGGTTTATTTTTTTATTTTCTCTTTTATTTAAGAGTATAAGTCAACTAAGAACAAATTGTTATTTACAGTAATAATGTGGAGAACAATTTATCCTGCAACACATTTACTGGAGCAATATCAATCATTAACTCAATCTTTTATTTGCTATAGTGCCCTTCACAGCAGAGTGCTTTACAGATTTGTATTGCAGTTAGTGATATAACAACATTATGACCATGTGGGCTTGGAGGAAAGTACTACAAAATCTCCAGTGGGGGAACATATCCTTCTGGGGGTCCCAGGGCTGAGGGTTTCCCCTCCTCCAGGCAATCAGTTTGTGACACAATAATCATAATGAATCCAGGGTATTAAACGAGTGACATATCTTAGGAGTAGTTAGAGCTCTTTACCTGTGGCCAAAGGGGGGTGGGTTTATTTCCCCTTAATAAAGGAAGATGTGGTTTGTTGTTTGCGGGCTTTGCAAAAGTATCAGCAGGCACATTAGAGCTCATTAATTCATCATTAAGAATAAAGCATAAATGTACCTGCAAGATTTTTCATATTGTAAGATGTTTGTGTCTGAAGCATATTAATATTTTATCTTATGTTTTTGTTGTTTCTCAAAATTGTATTGCTTATTAGCAGACAGAAATGTCGAAGAAGGTTAATATAGAGGAGTCCAGTGACCTTGAGAACACTGCAGTCTTGCAGGGCACTGTAACATGTACAGCACATGCCCAGAAAGAAGACAGGGAGGTTATTGTGCAGAGAGGGTGGATTGTGTTTTCTCAGGAGATTCTCCAACATCAAATTATTATTATTTTTATTCTGTATACTCAGTCCATCATCTTTTAATGTCTAACTACCAGAGAAAGGCACTTAGCTAAGCTAGCGGAAGAAACTGCTGCACATAAAAGTGGTCCAGTATGTCTCTCACCAGCGGTCAAGCAAAAACATACCATCTGAAAAGATGCCTTGCAACAATTCTGAATGCATTAAGTTCTAAGTCAAATTACAGCTCTTCCAAATCATAACTACTGATTTAGTAAAGTAGTGGACTGAGGCAACATAACCACCACTAACGGTTACGTCCATAAAAATGGAGTGGTTGTCTGGGTGTTTTTAGCGCTTGTTAAGCTTTGACACTTCTTTGATCCTTAAATTTACACTCTTCTGTTATTTTACACTGAAATTAGCACAGTCTGTCTGTTTCTGTTTATCTCCATTGACTTTTTTATGGTTACTTAAAGCTAGATCCCTTATTATTTCTGGTGAAACGCCCAGTTATTGTAAAGTGGAGCTTTCAGAAATCGCTGCATAAATCTAGAACATACATCAGTGTCTTGCCACAAAGACAAAATAAAAGTGTGTTGCTTTTTGTGTCAGATCAGGAGAGGTAATGCTAAAATGATTTGAAGTTCTACTGTGTCAGTATTTAAAAAAAAAGGTTATAGCAGTGCTTATAGTAGGAAACCTTCCTGAAGTAATCACCTTTACAGTCCTCTTTTGAATGCCTTTTGTCTGGAACAAAGAAGGTGAATAAGGCAATTAAAGTCCTGAAAGGCAAAAAATACGTCACCTCAGATGGCCAACTAAATTCTGTGATGCATAAGCCTATGTAAGCAGTTTGAGACAATGTGTTTTTATCTCAGTAGCCTGGTCAATTTCAGAGGTTTAAAGTTTTAAACAGGAAAGGTATTTGCAGATGTCTTTTTTTTCACCACCTTGTTTTGGGCAGGAGGCCCCACAACTCGTGGAACAGTACTGATTAAGTCTAAAACAAGCTTGTACTTTTGACAAAATAGGAAACACAAATATCAGTGAATACCCAAATAATTGAAGCCCCTGGGACATTTCAGAGGAGCTCTCTGATGGAAGTAGCGTGCTTTTGCATCATAAGAAGAGGTACAAAGCTACTAAGTTCTATCCACACAGTCCTTTGAATTTTCTGTAACATCTTAAGTCGCCATTTCTCCTTGTTAGATTTCATCTGGAAATGCACAGAATTCTTTACAGAGCAAAATCTCAGAAGAAGCAATTAACCTAAAAAAAACATTTAAAAGTTTGAACTTAAAGTCAGTAGAGTCCGTGGCTCACTGTAAGTGTTTATCAAATGCCATGACACCTTACCCATTTGACCTTCAGGCAGGAAAAAATAAATTGTATGACAATTCCCTAAAATCCGGCGTCTGACAAACTGGTGACAAAAACACTGTTGTGTCATTAAGATGCACATCAAACGGCAGACTAGTTAGAATGAGAAGTGAAACTGCTATAAAAGAACACAAGTGCCCATAAACTTGAAACTAGGTCAGTTTACTTTTAATTACAAGGTTTATTTATTCATTTATTCCAAAGCTCTCTTTTATCAGGAATGAAATAATGTACATTGAAATGCAAAATCTCCCTTTAAAGAGCTTCAAGGAATTAGGCGAAACCAGAGGGCAGGACAATATGATTTGGGCTATAGATGCTGTATTCTGTACAAAACAATTCAAAACATTCACAGTGCTTCATTCAAACCTTCAGTGCCTTACTTTTGCTTATTACAGTCCAGTGGAAATGTCTGTGGTTTTGCCAAATTGATTCATAGCTGAATAGTATATTGGATATTTTTCACAAGGGGGGTTGCAGAATGCCAGCAGTGACAATCCATTGTCCTACAAAGCATCAGATACCTAATATTCATAATTCTGTTAGACTGGCTACCAGTCAAGGGCCATATCCAGCAGTCCTCCTCAATCTCAGGAGATCTCAAATCCCCTGTTATTTCTAAACTACCATGCATTGCAATTTACTGAGTATCCCAGTAATTAAATCTATTTCCAGAGAAATCTTTGTGATTAGTCTGTCCCTTTTGTAGTGAAATCTGTCATCCAGGCAGAATATATGCATAGGAAGATTGTTGTTCTAAACGGTGACCTCAGTTACACATTTGGAAAGTATAGAAAGGAAAGAATATATCAGTTTGCAAATCTATGTATATTTGGAAAGCAAGCCCCATGGAGATGGACTGGCAGATGTTCTCCTTCAATGTATCTTTTAGTTTTTCTTTTGACATTTATCCTGCCTCTCTGGGTGCTACGACATTGCAATCTGACCTTTTTCCTTCTGCATTAATTTTCCTCATTTCGAATTCTGTTTATTTCCTGCCTCAGCATTTTCTAGCATTTGCTATTTTTTTTTAAATTGGTAACACAGCCACACTGGTTTATGATATGTTTATAGAACTGTTCAGTTCACAAAAAAGTGATAATTATTGAGTTGCGGACGTTTGTGTGTTTTACTTTATTTGTGCAAGAGAGAGTGTAGCCTGGGGTCAAGCCCGTCACTTCCTGATTTGCTGCTCCTGGCGTGTTTTACAGAATGGCTCCAGCGAAAAGCGGGAGGTTCGACAGTTCCAGTTCACAGCGTGGCCAGATCACGGGGTACCAGAGTACCCCACCCCTTTCCTGGCTTTCCTGCGCCGGGTGAAAACCTGCAACCCCCCAGACGCAGGGCCCATCATCGTCCACTGCAGGTGAGTGGGGGGACCTGGGGCAGCGACCCACAGGCAGGACACCGCGGGAAATTCAGTTCCTGTCGAGACTTTCAGGATGACTTCAGCTGCTAGATCTTCTGCAACTTACTAGCCCCAAATTAGGAAGCTAATTTTCCTTTATTATTAAGTGCAAATATATTACTCCCTGCTTTCCCTACCTACATCTTCTTTTTATAGGTTGGTATCTTCAGACAATAACTTTTAGAAGAGGGGAGTCATTTATTTTTCTGTAGAGAGAAAAAAAAATCATGTTCTGACTTACATTTTCTTCTTGTTTTACACTAAAATACATTGAACAAATAGAAGTATTCTACTTGTGCTGGTGTTTGTTATTCTCTTCGGGCTTGGTAGTTTTTTATCTGCCCGGCACTCATGTGGTTCAGGCACATGGCAGACCGAGCTGGGACTCGGGGAAGGTGCTGTTCTCCGGACATGCGGTGTCCTGACTCACTGGGGCTGCCCTTGTGTGTTGGCACAGTGCTGGTGTCGGCCGCACAGGCTGTTTCATCGTCATCGACGCCATGCTAGAGCGGATCAAGCATGAGAAGACGGTGGACATTTACGGCCACGTGACCCTGATGAGATCACAGAGGAACTACATGGTGCAGACAGAGGACCAGTACAGCTTCATTCATGACGCCCTCCTGGAAGCCGTGGCTTGTGGGAACACGGAAGTCGCGGCTCGCAGTCTCTACACCTACATTCAGAAACTTTCACAAATCGAAACAGGAGAGCATGTTACTGGCATGGAGCTGGAATTCAAGGTAATATGGTCAAGAGAGATACACGTTTTCCAGTCCAGTGTCCATTGCATATCAGTATAGGACTCCTGCACTGTCCAGCTTTTTGACTGGACACAGGTGTTCTAGGGTCTGAATAATTAGACACTTTGTAAGAGTGACTCATACAACCCAGTAGGGAGGAAAATATAAAGAAAAATATCCACAAACTCAAAATATTTCTATGAATAAAAACACTTTTAAACTAAACTTTTTACATTTACTTAAGAGTATTTCTCTTTATTTTGTGACTGCATTCTAATGCAAAATATAATTTCACTGAAATTGTATACACAGTGTAAAAGCATATATTCTCATTAATAAGGAGAAGTCCATACGTTTACAGTCCCTTTTCCAAAACTGTATTCAAATGTAACTGAATTATGCCAAAAGCATTTAGATCTGCTTTCTTGGGATTCATTAATATTTTTGGATCACAAAATCATTTTTGGTTTCAGTCTCTAAATTTTGACATATGTATAAATACAGTGGAATTACTGGGTGAAAAAATAATGGTATTGCTTTTCTTTGTGCCAATGAAAGTCAAGTTCAACAACAGTTTTTTTAGAATATTTTGGTTTGAAGTGGGGGCTGGTTTCTCTCTTCAAAACAGTAAAGAAATATGCAGTAGTATGCAATATGCAGGAGAAATTTTCATAATAGCCTGTCATTGATTTCTGTTTAATTCCTAAGTGAGATGGATGCAAAATTCCAATATAGGAGTTTTAAAAAGAAAATGTGTTAAGGTTGGAAGGCATCAGTATGACCTAGTTTCTGGCCACAGAGGAGTACAATCCAGGTCGATGATGTGGCAGGTAAAGAGAGGCTTGTGCCAGAGTTTACAGAATTTGTTTAATGTAGTTCCAGGTATTCCTGTGAAACTAAATCAAAAGAGATCCAGTGAGGTGGAATCAGTCCAGCTACATGCTCTGCTTATACTTGGAAAGAACACTACACTCCACTGAGGCCTAATATGGAAATGAAACACACAAAAAGGGGTGGTTAATACAGGTCTTGCTCAATAGCGTAGAACAGACAATGAAAGGAGACCATTTGTTCAGACTGCTGACCTAAAAACAGCTTTAACGTCTTGATAGCCAAGAGTTGTCTGAATGGACCTTGATTGTCATTGTTCCATGTTGATATTTTTTTAGATTTCAGCCACAAAATAAGTATCCTGTTTTCATTTTAAAATCTGGATGTCTTTAGGTTTTGTTTGCTGAACGTTTCTGTTTAAAAAAATGGGAACTCCTATATATATATTCTATTTTTAACCTGCTATTAAAAGTCAATATTTGGAATCATTCAAAAATAAACTATTAATGAAACTAGGGTTGGGGAAATGAGGATGAGGATTGAGGATGAGGATTGTGCTCAGAGGCATCCACTGCTTTTCAAACTTCACATGCTGTCCATAGGGCATTTGATGTGAGAGAGAGATTGATTGACAAAAGTACAAGTGCCCAAGTTCCTAATAAGTCACTGTTACAAATCAAGCCAAAGATAACCTAGTTAACCACAGCCACTCCAGAATGAGTTCCTTGTTCATGTTCATTTAAGTATAATTCAGTGCTAGGCGAATCCTAGTCCCAGTCATCTAATAACAGTCTCAAACTCTCAGTTTTGTCCGGGGAAGTGCTTTCTCTCACGAGCCAAATTCGCATATGTCATTTTTCAGGTAATTGGTTGTAGTATGTAAACCAATGAGAGGTATGGGAGTACTGCGGCATTCTGAACACATCTGATGTCCCCATTTGTAACACAGAGAACTTAATGAGGTTCTGCAAAAATACAAAAATGAACTTTAGTACAGTACTGAATGTGGATTTCTGGTCGGCTCCAGGGATATAAGTAAGACTCTTATTGTAAGTAGCTGGAGCTATTTCAGGAATCATGAGCTGTCAGCTCTTATACAAAAGCCAGCACCAGGTGCTGAATATTTCATTGTTACTTTATTTGAAGACAACTTGCATAGACAGACACGCAGAGTTATATATAGTTTTCTCCTTCATCTGTATAATTTTGGCAAGAGCCTACAGCATGCTCAGCCTGCACTGGAGCCAGGTGCTTTGCAGTGAGAGTCCCGTTTCGGTCCCAGTTTGCTGCACTTGCATTTCACACTGACAGAACTGAAAACCCGCCCTGCCGTTTCCATTGTGTGGGAATGAAACAAAGGAAACACGTTACACCAAGTTCAGGTTGTTTTGTGTGTCGTCTTTGCAGCGCCTGGCCAACTCGAAAGCCCACACGTCCAGGTTCATAAGTGCCAACCTTCCCTGTAACAAATTCAAGAACCGCCTAGTCAACATCATGCCCTACGAGACCACTCGCGTGTGCCTGCAGCCAATCAGAGGGTTGGAGGGCTCCGACTACATTAACGCGAGCTTCATCGATGGATACAGGTAATCACTCTGTCTCTGCAGAAAAAGTTTAGTATAAAACTAAACCTCCATGTTGTGTTCTAAGAAGGTACAGACTGGACTAGAATCTACGTCTGAGAAAAAAGAAATGTTAAGTTGGTAGACGAAGCCTTGCTTTTTTGAATGTGAGTTGAAGCAGGCAGAGCAGCAGAGTTTTTTAAGCAGGCTAGGAAATGAGACATCCCACAATATTACACAGTAGCGCTGTGGTTATTATTGTTGCCATGCAGCACTGAGGTCCTGGGTTCAGTTCCTGGGTTGCTCTGTGCCTGGAGTTTGCCTGTTCTCCCTGTGTTTACATGGGTTGTCTCCAAGTGTCCAGTTTCCTCCATCAGTCTAAAGACATGGTGGTAGGTTAATTGGATAAGCGCATTAGAAAATGGATGGATGAATGAATGAATGATGGTTTTCAGAATGTCCTTTAACATGGGCAGGAGGGAAGCATAGCACTGAGGTATCTGGTCCCTGGTCTTATAACTGGTGAGTTGTAGTCCCCACTGAAGTTGTGTCCCCACAGGTGGTATACCCCAGTTGCTCCAGTTCACCCAGCTGTGTGAGTGGGGACCAGCATTGCTGGGATTAATCCCTGTGATGGACTGACCATCTTGGCTGGATGTCATGCCACGGAAACCGAGAACCAGGATAAGATCTGGTCTGGTGGGCGAGCGTGGCTTGGATATAGAAATGACCTGTCCTGTCTTCAATGCATAGGAATTATAGCTGTAGCTAGGACACTGACTGTCACACCAGCTGTGATTCCCAACTGGCTGGAGAGTGTGTGAAAGTTGTGTGAAAGCTTTACGTCTCCAGTAATTCATGTACTGTCTGTGCTCTACAGTACCTCAGACAGCATCCAGGAGGGTGAGGTTCGTGTTTGTTAATGTAATTCTGCAAGTGACAGATCTAGTCACCTAATTACACATATAAATGTAAAAACAAGTTTAAATTAGCCAAGCTGCTTATATTGGATGTTCTTACAGTATGTCCTTTGTGAATTCCTGTTGATTGTGTATTAAATCAAATTATGCATGTCTGCCCCATTTTTTGTTTGGGCTAAACTAACACCAGGGATGTAGGTTATTACAGGTCAGTATTCCTTAATTCAGTCCCTCTGTATTTATGCACCACTGTCACTTGCAGTGATAAAAAAAAATACACTGATCTGATTTTTTAAGAAATAATGTCTGTTTCATAAGAGTCAGTCAAGATTGTTGTTAGAATTTCATATCAGGCTTGGGTGTGAATGAGCACACACAGGCAGCGAGGCCTGGGTTATTAATTTGCTTAGCTTAGCCCTTATCCTGGCACAATGTGTTCTGTAATGTGGCTGTATTTTAGTAGGGTCTATCGCCACTATTCAAAACTTTTCTAGCCAAAATAAAATCTCAGGTAGCTGTTTAATAATGAGAAAATGTTTCATGTTTGGCTATTATTATAGATCTCTATAATGTATGCTGTATTGAATTTAGCCATGGCCTGTACATCTTCATTTCTAGGGAGGGTTTATTATAGGGCAGCACAGCGGTATTGCTGACACATAGCTCTTGGGTTCTGATTTGGATTCTGGACCGAGGAACCTTCAGGATGGATTTTGCATGTTCACCCTGTGTCCTTTGAGCACTTCACTATTTACCTCAGATAGCTCAAACACATGCATGGTGTCTAAAAGTGACCGTGTGTGTGCCTTACAATGGGCTGGCACCAAATCTGGGGCGTAGACCCTGTGCCCTGTGTTTCTGGAATAACCCTAACAAGGACAAAGTGTTTTTCTGATACTGGAGGAGTGGATATTTGAAGGAATGGTTCAGAAATAGGCAGGCAGTGTAGATTTGCTAGAGAACTGTGCTCACAAAGAAAAGTATGTCCTGAATGAAACTGGATTTATGTGTACATGAGTCCTATAGCCACAGTAAAGATATGCATCCAATTCTCTGGCTTTGCTTTATCCATGCCTAAAAGAATAAATATTTTCATACAATCAATTGTAATGATCAGTTATGTTAAGACATGTAAAGTGTAAATGACAGCAGTACCTTTAGTATTCCCTTTCACAATGAACATTTCTTTGTTGTTCGAGATTCTGCTTTATTATGTATTATTTGATCAAATTTTGCAGGCAAGCTGGCATGCTTTGGAAGACAAATGCAAATTAATCCAGCATTTTACATTGTATGCATTCTGTCTACAGACAACAGAAGGCTTACATTGCCACACAGGGACCCCTGGCAGAAACCACAGAAGATTTCTGGAGGATGCTATGGGAGAACAACTCAACCATCGTGGTCATGCTTACCAAACTGAGAGAAATGGGAAGGGTACGTCACTGTTCCTTGCTAATCTAAACACCTTCTTCCTTATGGTAAATAAGATAAAGCTGGCAGGCTTTTGGCATTACAGTGTCTGTCTTCTGAACCAAGCACAGCCTTTGACGTTCATCTCCTTGAGTTCAAAAGACAGCAGGGTAATCTTTTTGTTAGATGCTTGTTTCATGAATGTTCCTTCAGATTGTTGGATTGAATATTTGAAGTCCAGGATGAGCTTTCTTGTGCAGTAGTGATGTATTATTAAGAGATACTTGTGCCTCAAAACCGCATGAGAATTTTATGTGAACCTTTGAAGAGTCTGAAAGAGAGGAACAAGGGCTATCAGATACCTAATTATCTAGCGTAGTTGAGTACAGCATTGGCTGGGTGCTTTAGAGCAGGAGCTGAAAGATTTCCATGCTTGGTCGTGCCTCATATCAGTTCTACCCTTAACTTTTATTCATGACTTCCTAGCCTCATAGTAACTGGGGAACATTGGGATGTATAGTATGGTCTTAGATTTGCATTATTGTTATCTTCCATAAGGCCAGCTGGAAAACAGTCCAAGGAAAAGAGTACTTGACAGAACTTGAAAAATAAAGGAGCATTGAAGACTGTGAAGCTGTTACACTCTTAATGCTGCACTACAATCCAAGCTGTCTTATTAAAAGTACAGTAAATGCCCTTTGTGTACATAAATACCATATAAATAGAATACATAACTTTATTTTCTCAGCGATGCCATTTTCTTTGGGAAAAGCTTAGTGTGGTAGAGCATCATTTGGGCATCGCTTCTACTAGGCATTTTACATTCGACAGATGATGGAGTATTACAAAAGCTGAGAAAACGTTAAGCAGTGACATATTAGATACCATTATCTAATATGCATCTGATGAACTTTGTTACATAGTGAATTAAAAAAGAAACACATTTTGTAACCACAAAGCGTGACACGCTTGACTAGAGCATGTAGCAGAACAAAACATTCTTACATTTCCTTTCCATTGTCGATGATTTCCCAACCCTAAGTATCTTAATTCGCTATTGAACGGCTATTTGATTCTCCATCCAGCCGGAAATCTTTGAGACGGGGCAAGATTTTACCATTATGCTTATATGATGTTTGTCTTTTGAAATTTCTGTGTTGAGTACAGTAACTTAATTACCTTGCAGAGATGATTAATAATTTTAGCAAAAAAGGTTACAAAATTTACTTTCATTTGGAAATGCACATTTTTATTAGTTTTTGTACATTTACTTAAATGAAAAAAATGAATTAGATATTGTTAAAACATTATTTTACAAACTAGTTTGCTGTTATTCTCCAGAACAAATCTAACATTATTCAGTTGGTCTAATCAATGTTCAGGAAAAGTGGAGACTTGGATTAGTATTACCAGTTTATTTACTTCTGAAGAGTCTAAAGATGCAGAAGGGGTGTAACGCTAAATTAGTACAATACTTTATATTTCTGTTCATTTAAGAGTTTTAAAATCCCACCCTGTCTCTAATAGGCAGTCCGGTCACTGCAGTCCGTGCTGTAATCTACACTGGCAGCCTGGACAGCTTGCCAGCAGTGTGGCATAGTGTGAGGTTCTGCAATCTGCTCCATTGTTTTACACTTCATGTTTTTGCACATCTTTGTGTGTTAATTGAAAAAGAAAAAATATATTAAGGTTTGTAATCAACTTTATTACATTTCACAAATGTAGGACATACAGGTGGGTTTTTGAAAGATCAAGTCAAACATTGATATAATATAGGAACAAGTAATAGGTTTATTCCATGCTGAAAAAAAGAAGAAAGAGAACACAACGTTTCGGCCGTGGAGCCTTCTTCAGGTGTGGGCGCTTCATGCACACCTGAAGAAGGCTCCACGGCCGAAACGTTGTGTTCTCTTTCTTCTTTTTTTCAGCATGGAATAAACCTATTACTTGTTCCTTTGCAGCCTACGCATGCTGACGCAGCTACCCACCATTGATATAATATAATTGATATTATGATGATGTAAGAACAGTGGCCATTGTGATGAAATGAAAGAGGGTGTGGAGGCCTTGCTATCCCCACATCCCCCCAGGGAGGTGACTGAAATAGAACATCATGGTCGTGGTAGGTCAGTTGGCAGCACAGGTGGAAATGCTTAGTCCCCCACTCCTGGTGACTGATATCTCATTGGTTGTTGGATACTTGTCAAAATGAAAGGGAACTAGTTTATCACAAGGAAAGTTAGAGATGAGGTGTTGTCCAGCTCTTCTTAGCTGTAGCACGCATGTGAAGGGCCTAGCACAGTATGCCTCCTTGTTATCCTAGGAGAGGACAGGAGGTTGTATTGTTAGGTCAAACATAGGGTTAGGTTCTCCAGATCAAGGATGATACGTAACGGAGACTGTTACTGGCCAGCAGGGTGTTTATAGTCTATATTATATACATGCCTATGCCCACAAGTCCTATAATATGTAAATGCAATGGAATAGCACTCGGCTTTTTAAATGGGAGGATGCAAATTCAAAATCTGATAGGTGGGGAAATTATCAAATTCAGAGCAAATTCAAATTTTTTGGCAACATCTTCTAAAGCGAATCCAGATAGAAATGGTTCTAGTCATCTTGTGCTGAGGATGGCTAATATAAACAATGAGGCAAAAAGAAATATGGGAAGAAAGGTGAAGAGTAGGGTCATTCTATCACAAAACAGATGTTAGACAGGATTCCATCTCCTTGGATCAAAGTTTTCCTATGAAACTGGAGTTGAGATGAAAAGCGCTCTAGATTATGGTTTTCACACACTTCAGAGTCGTCAGAACTCTGTAATTTCCATTCTAGAAAGCAACAGAGGGCAATTTTTATAAAAGGCTGAAATAATTTCTCCCATCACATTCTGCCGAAGCAGAAAAATGGAGATAGGAGCTGAGGTGCTGTTCTCCACGCGTCTGTTGTTGCCATGGCAGCTGTAAGAAGAATGAGTGCTTAATCTCTGCTTTTAAGAGAATGGAGCCAGAGACCTGCAAGGCAGTTGGAACTTCATCTGTTGAGTTCCTCCTTTGTAGTGGACAGGGTGTAATTTTGTTGCCCATGTGTATTGCACCAAGCTGCAGAGTGCTTTTCTTATCAGTGGAATTAATGGGTCACTTGCTCAAAGGTTCTTGTTCAATTTCCTTTGCCTAGGAGATACTGTAAAGTGGGGGTTCATTTCTTTTCAATACCCAAGGTCTTGTTACGGGGAATCACACACTATGAATGCTACAGCACCAGACCCAGAAACATAGCAATACCCTGCAAGATCTGGCTCCTGCAATACTGCTTTTGTCATTTTATGCTTTTAAAAGCAGCATTAGAGAATTAGCTGAAGGCTTCAGTTTCAAATTTGTGTCAGTCAGTTTCCAGTGAAATATACACTCACTTTAGAAAAATGCATTTCTTTGTTCTGCTGACATTTGCAGATGTTTATTTGGCATTTATGAGGGAGACAAGTCCATTGTTTTTGCTGCTTTTGTGTTACCATCCTGTGAAATTTGTCACAGTTGGACAGCTACCACAAAGCATTTTGTAGACAATGACATTTCTGTTATTCAGAAATCAGAAGTATGAGCAGAAAAGAGAAATGATATAATCTTCAATAACTACACTATCAAGCACCCTTTCGTGTTTCAATACTTTGTTCAATATTTTGCCAACAGCACATTTTTAGATTTTTTTGATGACTTTAACAGTGTCAGTTCTGAACATTTTTTATCAAATGGCAGTGGTGCAGTAGCCTGACTTTCAAAACTGCCCTCAGCTCACAAGGTATTAATGTTCTGTAGACACAGTCAAATTTTAATTACCATGGGGTTCAATGACCACTTTATCACACAAAAACACTAAACATTTTTCTGTCTTCCTGTGTCATAGCTAAGAATTAGGTAGCACCATTATCTCAATTAATTAAATGGTAATCTGGCATTTGCCTTTCTGTGCAAAATGTGACAAAAAGTACACAGTACAGTTCCAACGGGCTGACAGGACAGTTGTAATAAACTAAAAAAATGTTTTATGCTGTACTTTTGATGGGCTATTCTTCAGATGGCTTAATTTTTAATATCCAAAAATACCTTTTTCAGTCTCCAGTTTTTAGGGATGCAAGAACTCATAATCCACACAGGTCTCCACCATCTTATGCAGTTTTGAGTTTACATGCAGAATTATTTGATGCCAAAATTTCATTTTACACATGATCTAACACAGTGTCTGTCACTGCGTTGGTGAATTTCTGCCATTTTCTTCCCAGGGAACCAGCAATGCATTCCGTCTCATTTATCTTATGGTATCGCACACACTCCATATTTTGTCTCCTACATTTTCTTTATAATCTCCCATTGTGCTTTTTGAAATATTGTGCATTGATGAACAATGAATCATGTGCTGTGGTAAGGAGACTAATATGGGTAGATGTGAGATCCATATCTGTACCAATTTGTTTTTCAACAAATTGCATGTCATTATTAGGTTTGTCTGAAACTATTGAATTTTTACACTGCCTGTTTCCTTGTTTGTTTACTTTACTGTATCCCACTTCTCAGATATGAAAGATTTACAACTATACAAATGTTTCTGTTTTGAGAACTCCAATCAAGCATGTTGCTACTGAGAGAGTTCATTAGGATTCATCATGTCACTTCATAGAACCCATGGAGACAATGTTAACCAGAGCAGAAGCTGTGCTAGGCATTTTTACTGATGTTTGTGATGTACAGTATTTGATTATTTATAAATCCTTCAAAAATAGTGACTTACAGCACAATATTTAACAAAAGCATCATGAGATACAATAATAATCTTGCAGACTGACAAGTAAGTATTAATATTCAGACTTTGACCATTTATCAATGACTCTGTGCCTGCTGATTGTGGAGACAGTGGCCGTCTCTCCCCCTCCCACAGCACACTGGGTGCTGCAAATGGGAAAGGACTTGGAGTGTGGAAATGAATCAGAGACAAAGATAGAATGCTGAATTGAAACTGCATGAAATAAAGCCTTTGAAAACTGTTATTCAAAATATACAGAAACCAAACAAAACCCTAGCTGTGTGCTTCAATGTCGACAAAAAGCTTTTATGCTGAAATCTGGACCTATTCTTTACCACAGTGCCCCATATTTATGAATGCTCATTTGACCTCTTGTTTGTGTTTGTAACCCACAGGAAAAGTGTCACCAATACTGGCCTGCGGAACGTTCTGCAAGGTACCAGTATTTTGTTGTGGACCCCATGGCTGAATACAACATGCCCCAGTACATCCTGAGGGAATTCAAAGTTACAGATGCCAGAGTAAGTAACCTCTTAAAGCAATGGCCCTCGTTTTCCAACGTACTTAAATCATGAGAGTATATTGGACTATAAGCAGACTACATTGCAGATAGAATAATGGAAAAAGTGTGTAATGGATCATTTAAACAAAGCCTTCAAATAGAACACGCACAGAAGAACAGGCAATATTGGCGAGTAATGGCAAGAAGGCAGCCTGTGTTTGCTGGCACTTGATCTCTTAAATTTCTTTGATCTTCAACACCTTTTTTGAACTGCATGTTGTAACATGCTGTGCCGTCTAATGGGTTGTTAGGAGAAACATTTCAAAGGACACAGACCTGTGTAACAGGAATGGGTTGATCCAGCTTTGTTTTAAGTGCAGTTAGTCCCTCATCCAGCTGGAGTCCCCTATTTATCGGCCCTGCCAGGAGTGGTGCCACTAGGGTTGACAGGCTATAGAGGATAGAGAGGCAGCATCAGCTCCCCTACGGCTGCCACGCCCACCTACAACCACCCTGTCACATACATAGAGATTCACAGGAGCAGGGCAACAAAGATACAGGTCTACAGGGTTCTATACCAGTGCAATATTGTACCTTGTTACTGCTTAGCTTTAGACCCAATTGTGATATCTTATTATCCTCTTATGCTTTAGCTTTTGCTGGCATCTTTAAAACTTTTATATTTTACAACTCTTATGAAATGTTTTAAATATTAAAATGGTCTGAATTTTATTAGTATTTGTTAGCATAACTGGATCACAGCTATTCTTTCACTAGTACTGTTTCACTTAGAGAAGATCGGGCCTGCAGTGAGTCAAGTAAGAGAATGTGGATACTTGCCAGACCAGTAAGAGGATTAACTTCAATAATAGTTATAATATTGGCAAGTGCAAAGAGGGGTTTAAAAGAAATGTCTGGAAGAAGACAGATGATGAAGATGGGATTCTTTAAAGAGTACATGTTTCACCGTAGAAGTCAATGCCATGTGAAAACAGAGTAAAAGAAGTTTACACAATATTGACTTTAATTTCAAATAGTTTCAAATATTCTCGAACAATGCAGAGAAATCCCACAGGCAGAACAAAAACAGTTTTGTTTAGACGGTGTACACATACAGCATAAATGATTAAAGTTTCTAAGACAAAATGTTTTAAGCAAGCCTATCAAAAACAGGATGACTATGTGGTTGATGTCACCCTGAGGCTGATGTGAGCAAGGTTGTGGATTTGACAATGAATGAAAGATGACAGGCGATGAAACACTACTGCAACAATCCAAAACGTAAGGTGTTTCCACAACAGCAAACCTTCATAGTTTCTCTACAGAAGATGAGTATAGACTGCAAACAAGATAACTGTCTTCAGGATTGCAGGCAGTGGGAATTCAAATTTTGTGCCTTAACTGATGTGACATTAACTGCTTAAAAAACAGCTCTTCCGTCTGCTCACGAACTCTATCGCCTGCCGCTGTCCCCGGAGAAGTTTGCGGCCAGCCCCCAGGTTTTGAAGAAAATATCTATGCTGTGAAAATATTTACTAAAATGTCAGAATGGCTGTCTAGTTTGATAATTACACAGTAAAGTGTTCTGTGATTGCTGACATTTTGAAGAATTGTTTTGATGAATTTTATAAATCAAAAGGCTGTATGTCGATTGGGCAGATTGGCACTTTTGGGGCATTTATCATGGTTTGTAAAATGGTCAGCTGCCACCTGTCTCTGGTGTCCTTGGCAACAGGGTTGCTATGGAAGTACAACCATTACATCATCATTGCCTCTCACACTGTGCAGCTTTGCTGTGTTTCACTGAGCACAAGCACTGAGAAAAGCTTTTCTTTTTAGACAAACAAAACATTAAGGAAACTACAGGACCCCTAGTTAAAACAGCTCTCCTGGGCCTTGAAACCTCACATTAAACCATTCAGCCCACTGCTGTTCTGGTTCCTACTGAGGGAGATGATATAAAATGCTTGTTAAATACATGTGCTATCGCCGCACGGTGTCTTATAGAAGATAAGTGCCTTAGATCTTCACACCGGCATGAGGTGACCGGCCAAGGCAGTATTCATTTTAGTGAGTCTTAATTAAAATTAAATCATCAAAGCTGGCTCTTTCCCAATCAGAATGTGTGTAGAATTCTCCCATTTGTTTTAAATCTTTGATTCAAGGTGGCTGAAAAAGCTTGGGGCTGTTGTACACCTTGCAACTAGTTGGAACAGTACTGACATCCTACTTTAGTTGCTTTTAAATTTATTTCTCCACAGAGAAAATGAAAATCTTGTATTTAATTATTTTGCTGTGTGAAAATGCCTGCAGGTGTTTTTGTGTTTAATTTTTAATTAAGTGGAATAAAAAAATTGTTTTGTTAAATGGGACTTCAGAGGTAAACATTCAAATGCATTCAAATCCAAATTGTATTTGGGTAAAAAATAAAAGATTGTGTTGTAGCTTTTAGGCTATTGCATGGCAGGATTATTGACTGGAAGGACTGTGGGGTCTCCAGCACCTCTTTGTATAATGCATGAAGACTATATGAGACAGAAACATTTTGCAATGACAGAATCAATTTTTGCATTTCATATCAGCCATGCAAAAATTAATAAAACTAGGTGTTGACATACAGGTATATAGTTGTATGTTATTTCAGGTTACGAGTGACAGCAGAGAAATTCCAGCTGCAGTTGTCACAGAACCTGCTCTTTTAATGGCCCCTGCACAACACAGGACTTCAACACTTCTCTTCCATCGATTTGTTAAGATTATTCCCTTCACACTGTCTCCAAATACAATGTCTTTCATGCCTGATGCCATATTGATTTCTTCGCTTAGTTATTGCTTTGTAAAACAGCAGATAAAAAACACATTTTCAACTGCAAACAGCTCAGATCTTACATAAACTTTTTCTAATAATAAAATTTTATTGAGCACCTTTCAAGAAACTCAAAGGGATATACAACAGTGTGCATGTAACATACTTAACAGGTAAAAATAATTTAGTAAAATCAATAGTAGAATCAATAAAGAAAATGAGTAGAATAAAAAAATGTTTTTGTAACAGAAGACTGCTAGCCATGAAATGGTTAATTCCATGCTGAAACAAGAAGAAAAACTTCTGTGTTTCGGTTGTGGAGCCTTCTTTGGGTGTGTGTTTGAAATGTTTTGTTTCTTTTCTTCTCTTTTCAGCATGGAATAAACCTTTACTTGTTCCTTTGCAGCTTACGCATGCTGATGCAGCTTCCTCCTCGAATTAAGTGGTTAATAACAGTTCAATAGATCACTCTAGCAATTCTTTAAAATCCTGGTAAGGAATGAAAAAAACGAAGCCCAAGATGTAAACTTTTCACAATATCTGGTAAAATACCAATTTAATAGATGTGTAATGACTTGCATCTTTTACAGAGTCATATTTCTCCAGCTATGTTTGTTTCAGGCCAAAGAAACCTGCTGCTGCTCTTGACGCCCTTGAGGTTGAAAGCTTCTGTTCAATTCCAAGCCATGCGGCTGTCTCAGCTTCTACCTGCTGGCCTGACCAGCTGCCTGTGTCTTTTTGCTGCAGGATGGTCAGTCACGGACAGTGCGGCAGTTCCAGTTCACAGACTGGCCTGAGCAGGGTGTGCCAAAGTCTGGAGAGGGCTTCATAGATTTCATTGGCCAGGTACACAAAACCAAGGAGCAGTTCGGACAAGATGGACCCATCTCTGTACACTGCAGGTGAGTTGAGCAAGTCTGCTTGTATTAATCTTTTGGTAGGGTGGAAAAAATAATGTATGTGCATTTTCCTTGCCATGATATCCACAGATCCTGAAAAGAGTTGAGGGTTTAACCGTGCTCACGGGGGCCTTGCAATTCATATGCTTCAGTTGCTGCCCGGGAAGCCACTGTTAACTGATATGTTTGATTTAGCCCCACACAGCTCCAGCAGGAGCTACTGTCTGGGGAGTCCTGAGGTGCATTCAATATAGAGAGAGCTCTGACATGGCACTACAAAGCCAAAGATAGCTCTTATTGAAGTGGAGTTAGGGCAGAGCACATTCAGACACTGATAAAAGAAAAACAACTCAGAAAGTTTATGAAAACTTATACAGAAATTGACCAGATTAGATGAAAATGGTATGAGTTTTAAAATGTATGAGTGATATTGTTTGTATTTTTTGTAAAAAAATATCTGGACGCTGGCTCAGGATACCTGTTGCCTCTCTCCGAGACGTGCCCAGTGAGGCTGAGACTGAGATATCGTTGCTTTGCATTCTTGGCTAACAGGGTGTTAAGTAGCAAACATATCAAAGCACTCATCTTATTAAAACACCCCTCTGGTCACAGTTGGATACGTAGCCCAAACCTGTGGCGTTTAGGTAGGAAGGGTCTCCCCCAGCTCTAAACAAGCACCTTTACAAGCTGTGCCACTCTGGAGCTCATCTTTGAGCCCTGTTCAGATTTTTTTGTATAATCGATCAATTAAGGTTTCATAAAAATGGGCCGTCGGGCCTTTCTCCCAAGTGTCTTGTTAGTTGGCTGTGTCACGTTCCCACAACCATTGTCATGCAGGGAAACACTGATGCAATCTTATCTGTAGGATTTGTAATATTCTCTGGAATTTACCATTAAAACACTAAAGAATGTAGTGGAAACATTTTGCTCCTTTTGCAAAACTGCTTTAGAATGTACATTGCTGTTGCTTTTTAAAATTTTCATTTTGTAGTATCTCTACTCTAATTTAATCCCTGGTACAATTCAGAGATGCTGTTGATAATAGTCCCCCTGCTTTATCTCCTACTTCAAAATACTGTATTTACTTTGTTTTGTTTTGTTTTGTTATTTATCTGACAGAACAAAACAAATTCTAGTTTTATTTACTGAATCACTAAACTCTTACAGATTGGATTAGGGGTTAGTTATAAATTATTGTGGCTACATAGATTTATTTCATACAATGTTCTAGATTTCTTAAGGGCTTAGTGGATACATGTATTTTTAATTCTTTATTTTGTGTTGTGTAGTAAAGTTTATAAGCCGGCTTGCACCCCATGTACCTGAAACAGATCCAGTATTAAGGCCAAAACAACTTTGGTTTCTCTTTTATGAAACATCCTGTTCAATAAAGCAGAACTGTTGAGAATATTGGGGCCGTCATAGTATACTGGTTGAATGAACTGAATGATATATATCCTGAATCCCTAGGAATTCGAAAATATATTGCTAGTTACCTGAAAGACATCTGTTCCAGAGTAAGTTTTGTGGACTCAAATGAAATTCTTAAATTATTTCTTCAGTATTGTTTCTTCTTTACATCTTGGAAGATCACTCCTTCCCCATTTAAAGCAATTCATGCTTCGTCATTGATTACTTTGAGTAGAATGATTCCAAACAACTGGCAGAATTTACTCTAAAACAAATCAAAATCAGTTGAAATTGCCAGACTGTAACCATCAGTTTTCTGCCCTAGATTAGGATCAAGTGTTGACACAGCAGGTGTCCTTTGTCTTGAAATAAAAGTTTTATTGTAGAAGGTATAATAATATTATGTATATACACAGGTAAAGAAATAACACTTCTTTGGTCATTTATGAACTTTGTACAGGTGTTCCACTTCAGACTTCTCTGATTTTATTATTTTATGAAGAGTAAATTCAACCTTGCAAAGTGTGATAAAATTGATTTCCCTTCTTATTTTTGGAAATCATGTTCTTATAAGATCACTTTATTGGCCATCTACAATTTCTTGTATTAGGAACTTGTCTTTTCACATACCCCAGCTTGCTCTCCATGAGACACAGACAGGGAGAGAAGCTGGGGGTCAGAGCGCAGGGTCAGCCATTGTACAGCAGCTGGGGTTCAGGACCTTGCTCAGGGGCCCAACAGAGTAGGATTCCTCTGCTGGCCGTGGGATTCGAACCGGCAACCTTCCAGCCACAGGTGCAGATCCTGAGCCACAGAGCCAACCCTCCACCCATCCCAGGATACAGCATTTCCATCCTTTCAGGCGGTTTTCCACCATATTAGATTATTAGGCAGTTTTATAGTATTGTAGTCTGCTTTGTATTAAGAGTTGACAGATTACTGCTTAGATTAATAAATAAATTTTATGTCCAATGTTGCCCCCGTGTGGTAAAAGATAATCTGGTTGATTTGTCATCCTAATTCTACACCGAGCTTCACTAAAGAAACACATAAGGTGGAAGAAATTACAATAATAACAGAAAACCATTTCAATGTATCTTAGACGACTTGACAAAACAAAACCCCTTTCTTTCTACCTTAATAAACAGATAAACAGCAAACTAAATCAAATTTGTTTAGTTGAATGAAAGCCGAGTTGGAAACTATGATCATTAGAGCCACAGTTCTTATCCACAGTTACAGGCAAAGCAGAATATTGGAATTCATTTTCTTTTCCACCACAGGCTGTCATTTCAGTTAAACAGAAATGGCTCAAATCAAACCAGCTAGTCTACTTCATGTTGCAGTTCTTCCTATATCCTATAGTTTCTTCTCCAAACTCTAAACTACAGGAAACTGGTCTGCATTGTCCTCTAGTTAGTGTGATTTGGTCAAATGCCCTTTCCAGAAGTAATCTTTCTTGTATCTTTGGATGTCTTTACAATATCTTTCTAGCAGTTCCTCAGTTTTTCTGTATCTCTTCCCTTTAGGAATGCGATTGTGTTTTTTTGGGCTCGTTTTAATAGACACAAGATTGCCCGCTACATTGCCAGATAATTTGTAATAAAAGTATTAATATTGCAATAGATTCTTCTTGTTTGGTTCTTGTCATGTTATACAGTAGGTGCAACCTTTTGGCAAATACCGGTAAATACTACTGCATGAGTAATAAAATAAGGAATCTTAACAATTTATTGTATTGATTCTTGCTCAGCTTAATTTTTAAACACTCTTCTGACTTTTATATTCTATGGTGCTGTGCTTCTCTGTTGTATAGTACAGTATGTACTGTATGATAACTTTTCTGAGCTAGGGCATCACTATAAAAAGCACAACCGTTAATACTGGTTATATGCTCTTTTAATTTTTGTGATTTTATTGATTACCCTCACATGATCTTGACAAAACTCGATCTAGAAAGTTTATTCAAAACACAGCTCTGCATTGTACGTGCAGGCCAGTCCGTTGTCTGTAGCCTTTCTTGCTCCACTGAATTCTCTCCTAATTCTCTGCTAAGTTCGTATCTAATGGAGCCATATGGTTTTGTTATTAATTGCCTGATTACTTCCAGTGAATGGAAATTTAAATCCTTTCTTTCATTTAGTCTCTCTGGCTGTCAGCTTTTAAAGTCTATCTATTTAAAACGGTTGATCAAGTTTAAGAACCATTTGACAGACTGTGACCAAGTCAAAGGAAAGGCTTTTTTTCCGGGAAGGGGTATAAACCTGCGGTGAAAGGCAGGATGTTAAATCGTTTCACATTGGATATTCCTCAGGCATCACCGAGTCCTGCGGCGCTCGGCTCTCTCACAGCACCAGGCCCCCTGACTCTTTGTTCTTTTTACTTGTTGGTCTCAGACTGTTTGTCCTTTTGTGCTTTGAGATTTAAACTTCAGGATTTTTTTTTAATATCGGCTCTTCATGGGGCCAATAGTTTTTTTTAATGTCAGTTTTCAAAAATATTGTCCTCATTCTAACAAGAAATACTTTTATCCCTGTTTCGCTCATGGGGTCAGTTTTAGGAATTCTGTACCACATTCATTCACTATTCGTTTGTGTTTTGCAAATCAAGCTATACAAATATATTTGCCATGTTTCACACAGATAATACAATAATTATACTTAGTAAGATATATATATCCTGCAGGAAATCACTTATTCCGCCATTTGAAATTGCAATCAAACCATTTTACAGTAGGATTTTTAAAATATTTAAGGATATGGGTTAGCGCAACTTTATATTTTCAGAAATGTTAAATTTGTGCAAGATGACTAAAGAAAAAATAACTTTTTTTCTTCAGTTTACAGTGTCAATAATTTGTCATTTTCATTAGCTGATCCTCTACAAGCTGCTGCACATTTTTCACCAGCGATATTTCAACAAGCTTTCTCCTTTTCAGGTTTCTCCTTCTAAGTACCAACTGCTCAGAGCAGAGCCAGTGTCAAGTTAGCTGTCTGTCTATGACCAAAGCAGTAATATTAGATGTCTCTTGACTCTGGTTAAGGCAGGCACAGAAGGTATAAACTGTATTTTTACAGAAGGTCTGGGAGTGATATTGAGTAATTCTGTGCGTTCTGGACATCAATCAGATGTGGCTTTGAATGACAGAGCAGAAAGTGGCAATCCTGAGCTCATGGGTGTCTGAAACAAGCAGGCTTAATAGGATGTTCTTAGTCACAAACTCTGGGTTTGATCCCTCTCTGTTCCCCATGAGGAGGGTAGCAGGGCAGCTCACCTCATTACTCTGCCCTGTCAAGTGTGACTTTGTGCATTCCAGCTTACAGATGGGTATGGGTTTAATAGATGATAATCACACGTTCATAATGAGTTGAACTAAAGTTTGCTCCGCTTTGAGCAAGTAATTTGTTCAGCTGTGTCATAAACAACCATCTGGGGACAGTAGGATGTTTCATTGATCTCTAGGGTAATCATCTGAACAAATCAGCTACTTAAGCTGTCAAAATGAAATTTATCCAAGTCTATAGATATGAATGATTGAAAACTGCCCTATAGGTCTAGTGCATTATGGCTCTCCAAGTATAGAGTAAGCGAAAGCGAGAGCAAGTGCAGTGCACAGGGTAGCAGCAGTCTTTCTCCGGGATGTCAAGGATGACACATTTGGGGCTCACAGGCCACTGTGCGAGTGCTTGGCCTGCTGCCTTCTCAAATATTGGGGTTTCACCCTACACAGGATACAATCATCATTTAAATATTTCTATTAATTCTTTCCGAGAGGTCAGACTGTAGATCCTAGTTTGTAGTGGGGTTTTGTGTCGCCGTCCCCAACCCCAGTTTGTACAGAAATCCCAACACCCAATACCCTGGCTTCCTTTCAGAAGTAGCTGGACGAGATCCTTGTATTACTTGGATATTGACTAGCAAACAGACTAAATTTGTTTGAATTGCCTTTTGACATTTGTAACCAGTCTTATGTTACAAGTATATCTTACAAGGTCCACCACTCTGTAACATTTTGACAAGCACAATGGTACTTGTAGTTAGTCACGTATCGTCCATTACCTTTATGTCTTGTGAGTTTTGATATAAAAAAAAAGATCTACTTATACTGCATATTTGATACCAGTACTATCTTGATTTACAAAGGGGACATTGTCTTCAAAAAACGCATAATAAAACAATCGATAATTTTTAGCCTTCAATCATTCATATTGTGCTTCCTGGGATAGCCCTGTATTATTTTGTTTACATTATTCTAGATTGTTCTTCATGTCAGTGGTGCAAGGCTAAACACAGAGACTATTGCTAACTTTTTACATGCTGATTCTCAAATCCACCTTCTTATTTAGTAATACGTTTGTGTAGTCTCTCTGTGCGAGTAATGGTTGTGAATGATTTCGTTTTTAAATCCTTTGTAGTGTAGATGGACATAAATATTTTACATGAAGACTAACTATGCCTCTCACCCTCCATAACCACATGGATGGACATTTAAAACCAAGAACAGGGAGAATATTTTACTCAGAGTTCTGGGTATGTAACAAGACACCTGGCCAAGTTGATGAAGTAGAAAAGTAGTCTTTCAAAAAACAGCTGGATTATTGAACTGTTTTTACTATTTATCAAATGAGCTAGATGGCCAGAAAGGCCTCCTCTCATTGCCAACTGTCATGTTCCCAGGATTGTAGGACCATGACACTGTCTTGGCTGGAAAACCCATGCAGTGAAATCCCACTAATGCTGAAATGTGATTTAAAGGTGCCCACTATTTAGCAATTGTGTTAACATTAATGTTTGTAAACTAAATGTTAATAAACTGATACCTTTACTGTGCATTTGTCATGCATATTACCGAGTTACTTTTAGGAATACTCATTTTACCTTACGTTTTCATGTTTCTGACAAGGTTTTGCTTTACATTCACAGTACATTTCTCATCTTTCTGTGCTCTAAAATAACTCTCAGTTAAAACTCACGCAAAATGCTTATGTTTATCTTTGGTTTACTATGTATTATCTGTGATCCTAGATTTTCTTTGTCCCTGATTTGAATGTGTTTTAATCTTTGTAATCCGGAGGCATGAGAACCGTGATAGGGCACGTCTGAACGCCGTCGTCAGCCCGGGTGGAAGACATACTGAGATCAGACAGGCCAGCAGGGATGGGGGTGGGACCGGGGGTCAGGAGTCGGTCCCTGTGGAACTGTACTTTGATTGCGATGTAGATGGGTCGTGTTGGGGGTAAGCAGGATTTGTGGATGCACCCCTAGCTCTTTCTCAGGGAGAAGCTGTTTTTCTGAGGGGTCTTTTTGTGTTCTTTAGCGCGGGAGTGGGACGGACCGGAGTCTTCATCACGCTCAGCATCGTCCTAGAGCGCATGCGCTATGAAGGGGTGGTGGATATCTTCCAGACGGTCAAGATGTTGCGAACGCAGCGGCCGGCCATGGTGCAAACAGAAGTGAGTAACCCGTATCTCTTCCCCCACGGTGCAGCTTAGCCTCTGGGTTCTGAGCCCTGGTGTCCCATGCAGTAAACTGAAGGTACAGTTACTGTTTCAAAACCATGCATCCTGACTGCCATAGCTGCAGTGTTTGCCTTGGTGTTATGTAGAACTTCATGTGTAATTATGATTCTTACATGTGAGTGGAAACAGCATCAGTGCTTATCAGAACCTGGTGAAAAATGGAATGTACTTAACCTCTGTCCCTGCAGATTGTTTGAAAAACAGTAGTCCCAGGATTCAGGGATGAAGAAGAGGAACTCCTTTGCATTAAAGCAGGTTTTAATATTTTCTCTCTTTCTTTTATCAGGATGAATACCAGTTTTGCTACCAGGCTGCTCTGGAATACCTAGGAAGTTTTGATCACTATGCAACGTAATAAGCCATCTTGTCAGCGATTTTACCGTCCCCCAGTCCACAGTCTTCTGAGCCATAGAAACTTGCGTGAAATTTTAAGACAAAATTCTCAACATAACAACAAGATGAAGAACAACAACAACAACAACGAAAAACACTTATTCGGACTAAAAAAAAAAAGACTGTAGTGAGGGAGGAAGGAATTTTAAAGGAGTGCGTCACACATACAGAAGCCCTCACTCAGGAATAATCTGGAACCAAATGGAGGCTCAAGCTGTCGGTTGGGAACTTTTTTTATGTGTTGGACTGCTAACCTTACCTCAAGTGTTCAGACGTGGAGGACATTATAAATATTTTGTGGACATCTATTAAATACAAAAAAAACAACAAAAACAACAGTAAACAAAAAAAACTACATCAAAATGTTGCTTCATTTTGATGCTCAAGAAGGGAGAAACAAGTTCTGTGTTTTAAATTGACAAAATAAGAAAAAAGGGGACTTGGTTACATTAGACTAAGGATTCATGTGTCCATGATCAGGGTTATGTTTCAGCAGTACATCCCTTTGGAAAGGGGGAGTAATAACATAGTGATTCTGGCATCGTAGACAAGCCTTCAAGCTGTGCCCACTGTTGTCCCAGGAAATGGTAGTTTAGACCCCTAAGAGATTTAATGTCTTCATAGAGAACAGGAGATTGAATATTAGTACCAAGGAAAGAGGAGGAGATAATGCAGTCCACCCCACCCATCTTTACCACCCATTGCTTGTTACACCCTGATGTTAGGCCGAGTGAAGACTTGACACTTGCTTCTGTTAGCCTTCCAGCAGTCCTTACAAGCAATTATGGGCTGTCAAAAAAAGCAATCTAGATTTAAAGAAAAAATATTTTTTTAAAATCTATTTTTAACAACAGAACAGTCGAGGGTTTAAAAGGCAAAAGGAATTTGAAAACATCACGTTTAATAGGAATAGTTTTCTGCTTCCGCAGCATATGGATTTAGGCAGAGGTCAAGCAGCCAGCAACGTTACGTTAAGGGAGTGGAGGAAGGGTGGTGCATTTCTGAATGTTGAAGTTGAAGTATAAACTGGAGGGCAAGGGGCATAACTGAAATGTATTGGATTTCTCCTGCAAGAGAAGCCTTTTTTCCAAGAAAGAGAAGTGAGGACACAGTTGTTCAAAGTTGAAGAGATTCTTATCTGGGTGTGTTGTTGTCCAGTGAAGTTCTCTGTCAGTATCTGTATATCTGTTAACTGTACTTGCATACAGGTGAATTGTGGACTTTGAAAAGCACTTTATCCAGACTCTCTCAAATGTGCTCCCTTTTTAAATTTGGTAACAACAAATTTGGGTTAACTCGCGGACAAGTGAAAACAATCCAGAATATTCCATCAGGGCTTTCTGGGGTCTGGGCTAGAACGGATGGTTAGAACCAAATATTTGAGCGGACTGGGGTTATCCACATGATGATCGCTGTATAAATTGCTCAATAATAGACTGAAACAAATGCTATTTTCACCAAAAGTCTAAAAAGTCCGTTTATTATGTATGAATCCATTACCTTCTTAAATTCTGAAAGTTCTGAACCACTTCTTTTAATTGCAGTAAGCGCTTTCAACTATTCAGGATTCTTTTGTTAAGACATCAAAAGGGCTGGGTATCTGCTGCTCACTTCACAATAATCAGATTATCTTCTGTAAACAGGGAGCAGAGAGATATAAATGCTGTGCATTACAAGGTCAGTTTTAAGGCTGCATGAATGTCTCAGAAACTGTGGACTGTAACTCATCCACAATAGTCGGCAAATACAGATTCCCAGTTTTGCTAAATAGCAGACCAGGAGAAGAAGGCAGAATGCTTTTTTGTATTGGTTTGCACAAGCAGCTGTAGCAATCATTCCATTGAAAGGACTGAACACATCCCTTTTCTGTAAAGAGTGTGCAAGGAGGAAACTGAGCGGGTTGTTGTTTTAAATGAAAAAGCAGAACAGTGAAATTTCCTTCCATTAAACCTGCTACCTGTCTTTTTTTGTAACTGTAGTAAGCAGTTTATTGCAAGCATGCTTTGTTTTTCCAATAATTTCAAAATAATTAAGATACATTAAATATACATCACTACAGTCGTTCAAACCTGGTATGTCCCTTTTCTATTGCAAAAGATCTAAATAATGATGTTGTGAAGGAGGTAACAGCACCAGGTTACTGAAGAAATTATCCTGGAATATATTTTACCAGCCCATACCTCAAAGAGTTGTTCTCCCTTGTTGCCAGCATCTTAATAGAAATTAAATCAGCACTTGAACTGTTTGCTATGGTGTGATATTTAGGCACAGGGCCAAGGCCTATTAGGTCATGATGGCTTGGGTAACTTTTTCAACCACTGTGTACAAAGAAGAAGAGAATGGTTTTGTTATTCTTTTGTTCAGAGTCAAAAGGAGGGGTTATTGCTTTTAGTAAGGCCTTGTCACCTTGCCTGATCTACAGTGCACTCAAAGATGCTTGTGAGGCTCCACTTTAGAAATCACTACAAGTGGTTTATCATTGCTCCTCGAAACAAGTTCAGAATGCCAAAACGAAATCACTCCCTCAGTTGCTGTTGAACAAACCAGGATACAAAGCAAATTGGTGGGATTACAGAGTATGAAAATAATGTTTTAGACAAGGAAAAGTATTGAAAGAACAAATCAAGTGGACTGTTGCTTGTCTGTTAGCTACTTCACCAGGTAATTCGAGACCGAGGTAAACAGACAAAGCCAGCTGGGCCTCAATTAAAAATGGAAAGTGCTCCTATAAAACATGTTGAATTAGATCACTTGTCTTTAGAATTGAAAGTTGTTTTCTTGAGAGGTATTAAAATTCTGTCAACACTTGGTGATGTCTGCATATGTAGTGGAACTCCCCCCAACACTCACCCACAGAACCAGTATCCCACCAGACAGTTGTTTTTCGGCTCAGAAGGAAGTACACCTCCAGCTCAGTAGGTGTTCACTCACGTATGGAGCTGCCTGGGAGCTGTGAGTTGTCCAAAAAAGCCTTATTGTTCTCAATATTCATAGAATAAACATTTTATATTTGCTTTCCCTTTTACCTGGCATTTTCATTTTCATTTAGTTACAGTGCTTAACAAAAAATCTAGTTTGCATTATTAAAGTCAGCGGGGAAAAATGCATATTTGTTCATATTATGTTAAAAAGACATTTCTATTTTTTCACTGTAGAATTGTTAATTGTAAGGTGTGTGTGAATACATATATTTTCACAGTGTATATGTATTCACAAATGCAGTTTATATATACAGTATATATATCATCCAGAATGTTACTATAAATTTTGTTTTTATTTTTTTTCCTTTTTTTTACCTTTTAGAGCCTTTTAATTGCTGTTATAAAAAAGAATATGATGGCTTTTCTTTTTTAAATTTGTAATCACAACCTTGGGAAATATTTTGCGTTTCTCTGGAAACAGTGAAATGGGTAGGGCTGCTGCATTGTGCTGTTGCCTCAGACCCTTTTAATTTACTACCACTCGGTAGACTGTGCTGATAGCATAGTTGTTTTTATTATTAATATTATTACAATGATGATTATTAGTATTAGTATCTTTTTTTAAGTAGCAAATTAAACTGGTCTACTAAACAATGAATCTGAGAATTAATTAGACAATAACCATTTAATTACTACTGTACTGGACAGATTAATTCTGCTGTACGCGGTGAAAATGTATGTTTTTTTAAGCCCTCTCTTTCTGTAGTTTTCAAATTTTACTAACACAGATTAACTATTGACTATGTTGTATACCATTTATGGGCCAGAACAGAATTTATATATATAAAAAATCTGGTCCTTCTAAACTTGAAAAAAGAAAGCTGGAATGCTAATCACCCAGAGTTCTCAGAGGTCTGCTCTTCGTGTTGCCTTTTGGTTTTGGTCTCTGGGTTTTTGCTTAAGTTGGACCACTGGCACAGGGACTGCATGGTGTTGTTCACAGCGATAGTGCCATGATGTCCGGATGGCTTTTGCCATCAGTGATCATGTGATGCTTTTGTGCACAGCAAGCAAGGTTTCGGCCATGCTGTCTTCAAGCCTGACGAGCCAGCACTGTCACACTGCCACAGAGGAAATGTCTTGTAATACTGCCCCTCTGTTTAGACCACATTATGCTCGACTCCCTCCACGTCAGCAGAGATCAAAGTCTAAGAAACCAGATGTTTGTGTCCCACTTTTAATTTCTTGTTTGCCACTGTATACTAAGAGGCACTAAAAGCATAACAAATGCTAATGATTTCCATACTCATGTGTTGGGCTTTCAATGCTTCTTAGTACGGTAAATAAATTTGGGCTCCTGAGCAAAGCGAGACCGCATTTTAGAAACTCTTAAGCTGTTTCTAAAGCCGTTTGTGGAGCTACAGTTGTGCTGACTGGGGCTCTCCACTTGTAATTGGAAGGTTGTGGGTTCACATCCCCAGTGGAGCACTGTTACAGTATGGTACTGTACACTGCTCAAAGGCCCTTCATCAAGGTATTTCACTCATACTGCTTCAATAAAGTACCCAGCTGTGCACATGGTTACAAATGTAAGTTGCTTTGGATAAAGCATATATTGATATTACATCTTTACATGGAAAAGAAATTAAGTATTCTGATCTGAAAAAAGCACGAAGGGCTGTTTGCCCAGTGCCTGAACTAGTCAAGGCAATGAGCAGAAGAATCCTGGGAGACAGCAATGATGGCAGCTTTCTATGCTGAAATGAATTCCTTGAATTGTACCTGTGTGACGTACATTGTAGTTGACAAATTGGTGGTTGATTGCTCAACGCACCTTTGTTCTTAAGACGACCCTTATAAATTGTCTGTGTTGTATCAAATTTGTTGGTGAGGCATTGTTAGTACATGCAATGTATTCTCGTTAGGGGACCGAGAACAAATCTGGATTTCTTTTCAAAAACTGAAAGGCGCAAATACAACCAGAAGAACATAAAAGGGCAAAGACTTGCTCATCTAGCAATCCTCTGAGGTTGCCAACATGGCCTCAAACAGCTTGGATTTTTACGCAAAACCCATTTTGAGGATAAGAAAGCCTAGTCTGGATGTGAGAACTGCTAAGGAGCCAGGGAGAAATGAGGACTGCAAAGGAGTTTTGGAAGCTTGTTCAACTTGTTGCTCTGTAACTAGTGAAAGTTGCCAGAATTAGGACTTATGTTGCAGCCAAACTAATGGAACATTTGTTCAATGGTAAAACAGAAAAAATAAAAAAATGAAAATGAAAAATACAACAAAAAAAAGTTTCTTTGTATGAGGGCCAAGTGCTATCGCTTTCAAAACTGTTAACTGAAACAATAATTGGTTTAAAACCACTGTGTATGTAGATACGTTGACTTTGTATTAAAGAAAAGATTGTCTGAAAGCAAGTGTGGCTTTTTCTTTTCTTTTCCATTTTCACTGCCTTGTTTTAGTCATCTCCATCATATTAACTCGCAGTAATACTAGTACTTGGCAGTTTTTGAAAATTAAGGTATGCAGCCTAATGCGGAGGAGGCCAGTGAAGAAATAGAAACATCAACCTGCACGTTGGGAAGAACACAACAAATACTATTTCTAATGACATATTATAACCAATTTATGACCTGTAAGCAATTATTCAATAACTCTCATACTATACACTGTTAAAAGTTATATTACTTGTTATAGCTTCTGTACCTTGGAAAATGGTGTATCATCTGTTAACGTTTAACAGAAAAAGAAATAATGCTAATAAACATGCTTACATCTTGTTTTAACACTTCACAGCTGTCCCATTTAACAGTGTAACTGCTAATTACTACCAAAAATAGAATGTTCTGAAGATAATATAATAAGCATTAAGAAGACATTTCCAATTTTTAGCATGGATTTAACATTTACTTGGTCCTTTATTATAATATGATGTCTAGGTAAGGTAGCACTGAACGTGTGATCTATATTTAAATATTATTACATGAAGTATATTCTAGGACATTAAGCCAATTATGTTGATTCTTTTCCTTTTCAAACTTTGCAACGGATGCTTTAATTACTTCTCCCCGCACTACAAATCGCCTGTTCACATTTGTTGTAAACGCTGATGCACCACATTGTTCCAGCTCTCCCCCTCCTGGCAGTCACACTCACCACAGGTCCTGCCAACAACCTCCAGAGACTCACTGCCACCCAAGTGAGGAACAGCCTTGATGGTTTCTATAAAGGGGTATAAACCTTCAACGATGGTCCTGAAACAATTGCACAATGAACCAGATTTCATTGCAGTTCAGTGCAGCTGAACAAGTGATTAGGGGATCAATGCATTGAATTACACAAAGGCCTGGGTTATTTGTAATACCTGGGGAAGCAATAAATTGTATTATTGGGGAGCTTCATTGTGCGCTTGGCTGCTACAAACAAATCAATTACAAAGTGAAAATTAATTATGAAATGTTTGTGCTTTGTTTCTTTTTCTAACCCTCCATGTTGCAGCGTTTTCAATGAGTGCTCAATTTAGTCTCTTGTTTCAAGACTTTGTCTCAAACTGATCCTGAATCATTTCACTAGAAGATCAAGACAGTCTTAAGAAAAGGTTTGGATGACAACAGATGATGGATGTCAGCCCATTTTCCAAGAAAGCGTAAGGACAGTTATAACTGACAGGAGTCCATTCCGTAGTTAATAGGTAAGTGATCCAAGGATTTCATCCAGGCGTTATATTTCAAAGTCAGTTTTCCAGAAATTGTAACCATATGTTCAGTTTCAAAATATACTTAGAAGCACACTGTATTTTGATCTCATTTCCCTAATGACTATCTCATCTCTGCTTGCCTGGCTCTGTTTCGATTGTTTGAAAAGACCAGATCTATGCAAACATTATCCCTTGTAAGAAATATGACAAACTGAGTATGGAAGCAGTCATTAGTGTTTGCTGCTGAGAGTCTTAGAGGTCTTTCCCAGTTGAAAAAATTGAAGTCTCCCATAAAAACTATTTCATTTAAACGTAAAACCTTAATTTTATTACACTGTATTAAATTATAATCAGCATGTGGATTTTGTGGCCTAAAGCAGGGTTTCCAACCTTGAGTCCATGGACCCCATGAGGGGTCGCTAGGATTTTACAGATTTGAGGTATTATATTATTATTTACCTTATAATAAAAAATATCTTCTACTGAAGTGATCCAAACAATTTATATTTAACTTCATATTCAAATTACAGTCTGGATTAAACAGTAGCCCATGTTTTCTTAATTCACCTTTGATCTACAGTATGTCACAATCACATCTCACCCCACATTTTGAACAAAAGATTTTGGAGAAAACGAGGTGTTAACAGGAGAGCTACCTCGATTTGGATTTGATATAAAGTGCAGATAAGAGTCAACCACAATTTTGTGACAAATGGGGAACATTTAGAGCATGAAACCTTGCAAATTGCAGAGACACCCGGAAAATTGACACCCAGCTACCCAAGGGTAGCTATAAAAGTGAAAACAGTACCGCTACCAGACTATACAGTCAAAGAATCGATAGGATGGCACGTAACTGCGAGAGTGTTTTCATAAACAAATTGGAAAGTGGACCATTGGCAGTTCTGTTGGACAACAACCGTTGCAGATGAGGCAGTATCAGTCGTGTACGAGCAATACAACGATGAAACAATGCATTAAAACAAGACATTCTCATGTCCGTTAGCCCTGCAACCACAAGAAGAAAATGACATTTTTTAAGAATCTGGCTCCTATTTTACAGCACAGAAACCTCCATTTAAGAATACTGTTGCCTGCTGTACTGATGGGGCAACTTCCATGATGGGAAAAAAGACACGGGATCCAATCGCAACTTAAAAGAACAGACTCTTTGTCTGTCTCTAATTTCCTTCCTCTTTCTGTTTTCCATTCCCATTTGTGACACACCACTGCTTACATCTGAAAAATTACAGGCTATGTATAATCTGACTCCTCTCTGTTAATCAGTTCTTGATTGATTGATGTGCCTTGGCTTTTAATTTGAAAATTAACCTTTGTTGAGGAACCATGTTAATGTCATCATACATTTCCATTGTTTCTTATAATTTCCTTTTTTTCTTAGGTGTTCATCCAATTTAACTCAATCTTTCCATAACTCTCACTGTTACAGAAGAAATATTGATTGGTCTACAGTTTCCAGATTAAGATTTGTTTATTTTTGTTGCTTTTGCAATTCTACAATCTGTGAATACACTTCCCATACTGAGTGAGTTGAAATATCCTAGCTAGGGACCTATGAATATGTCCCTAACTTCCTTAGGTATGACTGGGTAAGTATTATCAAGCTCTGGCAATTGATTAGTTTGAACCCGACTTAGCCACTGTAGGGACTCGGTATCGATTGGTACACAGTACACATGAAGCTGCTTCTATGACATTGAGCATATTAATAATGGCCCATGTTGAGACATTCATTTTGCAAGGTTCATTTTCTATTATTATTTAAACCCTTTTCTATCTACAATTTCTGGGACCTCAGATTCATGCATGGCAGTTGATCAAAATCTACCGTTGAAATATACCAACACCCTGCATCAGCAGTGAAACTGGCCACATTTTTCCTTACTTTTTAAATCCCTTATTTTATACAGAATATACCGAATAAAAGAACAGAAGTTAAATCAGAAATCTAGTGAGCCAGGTAGATAACATCTAATTCAAAAATGACCAATTTAAATACAAGCTTTAACACAATGCTGTAATTTTTTTTTAGAAATAAATGAAAAAAAAACATCCTGCACATCTGCTGTGTCACAGAGCTTTAATGCGGTACCAAACTGTGTACTCTTTTAATGCATTATCTTTCAATGTGTCTCATTGGGCATTGAAGGTGCCAACCCAGCCTGAAGTATAATCTGGAAATTGCTGCCCAGCAGGTTTCTTCTTTCAAACACAGGTACTGCTGTTAGCAAAGAAAATAAAGAACCTAAAATGTTTTACCAGCATGTCTCTAAACAAAACAAAAATTACTGCTTAATACTTTTGGCTAATTCACATCACCCCCTTCCACTTCCTACACCCAGCCACCCTCTTCTGCCCTCTAAACATACTGTAAGTACTGCAGCACACCCCCACAGAATGAAGAACTCCACAGCCAGTCAATAATCCCTGGCTTAAAACGGCTTCACTGAGGAAAAGCCTACACACTTGAAGGCAGAGAAAGGGCACAGAGTACAGTGTAATAATGCAATACAGCAGGGGCATAAGGAAAATCTGCTGTAGACACCAGGTGAAAGTTTTATTACAGTTAAAGTTATGTGGAGGATACTGGTACAGTACATTAGTAAAATGTTTGGCTTATCCCAAAACCTGTTGATCCTGACAATGTTTATAGTGGTTTTTGTATAGTTCTTAAGACTAAAATAGCATATCTGGTACTCTTTCTGTCAGCATACTTGAGCATGTAAAAATGAAAAACATCAAAGAAACAAAATTGTGAAAAGGCAAAAGATTTTAGAACTCATGTCCACAAAGTAAAATGTAGCAACTTTCAAAAGGATTTTGAAAACCACTACATGACATGATTATATAATGTGTATTTAACATTATATAGGTAGTAATTGGACTGTCTGCAATCTGCGAACAATGAGAGTTTGTGTTGTACACTCGTGGGCCACATTATTAAGAACACAGTCAAACGAATTGAGACTTAGTGGTAGGTAAAGACTCCATTGAGCTAGAAGAATCTGCATTTCAGACCCACAAATTGTCATCTATATCAGATTGCTAACTGAAGGTAAGGAAGAAAGGAATGGGATTGTGCTGCAAACATCTATAAACCTTGTGGAATACATGCCACAGCCTGTTCAAGCTGTTCTTTCAATTTGCAACGCATTACTCGCGTGTTTTCTAATAATATGGACAATGAGCTTACATCCTCTACTGTGGAGACCGGCTCTTCTCACTACATTAGCACTGCAGGATTAATTAACCACAGTAGTCTCATTTACATGTAATTCCCCTCGGTACAACAACCAGCTTCACTGCATGAAATCTCAAGGGTGTGCAGTGCATCCACAGAGACTGAAGATGGTGAGACTTCTCGTCAGTTTAATAACACTGAGTAACTTATCAGGGGACTTTACATTGAATTCATTTTTTGACAAAGCAGATGGAATTTGAGCTTGCTCCATCCACTCTATCCACTGACCTGATATTTTTGTACTTTTTGTTTATCTTCTCTACAATGGCCCACTCTACAATGATTATGGCATCCATCAAATTTTTACAAGATTAATTAAAACAAAATTCTATCGATAAGCACCAAACCAACATCCCGTCTTTGTTGTCATTGTCTTTTTGATGTGTAAATAATGCCCTGTGATGAATTTGCATCCCATCCAGTTTGTACTGTATCTCGCCTTGCAGCAGTTGCAGGGATAGCCTCCAGCTCCCCTATATACCTCTATTGGATAAAGTGGTTAGAAAGATGGATGGATGTGTAAATAAAGTTGTAGAAAAATAGCAATCTGGCCTTTTCAAGCTTCATTGTCTTGAGGTCAATACCAAGCATCCAAGCTGAGAATGTGTAGTATCTAATGACCAGCCTAAGAATAGAGAAATCCAATTTGAAGAAATAGAAGGTCACAGTGGAAAAGCAAACTAATCTGACTGCATGGCAGGAGGGTTAATCTTTTCCATTAATTGCAGACCATTTTGGCAAGAAGGATTATGCTAAGCAGAACTTCAGAGCTAAATGAGATAGTAAGTTTCTATATTACTTGTTTTCATAGTATACATAGGATAAATGATTTTGTTTTAAATTCTTAGAAACCATAACACCAAGATTTTTTACATTTTGGCTGGCTATCTTCAGCTTATTGTGTTTCTAGAAGTTTCTTCAGAACACTAAGCTCATACCAAACTATTTAGCAGGTTGCGCTGAACCTACTGTATATATAAGATATAGTGTAGGCATACACAAGGTTAAACACATTTTACAGGAGGGGAGGATATTTCACCAACTCTCCTCGCACAGTCACGTATCTCTGCTACTGCTTCATAAAGTCCTATCATGATGAAAAGATGTTGGATGATCCCTAAACCATTCCGGCACTGCTACCTGGGTATCACAGTTACTGAATAAGACTAATAAGTTCTAAGTCTATTAAATGTAATGTTCTTGCATAAAAAAATAAATGTTCTTGGTTTCTCTGGCACAGCTTGTTAATGGTGTAATAACCAGGTGACAAGCTTAACCAGGACAAACAAAAATTACAAACGTGTGCAACACACAACGTTTACAGGTATAGTTCAAGTCTTGGAACTCCCACTCTCGTGATCCCAATCACACCTTCTACACACACACAAAAAACAGAATTCTCACTCTGAGGACATAAATACCTATGACAGGCCACCAGTTAACGATCATCAAAAGAGGATTCAGTTGTTAGGAGTTACTGTACTGATAGCTGACAGCTGTTGGTCCTCCATTTGAACAAGTGCTCTCTTCAAGTAGGTATAAGAGGGCCAAGCTGGAAGCAGGACATGCCAGGGCTCTGCAGAGAGCAGTCTTATAAAACAGCTTGAAGGAGAGAGATGGGCTGAAACTGCAGAGTGCCAAGAACAACCTCAATGTAGCAGCCTGAAGAGCTGCCGGCTGAGAGGGACCAAGCATCCCCACAAAGGTTTGAAATTTAAACACCTAGCAAACCCGCAACTCACAAAAACATATTTAGATTTTCAGATAACCTTTGACAAAATGCCTCAAAAAAGATAGCCTCAAGGTGCAGAGAGTTGTAATTCACACTAATTTGTGTTTGGATTAAAAAATGGTTTATGGATCAAAAACAGGCCAGACATGAGGTGAATGCTCTAGCTGGGGTGATTTAATTTGTATTAGGACCTCTTCTTCTCTGAAATTTCTATCAATGATCTAGATTCTGTAGGTACTGTAGTAAACTAATCAAGCTGGCAGATGGTAGGATGATTAACAAGACTTTTGAGGTAGCTAGAGAAATTCAGAAAGATTTACTGAAAACTAAGCAAATACATTGGTGATGTTTAATGTAGATAAGTGCAGAGGATTATTATCATGTAGTAAAAACATTAAGGACTAAAACAAAATGGAAAATGCTAAACTTGGAAGAAGCTAGTTACATAAATACTTTAGGTGTTAAGGCTGATGCTTTAAATCTAGACAATGTGGAGAAGCAAAGTAAAACTTAATTTTAGGACATGTAGTTAAAGGTTTAACTGAAATTGCCATGTTCAGTCTGTCAGCGCCAATGTTACTGTGTGGGTTAGCCTGTGGTTTCATGCTTCAGGTGCTCTGTGTGCTTGTACCCTCTGCTGTTGTGTGGTAGAATGTGTGTAGTGTCGCTAAGAAGCAGCAACACTTCAACAGCAACATTCGTCTGTCTTAAATTTATGAGAATAAGGCTTAAATTTCTTCAATTACTAGAATATGTTGGAGTTACTTTAAAAAATGCTACAAAGCAGTTAGCAAGCATTGTCGGACTAGTTTTCCCAGTATCAGTGCTCTGCTCTGAAAATAAGCTTAAAAGCATCTTTTCCTGCTGTGAATACTCTTTTAAAGAGTGAAAAGGGGTATATGAAATGACATGCCATTTTAAGTGATTTTTAACAATCCAATTGTTTTAAATTAAAGAAATATTCCCAACTTACTGTTGTACTTAAGATTTTATTTTAGAATAACTACCATTACCTTCTTCTATTATTTTAAAGTTCTTAACTATTTGTAGCGGTTTTTAGTGCAACAAAACTATTTCTATACCCCAACAAGTAAAGTTATCCCCTTTCAGCGCTCCCAGGAGCCCAGTGTCCGAGAGAAAATTCCACACAATATTCCAATTGGGTAGGGAAGTGGGGAAAGTAATTATGTTTTTATGTGCAAGTCCATTAATCATGCAATTATAAAGGGCCCTTTTTCCTTAAAGAGGGAGTTTTGTCCTTCTATCTCGCTTTATCGCATTACTTGTTAATTAAGAATTATGTTAGAGCGTCTTCATTTTAATTATGTTGAGGCCTGAACAATTTATAACACAGCACGGGACCAAAGCAGGCTGCCACCCTTCCGTGTGAAAATGCTAATGAATTTACGAGCCTGGCAACTGGGAACTTTAATAAGATTAATCCTTTTAGAAAATTAACATTGATAAAGTGAATCTGGGAATGAAACATTTGGTTTCTTTCAATTAACACTAAAAACAACACTGTTGCCAAAGGGTAAGATGGGAGTGGGTGTGGGAGTTGACTAATAAAACTAAACGTATGCTCTTGAAAACGGAGATATTTGTACGGCATCATAATTGAATCCTGTGTTTTCAATGCAAATTCATTATGAAAAACAATTAAGAAAATGATGCTTGAAAGAAATAAATCATGATCAGAAAACAGAGATGTAAGTGGATCTAATGAAAAGTACAGGAGCCCATGATTAACAGCTTAAAGTCTCAGTTTGGAAGCTGAGCTTTCAGTCATCCCCCATGGAACCCCAGGAGCTACCTATACCTGGTAATGACTGTAAAAAATGTAGAGGTAAGTTCCTTATGTAATTAATCACAAGTAATTTACACTTCATTAAAGGAAATAACCATACACGAATATACAGTAAATACTTCAATCCCCCATAGTGAGAATAAAAACAGCCTTAAATTATGCCGGAGAGCTCTCAACAGCTATAAACGTCTAATACAGCGGTTTTAAAATGAATTGTCCATATAACAGAACTTTTTAAAACAAAGTCTCATTTGCCCTGAGTACATAAAATAAACATGCAAAGGCCACTGTCTGGGTAACTGAGGTTTATGAGGAATGAAAATAGCCACCACAGCTATTTTAGGTTAATTTTATAATACATCCTTGGAATCTCAGCAGTTGTTTTCATTTTCTTTGCTCAATTAATTCAATTGGATGGATATACATAGAGACTGGGAAAAGAAGCTTAACGTTTGTAACTGCAACAAATTTTCAACTTCATTATTGGGAAAATCAGAATATATTTTTTTCCAGTAAGTACACTGACATTTGTGGAACTGACTTCTCCCAGGAAAACACAAGGACATGCATTGCTCTGCTGGAATGTTATGATGTGCAGATGAGGCAAAATTAGAACAGCAAGTGCGTTTTCAGGACTTGATCAGTGTAGAGTCAAGATGTTTACCATCAGGCCTTAAGTAGAGTTCGCTTGCAACTAGACTCTCTTACTAAGACCATTAAACCTGACAATCAGTTGGTGTGTTGTACACAACAATTAGGGTTTCATTCTGCACACTGACACTGTGCCAAACTCACTGACTGCCAGCACTGAGGTGCTATTCTGCATACTGATGGCAAGAAGGTGTTGGTTCTCTTGGTAAGCAAGGCAGACTGGTTATTTCTGAACACTCTGACCCCAGGCTTCTCTCTCCCTGTCTGTGTGTCTCATGGAGGGCAAGTTGGGATATGTGAAAAGACAAATTCCTAATACAAGAAATTGTATATGCCCAATAAAGTGATCTCTTACCTCTTTTGTTTCCCGATTTTCACCACATTGCTAATCACCAGATAAAATCACTTAAACCAAAGAAGTGATTAATTGCTTTTGCAACATTTTGAGTCAAACAGTTGAGTTTGAGAAAGATAAATTCTTTTGATTCTCCGTATATTTTTCCAACACACTGTGCAAGGAGACTTCAGCATTATTTCAGGAATATGCATTGTACATTAAGGCGTTGGAAAGCTTCTGAAAAGCTGAGATGGTTCTGTAAATTATATTTGTATCTAATGTTTACATAAAAATATATACTTTTTCAGACCATAAATACATAAAATTAGACTATATTTTAAACACATGAAATTGCTCACAAGTTAACTAATTTAGAACCTAACATTTCTAAATCCACTCTAACAATCCGGTTGCCACATAAACAATACTCCTGATAAGTTGTATTTATGGCTTTCATATCCATGCATGTAATTGAAGACTTACTGATTTCTAATTATTTTGATTCTCCTTTTCTATGGATTCTACATTAGAAATGTTCTAGTCAGTGGGTATTGCCCCTATCTTTAGTGACAGGGTTGGTTTTGCCAACATCCTATGAATAAATTGTTTCCTTTTCTCGTTTCCTTTATTGCAATTGGTAGAAAACCCTCGTTAACCGTTTTAAGACCTTCTGGTACTTGCGAAACGTCTATCTCTTACGTTAATATTATTTTATGTAGTAAACTGTTTTTCTCAGCCTGGGGCATATTGTTGATGCCTTCCTTAGCAAACACCTGAGAGTAATATTCATTTAATGCAATAGCCTTTTTCTTTTTAAAGGGGAACTAAAATACTATTTCTATATTTCGGGGTTAGGAGGAATCGGCATCGATGAGAGCATTATTAAAAAACCACAAAGAAAGTAAAACGTACAGTACATGTTAACTCGTAAAACCTCCCATTTGCATCACAAACTGGGCTAGCGCAGCGCAGCGCATTATTCTGCGATTCAGAATTAGGCAACAAAACTTGAGGTGAAGCAGCAGGCGTGTGAATACATCCGTTTAATCCAACGTAAATATTGCTCTCGGATTCAAGACGGTTTTGCTGACAAATACTACTTACTTACAAACTCCGCATGCAGATCACGTTGGAACATGTTTGCGATTAAACGTCGGCTGCACAACCTGCCCACAGCGCCTGGTCAACGGGAAGGGCCGCTTCACACTGCGAGTCTCGCAAACTCTCGCTCTCGCCCGTGTTGAGACCAGAGGTTTGCGATAACTTGTCTGCTATTCAGTTCTTGCACTAATTTTTATTATATTATTTATTATGCACTCATTTATTTTGTTACCGGGATTTAATTACCGGTCTGAAAAGTTGGGACTGCAGTTCACCTTTAACGTCTAAAAGTTTCCCATTTTTAAGGGCTCTTTAAAACAGACACACTCTTACCAGTGCAGAGCTCTGCATCAAACACACTGGCACTTTCCAAAGCAGATGAGAAACATGCATTCATGCACCAGTTAATCAAATTAATACTTTCTTCCCCTGTCATCCAGAAGAAATATTTTGCTTGTTTTAATTTCTTTTTCATGTTAAGCTGACCCTGAGGGCTATGCATATATATTTTTTCACGAAACTGATTAAATTTAATTTTATTTAAATGAACTCATTTCCACGCCATCACTGGAGCATTGTGCGAGCGGTGCAGTGTATAATTAAAGACAGAAACAGTTTCTTATTTTTAATTACATTTCTGTTTAAACTTCAAACGGGAAACCATGAAAAAAGGGTTACTCTTGCCGTGTATACGTAAGAATGGCAAAGCTACAGGAAATTGGTGGTATGTAAACAACAAAATTACTCTCGTTGGTGAGAAAATAGCAAAAAAAACACCTTTATGTCTCACATTACATTTTCCTTTTGTCTTTGGAGTATGATTTGTTATGGTAACTTATTCTTATTTAAAATAATAATTGCCTCATTAATCTTATTCATTATGCTTATCTTCAAACAATTCCTTTTCCACATTTTTAGGGTGGTTTATTTTTACAAAATAGTTTGGCTTTTTTTCCCTTTAATCTTATTAAATCCATTCCTTAACTTGATTGTTAATGATCCAAAAGTGTTTTTTTTCTAGTGTACACAGCAATAAATGAAATCATCCCACATCAGTAGTCAAAAGCACAAATAAATCATTTTTTATTGGTCTGTAACAACTTTTCAGTGCTTTGAAAAGACCAGCTAATCAACACCGTTGACCCGCCAACCAGGACAGGAATCAAAACTCAAAATGATGGCAACAGCTCTTATACCAAATATCAGCACAGTACATATTTTTTAACCTGCTCAGACCTGAATTACAAAAAAGCTGAATGTTTTCTCTAGATACCCCTCTGAAGAGCATTTCTTCTCACTCCTTTTACCTCCCAGCAGTACTAATATAGAGCAAGGAAACAACATGGTGGCTGTGCTGATGCCACCTCTTGGCTCTACAGTCTTGGATTCAGTTTTTCTTTGGGTGACTTAAGTTTAGTGACTTTTATGAGAAGTTTACATAGAATCCCTGTTAAGTTTTTTACTTCAAAAAACACACCGGCTACTGTCACTCATTTGATTCAGGTTGTCGTCCTGACTTCCAGGATTCTTATAACCTTTCCAGGTGTAAGCTGTTAATAAATGGATAGAATACTGAGTACAGCATGGTCAATACAAAGAGCAGGCCTACCTGACTTTAAGGAGATCATGTTTACAGTGCTTGAGATATCTAGGTGCCACAGCTACACAACTCCTCTCCTGGTAACCCCTCAATGGTAGTCTTTCAGCTCCATAGTTGATATGACTTCTGTGGTATAGAGGTTAGCTGTTACCCTACAAAAAGTTCTCCAAGCAAGAGCATTAGTTCATAGAACCACAGAATAGTTCTCTCAGGGGGTGGCAGCTAGTCAACATTATAAAAGCCAGTGCTACAATCTTGGGAGGCTACTTGCCATACAAAGTATGGATTTTAAATCATCTCTGACGGCAAATTAAGTGGCTTTTCAATATAGCTGCTCAAATGAAGAGCATTTCTTCTCACTCCTTTTACCTCCCAGCAGATCACGCACCTGTTCTGCTGGAACTGAATGAGTACAAAACAGTAAAAAAGCTCATTTTCATGTGCAGATACCCGTGACAGTGTGACTGAACACATACTGATACTTTTAAATGAAATGGAGAATAATTTAGAAAGACAGTTTGCAACAACTTCAGGGAATCGGTATGTTGGGTAAGGTCTCAAGTATAGGTAAATGTATTTTTCCCCACATCACCAGCAGTGGTGAATTGACTTATCTTCTGAAAGGAGTGGATTCTTTCAAATTCATTTATATCTATGACTTTCTGGGTTTCTGCTTTAATTATTGTTGTTTAGATTTATTCCTGCAAATTCAAACAAACCCAACCAGTGTTTAATACCATGCATTAGGCATAAATATGTATTAATTAATGGATATGCCATATGCATGAATCTAGAGAAAACATAGGTGTTGAATCAAATTTAAAGTTCCACTCTTTTCATAACTCATGCACAGGAAGTTATGATTGTATTCATGACAAATTGTGTTTATCATAAGATCTGTATTTCCTTAAGAAGACTCTTATCTTCAGGTAAACCTCATGATAAGACAGGCTTTGTATGCAAACCTTATCCAATGATGCCATTATTATTATAACAATCATATGAGGTGCATTTTGTTATTCTAATATTATGCTTATGAACATAGAACATAACTCAGCATACATTAAAGATATCAGTTTGGAATTCATGGGGAGGAAACTTGTCTAACACAGCAGTGTCTTTGATGTAGATTGAGGGTAGTCTTACTTCTCAGTGAGGTAATAATTATAATTAATAATAATTGCTTAAACTTATATAGCGCTTTTCTGGACACTCCACTCAAAGCGCTTTACAGGTAATGGGGATCCCCTCCACCACCACCAATGTGCAGCCCCACCTGTATGATGAGGTAGCTGCGTCAGCATGCCTAGGCTGCAAAGGAACAGGTAAAGGTTTATTTCATGCTGAAAAGAAAAGAAAAGATACAACATTTTGGCTGTGGAGCCTTCTTCGGCTGTCAGTAGATAAGGTTGTAACTGGTGGTAACATTTTCATTTTGACATTATGTATATTAATACATTGAAACTGTTTTAAGAAAATGTTTGCAGTCTTAAACTGTAATTCTGTGATCTCTCCAATGTTGCATTATGGTATTTATTTTAAATGTATGATACCTACTTTTTCCACATTATTGATCTCTCCCAAAGACCTGTAGTTTATATGAGTGGCATGTCACTATGAGTATGAGCACTATATATTTGCAGCGTTCAAACAACTTCTGTCCACAGAGTCCTCTGTGCAGTACACCTCTGACACCTGAAGAAGGCTCTACGGCCGAAACGTTGTGTTCTCTTTCTTCTTTTTTTCAGCATGGAATAAACCTATTACTTGTTCCTTTGCACCTCTGATCTAATTACTTAACTGAATTAACTTAACTCAATCCCTGTCTCATTTAAGAATACCTATCAATCCTGTAGCGCTTAGGTTGGGGATTATGAGGCAGCATATGCTGGAATTTTGCAATTTTACCAAAGGAAGATAAAAAAACAGGGTTAAGCACCTTGGAGTGTAGCCAGGGTCAACTTAATTATTTATTACGGACACAACAAAAACACATTAAGAAAACTCACAAGCTGCTGCTTGCAATTCCTTTCCAATATTTTTTTTAATAAACCACAGATTACTTAAACTTTACTTGTATGCATTACCATTAAAACAGCACATTTTTGCAGCATGTTAAGTCTTTATTCTCTCCTTTGGAGTGGTAATGTTTACTTGTTCCTCAACTTTTCTCCCCTGTCATTACGCTTGGGTTTGTCTCGGCAGCAGCTCCTTGATCAGACCAGTGATGGGAGCTCTCTCGCGTCACCTCGAGGAGTTCGAGTGGCAGAAATATGCAAATCCTCTCATGTTAATTAAGTGACTCTTTGCCTCTTGTTTGCATATATTAAAAGTGAGGGGAGCACGATGCTCAATTTGCCAGGAATTTAGTGACCCGTTGCTATTCCCTGATTATGCCATTGCCATCACTTGACAGTTTGTTGCTTTGCCCTGTGAGACGGTCAGAAAAATGGATGTACTTTTCCAGGATTTTAAAACAGATCTCTTGATGCAGCTTAATTGGCGCCTGCATTTCTGCACATATGTGTGGGGACAAGGTGGAAGATTGAGGTCACTATGAACTTTGACCCAGTATTTAGGTACTCTGCTGTCAAGCATAGATGGCCACCCTTAAACACGGTCCCTGTTTAGCACAGTACCCAGATTTCTGGAAAACTTCATTGCTGAACTTTGTGTAACGATACGGAGGGCAAGAGGGAGCAAAAATCAATGTGTAACACAGTAGAACCGTTTATTTACTGAGACAGAAGTAGGTCTTAAAGCACAGCTGAAAAAGTCAGTACAGCTACATAACAGTATGTCATGTGTTTTCCTTGCTGACAGCTTGGATTTCACCCCAGCTTTTTAGCTCATGGTAATTTCTTGCATTTTTCATCAATCTTTTGTCTTCTGTTCTGCTCTATATAACTATAAAACTACAATCCCAATCAGGGCCTGACATTTCAGGTTCATGCAAGGAATGTAAGCATGAAAGGGCTGAGGAGACACTAAAAATTCAGATTTTAGATCCTATAAAGTGAATTCACATGTACATAATCTACGTCTGAAAAATACTTCACAATAATAATTTTTTATAAGTACATAGAACAGGACTGGATTAAGTGATCAGAACACATTAAATAATCTAGTTTTACTTTATTTTTGATCAAAGGGTGTTGTGCTGGGATTTGATTCAGGTATTTAAAATCCTCAAAAGCTACTGAAAGGTGACAACGATAAATACAGTTCTTCAAGGCTTAGCAATCAAACAAGCACCCAAGGACACAAGTGGCAGTTAAGTACAATATAGCTGAAAACAGAAAACAACAGGCACTTTGTTATAGAACAAAATCCCAGGTGTCTCAAACAAACTGCCCAGGCAAATTTTCAAGCTGAATCTGTAGGATTCTTCATAAATTTGTGGATGAGGATTTAGGATTTAATAGCTACTAGCAACTAAAGAGTACAATGGACTAAATCAGTCCCTTTCGTCTTGTCTTATGTTCTTAAAAAACCATTGTGTGGCTCATTCAGTACATCTGTTCTATGTAAACCTCTGTACTGAATTATTGCAATTATAATATTGTTTGTTTGTGTAATGCTTGTATTGTTTTTTACCGTTACTTCTAGGTATATATCACCAGTAATAATAAAAACTACTGCTACACTTCCTGACACTAAAACCTGTCACATAATTCCACTCTTTCCATTGTTTGTTTGTCACCTGTCCTGCCTTAATCCTGCTCCAGGAACACGCAGTACAACCCCACTCACGATTATCCTAATCACAACCTCATCAGCAAGAAGTCTGCAGCCTCATCTCTTGAGACAAATGGAGTGGGACTGGGCTGCAATATTTCTTGCCACTGTCAGAGATCCAAACCATATAGTCACTGTCCAGGGGTTCTTAATATCCTGGACAGTGAGTAGACTACTACCAATAACATATTAAAATTCCAAATTCAATTCAGCAAACCCAAGCGTTATTTGAAGGGTTTCTTGCAGGACATAAAAGCCAATCTAAGGAAGTGAAAATGTAACACTCAGAAAGAGCAATCTGAAATGCTTTTTTTGCATTTTTGCAACCAGGAACATATTCCATCCACACATTTATAGGGCATTGTTTTGTTTCAAAATGTTGGTGCATTCTGTTATTTTCATTCATAAGAGTTATCATGCTCTAAATTGGCCCTCTGCATTCATTGCTGTTAGGTAAGTCTAGCCCAGAGAAAGAGATGATATGGAGTAAAACAAGACTGAGAACAAAATGTTGACCGACTATTTACAATATTTTTGTGTTATTACACAGAATTCCACTATGGAAACACTGACCGGTAACGGGTTAATTATCATTCCCTGTTTCTTCACCTCTCTTATCCCTCTGTGTAATTCAAGGTGCCTGTCAGTACGAGGACAGAAACATTGCTCTCTCTTTCTCGTTCTCACTCTGTCTGGTTCCTACATTTTTTCACACATCTGAGGCCAGCTCATTTCCATTCCTCACAGGCTTACTCCCTCAGGAGCAACTGAGCCCAGATGGACAAAATGAAAGCTCCTTTTGTTTAGCTCATTTTCCCTGCCTCCCTCTGTCTGGATCCACTTGGCGAAGGTCGGGTTTTCACAGATTTTCACGTTCTCATGTTCCCCGTCTGTGAGGCTCTAAGGAGCAGAAGGTGGGATCTCTTTCTCTCACCTCATGCTCCCCTTGTGTTTCTGCTGTTGCTGTGTGAGTCCTCAGTGGTATTCAGCAGGTTGTATCCATGCCACTGTCCCATGTTTCTTCATTACTGCTGGTGGTTTCTTCCACTGTATGCAGCACTGGTGCTTGAGTGCAGCACCTTGTAATATGGGATTAGACTTCTTGGAGCAATTGCCTGTTCCATAGCCCAGGGTGATGCAACCAGCAATGAAAAGGTACCTGTTATAAAAACAAGGATATGTAGAGAATACATAATTATAAGTACCAGCAACCAGGTAGGAGGGAGTTTACTTCATCCACAGTCAAGATCAGGAAACAGGCCAAAGTCCAGAGCCACCAGGGTAAGAAGGGAAAATCCAGGGAGAACAAAACACCAGGAGCAAGAACAACAACTAGGAAAAAAACAAGGGCAAAAATCAAGGTGTAGCAGGAATCAGGGCAAGAAGGAAAAATACTGGAAAAGGGATAACTTTAAGAAAATTACAATCTGGAGCTAATGCAAAGATAAACAATACTAAGCCTTAAAAATGGGCTTTCAATTTAAGAATTTAACTTTTAAGAAGACCTTTTATCAAATCCTTCTGAGAACCTAAATACACCATATCAGACACGTTTTGCTTCGTTTACTGATGTTGCTTAAAGAACTTCTACAAGTTAATTAAGCAAAATTTGCCTTTTATAAATCTATGCTGACTAAACCCTAGAATTCTATTGAAATGGAGATGATCTTTGAATCTAGTTCTCATTATCTTCTTCATAACCTTACGTGTCATGTCAGTAAGATATATTGGCCTATAATTGCTTAGTTCAGTTTTGTCATCCTTTTTATAGATGGATGGAAGCTGCATTAGCAATTTCCCAGTCAATGGGCAATGCCCTTACCTTGAGTGAAAAGACTGGAAAAGAGGAAATATATAGTTTCCAATATAATGGGGATTAATTATACATGAAAAATAACCAGTAAACATGGTTTATGAAAATTCTGTGCAAGTTGTTTTACAATAGGGCATGTCAATAATATGCCCCATGAAACAGTATTGTCACAAATACCATCAGAATTGAGTTATTTTAGCTTTACTGATACTGAGGGTCTACAGGGACTAGGCAGGCTTAACATTAATTAATCTCTGGGGCCTGATGCTATTTTCCTAATCATACTTAAGGAAATGAAGGCTATTATTCATAGAATTCTAGCTAGGATATTTCAATTATCACTTAGGATGGGAGCTGTATCCAGACTGCAGAACAGAACTGCAGACTATTAACAGCAGTTTATTAAAAGAGAGACAGAATTGAACTAGGAATCTATTGACCAACCAGTCTTTCTTATGTTACTGGTAACACAGAGACAGAGCTAAACTACAAGCAAGCCGACAACAGCTAATGAGGATGGTTCATATTAAAGTGTACTTTAGATCTCCAGCACACATTTGATAAAATCACTCACATGATTCTCAAATGTGATAGCAATTGAAGGTAATTTGTGTGCTGGGATCAAGAACTGGTTAGTAAACAGGAAGAAGTAGTTTATCTTCATTCAGCTTCAGTGGTCAGGTGGACGCAGTGGTGTGCCACAGGGATCTGCTTTACTGTAGGCCCGTTGCTCTTCCTGATCCACAGCAATGATTTTAATTCTGATGTAGTTATCAGACTAGTTTACTGTTGTACTGGATATTTTGTTGGCTATGTTTGATTTTATTGTATTGTTTTGGACTGATGCAAAACAGATTTCCCTCAGGGGACAATAAAGCTTATATTGAATTCAACTAGTTAGATTTGCAGGTAGAACAAAAGAGAATGACAAACAGAAACAGCAGCAAAGGAAATTATGAGAACACACTTGGAAAATTAAATTTAACATTAATAAGTAGAAAGTGATTCAGTAGGAAGTGGGAAAATACAGTATAGAATTGGTAATTCTGTGCTACAGGAAAGTACAATGTGGAGCAAGACACTAAAATCAAATAGAATGCTTGGGTATATCGCAAACAGCTTTGACAGTTGATACTCGAATACAACTCCTGGGGGTTTACAGTATATATGGCAGAGTCTAGACTATTTTAAAGTCAGTAGTCAAACAAGGCTACAATTAGAATGGAATTGAATTAAGATGAAGGATAGAGTTAGTTCACACCTGAAGAAGGCTCCACGGCCGAAACGTTGTGTTCTCTTTCTTCTTTTTTTTCAGCATGGAATAAACCTATTACTTGTTCCTTTGCACCCTACGCATGCTGACGCAGCTACCCACCTGAAATAAAGAGTTATATGCACTTGATAAAGACCATCTAGACAGGTACATGAAAAAATGACTGAAATGTTTTTAGACACACTTAGCTACTGGACTACCAAACAAGCAAGATGCATTGAATGGCCTTCTCACATTTGTGAACTTTCTTATGTTTTATCATGCTGTACCATGGTATATGCTTGGTTTCTGTATCACTCTCATCTCATCTCTCTCTAAACTGTTTACAAAGATGGTCAATAAGTGACTTGATCAATAAACAGCCATATTCTCCAATTCTCCAATACAACTTTGTGCAACCAACAGTGTACTACAGAGCTCAGCAAAAGCTTATAGTCATTAATAAATAATATATGGCATTTTGTTGAAAAGATAATTTAGCAGCAAATCATTGATTTTCTCCCTTAGAAAAAATAAAGAACGCCAAAACTAAGCTAGTGTATCTGTGGTGGAGTACAAGCCAGTGTGCCCACTTAGTGCCCATTTCAAGGCAATTTCTACCTGAAACATTTTGTAACGTGTAGAAGTATAGACCATAGAGGCCTAGTTTAGACCTGAATAAAGATTTGAGACAAATTAGACAGATATAAGAAAAATCCATACTTTTTCATGAAGAATGTAACCTGGAATGATATTGCTCACAATCCCAAACAACTTCTAGAAAATCTATTTTAAAAAGCTGTAATAGCTATTGCAATTGCTATAGAAAACCTCTAGGCAGTGCTAGAGAATTTTTCGTTGTTTTTTTTCCACTGCCTGGATTTCCTAGTTTAGCTCAAGGTGTGAGTTGTTGACCACTGATGATCACTGATTGCTTTGTAAACGAAGCAGAGCTTTTGTTTTTTTCTTTTGTAAATCTTATTGAGGAAGTCCCTTCTCCTAAGGCTCTGAATGGTCAAAACTAGGAATGAATGACAGCGATTTGACCCAATTAGACCACCTTTTCCAAACACGGTTAGTGTGAGGCAGCCATAGAAATTGAGACTTTCAGTTTCTCCTGAGCCAGTGATTAGCAGATTAGCTGTCCGCCCCCCCCAACTTGTTTTTGGCGTCTAAGGTAAGCTTTTGGGATTTTATATCTTTTAGCGAGCTTTTGCGGTGTGTTTTACAGTATGTGTTTGTTGATATTATCAATTTATGATGCCGGTTCTTTAAAAAAAGCTTACTACGGTGAAAAAAAACTTTTTGCCCGTTCTGCTTTCATAGTTTGTTTTGGAACATATTGGTTGCGAAACCTTGCTGCTACAGTAGTTTTAAAATAAGATAAACACGTGAACAGTGACTTCAGAGCGTAAGCGCCGGTGTCTCAGCGGGGTATTAAAAAGGTAAAACTGCACATGAGCATACATACAGACAGAAGAATTAATACAAAGACTCATATAATTATATGTGTCATTCTGTGTTAGGTATGAAACTGAAGTCCTACTCTGTTTCTTACATGCATGACCAGGTAACGCCGGAAGATCCTATTATATTCCAAATGGGCTGATTGCCTCTAGTAGCCCTGCAGTACTTGATTGGATTAGGCGGATAGGAAATTGATGGATGGAATTTAAGGAGTAAATCAGGCTAATTTATGAAAGGAAAAAAAACCTATATATTTGGAACTTGGGGAAATTAGATGCAACTTACAGTATTTCTGAAAAGTTGTAGAAAATAAAAATTGCCAGGATAATATCCTGCATGTTTTTCTTGGTTCCGGATCTCTAAATTAAAGCGGGCTGTTCCTGCAGCTCCAAAGCCATTGGTAAATAGATATTATCAGACCTAGTTTTTAATTCAGAATGACAAAACCTAAAGAGGCCTCAGGTGTTTCCTAAAACTGCAATATATTAAATAATGCAAAGGAACAAGTAATAGGTTTTTTTCCATGCTGAAAAAAAGAAGAAAGAGAACACAACGTTTCGGCTGTGGAGCCTTCTTCAGGCTTTTCTTCCACACCTGAAGAAGGCTCCACGGCCGAAACGTTATGTTATCTTTCTTCTTTTTTTCAGCATGGAATAAACCTATTACTTGTTCTTTTGCAGCCTATGCATGCTGACGCAGCTACCCACCTGATATATTAAATAATACTGTGCATATTTCCATAAATTATGCTTTAATTGATCTATAAATGTGTCAGTTTTTAGCATGTGTGAAGGGTTTAAGGGTTTTGGAGAGGAGCAGACAGAATCAAGTTGTTAAGCCCTCATTTAGGGGCGGCATGGTATCGCAGAGGTGAGCTTTGCCGCCTTGCAGTGCTGGGCCCCTGGGTTCAGTTCTGGACCTGGGGTGCTGTCTGTGTGGAGTTTGCATGTTCTCCCTGTGTTTGCATAGGTTTCCTCTGAGTTGTCATCCTACAGTTCAGTTTGGTAGGTTATTTGGCTTCTGGGAAAGCATGCATGTCTGTGTGTGCCCTGTGATGGACTGGCCTCTCTTCCAGGATGTATCCAGCTTCAGCCCTCTCTGACCCTGAACTGGATTAAGCAGCTAGAAAATGGATGGATGGAGTCCTCATATACTGCGCAATTGACTAATGTAGTTCATGAAGTGTTATGAACAAATAAAGTTCTGTCTCAGCAGCGAAGCATTGATAACCTTAATGCTCAGTGAGTGTCTTTCAATTGTAGTAACTTGAATGGAGGCATTTAAGGTCCATAATGTGTTTACTCCAATAGTCAGATAATTAATTTTAAAATCTGCCAGTGATCTCTGTCTTCTAATAAAATCAAACTCCCTCCCTCCAAACAATACAAAATACAGGCGCCGAACTGTTCATAGTAAAGGGTGGTGGCGTCACAAGTGAAATTTTAAACTTCAGAATTACTGAAAGAAAATATTTTGAGAGGGCTTGTGGCAGAAAAAAATCCTAACTAGAGTTTGATGTTAGCGGGAGTGCAATACCTGTCTGACCAGGACTAGTAAAGAGAAATAGCAAAGAAAAAACCCTCAGAGCGTTACATAGCCGAATGGTTTAAACTCTTCTACATTATATTAAGATGTGGAGCCGCTGCTGCTTTTCCAAGTATTGGGTGCTCTGTGCTTGAATCGCTCCAGAGCAGTTTGAACTGTCTCACAGCGAGGTTTACATTTCTGCTCATAGGCCCTCAGAACCTTTTTATCTGCTTCTCAGGCAAGAAATGCTTCTCATATACTGCACACTTGGCATGATCTGTCTTTGTCCACAAAGGCTTACTTTACAATTATCATTCTTTCCTGCTGAACACCACTCATACAGGTAGCTCCTTTTTAGTCAAAGACAGTGCTGGATTCTTTCTAGACTTTCAGAATGGGGCCATGCAGCGGTGAAGGGTAAGGTTAAGGCGGTGAAGGAGAAGGGCAGGTTCATGGCATTTCTGAATATCTGCCAATTTAACAATTTTGTTTTCTAGGAATTACTACAGAATTACATTTAATTTACATACTGTATAATAAAAATATATACAATCTGAATTTGTATGAATTACATACAAAAAGTTTTTAAAAAATCAAAAACATATTAATTCATACAGTAGCTAGTTCATACAATGAGGAGATTTATTAAATTTATCATTTAAATTTATAATAATAGAAACAAATATTACAATATACCTTTGTTTAACTGGACCAGCGTTAGTGCAAATTTTGAAAATCCAGTTTATTATCCACTTTTAGTGTGAATATCTCCAAACTAAGATTATCTAATATTGTCTTAATCCAAAGAGCAAACAAAGGAGGATTTATATTTAGCAATTTCCTGTGCAATTGAATGATTAATGCTCAAGTCTCAATGTATTGGCATTTAAGAATCCATTTAAACCTGTCTGACCAGGTTTCTGCAATTAATTTAAAATGGATCTTTAAAACTTTCTAAAACTGATCTTTTCTGTCACAATCAGTATTTTGAATACCTTAGTCAAGTCTAGTGTGCTCTCAGAATTACTTTTTTGATTTGTTATACAGCAAGACTGACCACTGTAGTCTTAGGAAGAGAAGAATAAAACAGTTAGCATGTTTTCCATGTGGTGGGGAAAGGTATTTGACTTTAAATCGAAAAATGCAAAACTTATTTTTATTAATCAGCACATTGTTTAAGATATTAAAGGAACTGTTTCACCTGGTGAGAGAGGAATAACATTCACATAACTATGCATGCATATTTTATTTATTGGTCCCAATGGTATTCAAAATATTAATGCAATAATTCTCAATTGATTGCATATCTGAAATTACCAGACTAATACGCAGAACAATGAATGCTTGCTCTCCATCCAATAACTCATTTTTATTTCCAGTAGACAAAGTAGACTTCTGACACTCCCATCTGTAGAATTATTAATCTGCTGACGCGTTGCAAGTTCCACAGTACCTTACAGGAGAGGAGGCCCCCATTAGAGAAGAAGCACTCTTCTGTGTATGACTGCAGGCACCTGGCCAGTCACAGGAGCTGCTGTTTGCCAAAAACCCAAGACAACCCTGACCATTGCCTCCACACTTTCATTGAAGCCCAGTCACAGAGAGCTGGGCTCCTACTTCCACCAGCCCATAGTGTTCAGTGTGTTTACATATTCCTTTACTGCTTGAGCCTCTCGGGAACCTTTCAATTAAATATCTGACAGTGCTTGATTAATAAATGTGTTATACCTAAGGGAATCCAAAGCCCTTTTGTAGGTGTGAATGTGGATGGCTGTGTGGTGAGGTTTAAACACATGCACGTGCTCTGGAAGGCCACATTCCAGCATGTCTTCCAGGCCTTATATCTTTTAGATCAGCATCTAAAAGAGCTGGCAGAAAGTATTGGATTGAACCAAATAGTTCTAGTTACACATCCTCATAATTTAATTCTGACCCCTTTTTATCTGTTTTCTCTGCAACTTTATTAGATTAAAAGGAGGGAACGTCAGACTTACAAAGATGTTATTAACGATAATTACCTACAGTATATAACCTTTATACATAATCTTCAAACGCAACAAATCTCAACCCCGGTAAATCATGTATTATTGTTGTGGTTGCACTAGTATATTTAGTCTTTCAAGAATATATAACTGAGGAATTGTATTGTCCTATAACTATTTCCAGGGACAAATGGAGTAAAATGATTTTTATTATAATGGTGGAGAGCTTCACTACCAAGGGAGAGTTATTCGCTTGAGTGAGATTTAAAAAAGATGTGTTGTAGTTACAGTTTCACCAGAGGACACTGTTGGATTCCCTCAGTGAGGGACTCATGTTTGTTTGGAAATGTTCCTGTTTTTAAAGTTGTGCTTGGTCAAATCTCAGATTACTTTTGGTGCTTTTTATCACTGAGCTCGAAAGGCCAGTGACTTAAGGTGGCTGGCTCCATACGGAATGAGCATGGCACTTTTGATCCTCTGGAGGGTTGGAGGGTGGGGAGGATGTGGTGATTAAAGATACCATGTTCACCCCTGCTGACAAACGGATCACAGAACACTAACGGCACAAGAGCTTTAGGGGTGAAACTGTTTGTTTTTACTGACAAGGCAGGATAAGACTGTACTTTCTTGTGTCCTGCTGCAGTATTTCTCCTCTAACCAGGAATAAACTGGTCTCTGATAATCTCTGGATGTTTTCGGGGGTGCTACCTATCGTAACATTGTAACCATTTTACTCTCCTTGATACAGTAAAATCTGGTTCAGCAGAAGAAAAGGGCGTAAAGAAGGGCCTGATACGCGGTAGGTCAAGCCTGCTTTGGCCTGCCATCATGTGGTGGAGAGTCATAAGTGAGAGGAGCCCATTGAGCCTCTCTAGCAGGTTTGGTAGCTGGGAATTAATTGATCCAAGGATCTCGTCCATCTGTTTCTTGAATGAAACCAAAGTACTGGCTTAAACCACGTTGTTGGGCAGCTTTGTAGTCGTTCAATACTCTCACAACCCTCTGGATAAGGAAGTGCCTCCTGGTCTTCCTGCATTATGGTTAATAAAGGGCTTATGTAAGAATCGACAGTCCCTATAATGATGTGTTGCTAAAAATGATCATGTACTGTATGTCTTTAATTCTGCAGTGCTTTTTTAATTTCATAATGTAATGAGCTACATCGCACCAGATGAAAAATGGGCCGTGCTTCAGGTCTGTTACAATTTATTATGGCCGCCTCTTCCTTCAGAAAGAAGGTAACGGAGCACAGTGCCTTGTCAGGATGAAAGCAGGAATGGAAGCATCTCTTAATGAAATCTTTTTCTAATTGCAGGTCTGGGTTATCTCCTACATTGCTGTGTGAAAATAATATATTATAATTTTAATTGCCACCAGAAAAAAGGAGAGGGACATTCTATGCACATCTGCAGTTTCCAGAGGTGGAAAATGAATGCTATTTTGCAGTCCCTCCACTTGCCAGCTTTAATTAACATTCTCAGCTCACATCAAACAGCAGCATTGCGTTACTTCTGTGAAGGGTCACTTTGTGCTGTCAGTGGAAACTTGGCCTCTTTCTAGTTATCTTCTGCTGATTGCTTCAAAACGGCTCACAAATGAGGAAGCAAGGCTGGGCTCTTGAGGAAGAGTTTCAAAAGCAGAAGTAATTTGTTTCAAAGGCAGCGGTAATTTGCCTATATCAAAATCAGAAAAATGAAAGAGTAAATGGCTTCAAATGCCATACTTTCGTTCACTTTGGTTTACCTTTCATGTTTGAAATTCATGGCCTGGTCCTACTGTACTAGATGCCTCACTTGGTATTGGCAGGCTTCAGGATCAAATTTTTGGGCAGAGGATATTTATCAAATATCACTTTTAAAGAGGCACTTATGAACAGTATATTATTTCTTACAATTCTGTCTTTTATGTGGAAGGAGAGATGCAAAGTTTTTTATTTTTGCCTTTGCTTTAAGAGATTCGTTATAGGTTATAAAAAGCTTTCTGGAAATCTAAATATGTTGTATAATATAATGTTATCATCATCCCTCTTTTGTATTGGGACATGTCTTGTAAGTCTGTTAAAGATCTTATCTTTCTAAATTAATGATGGCCTTATTTAATTTATGTAATTTTGCTCAATGAGAAGACTTATTGGCCTGCAGTTTCCTGGTTAAGATTTGCCCTCATTATGAATTGGTATTGTATCTGCGGTTCTGCAATCTCGGTACAACTTCCATTCTTAGTGAGAATTGAAACATTCTAGCTAAGAGTCTATGAATAATTTCCTTAAGTATGACTAAATACAGTCAAAACCTGGTGATTTCTTAATTTTAAGCTGACCTAACCCCCATAGAATCTTAGTATCAGTTGCTCTAAAATGACTCAGTCCTGCTGGGGCTCCCTATAGAACTCGGGACACATTTTTGACATCTTCTATTGTAAAGACTTTTTCATCATTTTAATGTATAATTTAGTACAACTCCTATTGTCACAAAATCAATTTACTATGGTTTTGAACAAAAATTAAACAAACTTTCTTTTTTTTCTGTTGTGTATTATATGTGTGCTATTGTAAAGCTTTTTGATATTGTTGAAAGGTACTCATGGATACAATTATATCATTATTATTATTATTGTTATAAAAACTAGTAGCTAATATTTATATTGGAAACTATCCAGTGGGTATTGATAGTACATGTCATTCAGCCAGTATGCATAGTGTAGATCTGTGGTTAAGGTTTCAGATTCCCATCTCTAAAGCCATGTATTCAGGTCCACTACAGACATTGCTAATGGAAACTCGTGCAGCTTTGTCCCGATTGCGCCAGTCCGATTGCTGTACTGCAGTGGACTACTGTCCCATCGGCAGCGGAGGAGTTGTGTACTCTGTCTAATTAAGCTACTTCTTTGACTTCTTTATGCCATTTCATTAGTGCCTTATAAGGAAGTCTGTGATTTCTTTATGCTACACCATTATTGCCATTATATACAATCATGAGGGCGATAATGTCTTCTCCTAGAATTGGGCTCTGGTTTAGTTTTCTTCCAAACAGCTAAATTCTAAACTGACTGTTCCAATCTTGCCTGGATGGTCTTGTTTGGCCATTGATGCTACATCATGAAAAGACCAGATCGTTCCTGCATGATATTGACTTCAGCGTATTTCTGACACGAGATTTGATGGGATCAGTTTTTTCCTACCCACTGTAAGTCTAGGAGTAGGCTGAGGCTCTCAACTCCTGGGAACTTCCTAATTATTCCTGGTTAATGCAGAGCACCTGGGTGAAATTGAACATTAGGTACTTCCTTTGCTGAATTTCTTGTAAAATGAGACCAGTGCCCACCCCAGTGATATTTAAAGTGTATGAGCCTACTTCATGTGTAAATCATCTTACATTTATTGGTGTTAAATTTCATTTGCCAAGTGACCAGTCTGTGATCTTGTTTCCATGATTCTCTTGCCACTGTTTCTGTGTCATTGTCCTGATGCGACAGTTTTAGTGTTAGTGAGTCAGCAAGTTTTGATTCATAACTGGAGCAAGGAGGCCTAATAAGAATAATAATCGGAGAGTCTAAAAAAACAAGAGCAGGAAACATCTAAGGGGACAAAGCGGGTGATATACTACCCATAGGAGACGCAATATTTTACTTCTCTGTAGGGACTTAAAATGATGGAACAGGCTCTGCTGGGAAGAGAATGGGTTGCCGTCTTTTGAAATGATAAGTTACTCCTTGCTTCATCAATGCGTGATGAATGGCATGTGGAATGTCAAGGAAGCACACTGCCAGTGCCAGGGATATTTACAGGCTAAATGGGACTTTATATTGATGCCTGCATCTTTCCAAATTACCCAGATCATGGGAACTTTTGACTGTTCTGCAGTATTTGCGGTCTGTATTTATAGACACCCCAGTACAGTTACAGTAATTGTAGAAGTAACATGGTATCGCTCCTCTGAGGTAGTATAAATCAAATTTCAGGTCTCTCCTGTTTATACATCCCAGAGAATGAGAAAATATAACTGTACACTTTCATAGAGCCAGCGAAAACATTTACAAAAACAGTTTAACCTTATACACCATTACCCTCCTCAGAGCCTTACCTGAAGGAAATCCTTCTCCAAGATTAAGATGGGCCCAAGTGCGAGTACTGCATTTTAAACCTTATTGAAGAGCTGCTTATCTTGCTGTTTACACAGGCCAAGTATGTTACTGGGCAGGAGTTCCTAATATTTTGGTCTGTGAGTGTGTAATGTTTTTACACCAATCTGAGAGTTTCATGGCTCCTGAAGGAGCCACATGATACACTAATTTTACAGTCTGAGCCCCCTTAAGACATTTCTGAATTTTGTAATGCAACATTGTCACGCTAGTTTAGTATGCATGAGCCTTTGAGTTCTATTTTTCTTGATTTCTTTTCCTTAATGTTATTTTTATGCTCATAAACAAAGTTGAACCATGCAACGCAGGACTAAGTAAAGCAGTGTGAAATTGCATTTGATTTAGAAAATTGAAATCAGTTTTAATCTAAGTTATATCTATTTTCCCTTTTGGCTCAAACTAAGAGATAATTTCAGGCCTTTGAATCTCTCTCTTCTGTCTGTCAGCTAGGTGTTTTCAGGCTTCAGATTTCCAGTTTCAGGGGCTTAGAAGCTACATTTTGTGGAAAACAGCAGTTTGCAGATAGTTATTTTTGTTCAATTTTTAAGTAAATTAAAATACAAAACCCAGAACTGGTATTGGTAAATAAACTCTTATTTCTTCCACTGTATTTTTGTCTCAGTATTATACAATGCCTTTTGTACAACATTTTTTTAAAATGATTTTAAATGGAATTTTAGATCAAAGTCAGGTTTTGAGAGGTCAGGTTGAGTTTAGCTGTTGCTCTGAGTGTGTAGTTTTGTTCAGGCATTACTTTCAGTGTTAAGGAGTGCCCATAAAAAAACTCTTTTCTTTTTTCATTTGCTAAATGTCTTTTTACTGATTTAAAAGCCATTTCCAGTACTATTATTTAGAGCCCTTTCACTGACTTGGCAAAAAACTGCATACCTACCTTTCACTTAGTTCAAATTTAAATCATCAAAGTGTAGCTGAGTTTCAACTTGGTTTTAAATACCAGAGGTTGTCATAATGCACTTTTTCTACTGCTCATCCAGTTAAACTGGGGCATCCTCAGGTAGATTTTAACAATGTGTGAGCACATAGTGGCTTCAAGGAACATTTCTTTTGGTCTGTCAGTCCTTTAAATTTCCACAGTAATAAACCAAATAAAAAAACCCTATACACAGAACAATCCTGACCCAAATTTAACTTAATGAATGCAATTTCATTTGACAGGAATGTTCTAGGAAATAATGTCATTTTGTGTATGCATGATAGCACTTAAAAAACAGGAAGATTGCCCAACAAGCCTGAATAGCGTAATTAATGGATTTAAATATGTATACATGTTAATGAGTTTAGGTGTCAACCTGTATCAACTGCCAAATTTGGAAAATGAATCATGTGGTTAAACAGGAAATCAGATGACAAAAATGTGATTTTTGCATTCCTTATAACTTCTGTAGAAAGCTGTGTGTCTGCAGCTAACGTTGTTATAAACCAGTTTTTGCATACTGTATAGCAGGTGAGCACTTCAATCTTGGCTTTCCTCTGTCTTCAAGGATAATGGTTCCACTGCATCCAACAACTGGATCTGATCTAGTCCTGGGTCAAACTGCATCTAATAATATCTGCTTTTTGTGATACATCTTACATCTTGCTTGAATCTTCAAGTAATGACACTCCATGATGTACTCACTTCAGTAATGACCAGATTCAATTAATATTTGTTATATACTGTATACTATCTGCTTAACATTCTGGGGTGATTGGATTCTTCAGTTAGCATCGTGATGACGGATCAGTAGACTGTTATGGACCAACTGGCGTCTGGGAACCAGGCTAGAAAAATGGATTGAATGACCTCCTTCCATATTTATTACATGAAAAAAATATTACATTGTGTGCAAGTGAAAATGATTGGGAAGACATTGTATCTTTAAGTGAATGACTAAGGCAGACCAACACATTTCCCATAGCACAAGTAATTTCTCGGCATGTCGTTGTGCAGACAGCTTCTCTTCCTATCTCACTTGTAATGGGGAAATTAGTCAGGCTCTGGGATTGCTCGTAATGAACTTGCAATAGCTGGAGGCTTTAGGCAGTGTTCTGTAAATGTAGCGACACTCGTTACTACCGCCTCTCTCCCAGAGGTACGTTTACTGCAAATAGTATTTAGATCATTTTTTAATTTCCAGAAAAAAAAACAGGAAAAACTATTGCAAGAAAGTTTGAACCATCATCAGGGAAAAAAAGGAGACCTCCAAGCTGTAAAACAGCAGGGGAAATAAAATGGATGCTTTAAAATATCCATTATCTTTCACATACCCCTCACTTGGGCATCACTTTCATTACTGACTTGCCCCAAACTGATAGAAATGATATGTGGGTGTCTTCTAAAGAGCCCCCACAAAACTGTTTTCTAATTTAATATAAGACAGTTCAAGTACTTTTGTCATTAGGCAACTTAATTTTTGTTTTATCATGCACTCGGAGTGCCTTACAACTGTTTGATAATGGAGCACAGTAAATGTGCAGCAGCAGGAAAACACTGAAAGTAGTTAATATAAAAAAATGAAAATATTAAATTTTAATATTAAAAGAGACACAAAGATAAAAGATAAAACTGAATCCAAAAATCTGAAAAAATCTCCATTAGATTGAAAGTAGAAGTTGGGTGAAGTAATTTTTTGTTTTTGTAATGTTCAATACTTACGGTGTTATCCGTGGAAAACACTTAAAAGCAGGCTATTGTAGTAACAGTAAGCGCTTACAGTCTATTTTTTTAAATCGTAAACAGTTCTTACACCCTACTGAGTAAAACGAAGCTGTGGTGTGATTAGAGGTGATAAACGTATGTAAAGTTGTGGAAAAATACCAACTCAGACTTTAAATCTAAAACTCCTTATTTCTGTGGAAAACCTCTATGTACCAGTAAATGTGCTAATTTGTATTTTTTAGTTTAAGGACAACAATTGGCATAGTAACTCCGTACATTCATGATCTTGGAGCTGTACCAGGATGGAAATATGCCAGGCAGTCACTGAAACCAGCTTTAAGTCTGTCCTTTCCATTCAAATGTTTGTGTATTCTGAAAAGACACATTGAAATACCAGCTTTCGAATGGCAGTACTACCTTTAAAGATTTATCAGTATGACAATGGAATGAACACTACATTGGTAACTAATTTTAAAATCATATAGAATATAGTACAAAATGACTAAGCCATCTATTATTATGATGATAGTATTACAAAATTGAGAATTTGCATAATATGTGTTTTGGAACAATTTAATTTGGCTTATGAGTCTATTCACAAATTTCTAAATTACAATATTTTTTTAATCTACGTAAAAATAAGACATTGAGACTAATATGAAACCTGTAGGGTTCGTCTGGCTGATGTTTTAGAGCTCCTAAAAATGAAGAAAGCACAAACCTAATGGGGACATAAAAGACAAGTTAAAGACCCCTTATAGTAATGTAAAACGCCTACTCTCTGGAGTTATGCTACAATAAAGTGTGGAGTTCTAAATGACGCATCATGATAACATTATGCTAGATCTTTCCATAGGGAAACACAGAGCAGAAATACAGCTGCTCCTTTTTATATCAGCCTCTCTCTAAAGGGCCTGCTTTGCATTCAACCTGATATTTCTCTCTGGAAAGGTTGTGCTCCATATCTGTATACAGCCTCTCTGTAATGTCAGCTACACATTTGTGTTGAGAACATTATTGGATACACCTCTGGTACTAGAAAGCGCTACATTTTATTTGGAGTTTCACTCCAACCAAGTTGCTAGTAAGTTGTAAAACCACAGTTATAAATTTCTACCATAAAAAGGGTACTTATTTTACAGGAGATGCCAAGCAGTGCAGTTGGTGATTGTGGGGTAGACAGGTAGGAATTACTTCTGCAATGTGGAAAGCTTTTCAGGGGGCACAGGACTATCAATCAATCAGTTTGTTGATCAAATGCACAACAATACAGCGTGTGGCAGTAGTTGCAATGAAATGTCTTTTCTGAGAGCTCATGGGAGGTGGAGTAAAAATCACAAAATTAAAGTTACAACACAAGCTAATTATCCAGATAAAAACAGCCGTTTCCCCCATTTTGAGCTCAATGCTGTTCCTCATCTATATGAATGATTTAGATTCAGATATATCTCCGAAGAAGGCTCCACAGCCGAAAAGTTGTTTCCTTTCTTCTCTTTTCAGCATGGAATAAACCTTTAACTTCTTCCTTAGATTCAGAAATAGTTTGCAAATAAGTTACACTTGCAGATGCTGTGAAAATAATGGGTTTGTCACCTAGAAATAGGGACAAGGAAAATACAAAAAGACTTACAAATCCTGTATTGGACCGACACTTGGTACATAAAATTCATCATTGATAAGTGCAAAGTGGGAGATTCCTCATCAAGACCATGTGGGGAAACAATTTTTCAAATGTGAAAAATAATTATTGATGACAAAGGATGACAATGTATAAATCCAGGGAACTAAGCTCAAGCTTTATAATGACTATTTAAGACCTTATTCAAAATAGGTCAGTTCAGTTATTGTCACCAAAAACAAATAGTTCAAAGAACAGAAGAATTCTTTGTCTCAGGGGAATTATATATATATAATCATAGGTTAGGGAAGCTAAATCTCTTCAAATCTAGAACAAAGGGGACTGGCAGATTTGGTTAAGATTCATAAACTAATTCCTGATTGAGCCTATTAATGCTTTCTATTATTTCAGTAATGAAAAAATACATTAGGTCACAGCTTGAAATTAAAAGGACAAAGAACAGAAAAATTATTTAAACAGTAGTGGTTATGTGTGGTCGAGACCAAAATTCGAAGCACTTTTACGAAATGGGTACACAAGAGATTTCAGATTCCCTTACCTACTGAAATACCAAATGGCCTGCTGTTGTTTCCTGTGCTTTAGGATAAACATTTGTATTTGTTTTAAAGTGTCTTAAGGCTTAAGGGGAGGCCAGATTTTTAGAAATTTAAAAAAATACTCACTATGGCTATTATGTTTGACAATATAAATTCCTTCTGTAACTGTTTCTGTACATTGCATCTCCTAAGATTTTTAACAAAGATAGATAATAAAGCAAGAATTAAACATGAATAAACCACAGGCTTTGATATCTCCTTGGAAACTGCATTCAGATTACTTCTGAAAGGGCAAAAGGTGAAAAAGATGTAGTGGAAAAATGAGGTTCAATGAAGGGATCAATTAGCCCAAGTCATAAAATATTAAGTTAAGAATAGACTGAACATTGCTCTTGTTTTCTAAATTACTTGGCAACAATCTACTTATACAGTCTTTTAATAGCAGCAAATAGAACAATGATAATATAGTTCAATTAAGCACTGAATAAACCTATGTAATGTATATAAGAGCTCTGTTGGGCTTGTGCCTATATGATTCTGATCAGTGCTGAAACACTAGCAGGGGATAGCACATACCCAGAAGACTGCTTTTCAATGTCTGAGGATTTTAATTCCAACTCATTTCTTATCAACCTCAGTCTAGTCAGTGTTGTCTCAGGTGGACACAAACCCCAAAACCTATTGATTTATACAACATTCAGGACAAGGACTGGAGACCTTAGCTTTAAAGAGAATTACCAACCCCCCCAGACAAGACAGATACTCAACCTGTCAAATATTTTAAATAAGGAAGGAATTGTCAAAAATTTCATAATCGCATGAAGAGAGCCTCAAGTCTGGAAGCTGGCAGTGCTGTTAGGAAGAGGTGTAATGCAGCTCCTGCCAGGCAATACGAAGCTATGAGTGTTGAATACCTTGATGGGCACACATTGACCCACCCATGACAGGACTGGATATCCTTGATGTAAGATTAAAAACACAAATTCCAGAAATCTGAGGTCAATGGCCCATTTCACAGTTTTAATAGCATTTCAAAATTTTGAACTGAATAACATTTATAAACATGTGTGAACACCATGTGTTTGCTTCTCAAATATTACAAAAGTTATTGCAAGTATGGGTTTCATAAAGTCTCAAATACTGCAGTTTTAAAATCAGTTTTGTTCCATTCATCCGCATATATAATCATGCCAAAAATGTTTTTTTTTCCTCAGGTTTTAAGCAATTCCACTTTCATTTTTACTTAAGGGTATAACATCCATTATGCAAAATTAATGCTAATCACTGGGCTACAACATTTAACAGAAAAAAAGATTAGCAGCTGACAAATTTAGTTCCCAAAATGCAGAGAACAGAATTTTTAATATAATAAAGGTGAACACATTCAGAAAAATTTACAATAGTGCACTGACCAACAAGATAACCCTTTCACAGAACTGATATAACACTTATTCCACTCTTGGATGGAGATCTTGAGCAACCAGATGCCTTTTTAGATTTTTTTAAAAGCCTGTTAATAAAATCCACTGTTTCCAGCAATTAAATAGTACGTAAGTCTACTTTGGTTTTTCTGGGTTGCAAGTGACTATCATATAGTAAGTGCTCAACCCACTATAAAACATACTGTTTATCAAGTCACAATTACTTAATTTCTTAATCATGTTTGATTAAGTGTGTTAACAGCATACCTGTTGTAGAGGTGATGACAAACCATGAAAATAAAAAATGGACTATGGGAATCTGTCCATATGTAAAGGCTGCAGAAATTCACTATTACCATTGCTGTCCCCTGGCATCTCAAGACTAAATTTAACATTGTCTCCTGCTGTTAAATTAAGTTAATCTATAAGCCCTGAAAGACATCTTCCCAGCATTCTATCTTCTTACTTTTTCAGACAACTTTGCAAAAATAAGGGACAGAATTGAAGAGGGAAATCGAAGGCAATTTGGCCCACTGTATCCAGCCATTGTTTCAGGAGTAGGGTGGTCAGAAGTAAGCGGTTTCATCTTGCTACTGGGGAATATACTTCATCGCTTTCAGTTTTTCCTACTGTTTTGGCATCACAGAAATTTCTGGGACACAACACCAAGGATGGTGAATGTACTCACTTTAACATTTAAAAGCCTGTTTTAGAAAAAACAGCTGGGAACAAAGAAATTAACATATCAGTGAAAACAATCAACTAGCATAGTAGCAGCCATTAAAGAGCCTGATCATTCTGCCCTTTCCTCTACTTTCAGCTAAGCAAGCCTGAGTCCTGGGTATCTTTTCAAGGTTGTTGCAACCAGGTGGTCAACTGGTAATGGCCATTCCTGCGACCCTGCTGAGTTCAATCAGGAAGCACGGAGTGCACTGAGCTCAAACCAAGTAAAGACTTTGGTAAACTGGAAACAGCTGGACTTTATTCCGCCTTAGGCATTGCCAGAGGCAGAGAAACAAAGCCAGTTCAGTGAAAATGAAAGAAATAAGGGCCTGCTGCTATATTCACTTTGAAAAAGGTGTGCACAAAAACGCAGTTAGTTCAATGCTACTTTACAATACCAGTTTCTCCATGGTACTAAACTGTGAACTGTTGCAGTAATGCTGTTTAGATACATACTTTCAAACATTAAAAAAGGTGGTATTTCATTGTTGAAAACATTGCTCCTTGTAGAACTTCAAAAAAAGAATTTATATTTACAGTTCCATAATATGAGGGATATTTCCTGCATCAGTAGTCATGATCATAGCACCGCTTTTGAAGATGGCTCAAAAATGGTAGAAAAAAATTAAGTTAGTCTTAAATCTTTCTATGGAGTTGTGTATACCATATATGTATATATTTATAAATATATAGATAGGTTTCCATGCCAACACTAGAACTGTCATTTCTCCTTCTTATATAAAATTTAACAATATCAAAATGCTGAATGACTGAAAAGAAATCTTTGAGATAACACCTACCCTCCCAGAGAAGCACAATGAACAATTTCAAGAAAGCAGTGGGAAAGAAATGGTCAATAACTTAAGAGCTCACAGTGGATAAAAGAAATTAAATTACACACAACTACTTTATCCCCTAAGAAAAATAAAGTAACAATCCATTTAAGAACCTGAGCTCTCAAACTGTGAGGGACAGGGCTCAGGACGTTCAGACTATAACACTTTCTTGTGTTTTTATTTTAACATTTTCTTCTATATCACTGGAGTTTCTAAATACTAATTTTCCCACCCCTCACAAAAAAATATACTGAAACTGTACAACTGTAGTCCAGCTGTCTTTGTAATTTGTTAGCCTGCTTGTTTTCTTAAAAAATACAGCAAAAACAAGCAAATTGCTAACGGCACATCCAGGCGTGTCTCAGGTATTTTAACGTCAGAAAAAAGGTAACGTGACGGTCCTGCACAAAATGGTACACATTGAGAGTTCTAGCTGCTTTTCTGGTATAGAAGGAGAAAATTCCCAAAAGTGTCACACGACTAGTTTTCCCAACAGCATCTGCCTGCCCAAAGCCTGGTGCAGCGAGACGGGAGGAGCTGCTTCATCCAGCCGGCCTGCGGGAGCAGGTGGGAAGCCAGAGCCTCTGCCCCCGGGCCCTCTAGAACGTGCTGCTCCGGCCCTCCGGCGGGGGGAACTGGGTCTGCAGCAGGGACTCCATGATGGCCAGGTAGTCGGAGCCGTGGCCGTAGTCCTCCAGGGGCGGCGGCAGGGCAGGGGCTGGGGGTGGGGTGGGCGAGGGAGGGGGCGTGGGCAGGCGGGGCCGCTTGGCTGCTTTGACCTCATCCCCAGAGAAGGAAGAGTCCTGCACAACGGCTGTCGACAGGGACTGCAAAACAAAGCAGACAAGAAGCTTGACTTCTGAATACGGGGAAAAGGACAAGACCTCCACTGACTAGGAATCTGATCTGTTGTAGCCCATAAGCTTAGTCAACACCAGGTGTTACCAGGCTGTTACAGGCTTGTAGTTTTGTCAAGTAAATTTGCATAAATAAATGTGACATAAAACTAAAACATGTTTTTTTACTTACAGCAAATGTCTAGTTAACAGACTTACTGTTAACTAGAAGAATGTGGGGTAATGGAAGTCCAGCAGTGAAAAGAAGCTGGACACCTTGCATGCATGTCTCTGCTGCAATGAGCAATGGTGTGATGGTAATTGAAAAATAATTAATGCTGAAACTCTTGAGAAAAATGTAAAAATGTAAGCTCCTGTTCAGGGTTTCTCAACCTTGTTTGATCACAGGCAACAGTTTCCACTTTTTAAACATGGACAGAGTGATGGGCAGCATCTTTCGACAGTGGAATGCAAGCCTCTTTGCACAAACCACTGGGAGAATTTCACTGGCATCTCATTAAAATCTGGAAGTTGATGGCATGGTGTCAAATGATTTTTGAAGGTTTTGAAGAATCTTTGCTTAAAGGCATGCCAGGGATAACATGGAGGTCACATCAAACCCATAATTAATGTATTAATTTGCAGCATATCATCAACTGAAGGCTAAACATTTTAACTTTTCTTCCTTATACATTAAGAGTTCATGTCATATGCTTTACATGTCAGAATCAAGGCATTTGATGTCCATCAACTGGACTTATTCATGTATTGTTTAGCATTCAGAAATAATTGTAGCATAAAATTATATAAATGTAGAGACATAATACAGTGATGTAAAATGTAAATTACAAAACACTTCACATTTTTAATATTCAGCGTCATGAGAATCTCTGGAACCTGCAGAGGATTCTGCCAGGGAGCCAAGTCATAGTGACAGAGCTGAGAGGAGCTGTTGTCAAGACTGATTCAACACTTGAGAAGGTAAGAGGGTAGTTCTGCACTATCCTCAGGGACACAGCTGGCATTGGGGATGATACTCGAAAGGCTCTGAGCATATAATGGACAGGAACACCTCGACAGCAAACAAGTGTTACTTCCAGGCCAGCATTAACTGCTTATATTGTCGAGTCTGCTTTTTTCTCAGTGCCACGTATTTACTAGGGATGAAGTTGTAATTGCCATCAGCTGTGGACCGCCAGCATGAGCATGCCAATATAAGCAGATGGGACTGAGGCCAGAAGAAATATAGGGAGAGCAGAAAAACGTAAGAGAGACCTTGAATACTAAAGATTTGTACAAGTTCTTGTACAAGACTTTGTTGTACTCCATATTGTTGTTTGTGTCTCTCCTTATGGTTGGTACTTTCTGTTTAGCTGGGCACTTTGTTGTTGTTAGCTAGGCTAACAGAGGGAGAGGAGATTTATTTTGTATTTGTTGTTTTACAGGTCTAATGCTAGCAAGTTCTAGGTACAGGCCCACACTTTTATGTTGGAACAGTTATTTTTAGGTGCCCTGCAAACACTGTACTAATGCAGCTTATTATTAGGCGGAATGGGCACACCTTCAAAAAAACAGTGCTGCTCAACTCTTTGAAAACACTGAATGCGAAGTACAAGCAGACACACATCTTGGCTAGGAAGCAAGGCAACACTGCCCTGTTCTGAAGGGCATTAGTAAGGGCAGTTACAGCTTTGGCATTCCCTGCCATCTGAGTCTCAGCACTGCCGGTATTTGAAAGACTGTCACAGGTCAGCATAATGTGCCTTCAGTTCATTGTGCTGCTTAAGTTTTGCAGATGTGAGCTGAATGCAGCTAAGATCCACCTGCTGCTTGCCACAGGCTATATGAATCTCCAAAGACATTACCTGAGAAGCTGACGAGTACTTAAAACTCCAGCCTTTTTTAGTTTGACACTATAACCATCTGCATGCATAACTGTGCATTTTAAATAACCACAATAAGACAACATGCTAGCACCTGATCTCCATGCATAAATGCTAATGAATTTATCTACGATGAACAGCAACATTACCCTTAAATTTCTGAACCTTTGCTCCCTCCCGTGCTTGACTGGAACGCTTTGTTTTTTCTTCTTTAAATATAATGATCTGATCTTGACCTTTATTACACTACATATTCCTTGATTTTCTAAAGTTATTTGAGGCTTTGGGCTCCCCAAGATGTGCTGTGTAGAAGCGACATACATTTAGAAAATTGAAGTGATGGTTAAAAGAAAATATTCCAACTGCTGGTGTCCTGCCTACTGCATCTGTGAAGACGCGATGCAGTTTAAGGACCAAAGGATATGCCACTGTCCTGTGCTAATTCACCCCTGAACCTCTGTGTTGACAGCCCTCATCGTCACTCACCAGCCGGGACTTGACTTTCTTTGGCAGTTCTTCTTCCAGTGTGTGAAGATCACTGCGCTTCACTGTCAGCTGAGATCCATCTTCAAACTCCACCTGTGAAAACGTGTTAGAAACTAAGAAGACACTACGGTTGTTCATGCTACATTTCAACAATGTTAAATCGCCACATTCCAAACTCATTCCACAGGACAGCCCTGTGTTTTCCCTTGAATGTTACATGGCGTACTTCACAGCTGCTGTGATCCTTTATGAAGTCCTCTTATAGAGAGTACAACTGCCCCCACTCCCCCATGTGACAATACCATGCGTCTTTCCTCGCGCAAACAGCGAACAGTCAGCGAAGCAGCACGGCTTGCCAGCGCCTGGACCTACCTGCTCCCTGGAATAATATACATGAACGAAGGAGCTGCGACATATAAAACTAGACAAGTGATTAATATCTACACCCATCATCGAACTGTTCAGTCCAACAACAGTTTAACTGCTGTTAAAAACAAGGGGCTGGAAAGAAAAACAGAAACACAGGCTGTGCTTCAAGGTCCAGGCCTGCGTCCTTAAAATGACAGACTCGCAGTGCAGAAGGAAGACGAGATTTTTACAGTTAAGTGCATCATTCACATTAAAATTGTTCAATTAGAATTAGATTTTTACTCTTCTGCAAAAGCAATACATAAAACATAATGATCATTTTTTAAATGACTGCTGTTTTACAATGTTTGTTTTTCCATTCAGGTAATGAATAGGTGAAATTAATGTTTTACAATGTTTATTCTATTGAGATGTCTCATTACCAACACTAATTAAACAGTGAGAAACAAAAGCATAATTATCATTTTTTGAAAAATTATATATGTAGTACTAGATATTAATCCATTTTATGTCATTAATTATGGCAATTATCTTCCATCATTTAACTTCTACTTTTATTTAAGGCACTTCTTAAGATACTGGACAGTCTACAGTCAAGTTGAAGATTGGAAAATATTCTTGACTTGAATCATAAAAGTTCAACCTGTAGTCAGGTGAAGACCTTTACTCTTTGAGCCCTTTGCAAAATGCATAAGAAACCAAAACTAATGAACTAATGAAGTTTCCCCCCTCCCTTTCTGTGCAGCACCCACCTGGGTGACATGACAGCCATACAGCTCCAAAAGTCAAACTACCACTCAGGTTTGGAAGAGTGTACTGCAGTCAGGCACTTCATGAAAACCCTGGACTTGCATTCTGGCAGTCTTGCTGTGACAAGGACTTGCACAATAAGATTCTTCTTTTGCCACTTTCAGAGTAATAAGATTTAATTTAGGGAGGATAACTCTACAGGCTCTGCGTGGCTTGGCACCTCAGTACCTATCTGAGCTATGTTCGCCCTACTCCCCACCTCGCATCCTTCGCTCTTCTAATTCTGGTGTCCTGGCTGTCCCCCGAGACCATCTACACTCTGTGGGGGACAGGGCCTTCTCCTGCTGCGCCCCAAAGCTCTGGAACTCTCTCCCAATGGATACCAGAGTCAACTTCTCTAAACTCCTTCAAATCCAGACTTAAAAGCATCTTCTTTAGAAGAGCCTTTACTTAACTGGTTCCATTCTTCACCCCTCTGCTCCTACTATATTTAGTACTACCATCTACACATTCTCATCGTGTTTATCTTGTGTATTTTTTTATTTTTTATTGTTGTTGCTTTTGTGTTTCTGTAAAGCGCTTTGAGAAGCCACCATTAAAGGTGCTATGTAAAATAAAGTTCATTATTATTACAGTCTTCAGCATCTGTGTGCAGTTTCAGCACCCGTCATGACTTTTGCTATTGAAATGCCTTGCACTGCAGGACAAGTGACCATCAGTGTTTACCAGCTGTTTCTCAAATTCCTGTTCCTCCTAATTTCTAAAATAATGTACAGCTTAGAATGGCATGAGTGGTAGCAAATTACAAACAATAAGACAGTCAGAAACCTTATTTCTCCTTGCTTTTCCAGAAACCTGCTCCTTGCTTTTTAAGTGGCAAAAAATGGGTAAAACTTAACTTTCTATATTTTGAATACAATCAAAACACAGTTAAGAGGCTTATGCAAAACAAGTATAATAAAGATAATTTGGAGGAGCAGACTGACTTGACGAAATAATAAAAAAGGTGTTTTCCACTTGCAGACTAAAAACGCTAGTATGAAATCTAACGAGGACACATTCTGCCTTCCTGTCTATCGGCAGCTGTATTAGTGCATAGTTTTTGTACATTTTATTTTAATATTACAGCCTAAGGGCCTCGAGAACTCAAAGATCAGCACATAGTACAACATGAGTCAGAAGAATCACAAAGAGAAGAGACAGAATTCTGTAAAAGTTTGAGTTACAGGCAGGTGAGAAAAAACTGTACTAGTTAATTAAAATCAGGTCACTCTACCAGAATGACTGACAGACTGTACTGAAATGCAGTTGTAAATTAGAATACTTTTAACAAAAAACCAGCTGTTACAGTCACTGATGTGGAAAATTCAGACCTCGCAAAAGGATAAAATACAGTAGGTATGTTCCAGTAGATTCAAGAGAGGCAGGAGAAATGTTTGGTGGAAACTCAAAATTACTTGTACTCAGTAACACACTTGGAACCACTCGGGGAAAAAAAAACTAATCTCCGATGTGGCAAAAGCACCTAATCCAGTGCTTTTATTTACAAAACCCCCGTTATGTAAAACAGTCACACCTTACACACTGGGACACCAGATGCTGGAAGCATTCATTATACACACAATGCCAACTGAAGCCAAGCTGATTAGCTTCGACTATAAACTATGTTTCAGGGTGAGTTACAATGGCCAGTGCTCAAGGATCAATAACAGATGCAGTATCTCTGAATTGTGCTTTATGTCAGCCCTTGTCATATTTTATCATCCCATCTCACACACAAGTGCCAGAATTTAGATTAGGCAAGAACATAGGATCTTATTGTGTTCAAAAATCTGGAACCATCAATTTCTTATCGAAAACCTCTACATTTTCAATTACCTAATCAACAGAGGAAAGGAAACAGTTCATTTTGTGAGAGAGTGTTTACATATGGAGCCTATAAAAATGTTATAAACCATTTCCAAAGTAACATTTTGTGGCCAAATAGCTTGAAATCAAGACTAAAGCATAATTTATCTTTACACATTCTGAAAAGTAATTACAAATGAAAAGCAGTAAGTACCTGAACAAAAAGAGTTCAATTATCTAAAACTGGAGAAAGGAATGAATGTGTATCTCCAAGACCTAAATATTCTTATTCTTATTCTCTCTAAATTTGCAGGTGGAAAAAGTGTTCAGCCTCCCTTCAGTTGTTAACAGGACAGAATGTTCAGGGTCAACAATGCATTGCCACTGAACCAACTCCAAATGCATCTCAATTTAAACCATGACTTTCACCCATCCACCTTCAAACCTGTTCTCAAGGGGAGCTGGAGCCCATCCCAGCAAGCAGCAGGTGCACAGGAAGGTACACCCTAGATGGGACACCAGTCCATCGCAGGGGAGATGGTCAAAATATCGCAGAGCAAGCACTCACACCAGGGCTGACTTTCCCAGAAGCAAAAGTGAAACCATTCTCAAATCATCTTTGATGGGGAAAAAAAACGTTCTCTTTAAATTCCTCTTACCTGGTAGACATTCATGAGGTGAGCGGTGATGAACTTGGCATTGAAAATGTTGCCGTCTGTCCACTGAACCTGAATGACTTCACCCTCCACCGGAGGCCCAAACTGGAGGCAGTCTCGACTCTGAGGGGTAGACATTTGCTTAGAAAAGGCACCGAAACACACATAAAGCAACATTCTTTATATTTTTAATAATAGACTCTCCCCTTAGCCACATGTCCAGTTGCTCTTCAGTCTGTCAGCTAACATGTAGCACTCTCAGCTAATGCATCACTCAATAGAAAGTGTTACACCATGCTTTGTAGCACACTGATAACTAAACGGCATGCAACTGGACAGCTGTGAGTGTACATTTTCACTATATACTACATGGCTAAATATGGCTATGGTCAGTAAGCACCTTTGATGATTAGTTTCTATACCGCCAGGAAAGAATCTGTCTAGGCAGTAAAGATACGGAGCTCTAGCTGCATCTCTGGCTCATGAAGTGTATATTCAAATGATATCACGGTTGACTAACTCAATTAAAAAGCTTATAAAACGGAAAAAAAAACAAGAAAAACCTGCTGCTACATCAAAACGCCAAACCATAAACTCTTTCTTCACACATTCAGAAAAAAATTCAAGACAGGTTACATTTGGCCCACCTAGCTATATTGGCCACTAGCCAAATATCCAAGGATCTTTTCTGGCTGTTTATATGCAGGCAGAGAAGATTGATTTCCCAGCAATACAGCAACTCAAGATTTCTGAGAATTTCCTAGCCAATGGCCAACCACACTTTCTCTACTTTGAGCAAGTGAGAAGAAGAACAAAACATATGTATGAGATTGAATGATATTGTTAATATATTTTACCACTGAATTGTGCTTTTGTGGGCAATCCAGTACAGTTCATCTAGAAATTACTACAATGAAACATTCAATATCACAGTAATCGGCCCAGCCATGCTATTGAAAGAGATTTCATGGGATCTTTTAAGAAACAGCCACATGACAACCAAGGATCTTCAAGGACTGAGCATCTGATTAGGAGCACAATGATGAAACAGGACTTTTTAGCACCCAAAAGAAGGAGGTGAGAAGGGTAATTCCCAGAGAGGGATAAATCTCTCTTAAAAATACTCTACATCACATCGTCCTTTACTGGTAAAAAATGGGAGAAACACAAACTCACAATGACGTTTTCGGGATAGAGGTTGTCACTGTAGGATCCGTCCTCAAAGTTGACCTCGTAAAAATTCTGTGTGGCTGTCCCTATCACCCGGCACTTGTAATACAGCCCGTTGCGGTTCCTGCCGATGACAGTCTGTCCTAACGAGACCTCTTTGGTGGCCTGGCTCAGCTGGAGACAGAGGAAGGAGGTTCGTTAGCGGAAGACGGCGTGTTGCTAATGAGCAGAGCTACCGTCTGCCTTTTGTGTTCCGTCACCTTTTCGAGCAGCGACTGCAAGCAAAAATTATTAATAGAAGAAAGAAAAGAACAGGGTTCGCCCAGCTGGCCAGTCTGGACTGTTCCTCCTGCTGTTTTTGTTAAAATGCTTAATTGGCTTCAGCATTTCAAGACTTTTTTTATCCACTGCCTACTTTACAGTGCTAACAATGTCGCATGCTAACACAGTGAGCTAGGACTTTTACTCTTCTAATAAGAACTGCAAATGGTAGTTTCTGCAAAGCCAAATGATCAAGGCACTAGACAGAAAATGAGCTGAAATTCTGAGTAGTGCAATCAGTATGCAGTGCAAAGATATAGGAAAAACCAGTTAATTCACCATTTTGTGAGCACAGGTAATCATCTTTTGGCAACCTGTGTTTGAGTTACAGTAGATAGGTAAGCCCTATAGGCAAGTTAACGTGAAATGATTGTGAATAAAGCAAACACCTGGGTATAACCTCAAAAGTAAAAAAAATGTCCATACAGGTTTTGAGAAAAAACTGTATTAATCAATGCTAAGGAAATTTTAAAATATAAAGTAACATCCACCTAACTACCACTGAAAGTTTATAGACTAGGTTTTCCCAGAGGTCCAATATACTCACGTTCTGATTGGTGGACTTGTGTTTATGGCAGGTGATGGACACTATGTAGGGCCAATCGTCAGGCTCCATGAGTACCCCAGCTGTGTGCGCACAAGTCACATGGAAGGAGGTGGAGCAGCGGTCAGTGGAACACTGGATACAGGCACCTGAGACCCTCTTCATCGTCTTGTAACAGTACACACATTTCTGCACCAGACAAACAGGCAAACGCACGCATGTCACAAGAACGCACTGCATCACATGGCTTGAGAATATGAACAAACAGCTGGACTGAGGAAGAGTAAAAAGCCTTTTCTGCCTGCCTAATTTCAAGTACTGAAGTTTATGGATCCAAGAATTTATTGAAGCTAATTCTTGGATACCCTCAGCCTCATTAACACAGCTTGACTGTTTTTCCAGACACGGACACCCACAGCTCTCTAAATTAAGTAGTGCTTCAAGCCTAATGTAGACTTACATGGATGTCTTTGGAAGCTTTAGGCTCCTATACAAAATCTGTTGAACTGTGCCCAGTCCTCAAACGCAAGTGCTGCAAACCAAAATGGTTTGCATGTGCCATGTAAAAGTCTTGGCATCTGGAATTCAAAGTCAGTTGATCTGCAGTGGTTCATCAGTTTGCCTTGTGCTTCCTCCTGCTGTTGCCCTTGGTGCTCATGTCCTTGGACTTCTATGCTGACATCACCTTAAACACTACTGCACATGAAGCACCAGCACACTGAGTTGTCTTGGTCATTCAAGCTCCTTTTCACCAAAGGAGCCACTGCTTTCCTGACCACAATATTTGGGCACCAAATCCAGTTGATAAGAAGCAGCCAAATATATAATTTGGTAAGTAGGGTGGGGCGGCAATCTCTACTCATTAGAAGAGGGGTTGCTTCTGCCAATACTCATGCACATTGTTTAAAGGCAACAGTACAATCACTGCTTCATGCTCCAATGGCAACAGGTAACCGTATTACAGTTTGGACATTTGTCCATCCTCAAACTGGGTATGAATGAAGCACTGAATTGCCCCTGATAAATATATTCACTTGCAAAGCACAAAAAGGAACCCTGGGGAAACAATGTTGATCCACTGAAGTGGATCAATTCAAACAAAAAGCCAAAATGAATACTGTTGAATATAATAAAATAAATCAAGAGAAAACTAAACATAAACCTTAAACTGACAAGCTATTTGGATATACTGGAAAACAATTTCAGTTCTTTCATCGCTAATTCACTTTTCAATCCCTGCCACTTCCAAACAGCTGCACAGTGACTAATATCAGGACAGCTCCACCAAGGGGAGTATTCACAAATGCCTGAGGCCTTGAAAACAGGAGACAATGGGACCAGGCAGGTAGCAGCTTTACAAAGAAAGTGCCTCACATTACTTGAAAATAACTTTGTAATGGAAAGTCCACAGTCCTCCTCAGGAAATACCTTAAAACATTTCTTTAAAATCTCAAATCTTCAAGAGATTCCCACCGATGCAGTAAATACAAGCTGTATAACACAGTAACAGAATATTTTATGAGTGTTTTTATTCTTTTCTTTTGAAAACCACCATGTGCTTCGATCTATAAATGCTTCCAAAGCCAGCGCATTCAAACAGAATTAAAAACATAAATGAAGTTTTCCGATAAAGGGAGGCAAACGTAGCATGATCTCTGGAGGCTTCTCTTAATCTATCTTTACTAAACTACAGAACAGGGAAAGACAGGTGGTCTTTGAGGGTTCTCCTGGTTAATGCCATATTTAAAATTATATCGTTATTTACTCTTCAGTGGTGCTGTCAAATAATGATCCTCAGTATACTATTCCATTTCATTGATGAACTGTACCCTTACATTTTACTAACAATTTGCTAAACTTGACCTAATTTTTTGCCCCCCAAAGTTTCTTAAATTATACAGATTTTAGGTCTGCCAGGTCCCAGCCTAACAGACAAAAGTAATGACAAAAAGGACCATAAAGTGATACCATACGATAAAAAAAAACTAGAACAGTGGAAAAAATTAACTGAGGATAAAAGAGTCTGACTTAAGACTTTTTGGGGACCAAAGTTTTGTCTCTTAAATCTGTCAGCCTTACATCTCCTTCAATACAGTCATTAAGTTAACAAAATGGACATTACTTCCTAGGGAAGAGATCAAAAGAGTAACCAGAATAATTTAAGGTTATAAGCTATGTCATAGGCAAACATGCGAAAGGAGATTAATCCTTTAGTGATCTAAAATGAATATCAGTGGAAAGCGACAGTGCATTAAGGACAGAAAACAAAAAGCAATGTTACTGAAAGGGCCTTGATTATATGAAACAAATCATCCAGCTATGTTGAAGCCAACTCATTGGAATGCTTTAAGAAAAAGCTATATTCAGTGACTGACTCAATATACTACCAGTGCAAACAAAACACAGTATAAGATGGCTGATTGGCTGTTTCTGTGTAGCCCTTCTCAAGCTCTGATCCCCAAGTGTCTGGCAGTATCTTCACAGACGACATGCTTGCAGGCTCTTTACTGAGGAAGGTAAAGAGTGCACCATCAGCACTGGAAAACTTCGAGAGAGGTATGCCAGCGCCCAACCTTTCTGTTTGGCATTCATCGACAGCTAGCACTTGGCAAAGTGAGGCATTCTCTGCAAGCAGGGGATCAATAAAAATAAAAATGCATTATTAAATTGTCAATACTTCATTTTACAGGCTGTGGGTATGGGCGGCAATGTATAACAGCTCTCAATATCATTCTGCATTGAAATTTTATTTAGCGCACGTTGCTGATTTAATATTCTGTAAAAGAGATCCATGAGACAAGGAAAAGCCAGGAGAAAGGGAACAGTGAGATTTATTAATATTCTCTCGTTATTTATTTCTACTATTTTTGCAAAGGTAGACAGAAGCAGAGATCACTGTAGCCAAGTACATATATTTCACAGGATGCATCTAGATTCTCAGAAGAAGTGAAAGTCAGCAAATTCAGGCAACACTACCAAGGCCTGTGGTGAGTTGCAGAGAATGCCCCAAGTTCAATTTCACCTCATAAGGATGTTTAAGGATGCTGCAAAGACCAGCCTCATAAAAGGCTGGTGAAAGGAAAGAGTCCCCACATTTAAAAAGTGGTCGTCAGGTACTACCGTGTTAAACTACATCCTGGAAACAGATAATAAATGGGCATTCTTTATGCAGCTACCAGACAGCACTACTACATCTGATAATGTATTTGTTTCTCAAACGGAGGTTATGTTTAACTTTCATTTTACTGCACTATCTCTAGACAGCCACTGCCTTCTCAACAGAACAGCAGGAGATACTCAAACCACTGTCAGTTGGACCTAGAAGTATATGATTATTCTACTGGTATCCGTTCACATAGAATAGTCTCCAAGAGTATATTTTATTGATTACTAATATTTCTTCCCTTTCTCAGTAATTGTTCTGGTTTTGTATGTAGGGATACTCTTTTGTGGAGAACAGGTACTCAAACAGCCTTAAAAGATATACTCACTGAAACTGCCCTATCTAGAAAAGGAATAGTTAAAAATTACAGCTACACTTCTATGATAATTTACTTATTTCATTTTGATACAGCATTAAAGTGCTGCAAATAAATAGCGGGAAATGAGGAAATGCAAGTTCAAAGATCCGGGAGTAAGAAATTGCCTGTCGCCTGTCTGGCGATCAATGCAATTCATTTAGCACAGTGAGAAATGACATGTAATTACTCAGCAGTTCCACATCATAAATTATTTACACACTTCTGGTCTGGTAAAACACCATTAATCAGCACTGGCTTGCAGTGCACACGCATAGAACTGTTTTCAGTCACGTTAGAGCATACTTTAGTAGGGACAGGTTGAGGTATGTGGGGCAAAGAATTGCTACACTCTTGTACCCTTTATATTAAACCATCTATTAATGGTTAAAAAATGTATTAACCTATATTCAGGTCTGAAAGCATTCACTGGTTAGAATGGCATACATGCATTATTTAATTTCAGAGCTACCAAGATTAAATGGTTAAGATACAGAAAATCAAGGTATTAAATATTGCTTGATAAATAACACATGGCAATGCATAGGTAACGATTTCCCACTTATCCTAAGACATGAGAGGTGTGATGTACTGGTGAACTAACCAATGTCTGAGTACTGTAAGTGGGTTTGCTTGCTCTTCATACTGGTTTTCTCTGCAGTGTACTCCCACTGCTCAATTAAATGCTGGTAGGGAAAATGGCTCACATTCCCCTTCCATAATAGGCAAGAGCAGTGTGGCATCTTATTCATGAGCCTGTCTTGTCACACGTTGGCCTGCTGCAAAGCCATCACCAAAGTACTTGTAATAAGGTTAAGATGAACTAGTTAAGTCAGCTTCTTGCACTGCAGTGTCCACAGAGACTGACCTTTAAATCACACATCTTTCATAAAATACACTGAGCATTCAAGGACACATCACTCTATGCATGAATGTTATTACAAAGTGTATAGATTTTGAATATTGGATTAAGGTTTTTGTAATCATGTTAATTAAATGATCATTTACAAGTGGCACAATGATATAATCAAGTGACTTTGTTGCAGGAGCACTAAATCACCTACTTTAATGGACAAGAAAGCTGATCTGACATGTAATGAGGTGATTTAACTTTTTGAATATCAAGCTTGGTGAAGAAAAAAACTGAAAGGTACTTTTCTGGAAAACAACGGCTTTCTGCCACCAATATGTTGTGAAGACTAGACTAAATCTATGCACTGTCACTCAGTGCTCTTCAGTGCCAGCAACGTTACAGCCAAACACATTAACAACAGACAAGATCCAGGACACCTTGCTCTGATAATAACTGTGAATAAACTGCAGTTATAAGTTGTTATGCAGCTCAGTATGGTTCTTTTGGTGCTCAGTACACAAAAGTATAATACTGAATCACTCTAAAAACATAGATAAGGAATCTCGGTGTCATTGTTGACCAAAGTCTTGCAATTAAATCTTATGTTCTCAATGATGTGAAATTCATAAAATTGCTCCTACCTGTTTGCATATTTCTTAAGCTGATGCAGAAGGCTTGATGCATGCCTCCATCTTTTCTAGGCTTTGTTATGGCAATGGAGCACTTGCTGGTGTAAATAAACATGCTCGAAGCAAGTTGGAGCACAATCAGAACTCAACCAAACCTATAAAGCATGAACATGTAATTTTTGATTTACATGAACTAGCTTCCTCGCACTGGCTCTGACTTCTTAAATGCCTATACACGTGCACTTTATTCGCACTCCTTAAACTTTGCCCTTCTTTCAGCTCTCAATGCAATGCTCAGTGTCCCAAGTGACTTTTTGGGTTTTTCTGTTAGTTCAAAGTTGAGGAACTCTGTCCCAGTCGATATCAGAGCTTGCAAGCCAAGGGGCACTTTCAAATTCCATCTTAAAACTACCTTTTGGTTAAGTACTGTACTAAGTTATACCTTTCATTTTATTGTAAAAAACTATAAGATGATGTAACAATGAAGGAAGTATAAAAAGTTTGTTATAATTGAAATAACTGATAATATATCAAAAATAACTACAGTTGGCTCAACAGGAATGATCACTCTGTTGCGTCACTCTTATTATATAATGACCAATTTATGATTTATCTTGAACCTTTTTATTCTATTTGCCTAGTTTGCTGCAACCTTTACCTTTAAAATGGATCAGTGACAGAAGGGCTGCAATTGTCTGCCACTAATTGTGTTCATTACCTATTTACCCTTTAGATCATTTTGTATTAAGTGACTTGACTTATGTCATTGGAATTCATCCATGTGCCTTATCTACAAGGGTCTGGCAAGATGTCCAGTGAAAATTAGAAACGTAGTGAGGGACATCTGAACTAGAAACTGAGGGAAAACAAACCAAAAAAAAACATTAAATCTGAATCAAAGGCTTAAAAATACTATTAGGAAGTATAAACACCCAATGTGCAGCTAACCTTTATGCTTAAATTAATAAACATTTACTGGTTGACTGAACACAAATTCCTTTTTCAAAGAGATCATAATTCTAATAACTGTGATCATGTTTCTATTAAGGAGCAGAGAGTAAATTAAATTGATTCCTGGGATGCTAGCCTGTTGGCTGCAGACGGCAAGACAAAGGAAGATTTCAAAGCACATAAGCGCAATGATTAAGGTTTTCTCAGGTTCGGAGATTAATGTTCAAAGCAAAGATACAGGCTTTATACTAAATTCTGATTTTGGATGGGTGAGGTGGGAAATGTGGAGAGACAAACATCAGAAATAGAGAGATGTTTTGTGAGGGAAGATTTCAAACTCGTCAGGTTTTAAATCCAGCTACTTTGGATGTTTTTTTTAAGCAGACATCCCCTGGAAAGCAAGTGAACTATTCACTTCGCATGACGTTCACTCTAACAGCCCATCACCAGGCACTGTGCCAATGCCAATCTCCATGTTAAGCAACACGTGCAAATGGATTTATAGGCTGTGGAGCAAGTGGCGGTACATACATTGAACACAATACAGACAAGAAAACCATCACGTAAGAATATTCCACTGACAAAGGAAACGGACAACCACTGGAAAAGGCTGCTGGCAAACTGGAACAGACGAAGTCATGTGAGAAAAAGTGGTACTTGTTCAGTTTTGGAAGGCGCTGGATTTATGGGCTGAGTATGAAATTTACACAGGAATGGGGAAAAAACTTCTGAACCAGATAACACAAAAAACAAGCAGATTAACCAAAAATATTTTCTACAAAGTCACTGTTCAATTGGGCAGAACTTTAGGTGATTGTCAACTCCATTAATTCCATTTCACTGGAAATAAGTTTTTTAACCAGAATTGTTCTGATTGTGTTCCTGTGTGGGTACTACTGTTCCGAAAATCATTTCATATGAAAATTGTTATGATTTAATTATGATGTTAAAGAAAACTCTGCACTGACAGCTAAGAGACTGACCATCTCTCTTGGAAACTCTGTGATAATTACTTATGCAATGCATTCATTTAAAACAGATATGGCTTAATGAATTGGCCCGAGTTTCAATCCTGGTTGTGGGGTGCCATCTACGTTTAGTTCTCCCCATGTTTGTGTGGGTTTCTTTTGGGTGCTCCCATTTCAGCTGAAACTCACCAGGTTCTTCCTCTGCTCTGGGATGGTGCTGATATCGACCGGGTTCCTCTCAACGGCGTTAACAAAACGAGCCTCTGGCACCGCTATGGCACAGATAACATGCACCCACCTAGGAAAAGGAACATGATGAAGGCACACCGTACCGCAGCCAACACAAATGCAGTCTTCATGACGAGTATTTGGTCATACATCCCACTTCAGTAGGAAGACAAAAGTGTGCCCCCAGTTTAACTTAATGAGCACGTTCTTTAATGGGTAGCTCAAAATTAAACAGCAAACCAAAAGCAAACAAAACTTCATCACCAGTGCAACTGCCACACAGCAGACGGAAGGGGCCTCTGGCCCCTACAGAGAGAAATCCTACATTTTGAACTTGCTATTTACCTTGATTGCTCGAACCCGACCAGATGTACTATCTAAGATGAATAATGGGACATGAATGCCTATATTTCCACAGAATTCATTAAAAAAAGAGCACAACTAATGTTTATCACAATAAATCTTAAAAAAGAGGGCTCAGAGACAGCTCAAATGATGAAGGCCTCCACATGCTTATGACACAGCACAGCTGGGGTTGGCTGGAAATAGAGTCAGGTAAGGTTTTCCACAGCTTTCCACACCACAATAAACCCTGGGGCTGGAGAGTCGCTGAAAAGCTTGAGGTTCTGTCAGGTTCTACTGCCAGGCTTTCAGAGTGAGGAAGATGAGACTCGGTGCCTGCTCTGAGTGGATGCTGGCAACATGGGTCTCCTCTTTAATTGCACATTCCAAAACTTTAAAGAAGTGGGCAGAATCCAGTAAAACCACATTGTGGCTGACAGGCTGCATTGTGCAAACAGGTGTGGGTATTTCGTACAGTAGGGTTGTTTTAAGGCAAGAGAAACCACCTTCTATCTGTGCAGGGTCATCCTTGGCCCAAGTCCTGCACCAACCATCACATCTCCTGGACACTGAGAAGAACCCACATGAACAGGAACACATACCTCTTGTCTGTGGTCATCTGGAGGGCTCCTCCTCTTAAATTGCACAAGCAACAGTCCTGTACAGAAACACACACAAATCATTAGGGAAGGAAAAACAACAAGATCGGCATTTTGCCTGCACATTTACAAAGAAAATCTGAAAAAATGAACAGCACTAATTAACAGTTTACCAGCGATAACCAGCTTTAAGAAAGGCACTGCAAACAAAAGCAAACTGTTTTTAGGCTTCCAGGAAATGAAAGGTTTTGATTAACGGCAGTCCCAGATTATTGTCATCATTTTGTTAATATGGCACAGCATTAGCTACACCCTGATATGAAACTGAGAAGAGGCTGGGAGAAGATTCATGTTCCCAAGCACTCACCACTGTCCAGGCATTGGCTGTGCAGCGTGAACAAGTCCAGCCCTCCTTCACGTGGTCTGGCCTGACTCCATAGCAACCTATAGAGAGAGAAGCAGTTCATCACGCAGCCCAGACTCAGATAGGACCTCATGCTCTTTAAACCTCACGCTGGCGGCAAGTCAACACAGCTACTCAAGTGGCTCAGGAGGTAGAGCCTACAAACTGCATGAAGCAGTAGGCAGGATTCAGGACTACAAGCCTGAGGGTTTGGGGTTCGAATCCCATGTGGGACGCTGATGTGCCCTTGATCAAATTAGTTCACTCAAACCAGAAATCACCCTGCTGTATAAATGAGTCTCCACTATATGTTTCCAAGATATCGAAAAACAATACTGGGCCCTTTAGCCCCGAGACTGCCTTTAAATCTTTAAATTAAACCAGCAGTTGCCTGTGACTGCCTGATGCCCAAATTGTCCAAAAATATTATAATGAAATCAGATATCACTGAGGGCTGTATGAAGGAACAAGCATATACATTTCACATATCAAACAGGTGGCATTAGAAGAAGGAAAACTGTAAAATCCATAATATTTACTCCACTAAAATAAAGAGCAGCAAATCACTCTGACTAGCCAAAATACCACAATGAATGGCAGCCAAATCTAAGGATTTTATAATATATGAAGAATAATGACAAATCTTCGACAAGAAAGGGGATTAAAAATGTTTGGATATATTTAAGAATGTGTAATTCAGAAAAAGACTGATACAAAATAGATTGTGGGGGGTTTGATTCTGATATTTAAAATCGTGATAGCCCTTGATGTATTCTATCCACAAGACATTTTCCAGATCAACAATAAAACAACACAAACACTTCCTTACACCAAGTTGTGGGGATCTGGAACAATATCCCTTGCACACTGCTGAGGACATCTGTACAAATCTTAAAGAAATGGACTGATGGGATTCACGGGTCATCAAGCAACCAGCAGCTTCCCAGCCTTACATTCTTAAAGCCTCATGTTCCACAGGACATGGTACGTTGGCAGTATGAAACAATACAAAAACAACAGCACTTTACAAACTGCTGTCACACATTCCTGTGAGCTGAGCTTTTGCCATTTTAAACTCTTCAGCTGTGAACTTGCTTGCTGACCGCTCTTTCCAAAATATCCCAGCAGTATCTGGTAAGAAAACACTGTGCCCATTCTTCATAGAAATGCAATATGAAAAAAAAGAAAAGGGAAATAAAAAGAAATGCTGGTCACAGAAAAAGAGCACAAAAGACTGAGTACAGGTATCCGATTTTAATGTTCTGCCATTCATGAAAATGCCTCTTATTGTGAGATGTGCACCTGGGCCACCAAAACAGCAAAGCCACAGGCATCGGCCTTGACCTCAGGCAGAACGCTTTGAAGAACAAGAGACAACCTGAATGGATTCTTTCAAAAGAATTTTGACTGTCCAGACAGTCAAATGTCCAAAGTGTCTTATTTTTATTACATCCAGTTTGCCAATCCAGGGGAGCCGTGGCTACAAAGCTCAGAAGCAAGGCGGTAACAAGCTGCTACTGGACACACGCGAATGAAATTGAAAGTGAAGAAGAGAAAGGAGTGAAAACACAGGGGGCTTATTACAACACATTCACAGACACCTCCAGATAAAAAAACAGAACAAACTGCATAATTGTCACTTTCTTTCACAGAATCACATGCTGAATTGTACTGTATTCCAATCCAGGACTACAGTAGATGGTCTGTTCTGTAGAAAGAAGGAAATCTCTGAAAAGAAGCAGATTTTCCACAGACAGAAAGGATTTAACTGTGAAAACTGTGGTACAGGTGGAAGGCAAGAGTACAGATTCTTGCAGCAGTGAGTAAGGCTCTTCAGAGCAGCAGAAAGCTCTGTCAATAAAGAACAAAACCAATGGAAGTGTAAATATAAATTAAACTGTCAAGAAATACACAAACAACAGATCAATCACTCAGTGATTACAAGAGCTAAAAAAAGGAGGGTTAAATATGCTAATACTTGGGCAAACGCTTGTGGACCTATGAAGTTAAAAAAAAACATTAACATCCATAAACTCCAAGAAGATATGCAAATATTGAATTGCCATCATTAACTGTATCATACATACCCATCTGTGTGTATTTAAATGAGGATTTTCTTTTCCTTTCATCGGCATACCCTATTCCGTACAAACACGAGGCGGCACAGTGGCGCAGGGGTTATCACTGCTGCCTTGCTGCACTCGGGCCCTGGGCTCCGTTCCAGACCTGGGGTGCAGTGTGCATGTTCTCCTCCTCTGGGTGTTCCAGTTTACTCCCACAGTCCAAACACAGACTGGTACACTATGTTAACTGGTTTATAGAGAAATTTGCCCTGGTGTGCATGTCTGGGTCTATGTGTCCTGTGATGGACTGGTGTCCTGTCCAGGGTGTACCCCGCCCTGTGCCCATTGCTTGCTGGGATAGGCTCCGGCTCCCCCATGACTGTGGAACAGGATGAAGCAGTTAGAAAATATAATGAGATAAGTCTGTATCTGCCCCAGGTTAATACTTGGAGGAATCACCTTTGGCAGCAATTACAACTGAGTCTGTTGGGATAGGTCTCTACCAACTTTACACACCTAGATTTGGCAATATTTAACCTTCTTTTTTATAAAACCATTCACGGTGTGTCAAGTTCCTTGGGGAACCTGGAGGAATCCACGTGAACATGAGGAGTATGTCCCAAGCTGGAACTGAACCTGGAGCCCTGGAACTGTGAGACAGCAGTGCTAACCACCACTTGACTTCAGCGATTCAACATTACATAGGCTGCAAAATGTTGTTAAATTGCTCCTTCACATTCAGACTAAAACTACTTTAATTTTGTGAAGGTCATGCAAGGTGGCGAATGTTGTCATTATTTCATAATGAGGAATAGCAGTAGAGAAAGGGGCTGGGGGAAGGTAGGTGATTTGTGGTGGAACTAACATGGAATTTACTTTCCATATTTTAGTTTTTCCAGCTCAAGAGAAAAAAAGAAGACAACAGCCCCGGGAGGCAGGAGTGTGTATAACAAATCATCCCTCACTAGCCCTGTAGCGGCTTGAATAAGAAGCACTGGACACAGGCCTCTAGACCCCCGTTTCAGCTCATACAGCCACTAGGCTCCACAGCCTCCTTCCCGCTCTCCACAGTCCCACTTTAGAACAGACCACAGCAGTGGGCCACCAACACAACAAGGCTTTTGTAGCGCAAGGGACACTTAAAACAAGCTTCAGACAAGAACGGGCAAGAAAGCTGCAAATTTGCATTATTGTTCACAAGGCTCTGTACAACATCTGTGGGCAAGTTCTTTTTATAAAAAAAAATATCAGTGAAAGAGTCCACAGTCAATTTCCAAGTGTTTTAAACAGTTCTTTCATTATCGCCTTGTATATTGATCTCTCAAAAAAAATCTAGAAAGACTGATTCCAATTCCAAATTGAATGCTTATTAAAGTTATTAAAGATTGTGATTGAGTATAATGGTAATTACTTCTTTTAATAAACAAAAAACTGAACTGAACTATATCATCCAGATATTGTGGGCTGGGTCCTGGTCTTGTAAAGCAAATTATGTCACTCGGACATCCGTTATGTATCTGTCATTATATTTCATTCTATCAATCTCTACTATTAAGATGCCATTAGTGTTTGTCATGGTTCATCAGAAACCTCTTTTCTTCTCCACACAGAATATGCAGTTTTGGTATACCCTCTAAACTCCAGACAGTTAAAAATCTACAGTTGCTCATCAAACTGACCCATACCCACAGCCTCATAACCAAAACAAGAATGAATACCATGCACAAGACTTTTTTTCAAGCAGGCAGATCGTGGTGCAAAATGATTTACTAATTTTACATGATTTTGCAATTTTATCCTTTGGGATAAACAAAACTAAGAATGATGAAGACCATTGGGTAAATGAACCATTATTGCAGCTAAATTTTAAAAATTGTATTCACAAAAAGAAAATTAATAATTTCTTCTACAGTAATGCATGTCAAAGATTCAGAATATGGATTTTAATAAGATACACAAAATAGGAAAGACTTGTTTGTGAATTGGCCACAGATGTAAAACCTTAGTCCTACACCCTCCAAGGCTCTGTTGTTTAAAAAAAAACTACATTTTTATTCACTGTAAATTCTACTCAAGAGTGCAACTGTCAATCCACACACTCATCCCCATCACACAACTGGATGAGGCAGTCAGCTGAAAGAGACATGGACCACTTGTTAATTTAACAAATACAGCCAACAACACCGGGGGTAATTGGCTTAGCTGTTTAGAATGCAATAACTATATACATGAATGGGTTAAGCAAATGCCAATCTTTAAAGTTCAGGATGAGGGAAAGTAAATATTGTGACTGACGTTTCATTAGTATCTTGCCAAGAAAAAGCTCTTTAGAATTTTGTGACTTGCAGCAAGAACTTGAAATCCAGCACTGCATGTTTCTCTCGTTATCAGACAAACCTGGTACAACTACTGCTTGATTCACACTACTGCACTACAAAACTGCTGATCCCAAAGATCCAAAACTGTGGTAACTGGGACCACTGCAGTAATGAAGTAATGATTTTGGTTAAGCCACAAGAGCTCAAATGGAATGAAACCTACAAGATCCAAAGTCTCTCCAGGACCACAAGTGAAAACCAGCGATTTACACTGGATAAGGACAGCTAAGGCAATACAAGCAGGAACTGCAAGTTCTGAGGAATACAGCAGAGTGAAAACTGGCCAAAAAAAGAGGTATGTCCCATTAACCAGGCCCAGATATGTGCATTTACACCAAGATTTCTGGATGTGTGCAACCTACCACCATCTTATTTACTTCCCACTCCTCCCAGGAATGTCACACAATTAAAGTTTGCCAAAGACATCAAGAATTCAATGGAAAAACAAGCTGTTTGGCCATTATATGGCAAGTACTCAACTCACAACAGAGACCCTCCCCCATGAACCCAGGTCACAGATGCTGATTTCACTAGAATCCATCAACAAACAGCTTAATAAGGTTTGTCAATGAAAATATTAACAAAAGCAAATTGCACCTACTTTAATCCCATACAGAACACCAAGGAGAGGCCATTATCTTACATCATTTTGTTACAGGCCTCAGCATTCCTAGTACCGCATTGCAATTGTGTGCCTTATTTGTTTTGTGTATTTTACGACTTCCCCATGTAACGACTCACTTAGGTTTATACCATTTCTTGGTGGATTCATAATGCATTTTTTCACCTTATCAATCAACTGAAAGTGACTTGACTTTAAGTGCTCAAGGGTTCAATATGTAATGCCCCAGTGTGACACATTAGGTGTTCTTGTTCAATGGGGGAACAGACTATTGTAAATCAACAGAAGATGCGACAAACCATTAGAAAAATCTGACGCACGAGAGCAGGTTAACAGATACATCAAAATCGTCACAGCAAATTCACTGCATGGATTTTATACTGTATGCTAGAGGAAGGGGAAGAGTTACATTTTATGTCTGTTTTAAGACCTGCTTCTGAACGGCTGCTTGCCTACTTGTTTACAATTCTGTTAATTATTCCTCTCTAAATGGAACTGTATTGACTAAGTCAACTTGGTTGAACCATTAATCATATTCAAAATAAATAAGAGCTGTAGTATAAGATGGCAAAGGAACAATATTGGCTGAGGGAGAATGCAAATTTGGCTTATTCTACAAAGTATAAACAGGTAGAGCTGAAGCAAGCAGCACTGGAGTGATTCTGAATTCAAAAGTACCTTTCTTGTCACAGTGTACGTGGCCACTGTGCTAAGGACCAGGGAGGTGTCAAGGCTGGTTACACTGTTTATACCAGCACATTGCTGGTACAAGAGAACAAGAGGGAATGATTAAGACAGCACTGAGGCTCATTGGGCTGTAGAGCAATGCAGCTTCTATGCATTAAGATGATAATGGAGGACTCCCACTAAATGGGGAAGGTGTCTAGGAAAAGCCTTGGTCACTACTGGTACCCATTAACACAGTTCAGAGGTGATCAGGACAAGCTACCTTGCCCAAGGAAAGGGCAGTATCCAAATTCAGAAACCCCAAAGTCTCAGGTCCAGAGTCCTAACTACTGCTCAACCATGTACCAGAACAACATTTGATGGGAACTCACTGGCATGGACCTGCAGGCAGCACTTGGAGCAGGAGATGAGCAGGCTGGTGCCATCATCACCAATGTAGGAGTTGGCAGGCAGCGGCTCAGTGTTTTCTCCCCCTGAGCTGAAGCACATCTCTGGAATGAGAGGCCTAGTGTACGTGCCGCACTTTGACACAGGGATGGTCAGACTGTCTGCTGACAGGGAGAGGTCCTTATTCGGCTGCAAGAAAATAACAGGATAGTTAATCAATTCCGTATAGAAATGTGTGGATAATAAAGCAACATCTTGAGTTTACTGCAATTATTTGCAATATGTCAGCTGACAGGAACCACAGATTTATCAAAAGAGTCTTTTGAGGATGCCGTCTGAAGTTAGGTACAGCTACTAGACTAACAACCCTAGACAACATACATACACCACTTAGTTTAGCCCCAGCAAGAAAAGGAACATTTCAGAACATCAAATGTTGTGTAAAAAGCGTTTTAGAAGCAGATGCATGGAATGCAGCTTCCAGGACAAACAACTGCAAAGAACCACAGCTCTCCAAAGTGATCCTCAAAGTGTCTTCAAGCACCAATAAGCTTAAACGTGTTAGGATGTGGTCAGTAGCGAGAAAAACCAAGAGGAACGACTCTGCAGAAGTTATAATATCATAGGGGTGTGACAAATAGCCCGAGCAGGGGCACACAAGCTGACCTGTATATAAGGGAAGAAGAGGGTGCAGATGGCACAGTAAGGCTCAATGAGGGCCACTGCAGCATTGAAGCGCCGCTCGGCTAGGAAATTGTGTGACTTGTTCTGCCAGAGGTGAGACAGGACTGTCTTCACAGCCTCAGGATCCAGCTCTTCCTCTGTAGCGAATGAGGTGAACAGCTCTGTGGAGAGAAGGCAGCATTAGTTGGACACTCAAAACCACCCACACTCCCTCTTATCCCCCCACTGTCTACAGCTGAGCATGTTAAACTCGGGGATTTCTTTTAAAGGATACTCCCCATACATTTAAACAGACATTAAGATCTTTACATTGCCTTTTAGAAAACAATCTCTATATGGTAAAAAATAACTGATCTGATGAAAAAGCTATCATAACACCAAAATGTAGTGCAAGCTTCATGATCAAGTAAATGAAGAAGTTGAATTTTAAAGCCTGAAAATGAACTTTTAAGAGCTTTTTGAAGATCATTACACAGTTCTGACAACCAGCTGAACCCTCAGATACTTTTGCAAATTTGTAGAGGTACAACAATTTAAAATGATCAATCAAAACATTTTCATTGACAAAAGTGAAATGGACAGATTGGATTTTTATACACTAGGTCTAGATTGTGTAGCCCCTCTCTGAGGGCACACCGGTCTTGAGTGATTCACCCTTAACTGCAAACTTTTAAGCGATTTTTTAGGGTAAAATGTTTTTGTAAAAATATTAGTCAAACACCATATTTTCTGAGTAACAACTTTTCAACTCCTTAGAGAAAATAAAAGGTCAAGTTGCACACGCATAGGTCTTGTTAGCATTTATTTAACTAAAAGCTTAAGTGGAAGGAAAATGAGAAAATACCCAGGAAAACACGACTGGTATTAGTATGCTAGAGCACATTTCGTACCAGACCTTAAAATTTGACATGGAGTAATTTACTACAGTTCATAAGCAACAAAATCCACAATAAATACGCAAGTCTAAGGCTGATGCACTTCAAAAAACATAAATTTGACTACCATTTCATTACAGTTTTTACAGTACTTTGAATTACATACAGTGCTCATTTTATTATTCTTTACATATTAAATCACAAACTATAAACTTTTAGTTTTCACTGCTAAGGCACTGCAGATGTTGAATTTACCTGCAAAAGGTAAATTCTCTGCTCTCTGGATTCATATCTGGGCAAAAAAAACTGTAATTTGAGAATTGGTGGACAACATTCACTGTACTCAAGCTGACAAGCTGAGAAATATTTATCTCTGACATTTGCACAATTTGCAACAAGATTTGTTTCCTACCTATTCCCAGTACAGGGCTTGCCCTAAAAAGGGATTAATTTGAGCCCTTTGCTGTTCCTGAACATATCAGAAGTTGACTTTTAACTAATGCAATCCGAAACTCAAGATCTCCAACTTCACTTCTGATTAAAAGGAAAACTTGCAAAAGCTCTGATCAAATCACTTGTTAGTTCAATTAAGGTTTTAATTAAGTAAAGAACTTTGCTGGAACAAAAACCTGCAGGTGCATCCCTAGGAAGGAGGTTGGGAACTGCTGATTAAGCTGAACCTAACATGAAAACTACCAATTAAATTAACTCAGTCATGCAAAGATCTTGGATTATCCCAGATGGTTTATAAAGCATTAAAGCACCACTACCATCTTAACTACTATAGCATATAATTTAGTCCACTACAGTTAACATTAAAACATTTTCAAATTAAAGAAAAATTTAATTGTCACTTTTCAAACAATCATTAATGAAATGCAGACAAATTAGAAATTAACATAACATCACTTTATTAGCCCTATACAATTTCTTGCATTAGGAATTAAGCTTTTCTCATACCCCAGCTTGGTCTCCATGAGACACAGACACACAGATAGGGAGAGAAGCCTGGGGTCAGAGCACAGGGGCAGCCATTGTACAGCGCCCCTGGAGCAGCTGGGGTTAAGGGGCCTTGCTCAGGGGCCCAGCAGAGTAGGTCTACATGATAGAGTCTATGCACCGACATGCACTCTCAAATGAGGGGCATTATGTAGAAATACAAGTGTATTTCTCATGAAATCCACTCAAACAATTGAACTGCAGTGCAGCGATATTAATTAATAATTACATATCGCAATTAATAAATCTGTTATGCACTAGAATGAGTAGTGTTTTTCTGTTTTAAACAAATCTCTCCACTACCATTAACGACTTCAATGCATTACCATACAATGGTTTTCTGAGACCCCCACCATACTTTGTACTGTAGCAACATCTTATTTCAGTCCATAATGCACCTGCTCAAATTTTTCTCGTGACTACTGGTCATCATTTCTTCAGTGTCTGAAGCAGTCCCTTGCGGCTGACTTTGTCAATACCTTTCAGGAAGTTCAACACGAATTAAATCGCCTCACCATCTCTTACATTCAAGTTTATTGACTGCACAGCATTGTAGGAAATTATACCTTGAAATCAAGTTCTATTTCTGCAGTGCAGTGGTCCCCCCCTTCTCAATTGCAGCTGTAAGTCTGACAGCTCTGTCACCTGTGGGAAGCCGTATATAGACAGGGATTCCAGGGAGATGAATGTTTTATGAGCGTAGGAAATAGACCTAGATTGATAATGGCACAGATAAATGGATCAGTAACTGGAGGAAGGAAAACATGATGAGCAAAGGACCCTTTATGTCTGGGACTTGCTCTGCATGGTCTCAGTGTTGTCACTCCACCATCAAGTAAAATTACAGACATTTCTGTAAATAAAATTGATGAACATACATGTGTACAGTTCTCTGTATCATTGCTGCCATATGATGTAGTTAATACTCCTGTAACCTTTGTCAAGGAGTTGCTGAATCTGCATAACAGCCACATATCCTAACTGAAAGCCCCCTTCAATTACAACTCCCATAGATATTAATTCAATCAAAACCGTGAGCCGTCCACCAATTCTTGGTGGTCTCTACGAGTTTTCTTGAAAGATTGCTATTGCCATAAAAAATGGGTATCTTGTTAAAGGCTTTTAAATCACCTTGAGTAAGGAAATGCACCCTGTTCACTGTTTAGAAAGCACTTCTGTGTATTTTTTCACTTTTGTCCTCTAGTTCACTTTTCATTTGATTCTGAAGAAGCTGCAGCTTTACAGGACAGGATACAGGAGTCTTGCAGCAGTGCAAGGAACACTGAGAACCACCGGTTTGCAGCTCAGGAAAGGAATGAGCAGCACAGTTTTCTTCCCACCTCAGACTGCAATTACCCAGCTGACAAATTATGTGCAGAAAAGGTCACATAGCTTGTGTTTTTTAGGTTTTAATTGGTCTCTAATTAAAAATGTACCTGTAAAACATGCAGGGGCCTCTGGCCCTGGGTGCTATATAATGTTAGAGGACGCCGTGCTGTGTGTTCGGTGTGCCTGCACTTTGTTAAGGCAGTGTACTTACACCCATCACTCTCTGAGATGAGGCGCTGAGCCTCTAGAAGGACAGGCCTGACAACTTCCATGCGGCCGGCTGAAAGTGCCTTTGAAATTGGTAATTGGAAAGTCATGATCCCTGAATCAATAAGTGTCTGTTGGAGTAAATCCACAAGGGAGCTTTTGCTCAGGCCACCGTGACAGCCTGTCTCCAACGCCCACATCCCCACTCCCCCCCACCCCTCAGTCAGCCTGCTAATCGTTTCAGCTAATTTCCGATAGTGCGCCCTCTGGAAACAGGCTTTAAAATGCCTCGCCCTGTATTGACACGGTTATGTTGCTTTGCTGTTAGAGCAACCGGAAAAGATCATCTTCAGATGTGGTTAGACAACTGTCTGTGCTAATTATCGCCAGACAGTTTAAATAATTCAAAAACGACAACTGAAACAAAAAAAATAAAACCTCTGTGTAGGATGAAACCAACGTAAGCCCATCTTGAGCTACTGTTTAAGGTTTGACTGATTTAGATTTAAACTGCATCTCCATGATTTGTTTTTATTTTATCCAAGGACATCAATTCATCAATTTCCCTATGGGATTAATAAAGTATTATCTATCAGGGAAATAAACATGCAGTAGGTGGAAATGAAGGGGATGCCACTAAGAGACGGACCTGCAGCTTTGTCAGTGTTTTCTCTGCAGTGTTGTAGGCAGGGTTTTAGTTTTTCTGTGCATGGGAGCTCTAATTAGAAAACATCCCTGGACATACGCTACATCTTAAGGCAGCGGGCTAGCAGATAGATCAGAATACATACTGCCTCTGTTCAGTTTTGAAGGAGCTAATCCAATAAACAGAGCTACTGCAACAAGGTAAGAGTGACGAGCCACAATGCAGAAGAAGACAGTGCTGCAACATTACTGTACAATCTTGGTCAACACAGATAACTGACAGTCTATAAGTAGGTTTAATGTCACACATTTTAAATTTTCTCCAAAACCATTTAGTTGGAACCTACACCTCCCTTTTTAAAAATGTCATGTAGTAGATCAAGTGTGAAAGTGGAAAAATACACCTTAAGGCAAAAATCCAACACAATGCAACAGCAGCTCCCCCAGTCCTGTGTTTAGGTGTGACCACTGGCACACTGTCAGCTCAGCAGTGGGTCCCTAGCCCATACACACCTTCCTGTGAAACCATGAGCCACAAATCTGAAATAGGTGCATGTACACTAATGCATAATTCTTGCCAGTTTGAAACGAGATCTTTCTGTGGACTCGCCCGCCCCACGCTCTCACCTTCATCACTGGAGGCCTCCTGTTTGACCACGGACAGTGGGGAGCGCATGGGCGGCTTGCTGAAAGGGTGCCGGCGACTTTTCTTCACTTCCATCTTCATTTTCAGCTTGGAGTAGGACGGGGGGGGCTGGAAGACGGAATCAAAGCAGCACGGTTTTACAAATACCGTTCAACTGACGAGAAAGGGAAATATACTCCTTTACCCAGAGTAGAAAGAAATGAAGACATTTTGTGCCAGTAGAGATAACCTTAAGACCTTAAACACCATTACAATACCTTGCACGTCACCACATTCTCCTCCAATTCAGAATGCACGAAGAGCCTTATTTTCATTGCTGCATAACTGATAAAAATATTGCTTCAAAACATGGAAAGTTACTTTAGCATACTGAATTATGTGAACAAGCCAAGAAATGACAATCACTGAAATATTTGTGTTTATTTCTGTGAATCTGACCTATTCCTCTTTAAAGAAACTAGATCATTGCTAAGGCCTATTTCTCTATCCCCTGCAAAAACCTAATAAATGAGAGCAAAGCATGTTGGCAATACATCTTACAGGGACCACAGGATCAAAAGATAACGTGTACTTGAATAAGTTTTTGATAAAACGCAAGTTTTTTTCCCCAATAAAGAAACTACAAATCCAAATGAAAATGTTTTTGGTATTTAAAGCCCAATTCCAATTTACTTCCAGAATCCCTGACTGATTTGATTAGATTTTCTCAATGTCTCAATGTTGTATTCATATGCACAGATAAAGCACATCTTTAAAAAGAACAGCCCAGCTGTGGTCGCTTTGTGAAATGTCTGATGCTCCTGTGGGCTGATACTGAGAGGGATGTTTTCTTTATTGGTGCTATTTCTAAATGCTAAATTACCGAAGAGTAATTTTATTTATATTTCACATATATCAAATGAACATTTTGAAACATTTGAGGTTGTTCTTATGTTGTAAGACAGTGACTGACAGCTGTCAGTCCCAAACACTTGGAAGGATGGAAGAAGATGAGAGTTAAAAAAAAATATGAATACCACCCCCTCCTGTACAAGTAGCAATCAATTCTGAGATTAACACAAATGAACTGCTTGTTCTCTTGTTCTTATTCTACCCCTAATAACTTACCTTGGATAAAAGCAAGCAATGAAAACAGAAACAATGACAAGACATGCAAGCAGACCCTTTCACATGGTGTTCATCTCCCGTTAAACCTGATTTCAAGATTTTATTCTTTCTGAACATGGACAATACTGCACATATTTAGGGAACTGAGGAAAAAATGTTTTTTTGTGTAAATGCAGCATAAAATGCAGAGGTGTTATAGACAAATATTTTGGCATTCTTACTGAACCAATGTGCTGCTTACAACCAAACCTACAAGATGGGCAGAATGGGCTTCAGTGGTAACCATATCCTTTCCTCTTTCCTGAACAAAGCTCCATCTATGCTGACTGCTATTAAGTGTGCTCTTGCCTGTGGCCCATTTCAAGCCAAGTAGGTAGTGTAGTCTAGTTGGGAGTGTTAAGTACAAGGGGGTTTTTACAGGGTCAATACAGATGCCCACTAGCACTGATCTACACAGATATATATACTGTTCCATCTCTCTACAGTAGCAAATTAGTCTGAAAAGTCACACTCAAGCAGCAGGCTATGCTTCAGTGCCCTTTCATGGTCTTTATTGTCTATAAATAGCTACAGAGATGCAGACCTAAGTGCTGGAACAAAATATCTTCCCAATTCCCCTGGAACACCTCAACTACCACTTTCAAGTAAGAACAGGTGTTCGGTTTCAGAAGAGCCATCACTGATATCAAAACACCACCTATAACAAAAACTAGGATAATTATTTCTGAAAAAAAACTGTTTCAGATACAGGATACCAATGCTATTGTCTGGAACTGTATAAAAGTTAATGCTTTTAATAACTGGGAAGTACCCTGACAATAACTCAGGCAAAAAAAGGCTTATAATGCAGAGGCCAGTGTTATTTAAAAGCCACTTCCGAGGCAGGTCTCTCATCAAGACACCAAAGAGCTACAACATATCTGAACTTACTGTAGGTTGACATTTGAATGGGACTTAATTAGTTCTGAACAGCAAGACATCACTTAAGCCTGTGGGCAATGAATATAATGAATATGGGAGAACAGCTATTTATAGCTATTATTCTGTTCCATAAAAAGAACATTATAAATCAGTGCAGTTGAGTAATTATAAAGCATGGAAATGGAACCACAAAATGTACATAGCACATAGCTTATGCAAATTCAGTTCGCATACTTTACTTCTGGAGGATGGTTACTGCATGAATTAAATGCAAGCCAGTAATGTTTTCACACCTGGCGTAAAGAGTGAACTGAATGAGCCTCCCAGCTAGACTCACTGGCCTCTCTTCTCTACAGCCTAGTGCTCATGTCTGTTAAGGAGGGAAAGTTTCAAGTTGAGAAGTAAATTCCCCGGTAAGGATTTGCAAGCATACAGCATATTAATACTGTCAGAGAACGGTATATGTAGTTATAAACACACATGATCTTTTAAGACTAGCTTTTACTATGAACTTGGCTAAAGGTACCTAAAGTCATTCACAAGATGAGCTGAGAACACCTACAAGTGACAGTTGCATTTGGGAGTATAGTGGCTCTTTATAAAGTCTGTCACTTAAGGAGAGTTTTTAGGGAGGTTATAGTTTTAGCTATGATGATGTGTTCTGCTGTATTGTTTGGACTCCTAAGCCCCATCCTGCTGCTGTAACAAAACCCTCCTCATTTTCTGTTTCATTTCAACACACAATTTAAAGGTCATATTTGGAAGTGATAACACCACTAACACCTCCCTCTACATTTCTGATATTGGATCCCGTGACTTTTTATTTTCTTTTCACAGCATAAAGGCCTACTTTTAAACTATAAATCATTAGGTATCGGCTCATCTTCGTACAGTAGACAATAACAAAAGGCATATTCAAGTAAAAGCATCCCAGAACCAACGACAAATGTTTTACATTTCTTTTTCCTTAAAGATTTATTGAAGAGTAATGGAATCTCTGCCACCAAGGTAGTTTCCAAACTCTGTGGAAGTTACTGTCTACTGTACATACACTGCGAAAGGAGCTACAAAAAACACACGAAAATGATCAAGTATTAAATAGCTCCAAAAAGTCTTCAAAGAGAATACTACAGATGCAGACTTTACAATTTTGAAGCACTGTAGCCAAGTACAGTAAAACAAAATAATGGCCTTTGCTTTAAATTTTTTGAAATAGAAAAGCTTATGTAAGTGGAATTCGACAGCGGATCTTCTCCCTTCTGTGGAAAAACCCCATTTCCTCCCAGTTCGACAGCTGACTGGTTCCTCAATTAACAAAATTATCTATGAGATTAATATACACAGGGAATATAAGGACAACAATTTGGAACACGTACAGGAAAAGTAAGATGTAAGTGACCACAAAGTAGATCCATGTTGCAAAATACCAACAACAGGGTGTTTAGTGAAGGTACATTTACAAGACCAACCTGGATGCCCCTCTTCTCGGTTCTTCCCTCCCCGGGCTCTTCGGCGTCACTGCTCTCGTCCTTCACCCAGTGGCCCTGTCTCCTGATGGGAGAGGCATGGGCCGCCTTGCTCTTGGCAAACTGCTCAAAGGCCTCCTGGCAGGACATGCGCTCCTTATCGAAGATGACCTTCTTGGGACTGGGCATGACGTACAGGGTGGGGATGATGGGACGCGCCTCAAAGCTCTGCTCCCCCTCCTCCTGGACGCGCACCGCCGGCTCTGCTGGGGACAAGCCAGCGGCCTCTGCAGCCTCCGAGGCCGCCGCCGCCCCCCCCTGCACCGGGGCTTTCTTCTTCTTTTTCTTTTTCGCCTTCTCGCCCTCTGCCACGGGCAGCTGCCGCCCCGCCTGGCTCTTGTCTAGAGGTGCTGGAGAAATAAGAAGAGACGGGAGCTCCATTTGTGACGGAGCAGCTTTTCCTTCACGAGCTGATCATCAGCTGCTGATTCAATTTGTTCACTTTCTATTCATAAATATTTCAGCTATATGTCATTGTCTGATCTGATTGATTAAATTATACAGGCTGAACTGGAGAACAGAAGCCATGTTTAAAGGCTTCTTTAAGGACCGGACTTCTGCTGTGTCAACCCACCTACAACACGTTCGAAATATGGTCTTTGCGTGGTAGAGAACTGAAAACAATAAATTTCCATGCCAGTTTACAAAAACATTTGCCCAAGTAGCAGAAGAAATTTAAATACAACTAGGGTCATACGTAAAGCTGTTTTACCACAGCAGTAAAGACTGTTAGCATCTTGAGCCTTTTCTTTATCGAATAGGGTTTACTGGGAAAACAGCAGCTTAGCCGTGAGTAAAGGGAATACTGTCAGAATACCTCATACCTCATTTGCATATGAGGACCGTGAGAATAATTAATGACAGTCAATAGCTTTTGCCAGCATGAAAAAACACTTAACTGTTGGTGGTAATAATATAGGCATCAATAATATTTATCATCAATGATAAAAGTTAAAATTGTTTTTAAAATGTAACATATACACATGAAAAGAATTGTAGAGAAATCTGGGAGCACTCAGATTTCATTTCTTACAGTTAGCCTAAGTACAAGTCAGCTTGACAGACGTAGCAAAGACCTGGTTAATACTATAGTGTCCAGCTCACTTGCAGAACTGCTGGGCGAACTTCCAGTATATGTGTACTGTACCATCCACCTTGTTATTTTGGAAACATCCTAATATAGGATAATATAGGACACAGGTGGCTGCGATCATCTCAGCACTGATCATGGAAAAAAAATATTTTATAGACACTTCTGATAATCTGAGTATCTTTCTACGACTTACTGTCTATATATAATCAATTCGTGAGTGAAGAATATTCTTTTCTCTTGTGAGAGAATCAACAAACACCATGTCCAAATCTTGCAAGATGACATGGGAAAGGTTGCACTTAGGGGCCCAACACCATGTGCTGAGTGTGTTACATGAAGACGCCCAGATGCCCCATCAGCACCCAGCTACCTGAACTGGCAACATGTTTTGGCTCTTCCTGGTCACCGGACGCCGCTTCCTTTTCTTTCTTCTCTGCCTCTCTGGCTTCCACCATGCGCTGGTGCTCCACTGGGTCGACCATTACTCCCACCTCCGCCAGTGCCTTGATATCCTCCATCTTCAGCCTACGAACCTGTTTCATCTTCCGCATCGCCCTGCGGAACACAGCCATGGGATCAGAGTTACACACCAGGCACCAGCTACACACAAACCCCCCAGAATAATCATGTCTCAAACCCACAGCAGAGGACAGAAAACCATTAGAGAACTATGATCAGAACATGCTGTGCTTTGAAACATACTTTGAAACTGTCCAAAACAAAGGTTTACATCTTTTTGAAACAATGCTATGATTGAACTTAAGTAACCAGGATATTAGGAACACCAAGAGATAAAAAGAAGTATTGCATCTGAGATTTCATAAACATTTATTTTCAACAATATGATGCAAATGAAAGGTAAAGGATGTTGTCTCAAATACACATAGGAAACCTTTATGTGATGACAGGGAAATAGCTGATGTATCTAATGATTATTTTACTCAGGTGTTTACCAATGTAGGAAGAGAAAACTTGCCTCAGGCTGAGCAAACACAAAGTATTACATCAAAAATAATAATAGCATAGAAGAGGAAGAGTTGTTACAGATACAAGAAGCACTTCATATCCAGCACTTGATTGTATTCTTCCTATTGTACTTTGAAAATGAAATGTTTTTCTTAGACCATTAGTAAAACTATTACAGCAGTCTGTCAATAAAGTGGCAGTATCCACTTACTGAGAAAACTGCTAAGGTAGCACCCATTTACTTTACAATAATTCTAACTGTAAAAAAGGAGTGGACCATCTTTGATATTTCTAGGCAAAGTTAGCAACATTTCTAGAGCACAGCAAACATACATTTAGTAGAGGTGAATTTCAGTTAACTTGATAGAGGTCTCTGAACAACAATGGAACCAAACAGAGCGAATTGTATGATTTCTCCAGAATATTAGAGCCTTTTCATAAAGTTCCCAATAAAATGTTATTTCATGTTAACATCTGAAAGGAAAATCTGAACTTAATTGACATTAAAAAGAAAGTACAGAAAAGTTAAATGCTCAATACTGAGGCGAGGTATGTAGTGGAGTACCACATGGATCTGTACTAGGAACACAGCTCTTCCTAATTTATAACAACGATTTAGATTCTGGTATAGTTAACACCTGATGCCAAATGATGAGGGTTAGTAAACACTATAGAAGCAGCAAAGGAAACAAACAAACAGATAAAATCCAACAATAAGCAAACACCTGTCATATTCCATTTAGGGTGCATTTGTAACCTCCGACAAGAGAATTAGAATGGACTCTTGCCATTCGGAATCTACTGGGAGCACTCTTTCAGGCCAGGTGAGAGAGAAAACTCCTACCAATTCCATTACAAACATACTGGTTTCTCAGTGTTCTAAATCACTGTACACTTTTAGTGGATTAAATATGAGTAGAGATTATATACATATAAATTACTTTTACGGATACTGAGGTTGATAGCCTGAACTACCAAATATATGCAGTAGTTCCATATATTAATATCTGGCTTGTATACTTCATAAAGGCTTGATAACTTTTCCCTTTCAATTTCCCCTCATGAAAAATTGGCTTTCCAAAATCTAGATCAATACATAAGATTTAAAGAGTTATCCACACTGAACTGAAATCAACCAGAAACTGCAGAAGTTACTTTCTGAGGCACTCTCAAGAGAATTCTTAGACAGTCAAGCGGAGTTTACATATGTAATATAGGCAAGTTCTGTGCAGACAACAGAAACAGTTAGAACAGCGCTTCAATCTTTCAAAGGTGAACTGGAGTTGGATTGATATTTCATATCTAAATAATATAAGGAAGCAATAAAGAAAGGCAAACAATCTTAGTATATTTCATTTAAGTGCAAAATTAAAATCACTAATGTTAAGATGGCACAACATACTTGTAAGAGCTCTTATGATTTTGAACACCATGGTACAAAAAAGTACTGCTACCCTAGAATCAATAATGAAAGATGTTTCCAGGCTAATAGGAATGTCCTTACACAATAGCTATTAGCTGCCAAAACCAGTGACAGAAGACAACACAGGTAACTCAAATGCACCAAATGGACTTCTTAATTAAGGATTAACATGAAAAACAATCTAGGAGACACAAATTAAAACTATGGGTGGAAAAAATGATTTATGTAGTGCAGGGATGGAAAATAAAATCACAATCCTGATTTGGAGAACAAAAAAGTGCCCTTCTTTAAAAGGTAAATTCATTGTCTCAGGTGATCCCAAGTATCTTTTTTTTTTTACTACTCCCAACTATTGTGCTTCAGTGCACTATATAATTCTCTCCTAATTGCGTGTTAGTAATGAATAAAGAAAAATCCTGCTTTTATTGGCAGGTCATTCATAATATTTTCTAATCCAATTAGAGCATTCCAGGACTCTGTCGTGTGTATTGGCTTTTGCTCCTGTTGACCAATTAGCTGCAGCCGTGATCAATTCCCATTATGCAAACTGAGATGGCGGAGAAACTTCAGTCGTTCTCTTCACCCCAGCGCCTCCCACCCTGCTTTGTTCACAGAAAAGCAACTTTGGAAATTTCTAATTTCTCAAACCACTGGCTTATGCTACAGTAAATTAAAGACGAGAGCTCTCCACAGTCAACAAGCCAATAAATAAATAAAAATGCAGGTTCTTGGTTTTAAAGTGAAGTTCAAACGATTTTGAAACTATTTCTGAGAAAAGCCAGTGAAACAGAGAAATCCTTTCGGTACAAATTTGTGTTTCTACTTTAAAGTTGTCTAAATATTACTTAACATTTATTTTCTATACATGTCTATAAATAACATGGTATTGTTCCATTTGTTTGTTTTTGATCCAATTCGCAGTAAGTCAATCAGTAAAATCTAATCCTAACCCACCCAGCACTGTAGCTTTGGCCACTTCGTTCTCCAGCGTGCTCCCTGATCAGTTTGGTTTTTTACAGATTACAGAATTTAAGCCTGCAATTTATTCAATGGAGTTGCCTGCAATGTACTCTGTGTCATATTTTGGGCTTATTGTTGAGTATAAGCTATATATTTTTATTTTTAAACCACTCAAGTAATCTAGTTTCATGTAATGTCTCAAGTTACATGTAAATTCATTCTCACCTTGAAGACAGGAATCAGGCCAGTAGATAAAAATATGTAGCTGTAGCCCACATAAATGTGATGACAGGAACTGAAGGACACATTTGAATGAAAAAGGGCAATAGTACTGGTTTTCCAGTATTTATGCGGTATTAAGAAAAGTTGATGAGAACTACCAAAGCAGAGGAATCCATTTTAAGTAAAAACAGGTAAAAGGTGCCTTCTACAGTGTGTGCTGAAAATCAGCAACAGTAATGGTTACCAAATGACAAGAAACAACAGGGTGCAAAGGAGCGTAAAGCTTTTCATTCTGGTATCTTACTGATTTTCTAGTCCAGTTACTGCTTCATTGTTTTTATTTAGGTTTTTCAACTGAATCCCAGAAAAAGCTATTTTGCGTGGAGTGAGTTCAGTCACTGCAGCTCAATTGCTTTGAACAAGTCCTTAACTGAGGATAATACCTAGGCCGTCAGTAGATACTGCATTAGAGAAATTCACTGTCACATTCATTCTCCTGTTTCACTTACACTGGTAAACGTAAACCCTTAAACAAAATTTCTTTTTTCATCAAATGGGAATAACATAAGGACTGCATCTTTGAGCAAGGCACCTACAAACAGCAGCAGTGAAACCAAAATGCATAAAATGACCATCACCTGCAATTCACAACTGGTTACTCAGTGAAGCTCAGCAGGTGTGAGCCCAGTCAATGCCTAGATGGGAAACCTGGGAAAAACTAAGGTTGCTGCTTGAAGAGGTGTTAGTGGGGCCGGCAGGGGGAACTCACTCTGCAGTCAGAGTCACTCTATCCTCATCACTACAAAAGGCCATCCTTCGAATGAGACATACAAACAAGGCCCTAATCCTGTGGCCATTAAAGATCTCAGCAGGGGTGTTCCCTTAGTGTCCTGGCCAAATTTCCCCCTGGCAAATCGTGGCCTCGTAATAATGCCCATCTATGAACTGGCTTCATCACTCTATCTCCTCCCCTTTGACAGCTGATGTGTGCTGAGCATACTAGCACATTATCCAGGTGGGGCTGCACACTGGTGGTGGAGGGGAGTCCTCATTACCTGTAAGTGCTTTGAGGGGAGTGTCCAGAAAAGTGCTGTATAAGTATAAGGAATTCTGAATTATCACAATTTGCATGTAAAAAGAAAAATATCTGACTCTGACCCCTTTCAAGGTGTTTGGGGTAACACTGCCAAATTAGTAAGAGGAACAGTATTAAACTGCTTATACTGATCAAAATCAACTCTTAGGTTATGAAGTTTAAAGCACTAACATTACTTATGCAGAAACTAAAAGCTACAAGCTCACTGCCAAGTGGATTGTTGTAGCTTTAGAGAAAACCTCACTGATGAGACAACAGATTTCTAATGGCTAGCATTACAAAATTAAAGATCAAATCTCAAATGTGGTGCCCTAGTTCCCCACAGAATCACCTTAAGTGTACATATTTAGAATGGTTCTACAGCTTCACAAATCAGACTCCATACAAATACCTACAAGAAAATCTTCAGAAGCACAATGACAGAGCAGGCTGGTTTTCTCATACAGTTTATGGAGCACAAGATGTCTGGGGCTTTCAAAGACCTCCAAGGTCAGGCATCTGTGGATTATATCATATGAATGCCCTGACTGCCATGTAGCCAACGTACATCTTACTTTTCAGACCTGCCATTTGGTTAATGAGATTATGTATTCAGTGAACACCCTAGACATGGCCCACACAGTGGACACTCTGTATATGATGAATTAAAACTAAAGAAGGAAGTGCTACAGTTAAGTCTGAAACGAAGGCCCTGCCTACAAAACCCTGATGGTTTGTATTCAGCAGGCTGCATGTGGGGCTATTCCACTGTTGAGTGTTTTCTACAAGCTTTTGAAGATGAACTAGGAGTTTCATTTCTGCTGCTGTATGACTAAAAAAAAACTGTAAACAGTGTGGTTAAGTACAGGAAAACATTGGTTTATATAAAAAAGCTAGGAAACTTACAGGGAAGTAGTTGATCTATTCAGCAAACTGTATCATGAAAATCACTGTGTATCACTGTGACACCGAAATGTGCCAGACGTACAGACAGGAGCATCAATAGCATGTACACATGCACAACGGCAGCACACAACAGAGGGCAGCTCAAAAATGGCCTCTCTGACTCCAGGATGGCTTTTTTCATATGGAAGAAAATGGTTCATGGGTGGTTTGTCCACGGGAATTTAAGCCCCGTGGTATGATCTGTACAAGCACCAAATCTGGCTGTTTCACTGCAACTTTTAGAGCACAGTTGTGTGATACAGTCAACTTCATTAGAACCACATAGGCATGGATGTGCACTTTTATAACAACTAATGCTTGAAATGTAATGAGAGAGCCACACAGTCTTTTGTTTTTGTAGCCTTTGTGCCAGAGGTCTCTGTAATGTTAGTGTTGCCATGCAAGGGGCATCTTTTTCAATGGTCCACTACCTTCGCAGCAGCTTGTCCTTCAACATGGCCCGTCTCTCCCACCACAGTTCCAGCTCGGGGCTGGTGAGGTCAGTGGGCTTCAGGTGATCCAGCGCCGTCACATCCTTCCCCTGCTTCCACTGGTCATAGCGGTCAGGCTGCAGGCACCGCACAAACACATCCATCGAGATCTTCACCATATCCTTCCGACACGTGCACTGTGAAAGCACAAGGGAAACTTGCTTTGAAGACTAGGAGAAATCTCTTTATGGCTTATTACAGACACACTGGACCAGCTTATAGCTCCACTTATGACAAGCTAGCACTGAATGAATTAAAATGTGTGACATGTTTATACAGTGAATGCTTAGGTTTCTTTGAATTGATTTTAAAAAACATGCTAACTATAGTTACAGTATGTCTTTGGTGTCTAAAACAGATATATAAACTGTCCAGTGGCAAACATAAGCTCAGTAATACACACAGCATACAGAGTATCTGTTATTTATGGTTCCGACATCCACATGCTCTCTTGGCACAAGCCCCCTGGCACTACAATACAGCCATTTCTTCTACAATGCGAGATTTGTGTTCCTGGAAAACACCGCAATACAGAAAATCTTGTTACAGAAACCACTGGTTCAATGGGATTTAAGGAGTTAGGGGGCAGAGAGAACAGATCAACAATAATAAAAGCATTTTGTCTATAGTGATTGGTCATGTTCAATAGAAAAATTATTAGATTAAATGTATTACATCTGCATGTGTATTTGTGATTAACATTAAACAGAAAACACTGGAAAAATAGATAAGGCATAATGCATCAGTATTTACATCACTAAGCAATGAGAAATTCTGCATTGGAGAGAGGCGAGAGAGCATTTTTTTTAAACTTTAACAATGCGCACTACTAAGCGCAGTAGTATACATGATATGTTCTTTCATTTCGCTAATATAACTTTAACATCAAGCTTTTGTTCCAGAGTAATAGCTTTCCTTTTTTTACCACTAGCAGAATGCTTCATACCTTTGCCACTCAATGGAGCAGCAATATTCATACCAATGTCTCGAAAGAATGAAAATATAGTAGAGGAGCAGATACACAACTTTGTTGCATATGCAGGTTGGGCACTGACAGACCGATTTAAATTTACAATAGGTGCTGGATCCTCAAATGACAACTACAGAAACTGATTAAAAGAATAGCACTCACCATAATTTTATTACAATGCCAATACATAATTGTGCTTCAAATAAAAACTATTGTAAGTGCTATCCTCTTCATCATTTTCATGGACACTGGGTCAATACACAGGAGAATACACCAGCATGTCAGGTGTGCTGCAGCGCTGCCAGATAGCCGTTTGGACTCTGCATGTGTTATAGCCTACATGCACCCGTGTTCAGGAAACAGCTTCTCGAACCAGTTGCATTACAGCCAATTTGTATTATGGAAACTTGCAATTCGCAGAAAGAACTATTGACGACCACACCGGTAGACAGGAAAGCTGGGGGTAACACAGACACACAACACAGAAAAATAAAAGCAAGACAATCAGGCTCAGACTAGAAAGGATTTACTTTCTGGTTCATGGTCTTATCCTGTAATTCTGTTTAACACCCACTGAACAGCACTCTGCATTTCCTTCATTTGCACATAAAAAGATCAAGTCATAACCTGTCAAAAACAGTGGCTGGGGAACAATCTGCAAATAGGTCACCTGTAATTAAGTAGCTGTAACAGAAATTCAGGCACCCGGAGTCTTCAATAATTCAGCACAACACCTTAACTATCAGCCATTAAAATGAATGAGAGCTTGGTAAAGTCAGCTCTTATAAATACCAACAGAAGCTAACGTCGTTTCGATATAGAGTTCCGGTACTTGTGTCCGCAAGAGCTCCTACAGGTAGTATTAATGACAAATAAAATTTTCCATCTAAAAAAATACTATCATTACACACTACACTGGACCCTAAAGCAAAACAGGATTAAACTGGATCTCCCATGACATTTTGACTGTTGTTTGGAGGTAATTATGACATTGGTGGCAACAGGCAAGCCAGTACAAATCGAATGAAGCCTCTAACCTCAGCCCATATCACATTAGCTGCACAATGTTAAAAAATGTATGACTTAATCCAAAGACTGCAGGGGCTCCTTTGAAAAAACAACAACAAAAAAACTAATTCTCTTTGTGCCCTGGTTTCATGTATTACATTTTTGCTTTATTTCATGAACTGAGCTGAAAGCCTTGAGTTCAATTACCGTGAACATTCTTCAAAAAATGGGAGGCTGTGGCTGGGGGAGATGTGGGGGGTTGGGATCTACAAACTGGTAATAAAAGAGCAAAAACCTCACCAAGCAATATAAACAAACAGACGTGAAACCTAAAGGATTTATTAGGAGCAATTGCATGTGCCTACCAAGGAACAATTTTGCTTTCTTATAGGGGGGAGGGGGTCACAAAATCTAATAAAGGGAGAACACATTGAAAATTGTGTCACATACACAGGGAGTTAAAAGTGTAAAAAAATGTTTGAGAAATGCCAGGTTTGCTGTCCTCTTGCAGGTTTGGAAGGTGAATAAGTACAATAAGCCACAGTGCCACTCATTCACACCACAACATCCAGCACACATTTGTGATCTTTCCCATTTTTAAACTTTTAATTTAATTCCTTCTAGTCCAGGTAAAGTTAAGAAAATTTAAAAAAATGAACATGAACCAAAAGCCTGTTGCTCCTTTCATTCTGCCTACGTAATCACAGGGTTTTTATACAGAATATTTCCCTTCTTCACGATCACTGGAAATGGAAAAGGCACAAGTACGCTCTGGAGCTGGAGTTTCATTTGTTTCATTTGTAGATCCAGACACCATTGCAGTAATTAAGCTACATTCCCTCCATTAAAGTGCATTTATCATACCCATATCGAATACAAGATGAAGGCTTGCTTCTTCTTCTACATTGCTACTACGGTAACGGGCCCTGTTGGGTAGCACTTGGGATTGTGAACCGTGACTGCACAAGAATTAAAGTGCTATTTTTTCTTTTACTCAGTGTGTTCACATCCTGACATTTTTAGACCCAAGTCCACTGGGTCACTCATTCAGTGCCCAATTTTTTGGCAAGGACCTGCTGCTCATGCAGAATCTTTATCCAGGTGATCCACAGGTTAAGTAAACATTCTTGGGCTCACCGGCTTAATTTTGTGAAGGAAGTAAGATCCAGCCCAGAGAACTTAAATGGCGAGTGAGAGCCAGAACGTACCGAGCCTCTGTCTCCTGCTCACCACAGAGCAACTGCGACTCCCCCGAAACACAACAAATTATACCAGCTCTCACTCAGTAACTAAGGCAAGCAGTGAAAGATAAATAAAACCCAGCTCACGCAGCTCTACAGTAGTCAGTTTACTGCTTTCTAAAAACTTTTAGTTCCTCAGAGTGGTCTTCAGATAAAATAGAAATGTCAATTACACACTACACACTTGTATCTCCACAGGGTTTGCCGTGTGTGAGAATGCTCAAAAGCAGAGCTGGAGTTCTCAATGCTTGGCTGAGCTCCACTCCGAGCTCAGAGCAGATGGGGGAATTTTCATTCTTACTGCTGACAGGTTCCCAAGTCAGACATGCCAGTGCTCTGTCAAGAAGCGGAGAACTGCTTCCCTGGTTTTCTGTTATTTTAATAGCATTTACCTCTGGCGCTACTCCACTCTGCCTTTCGCTTACCCCAATAGCCCATGAATAAACTACAATGTTAAAACCTCACCCATGCAATTTTCTGATCGCTCGTCCTTGGAGATTACATTGCCACCTGCAATTCCGGGATCCATTTGAAGAGATGGAAGAGACACAGGATCACACACAAAAACAACAGTCACACCATCCTGACAAAGGGTTTCTGAGGAAGCGTGATGTTCCTTTTGACAGCAAAATGTACTTTTATGAAAATCTTGCCAAAGCAAAAGCAATTAAACACAGATTTTCTCAATGAAAACCAGGGGTGAGAGGGGCTTAATTATCGATCATGTGTCAGAAGTGAATTAAGCAATATGATTAAAGACTGAAAAGAATGAGAAAGATGGTACCATTTAGAGATAAATATTTTTTTATCCACATCAAAATTATTCTATTCAACATTTTCTTTCAACTACCTGCTTTGCTCTCCCATGTTGTGATACATTGGATGAATTCAGGTATCTAGCCCAATTTGAAGTTTCTGGGTGTTTAATAGGCAACATCAGTCCGGATAAAATATCTACAGAGACTTTTCTGCGTGCCTTCAGCAGTGGTAGCATGTAAAGTCTGAGGAGGCAAAATCATCTTCTTTGTCGACTTAGCAGTCAGTTATTTACAGACCTTGTTACAGGTCCCTTTGATCAAAGTCTCTCTAGCCTCTCAAGCACCACAAGAGGGGGATGAAAGGGGGAGTAATGCTGGACATCTCCTAAAATCAAAATCCATATTGAGAAAAATGTCACTTAAGACTACAGGTACAGCCCACCAGAAACTAAACTGCACTTCCCTTGCCTCCCAAAAAAGTTACATCTTTTATATAAAAAATACAGCATATAACAGTCCTTTATGCATGAATACATCTGGCAATTCATGTAATTTCTGCCTTCTAGCTACACGAAAAAAAGATCAACGGGCAGGTCCTCCGCTATGGCTGAGGAGAGATAATGTCCAAATGTTCCTGCCATTATACATTAATGAGATGCCAGGAGTTCTGCATGCCCTAAAACTACAGCCCGATTACCCACTCACCACCAGTGCAGTTTAGTGACTAGGCAACGAGAAAAGCTACAGAAATCTCATTACAGAGTTGTCATCAAATGGAAATTTAATGTGTCATATCCAGCAGCTGAGAAATGCCACCCTCTCAGAGGATATAAAGAAAAACGTGATATCAGGACCTGTCTGCTACTGCCACTGAAATTCGGCTTCTGGCATCCTCCAGACTTGCGCAAACAGAGGTGCACAGGGCCCTAGTTAATTCCGTTTTGAATTTCTACGTATTTTTATGTGACTGTAATGTTCTTTTGTATTGTTACAGTGGTACACTATCAATTCTTACTTTTAAACATAGTACGGTATCAGATTATTGCTTTGAGGCATCATACTGAACATTAAATATAACTTAGCAGTAACAATTGTTTGTGTGCTTCATTAGCTGCAGCTAAAGCCAGTTTTCAGAGAGGAGAACTGATACCATCTGCCAAAATAAGTTTGGTTCTTTAGTTTTTTTAAGTTGGCTAAACAAAGTTTTGTTACCATTTAAAACCTATCCCTTCTGGTGTTCTGGGCTCCAATCCAGTTCAAAATACTTCAAAACATTAGAACAGGAAACTAATTTCTGCTAATGGTGCAGCAGAAAATGGCCGTGTGTGATCAGGAAGAAATTATATATTAAATGTCCCTGAAAGGTGATAGCGAAATCCCAGAACAGATTTCTTCAGCAATTGGAAAATAAGCTCTGATTCTTTACAGAGTAGCTGGGTTATAAAGTTTCACAAATACAAATTTACAGAAAACGCACATGATTTAACATGTAACCTCTTTTTTATGCTTATAACACACAAAGCTCCTCCTTCATGACTTTTATACTGTATGCATTGTAGCAAGTTAAACATTTCTTGATAATTTGACCATCAAAAGTCACAATAAATCTGAGAAGAACTAAAAATTACATTAAACTACTCCTTCTAAAAACTCACCTAGGATAAATGCAACACATAGTCTACTTAATTTTTCTGGGCTTGCAAATTAATACTTTCACACCACAAAAACAATGGTGTGTATTTGACCCAATCTTATTTATGTTGTATGAAGGTTAACTTTGTACAACCTGGGCAAGTCACAGACATCCTTATCACGATCCTAATATATTATTCGAGAGTATGAGATAAGAAGTCATCAGACTGTATTACACACAGCATGTACCTTAAGTGGAAAGAGCTGAAAATTATTTCAATAACATCAGATCTAACATTCCTGGAACATGAAAAATTAAGATAATCAAATCCATCAGAACCGAAGAACAAGACCATGGAAATGTGCAGAATCCAAAGACAAACGGGGGTAGATTCAAAAACAAGGACCAAGGAACGAACATGTCAAAAGGACCAGATCATCCAGATCTTACATTTAAGAGCCAGAACAAGAAACAAGTTGCAAGAAATGGAAGCTACATGTACCTAGCTAGCCTACAAAGATGTAATCACAGAAACACGGCTCATGAAGAGCAATAGTAACAAATACAGCAGATAGTAGCAGATGTGCAATGCACTGGATAGACATAAAATGAAGAGGTGTGGTACTGTACACCAGAAAGATAAATCAAGGGTCTCAAAACTACATGGGTCAGGCTTGTAAATAAAAATGTGAGAGGGCATAGTGCTAAAAACGACATCCACATATACGTTACAGTACAATACAATGCAGCCTAATGAAATCACAAATATTTTTGTAAATGATACATTACGGAAGATTTAATATTTTCCAGGGTGTACCCTGCCCTGCAGAGGACTGGCGTCCTGCCGGAGTGTACCCTGCCCTGCGCTCATCTCTTCCCAGGAGAGGCTTTGCTCCCCTGCAACCCTGAATTAGATAAAGAAGCCAGAAGATGGATGGATGGGCCACCAGGGACATCCTCACAAAACCAAAATTGTAGACATGGCTAATGACAGATTTCTTACTGAGACTGTCGGAACTCCTTAAAAGAAAGAACGCCTCAATTATGGCAAAGTAAGGAAAACAGAAGTGACAAAGCACCTGGGGAGCACCAGACTAAAATTTCAGGACCATTAGTGGCCAATATAAGGTTGACACATTTGTTAAAAGAGAATCTTCATAACTTTAGTCTTCAGTTCTAAAGTCATCTAAGAAGTCTGACAAAGTTAAACATCACTACACTAAGCTGGCTAGAGCACTGACAAAGTTTCTTATAAAAGATTAAAACTGCATAAAAGATTAAACTGCAAGCCAGGCAATAAAAATACAAGGTAATGCATGTACCTGGATAAATAACTGGTTAAAGGAAATAAAGATAAGTGGTAAATGGGTGAGTGAAGTAATGGGGTACAACAGGGATCTATATTAGGAACACCACTCTTAATTTATTTCATCTAGAGATTGTAAGTAACCTAGTCAGGTTTACAGACAAGATTAAACAGGATTAGCAAAGAGAAGAGACAAGATACATGCATGGACTTAAAGGAATGTATTTAGACAGGATAAAAAAATAAATGTGCTTTTAACTGCTGAGCAAATAAAACTTATGAGGGGATCTGGCTTGGCTGTTCAGAATCCTCAATAGCAGAATTTAGATGCCATTCTAGATGGACTGGTTACTAGAAACAAAATAATCCATTGACTGAAGGAGCCAAGTACAGTATATTAACTTAGTTTAAAAAACATAGCTGGATAGCTTGCTCAAGACTCCACAACGTTTTGTGTAATGTGTCCTCTGCTCTCAGTTTCAAATATACCCTTAGCTTCCACTTATGTCCTCGGGCTAGTGTTTCACTGTTGACCTCGTCAGGATCTTTGACGATTCTTGATTCTTAAATCCAGTACCCTTGTAAAAGGGCTTACAATACTGGTATCTGAATCCAAAAACAAAGTTTTCTTAACTTATCAGCTACATTTATCACTCCCTGAAGGTGATAAAGTATTCTGAATCCATTCTATATGTTTACATATAAATAACTAAAGTAATTGGCAATTGTTTTTACCTTGCAAAAAAAAAATTATCTGATTAAAGGAACAGGGTGAGATTTGTCCCAGGAGCCAGAAGAATTAGAGAGTTTGGCCAGCAGTTGATAGGACACATGCTGTAAGCATCTGTACATGTATATCTTCAACAGGAAAATCAAAAGATCAAAGACAGCCCCATCTACATTTAGGAGTGGTCTCTGCTGCAACACCAAAGCTTTTAATTTTACCCAAAAAGCAACCGAGCCACGAAAACAAAAATATATATATATATTGAACAGCATCCATGTGCTTCCATGGTTAATGACTATATGAAAATGCTGCCGTGTCATGTGGCCGCCTGGGACTAACTAGAAAAATGAGGAGACCCTCCACTCAAGCAGTCATTATTGACTTCGTGGTGGTGCAGATTTAATGACTTCCTCCATTAGGAGATCTGCAAGAAACTCAGCATGTTCCTACAAACACGATAATTATAGCTCTTTCTCCTGCGCCCTGGAATTAAATGAAATCCATCGTGTTTTTAGGTATCATAGGATTTTATGGTAACTCGTTAGGTCTGCCACGAGTCACATCCACCATCCGGAGCCTGAGTATGATATCCAAAAAAATCAAGCTTCATAACGTCAGCTTATCAACTCCCTTATTAAAAAAAACATTTCATTTTCGAGAAACCTGAACTATTTTAGTTTCTAATCTCAGTCTTATACAACTACTGGAGTAACCACTGGGGAAGCACTGGGCTGAAAGCAATGAACAACTTCAGTCATAAGTAGCACCAGTGGGCAACATTTTAGAAAAAACTTTCACAAAGTTGAGAAGAAACAAAGATTTAAGAAGTACAAAATTTAGTAAGTGATTAAATATTCTAAAACAACTTCATGCTTTTCTACTCTTGTCAATTTTAAATAAAACATCCAAGAGTGGATGGGTTGGATTGCATTATGTTATTTCCATTTAAATACTGCATTTTATTACACCAATTAGTGTTTAATAAACTACTTACCCCCTTCTCCACTGATAAGAAGGGGAAAGTGCTGGTTACGGGTCACTGTGGAACTTGCCATTTCTTTTGAAAAGTTAACATTGCCCGAGTTTTGGGATTCTACCTCCATAAAACCTGCTGGAAACCCCCCCCCAGACTGAAGGTACAGGGATGTTTTGTGTTTGCAAGTACACAAGTTTGTCAGCTGTGAGAAAGAGATGATTTTGTTTCTCAAAACACAGTCCACAGAGTCACAAAACTAAGATTTGAACATTCACACAGGACTTGTGGAATACGTAAACAACCCACAACTGCTAAAGACCTTGTTTCTTCTGGCAGAGGCAGCCACTGAGATTAGACATCGTCCTTTAGCACCTGCTGCCTGTACTGCACACAGCAGTCAGCTGCGAAGGATCAAGAGTCTTACAGCCAGATTTACTCCATGCTTTACTTTGCCATAGTTAAGATCTTTAATGTCCACTACAGTTTTATAGCACAGAGAAGTTATAGTATTTATATGATCTCTGCAACAGGATCTCATGGGGAAAAGACTAAACAGAAATTGCAATTGAATCATAAGGCTTGATGGCGGGGGCCTGGAACAAAGCATCAATAAATTAAAAAGAGGGGTGAAAAAGTTACAAAAATGAAATCTGAAAGACAGCAGGTGGCTAATGAAAGCTGCTTTCTGGCTCAGAACCCAAGTTTAAGAGCAACAGCAGGAGCGGCCATTACGACTTCACGATTTCTGGGAGCAAATCTTTCCAACTCTCAACTTCAGCCAAGGAGCAGAGATTCATTACAAAAAATAATAAATGCAGATGCTGTCTCAAAATGGAACCTAAGTTTTTATACATTGGATAAGTGCTCTGGTGTGAAACTACAGGAGGCTACATGAAATTATCACTACTGGTAAAGTACACCAGTCCTATAAATTTAAAGATAAAGCTCTGTTTGGGCTTAAGGGTCACATAATAAACCTAATTGAAAAAGTCTAGAAAATTAATCCTCCTCATATCCAACACGCTTTCCATCTCATAACACTTCTGTAAAATTGCTTCAAGAGGCCATAAGTATTTTCACAAATGCAAAAGATGGTCTTCAGAAAATAAAATACGATTATTTACAGGGGGCATGGATGACAAATAATGGATTATAAACAAAGGAAATAAAAATACCGTGTATTGGCGACTTAACTGAAGTGCATGTTGTCTACATCCAGCTGGTAGCGCCAAGTGGGTGAAAATCTAGTGAGCAAATGCTCATGTTCACTGGAGCCAGGTACACAGCCCCAAGGGGATTTTGAAGAAGGGGCTCGTTACGTTTCTCTGGTTTGTTTTCTGGTGCCACTTGTTATTGCTTTCCCCTGAGAGCTTGATGAGATTTCTTTAGAGTGGGACATCTCTCAAGAAAAAAAACATTAAAACAGTAGGTGACTCTGGCAAAGCATGTCCCACTGCAGCTGGCAGCCTGGCAACAGGGTGAGAAAGGAGCACCAAGCGCTTGGCATCAGGCCAGCGCAGTGCAGGGCCGCCGCCACCTGCAGCTCCACCCCATCAGATCTGAGGGGCTTCAGCCTCACACACTTAACCAAGGCATCCCACTCACATGGGGATCGTAACCAGTTTCTGGCTATTTCAGTAAGGTAGAACAATTTGAAACAGCTGAAATTGTTTTTTTAAACAGAATCAAAAATTATTTCTGTACAAATTCACTGTTGCTCAAAAACAAATTATTGTGCATAGAACTGCATGTATGAAGGTCATATTTATAATCAGAGGGGAAAAAAGTTTATTCTGTTCCATTTCACCTCCAAAGAAATCTGTTACATCCAAATCTGCTTACCTAAAACAAGCTCAAAGCATGAAGAAAGTGAACCTTAAATGCTTTATCACTTTAATTCTAAAAAAATAAATGTTACAATAAAAACTCATTTTTTCTAATAAGATGTGAAGCATCAGTATTGTGTGCAATTAAGGTTACCATAGCACTATTGGAATCAGAACAGCTCTAAGAGCTACATAACTTTGATCTCTATATTTTTCAAAAATAATAGCCTTACTGCAAAGTTAGCATAAATAAGAAAGTTTTAAAAAATCATTCAACTCATCTCTTATGGTTATTCCCTGAAGAGCATGAGATCCACGACAACTGTCCCATTCTCACTTTGCAAGAAACCTGGCCATGCACGAGCAGCATGAGGACACGCAGCCCATCTGTAATGTTGTCAGGACGAGCCCCCAGGAAGGGCAGAGAGTGAGATCCGAGGACGGATCAATGGAACATTGTGCAGTCAAGTTGCCATAAAATCAGTACAAGATTTCTGTAGCAACTAGATTCTCTTGATGAGAAGATCAGACCTGGACCTCTCTATGAATTGGTGTGGATAACAGTTGGTGTATTGTTGTGATGTCCATGAGGGTGAACTAGACGCAATCACGATTCATTATTATTCACTAAAACCATACACAAAAAGTGTGATGCATTTCTTTTGATTCTCCGCCCATGTTCTTAACTACAGTACTGTATGAGAAATTAGGTTAAAACATTTTGAAGAAAAGCATAGTTTCTGTTCTGGGATCTTATGAATGAAAATTTTATTTCCTTGATTTAACTATAGAAATGCTAAAAGATAGCCACAGAATAAGCCAAAGAGCTATAAAAACATGCTGCAGAAGTTTTTTAATCATTTTTTCCATTTAATACCTTGGACTCCTGGAGGTACCTTAAAAATACTTAATTATTAATTATACTAAATTATTTTTAATGTTTATTTTAAATGCTCATTTTGAAATAAACTTTTTAAAAATTTGCAGTAAAAACATAATGTAGTGTAACTGCTGTATTAATCTGGACAGTTAATGGCTCCCATCAGAACCAATATTTTTTATTTTCTATTGCATGACAAAACCATGAAACCCTTACTAGGTCAGTGTCAGGAGCCTGATATTTGCTCAAAATTATTTCTTTCATTTCCTAAGATGATAATTTACTGAAGTGGACATCTGTCAAAACTAGCATGGTTTCATTTTCATAGAGAAGGTAGAACCTTTTATGGTGGATGTAATGGGTATTATGTTTTTGTGAAACACGTGAACAATAATAGTTATATAAGAGTATAAAATATATAATAAAAGAAACAAAACACCAACAGACCCATCTTGCTCATTTCACTGTCGGTGGCTAATTGACGCAGGGATCTCATGCATTAGTCAAAATCAAAGCAGCATATTTTGTATTGAACATTTCAAATTACCCATCAGATAATTCAGAGTTAATTGTGTTACACTTTAATGTTCATTTTTGGAAAGTCGGTTATTCCTGATAATGGTTCCAAAAACTTGGAGCTCATCCTGGCAGCATACCTATTCGGCACATGTTGGGACGGTGGAGGGAAACCGATGCACATGAAGAAAACTCCACAAATCCCAGGTAGAACACGCACCGGTGCATAGCAATAAAATATAAACGTAGGTCTTTCTTGTTCTTCTAATTGATCTGTACTAATCAACCCCAGAATATAATTTATCACTTGCATGAAACATTTCAAAAATCATAAAACCAAAAGCTGATAACCTGAAAGTTTTTAAAACTGGAAACATTGTAAAATCAATGCATACATTTGAAGAACATGTTATCAGTAAATCAGTAAGGTCAGTCAGTTAATTATAAGATTTAATAATACATCTGAGTCAGTGGTAAAGTCAGCTGTTTCACACTGTTGAGCTATAATAAGGGTGACTAGCTTACATGCACAAAAGGTGGAAAGAGAAGTTGTAAAACCTGAAGTTGTCTGCTTTAGCATTTTGAGTGGATGAAAAACTGATCAATATTCATATCCACTGTACATTGTAACTGCTTCTCTTAATTCCCACCTTCATCTGCTAGGGTTAAATGGCAATGGCAAAACATGATGTTATTCAACATGTTTTTTGCATTTGTATACTGTCTCTTATACCTTTATTTTCCATCTGATCCTGTGGGCCTCTTCTAAAGGACTTTAATCTCACATTAACAGTGATCTGAAAGCCTGGAGGGAGTCTCAAACTCCCAGCACAATTACAGAAAGTCATCCTCCTTCAATAATACCCTCAAAAACATATATTAAGGTTATGAACGAAAAAAGGCCATCTAGCCGATAGTATAAAATAACTTGAAACAAGAGAAGTTGTTTCCAGGCTCAGGCAATGTAGGTCTCTGATGGCACCTTTTCATCTGAAGGTTCCAAACAAGTGTAGGGATTGTGCTTTGTTATTGGTCTTATAATAACCGTTGTGGTTATTTACTCCATGATAAAAAGTAAATTACCGCAATAATATCCTCTCTAATTGGCTAATTGGGTCAGCAATTATATAATCAACATCACACAGCTTCATCACAATTATACTACAATTTGCATTGTGCAATCCGATAGTTCCAAAGTCTATTTTGCAACTTGGTAATTGAAATGTTTGCATAAAAAGCCTTTGTTTTTCTTACGTTTTTACACTCAAGAAGGGCAGATCAGGCTGAAATAAAATGTTTTATGACCTGTACCAACACGGTAGTGTTTCACACTATATTTTGTATAATTTGCTCAGTTTTATGTTGTTTTGTGTCACCTACCTGTTATATCAACTGACTTGTTTGCACCACAGCAGTTATGCGTACAAGACATCGTGCAGAGGTGTGTCCTCGAGGCCATGGTCTGCCAGACAAAACTCACTGCGCAGGTGGAGCGCCACCTACTGCTAGGCAAATTCTTCCAGAGCCCACATCCCTTTGTGTAAAGAAATGCTGAGTTCTAAATGCCTGGTTATTCGTTTCTAAAGAGAAAATGTTGGATTGGTTTTAATTGTAAAATAGTTAAAGAATTACTTTAAATATCTTAACTACATATCATTCACGAACATGGGAATGAACAATTTTGTTTTAACTGGGTTTAAGGCTTACAAGCAGGGGACATCAAAATATATTAACCCAGGGCCCACAGAAGTGTTAATCCCAGGCTGAGACTGCAGTATGTCTTTTCCTTTAACAAGAAGAGGACCGCTCCAGCTGCTAACAACTCACAGTGCAGCTGGATGAGAGGTTTGGCTGAAGAGCTGTTCTACTGTGTGCAGCAAGAAGCAAAAAAACACTGCGAGTGAAAGCACCCATCACTTGTCCCAAAGAGCATCCTCTGCTTTGTTGCCCTTGTTATATACAACTGTCTTTTTCAGGTCATAAAAATACTTGTAAAAAGAATTTGAAAAGCTGAAAACAAAAAGCAAAAAGAACAGACGAATGTAAATATCAGCCCACATTAAGGGTTTATTCAAGTGAGTTACTGAGAGTGCAGCTGGACACAAATCACAGACCAAAGTCTGACAGGTTAAAAAATACTGTCACAAAATATTAAAATGTATATATATATATGGAATTAAGATGTAAAAATATGAGGTTAAACCAAAATTATATTCACATTTACCAATATATCCAATCTGATGACTTCATTTACATTCCAATGACAAGCAAAAACTTCCACAAAAATGACAGTTAATAAGTCTGAGGTGACAGTTAATCTAAATCATCAGGAGAAGAGCACAGGGGAATTCAAGACACTGTCAAAGCTGAGCACACAGATGAACTGCCTGCAACTTTCACACAAAAGGAAAGGATCTAAATATCACCCTGCAATACAGAGAAAAAATAGTGATATCCATGGTAACGTGAGTGAATTCTGCATTTCCAAAACCCCACAAAGCACCCTCAGTAGCAGCCTCATGATCCTCAGTACAACAGTGGGAATCACTAATTCAGTGTGCTTCAGCCTCTCAAGAGATTTCAGCACTTATCCACACTGCTGTCACTACAACAGCTGCGAGTGACGTCAGCAGAGCCTTTTAAAAATCTGCTAAATGACAAAACTATTTTAAAAATGCTGCAACTGGCAATGGAGGTCCTTAGTCTAGTCTATCAACAGCAAAGTTACAGCACCCTTAGTGCTGTTTTTTCACTAACCTGTAAACAAAATTTAACAGTCTCAAAGTGACTCACTTGGACTCTCAGTATAAGCAGGCCTATACTGAGAGTCAAAGCAACCTATACCTTGAGGTTACAAACTAGACAGGATAAGAAAAATGAAAAATATAGAACTTATTAATTCAACAGCTGTGGCAACATGTGGTCATGAATAACACTGAAATGCTCTGAACCATGCTGCTTGCTCTCAAGGCTAAAGCATTATCAAACTAGTCAGGCCTCCAACCCCTCTCCTAATGAAAAAAAGCAATATAGAGTTTTACATTTATATTCTTTATTATGAATAAAATACATTTTGGCACACAAGGCTGACCTGAAAAACAGCACCAAGCAACAGCTGTTGTGGGACCAACAGAATGTGATCCTACAGCACCAAACATCTTTACTTTGCCTCCATTATCAGAACTACTTGACAAATCTCTGCTGTGACAAGAAAGAATTACTCTTTCTATGGATAAGCCAACAATTCTATCTGTGCCTTCTTTAGACAAAAAGGGGGTGATCCAAACTAAATATTATAGAAGACAGACAAACACAAGTAGAGAAAAATGTAAAGCAAGTGAACTCAATTGAACAAAATGACCATAAAACAAATAAGTACCAAAATTGCAGTCTTCATTAAATAGGCTCTGCTGCCACCTAGAGAGGAGTTTGTCATTGCTACTTCTAAAACAGGAAGTCTTATCGGTCCTGTTATTTGCCACCCTGAACAAAGCAGTTTTGGTCAGAAGTCGCATTTTGGAATGATGCAAGATATTCTCCACTTTGATTTCAACTTTCAAAAGGACATAGAGCAAATATGATAAAGATCTGAAGCAGACCAAGACAATACATTCAGACTGCAGACGGACTGGAGGGAGAACAGGCTGGGCAGTGTGGAACAGGGTCTGGGTGTGGAGCTAGTTAAACCTGAGCACATTCCAGCTGGTGGGGCCAACCGTTCTTTCATTTCTGCATTTAAAAGGTAAAACGGTTTGACAAAAGGGATCTTAGGCTCAGGTCACTGTGTCTCTTTGTAAGCTGATCAGAAAAGAAGCATGAGAGCCCACAGCCTGAAGAGCTGAGGTCTGAACATGTTTGTCTTCCTGCCAGCAGGATTTACAAAGAAAGTGATCTGAGGTCAATCAAGTAATTCCTCTGGTCAAATACAAGGTGTCATTATTTTTAAAGTGGACAATGGGACTTATTTCTTAAAAAACACTGAAGGATCTAACTGCTCTTAGATGATATCTCAAAATCTACTTTACAACACTGGCAGCACAAGAGCTGTAAAAACTGCATTGTGCTCATTACAGATTCAATCTGAGCTGTACATAAGGACTTGGGGAACAGATGTTTATTTACACTGAAAACACTGCACTGCTGTTCAGAAAATAATGCTGTTTAACATCACATTCTGAGACCTCCGCCTGGGCTCGAGGTGTGCATTATGTATAGATCTGACCGCAAATTACATTTTCAGCAGCAAGTGTATTATGGAGGGCTAGATGGATATTATATTGAAGTGGGTTAATTTTCAGGTTTTATTTAGGGTTCCGGCACAATCATTCTTAAAGGTGTAAGAAACGCTGGTTAAAATGATCTGGTTTAAATTTTCAATCACCTGGGAAGTCCAAATCCTGGTCAACAAAAAGTATTTGCGTTAATTACTAAACAAAGTTTAAAACTACCAGGGAATCCAAATTCACACTCTGACATGATCTACTCTCCTGAGCCGGATCCTGAAGCTCTGTGATCGGCCCTCCAGGCCAGGAACAGACCCAAGGTCAGCAAATCTGGGAGGGTTAGTGACCCTGTAACAACTGATGGCACCATAGTTCATCCCCTAGACTCTTTACAAAAGCCTGCTACATTCCAATACTGCAATAAAAAAGGGTGCACTAGCCCCCCTTAAATCTTTGAATAGAATGGCAACAAAACATGCAGAAACCTTAGGAAAAACATATAATGGTAATTGTACATCTCCTTAACTACTACAGTTGTGCAAGCTATTAAAGGTATTAAATAAAAGGAAAAAGCAAAGTCAAAAAGCTCTATATTCCCATTCAAAGTTAGAGGGAGATGTTAGATTTATATTAAAGTATCCAACTCCAACATTTTTTAGCACTACATACCAAACTTAAACATTGTTAGTGAAGTATATAAAGTAAATAACTGTGATGCACAATTAACCCTTCCAGGAAAAGGACTGCAACAGTCCAAATATTAGGGACACGCCCTCCCTCTACTGATGGAACGTCCCTGTTGCAGAATTTCTTTGCTAATTACTCCCTTCCACAAAGCCCTCTGGGTTAGGTCTTTACATTTACCCAAGACCGACAATGGGCAATTACTGTAAAGCCCCTGTCAAAGATGGAACAGGTTCAATTCTTTTCATTTTATCTTTTGATGACATACCTTTCAGAAAAGCTTGAACACTTTCTAGAAGAGCAGTATAGCTCATAAAAGCACAATGCATACGAAAAACCCAGACCAGCGGTTAGTCATTGGCAGCTAAATGAATTGCCTTGGAGTACAGAGCTAGAATCTGAGAAACCTCTCTAGCAGAGGATGTTCAATACAGAGGTGCTTCAATTCCAGTTCTCTAGGCATGGCTGAGATCAGTCAGGCTTTACTGCACCTTGAAATTTTCTGTGCATTCAGCACAGTGCATATTTGACACACGGCAGGCTACTGACTGCTGTTAAAATCCTACAGCAGCTCTGCTATCTTAACCCTTGTTTTAGCACAACCATAAACACCAGCCTTCAGAGAACTCTAGCAGGGTTACTCCAATTCAGGTTGGACTTCAGACATTTTAAATAGTATCACCACTTACAAACACCCATGACCACTTCTTTATTCTTCCCATTTTAGAAATAGCTTTTTCACTGAAAATATTTTTTGTGGTTAGAAATTTGTCTTACACTCTCACAAAATGCCTATCTGCATTCTTTCTCACAACAGGCTAACATTAGTGAAGAAAAACAATATTCTAATAATTACTCTTTTAGCAGAGTATTCTAGCTCAGAGGCTGGAGAGATGATTATGTATTTCCTAAACCATACATTTGTGTATAGTAAAACCAGCAGTCTAGGGTAGACAGCACTGAAAACATAACTTAAAACAGAATTGTGTGTTCTAATATAGCGGTTATGGTAATGTGCAGTGATGAACGATCTAGATATTTCACAAATTATCCTGCTTGCCTTCCAAGCAAGTGTAAAATCAATTTAAAAAATCCTGAGAAACTAGTGTAGAGATGTGAGTAAAGATCATATGCTGGAAAAGGACACATATGCCCAAGCATTTTAGCAATCTATTAGAATAATCTACTGTATGGATGAAGTTATAAAAATGTAAAAATGCATGATTTGACAGCTCAGCATTTTTTGCCACTGGTAGTGCACTGATTAATGCAATACACGAGTGACTTAATGGACCTCAGATTCATATTCTTCTCACACTGGACGTCAGTTTCATTAAAACGAATCCTGGCGACAAGTCTCCCGTAATAATCAGGTAACCAGTTCTTGTAGGAAAGAGAGCTTCCTTACTCAAATTTTTGGAATGTCCAACCCAAAAAAAGTCTATAAAAACAGTTGGTCTTGTTGCTTAAAGATGTTTGAAAAAGACCTGAACTCTATTCCAGGCAAGCTCTACTGCGGGAATTAAGTTACAACATCAATGCAGATGCTGAAATGTCAATTGTTTTTCTCCTTGTTCTTTTCTAAATGAATAATGAAAACCAAAGACTAGTATCGGTATGCTAATTAGCATGTAACACTCCTCATCTAAGCAGGTAGGACATCCTTAAAGCAAACAGAAAACCTTTTTTCTATATTTTGTGTTGTTCATTAGCCACTAATATTAAGTGGATTTCCTGTATCGCAAAAATACTTTGGAATTAAAAAAGGATTAGGATTCCTTAACGCAAACTTGTCCATGATACTTGGTTTGAAAACTAATTTACTTTTCCTGATAAGGCTTCACCCTACTTTCACTGTCACTAGAACGGACTATGATAACAGTGATCTAACACAATACATATTCACAAGGCTAGGAGGCCTGTCAGAGGACAAGCCTCATAAACCTTCATGATGGAAATCACAGTAGTATCATAATAGCAAGAGGGTGCATGGGGGAAAGCATATGAAATTAAGCTGAAAGCAAAGGAAGCTACGGTAAATAGAAAAATATTCAATATTACTGAGCAAAATCACCAAAGTGAGCATTGCTAAGAGATGAGTCAATGTCACCTAATCCCTTATAGAAAATCTGAAGCTTTCCAATAAGTATTTATGTACGGACATTTACATATAACAATTTTGGAATTTAATCCAGTTCTGAACAGAAACACAAAAGCCCTCATGGTGTTCTTGGCCAGTAAGGGGGGGGGGGGGGGGGGGGACATGCAGATGTAGAAAAGTTTGTAAAAAACAAATTTTAAATTCAAAATACTGCTCTTATATTGCAGGATTTATTAGCCGGTATTACATAAATCGTTTCCAAAAACAGACAAACAGGGGGGCTATTTGTTTTCTCTCACCGACGCAGAGTTGGAATCCAGCATCTGTTAAGCCGAGCAGTTTCTTCTTCAAACACACACAAGGTAAGAAGCACTTGCAATTCATCTTTCAGTCACGTTAACGTGACATTAATGAATCATTAAGTGGAGGAAATGGGAAGAAAAAAGATAGCCAAAGAAGCCACTCTGCTGTGTGTGAGAATAAGGTGTGGCTCCGGGGAACGAGCTTCTGCATTCACCACCCTGCCGGCTCTGTGACACCACTTAAAATAAATCGAAAAGCAAAAAAATGTTATTTGTCAATATCGGCTTAAAACAACAAAAGCAGCCCCCTGAGCACAGCTCCGACAGCCCCGGGGAGGGGAGGGCAACCAGGGGATCGGTTCCTTCAGTTTTCCAGTCAGACACTCGGGACTCGGAGCTCATAAATCAGAGGTTCAGCCAAGCAGGGGAACTGTGAGCAGTGTCAGCTGCACGGCTACTGACAGACACAGGAAAGCACAGGAAAACAGCTAATTAAGGCAAACTACAGTTAGCGCTAAACAAATACGAAAATAAATGATCAAAAGGACTATGTGATCATATGCTCCTAGTTCTTTCGAGAAAAAATAGTTGTGCTTTACAGAACTGCTTCAGAACCACTGAGCAATACATCTTGCTAATTTATTAGATTCGGTCTTCTCTGCTGGAATCAGACTTGATGTGAACATGATGCAAATTAAACCTGGTTGTTTGAAGCAGCACAAAACCCCTGAAAAGTTACAGAACTGCATCACTGCATTCTGTTCCACAAGAGATTTCTGAAAATCTGTTAAATGACAAATTGATTTTAAAAAGATGCTTGGATGTTGGGCAATTGTGTTTCTCATGGAACACACTGTTAAGATTGCAATATTGTCTTGAGACTACTGACAGCACAGGTGCTCCAAAAGCAGATCACAGACCTTGATGCAAAGGGAGCACCTGTACTTGGCATTTTCTCCACCACTGTGACTGCAGACCCTCCTGGACAGAAGGAAAGATACCTTCAAAGGGTGTGTGATCGATCTTTCCCTTCAGAAACTATTGAGAATGTAAATCGTAAAACCACAGTCATGTTAGTGTTTTCTCACACAAAAGGATTAAACGGGAAACTTAAAATTGGACAAGAAAGGTGCTTGTTAGTGTGCTATACAGCCAAAGTACAGTAGCTGATCAGAAAGAATTAGATTTGACTCAACACTGCATCCCCTTGCACACTTACACCCAAAAGACTTCTTAATGACACCACATGCCACACCTCCAGGACCCCTTCCATTCAGGTTTCACCTCAAAAGGTGATGAAACGGGGCTGCTGCTTCCTTCCTGGGCAACGGAGAGACCTGATATAAGTCTCGTCTAACATGTTTGAGAACATATGGGTTGAGAGCTTTGGAAAAAAACTTCTGCCACCTTAAACAAGATCTATAGGCCCTTAATACAAATTCTCATATGTTTGCATTTACGTATTTCCAAAGCCTGTGGCGGTGAATCTATTATGGCAGGGTGAGGCTCTGACACAGGGTGCTTACATAGCCACTTGCTTTTTTCAAGCCACCAAATGGTGAAAACTGTGCATGTGAAATGCAGGTGCCCATGCAGCACAGCAGGTGACAGTAGGTGGCGCTATGTCAGCGGGTGTGGCAACATTCTATACCACATACAGACACTGCCAGGCCTGGTGCGTACTGGTGATGTTTACAGGACACACAGCAGCGTGACCCCCAAGCGTCCATGTGAAGGTGGTCCAAATCCAATCGTTCCACCATGCACAAGCCTAATGACAGATGACGGAGGCCATCTAGCTTTATAAACACTACAACTATGGAAAGAGCAAAAGAGGGAAAAACACAGAGGACAGTCCGCATAATCCAAAAAGAAAACATCACCTGAGGAGGTTGAAGGGAAAGAGCTGATGAATCACAGCAGCTCTCCGGCTGTGCTACAGTGTGCCTGCAAGAAGCTCTCAATGCTCTGTGTTCAGTAATTTCACGCTAGGCTGCATAACAATGTAAGCAAAGCGGCACCATCCAAAAGCTGCTGTGCCACTGTCACCAGCCGGTATACACGGCTGAGCTGAAAATTACTTTTTATGTTCTGTATAGACTTGTTTTAATTGCTATCATTTTCAAAATAATTTGAAACAAAGTACTAGAAGAAATCACTGGTAAAATATTAAAATGACTGCAAAGATCAGCAGGTAATGTCCGTGTTAATATAAATATCATACTTTTGCCACTTTTACGGTTTGCAATATGACAAGCCTAATTCCCTTTGTTAATTTATGAGAAATATCAACAATCTGGGTAAGAACATTTGAAAAGTTTGTTGAATTTTACTCTGGCTAAATTGTCCATCACAATTTCATCATTGCTGGCAAGTTTCTGCCTCATTTCGTACCTGTTAAATGTGTTATTGCTTTGTTTATACTTCTAAAATCTAATTTCTACAGCTGTTCAGTGCATTGAAATACTATACCGAGTTGATTTACACTTCTCTTTTGCTTTTTCATCTTCTTTATAAAGTCAGGAATAATATACCATTCTGCAGTTTTTATTTAGTGTTTTTCCCATAGCCTGTTTCAAACATCTAAAAGAAATCTTGCAAAACAGGAAGACCCAACTGTCTCACTGATAATGGTGCTTATTCTAAATTGGTTCAAATCTAATTTAATTAAGGTTCAAATCTTGGGGCACAGTTAAAAGTAACAGATTTCAGGTGTGACTAGAGATCACCCCTCAAGGAGTGAGTGGATTCTGAGAATGCTCTACATCAGTGATCTATAGCCCTGGAGTGCCGTAATCCTGCATGCTTGAAAGCCAGCCATTACTGGAGAATGAACAAAGATCTGTAAAGCATGTCTACGGCTCCTAACCATGAGTGATCTGAGTGTACTAATGAAATCATTCAGAGTTCAGATGTAATGAAGAAAAGGGCAATATGACACTACAGGACCAGGACAGCAGACCTCTGCTCCACATGGCCAGAATGAATATACTTCAAGGATAAATGGTTCAACTATTCAAAAACCTGAAAGGTACTGACAAAGACTACAGCAAGCTCTCTAAGATAACCTGAAGACAAATCAAGCACACGTTTAACTGAAGTTAGCGAGAACTTCAGAAAGTGTAAAGGGAGCCTGGAATAATCTCGCTAGCCATAATGTAGACCCCTTGTTGCCAAGGATTGTTCCAAAAACAGCTGCATAAAGATCTGGGATTAATTAGCTACTAGCAATCAAGTTTTAATTGGCCGAACAACCTCCTCTGATTTGTAACTAGTAACAATAATATTTCTTTTTTGGGGGGGTTATCCCATAGAAACAGAACAAGTGATAAATGACTGGCACAGAAATCATACTGTATGTCTCTTCAATCCAGTCTGTTTAAAACACACATCTGCTGCTCTAAAGGCTCAATTGGAAAACCTACAAGACTCCGTTTCATTTCATATTGTGCATCTTGTGCTTGAACGCCTGGAAACACGGATGTAATTACAAAAGCACTTGCCTATAGCAAAAATTTCTAACCGTTCTGAGAGGAAGAGGGGAAAAAAACGGAAAAAAGAGGAAGAAACAAGGGAGGGAAGTAAGAAACAAAGACAGCTGGCAAACATGTTGAATTGAGCCAAACTGTTTGCTGATCTAAATCAGCGTCTCCAGAAGAAATTGATTGCCGACTGTGCCAGCTGGAGTAAGTGAGGGTCAGTGAGCTACTGAGAAGCAGACTCGTGAATTTTAATGCTGCAGTGCCTAAAAATTCACTTGGCAGAGACTGTCCTCCACTCACCACAACCCCAGGAGGCCATCTTGTTGATCTCTGCCAGAGGAAACGGGACAGCAAGCCCAGTGCACAGAAAACAGACTGATATGCTTTGTGTCTTTAGGAGCATTTGATTTTTAGCCACACCCCAAATAGATGATACCCAGCTTCTTCACAGTTCTTCATCTCCAGAAACTCCAGAAACTGAAGTCTGCCACCAGATGGAGGCAACAGAAACAATGCGTACCATAAGACCACTCCTTCCTTCTGCCTCAATTCTGTTGCCTGTGCCTTTCAGTGTTAAGGTGACAAGAAGCTTCACAAGATAATCCTCTTTGATAACCACTTGTAATGATAAAAATAAAGAAAGCCTTATAAATGCTTTATAATTCTCAACCATTGACAGTCCTTATAAAAAACCTTGTTAATTCTATAGAATAGTGTTCTTTTTTATACATGTATGTATTTTTGATACATATAGGGTGAATTTCAGGATTGCCATACAGAGCATGAAACTCCAGAACACGTATGCAGAATTGCTTCTGTTATTTTTTCCCCCAGTCTTGGAGCTGACACTTGGCAAATGAAATTGAAGATTCTCAGTGGAGAGCTGTCTCAGTGTGCACTGGCAGCAAAGAAAGTAAAGAAAAAACAACATTTGATGTTGATTTCATCTCACAAAGATGAATGTTTTTTTAAATCTTCCACATTAATTTACAGATTCCAGCTTTTCACACCTCTGCCTTAGATACCCCATCTGTGTGACCACTCTCACCTGCTCTGTCCTTTGCTCTCCTGTGGTTTATATTCTTGCCACCTTCTTCTCTCACACCTGAAGGCGGCTCAACAGCTGAAGCATGATTTCAAGAATTAACCTGTACTTGTTCTAACTGAATGTATCACAAATAACTGCACAGCGATTCACAACAGTATGAGGAACATGTGCTACACACATCACATGAGAGATTCGGAGATGCAGGAAGTCACACGGGAAAGGAATCTGGCTTTTCTATCCTCGTCATGCCAATGTGGAGGAGGAATAATTAAATCAAACAGTGCTTGGATATAAAGCAAAAAGCATGGGATTTTAAATGCAGGGAAGGTACATTAAAGCTTTCCTTTACATTATTAAGAGCTCACTGACAAAAATGTATTCAGTTTTCATCACAATGCCACAAGATATGATAGCCTTGAAAGAGGTCAAACAAGAGTAACGATTGTTTTAGGGAATATACAAACAAGTTACGTGATGAAATGTTTTCAGTCAAGAACAAAGGAGATTGAGAAAAGTTAATCCATAATACATGTACTCAGAATCCTAAAGGGTATATATAGGTTTCAGCCAGGGTACGATTTCAGACTTAAAGGCATGTGGTCACAACTGGAAACTAAAAAGGAAAGAGCTATGCGTGTCTGGAACAGGATTCCACAGCCAGATGGTAAGATCCAAACCACTTTCACGAAGAGGCTAGATGAGCTAATAAGCTACCAAATGAGCAAGATGGCATCATTGTTTTCCTTCTTAAAAGTTGTCAATGTTTATTTGCCACTTTCAAGTTATCAGAATTCTTTCAATTAAATCACAGACAACACAGTTAGCTGCCTGCACTAACAAAACTAGACTAGACTTGCACTAACAAAACTAGATTATTACTTTGCTTCTACTTACTGTAATTCATAAATGAGCCATGTCAGTGAGGACACTGGAAACTGTTCAGGGCACGCTACCACTGCAGTTCATAACAGAAGTGACACCTAAATCTGTTGAAGTCTCTCTGTAGCACTGGGTCTGATTAGTTATGGAGACAAATGTGACCTAATTTTCTGGTAAGAGGACATAAAAAACAAATGGAAAATGAAAAATATTAACTACTTGTCTAAGATGCCAGATAGGTCTTGGGGAAATAGGGGAAAATGAGTTCCTGCACTAATCCTCCATACAGCCAATGTGTTTACAGGAGGTACGGAGCAATAAGACATTGAAGTAAAACCAAACTACAGAAAGAGTAGGAGCAGTGTATTCATTTTTACCAGCACTATTCAGAACCTACAAGAGCAGCAAGAGAGACCAATGGGAGACTTTCTGCAAACCTATTAGAAGGGTGATAGGAACACCAGGAGATACTGAGGCTCTGCAAGACGGGACCAGGGGATCTGCTTTAAAACCACTGAGCTACACAGACAAACATACTTCAAGTTTCTGTTACAGACGCTAATAGTAAACAGGCTTTTCTTCAGCATTAGCAAACATTCATCTTCATGAGATTTAGTCTTTGTGCATCTGAGACTATTTTAAAATATTTGGGAAGTGTTACATGATTCAGTAGCAGTAGATTTAGTTTTCTATATTTTCTTGATGTACTCTATTGAGCAGATTATGTAATGACATATAAATCTTGTTCTAATGTACAGTATATTATTTTAAATTCTACATAATTACACTTATTTTGGGAGATATCACCTGCTCGTACTGTGATAATAGGGATGCAGAACTCTAGTACACAAAGATCCTTGAATGTCATTATATGAGTGATTGAAACTATTCAGATTCCCTAATCCAATTCTTAAGTGATTAATAGATTTTAGAGTGAACCATGCAAAACAACAGAATGCATAACGAAGCTTAGTTCTTCCCTATTGAACCTTATTCCTGTTAAAGTGCTGAAAGAAGTATTTTGTGTAATTAGGGGGCTCATATTTTAAATGAGTCTTTCCTCTCATGTATAATTCTGTTAGCATTTAAGTAGCTGTGTTTTTAAGCAATCTAAATTAGACTGAAAAGTCCCAAATAATTAATCTACCATTCTTCGCTTAGATATTTAAGGAAAGTGTGGCTAAAAAGTTGTACATCTTAAGTTTTGCAGCTACTTTTTTAAAACCTATCTTAAGCTTTACCATTTTTTGGGGATTGATCTTTACTACATCGTTATTAAAAACCGCCAAGACAGAGTGGTGAAAGAACTATTTCATTATTCCGATTAGGGTAAACAGAAGAAGTTAAAAAGATGATTGATTAGGGGAGTTGTTGCTTTGATTTTCCTGCAGAGTAACTATCAGTTTTTAATTAAGCAACCAAGCGAAAATTACTACTGTAATTAAAAACAGTTTTCAGCCCATTATGACTTACAAATCAAACCTGAAAACAGGAGTACGTGCAACGAATCCATTTCCACTAACCAGGCCGAGACTTTCTCTCTTTTTTAGATGTGCCAACCTGGACGCTCTTTCGCCCTTCAGTGTGTAACTCACAGCCAACGTCATTCCATCCCCTTTCCCACACAGCCATGTGGACGACTCTCACGGCTCTGTGAAGAGGTCTGGTCCAGAGCCTACAGTACCTGTGTGGCCATTTTGCCGTAGTCGATCCAGCGCAGCGTGGCGAAGTTGGTGGACTCGGCGCAGTTGAAGCCGTGATTGAACCCGGCGTGGTACCCGTAGGGAAAGGTGATCATGAACTCCCCAGCCTCCTGAGTAATCTGGGACAGAGAGGGAGCAGAAAAGGAGTCAACACAGCGGACAAAATAAAGACATCCTTCGACAATAACGATACTGGCAACAAAACATATAACATTTCGTACTGGCATTGCTGATAACTCCTGTAATTATGATAAACTCATCACGCTGCTATAGCTCTTATTCCAACATGGGAGAGGTGAAGACAGCGAGTTCTCGGAAACGTGCAGGAGCACTTGTTTCACTGCGCAAGGAGCAGCATTCACTGGCAACACTCCAAGCTTTGGGGCACCTGGCAAGCCTGCTCACCTTGGCCAGTTTGGGCTCAAATAACTGTATAGTCAACTCCTCACGCATAACAGACACCAAATCCAGACGAAAGTTACCAAGCCAATGTTCCCCAGAGCTAAACGGAAAATGCAATGTGGAAGACGTAACAATTTGTAAAGTCTTTTGTGCATGTTTGTATTTCTTCCCCCAGCTTCCAATTCCAGCTAACAAACAGAGATCACCTTGTAACAACAGAAATTACCTGTGCTAAAACAGCTTAAAAAGACAGCTTTGGAGATATTTCCTCACAACTAATTGCTTTTACAGAACCATTAAACTATTAAAACTCTACATGGATTATTAACCACAGACTTTATAGGACACTAAAGTTTCCAAATTAAACAGGAATTTACGTTTAACTATGCAACAATGATAAAATGGGGCTTGAAAAACACACTGATGCATAGTTGTAGGCACAAGCTTGATGCAACAGAAGTCAGATTTTACCAGAAATAATTAAGAAAAAAACTGCATCAAATTTGCTTGATCTAAATTACAGCGAAACGTCCCCCTTTGGAGGTTCCTGATGAATTTTGCAGCAAATCATTTCCAGCACTACAAGTGTAATTATTTAACAATCACTTGTCTTGCGTGAAATTTAAGCAGCCTGTTAAGTTCTGAATGCACTCCAGTGCCTGATGGGCCCCACAAGCAACAGTTCAGGCATTCATTCATATATATGAAAAATTGTCTCTACGTTCGTTACCTTAAAGATTACAGAAACCCATTTTTATTTCTGTAATTCTCCATCTAAATGCAGGCATTTCTGCTACAATGCTTTAATTTTGTTTTTGGAAAACATTTTTATAGAAAAGCACATACTAGAAACCACTGGCTAGTAGGAAGAGAGTTCAAATTCACAATAACATGAATATTTCTATAGTAATCAATCATATTAGTTTGAGTAAATTACCTCTGTATAATGTTCTTTGGATTTTTTAAACGGTAAACAGTGGAAAAAGCAGATAAAATAAGGCATAACATGCACTATTTATGTAACTAGATAATGAGATTCTTCAGAGGAGGAGGGCTAGAGCATTTTCGTAAGAAACGTCAAAAATACACACTACTGTAATTTTTAACGTCCCATATAGAACATAAAATACATTTCTAAACAAAGATGTCTGTCTGTGCTCAACTACTCTGTTGCATATGCAGACAAAGACCAAGGCCAATGCATGAGAGAACACGCCACCACCCCAGGCGTGTTGCAGAGTTGAGGGTGCCTGCCTGCACGCACCCATGTTATAGAAAAGGCATGTCGTAATAAACAAACTGTTATAGCCAGCCTGCATTATGTAAGAAACAGGTTATAGCACAAATGACTGTATACATGAAGTAGTAAAGGATTTACTAGATTTACTACTGAAGGTATACTGAATACACATTGTGCATGAGTAACACTCCACTGCTTCATGCTATTTCTCCTGTATGTTTAACATTTGATCAGGAACAGACACTTCTAGAAAGTAGACTCCCTTCCATCCAGATATCTCTGAATAATAATACTTTACACATACAATGATACTTTGATACTTCTGATAATCAATTTACTATGAAGAACTAGAGAAATTTAACATTGTCTATATTTATTATGGGGGAAAAATTACAAACAAAATAGTGGCAGTATTCTGAAGGCAATACCAGTTCCAAGATGGAAAAAACACATTTACACACAAACAACACAACAGGATATTTGGCAAAAGTTGATACTGGATCAATGACAAACAGCCTGAGTGTGGAGGAGGAGGAATCTGGGGAGTGTCCACTGGACTTGGCTGAAATCACAGGAGGAGACACGAGGCAGGAGTGTGTGGACCGCAATGCCTGTGGGGGAGGCAGCACAATCACACGGAGCCAAGCCACTGAAGACCTTGTAAGTCAGAAGATTCATTAAGAAGACGACACAGACAAGCTCCTCCAGCCTCTTTGACCTCAAATTCTTCAGTGTGTGAAACCTGACAAGGCAAACCACCAAGAACAAGCCTTTTCCATTAGAGGATCGATCGCAGCTAAACAGCGGTACAGCAGCAGGGAGGAGCACTGTTTAAAAAGGAAGCGATCAGGAAAATTTGATTTCCCATGAATTCAACCTAAATTACTTTCTAATATCCACCCCCAGCAAAGCCTCGAGCATTTGTTTTCCTTGCAGGGAGTGTTCAAGTACTTGTTTTTTTGTACCGGCGAATTAAGTGCTTGTGAAAACGCAGACAGGAGGGCTGCGCTCAGACATTTAGTTTTTGTTAAAGACCAAAGAACACAGGAGCTTGCGCAGCTGCAATGGGACTCAGTGCCTGGGAAACGGAAATCTGGAAAATGAGGACCACTTCAAAGGTCACAGTAAGACATTGCCTTTGAAGTATGTCTGTGGCCAATTATAGGCACAGCACCGGCTATTGCAAAGATGGTCATTTGGGAGTTTTCCCAGAAAACAAGGCAAAACTGATTAACCACCATCTGATCCTGGGTAAAGTTGTCGACATTGCTCTAGTTAACAATAACTCTTGTGGTTTGCCAGGTGTCTGTGAATCCTCACTGTTACTATAACATGATATAATGTAAAGATAATATGAATACAAGGACAAATTAGTTTGCTTCTTTATGTAACTTCCCTCAATATTTTCCTAGATCCAAAAGCCTAGAGGCAAAAGTAGACCAAAAATCCAGAAAAAAAACAGATCTAGCGTGTGACATGAGAAACAAGATACTGTATCAAGTCAGTGCTAACCTAATCACCAAGGTCATCTCTGTGTACAAGGCATTATTTTAAAATAAAGTGTATTGCTTTTTAAAAAATTGCTTTCTCTTCCCTTTTCGTACGCAAGTAGTGCATATAATAGTGACAAGTTTATCCAACAGCTATTTAAAAGTAACTCTTCCTGTCTAGCTGGAGTAAAAACAGCTGTTCCTGTGACCTTCTGCTGCTTTCATACCTCGTGTCATTCTTGGACTGCACACATTTCTGGAGACTTAAAACAGCATCATCGATAGCTACATCAGAAGTGTTCCTGAGTGTCCTAATGCAGCTGTTCCAGCTTTGCAAAGTTTGAGAATGATTCCAAATGAGAAAAAGCAATTACTAGTTAATTCAATAACCAGACCTAGAACCTCCTTCAGCCATCTCTTGATCAAACATCTGCACAGCTTTTGATAAACATTGAAACATTCTTTAAGTCGGCCTGTGGCTAATGTGGTTTGGCTAGGTTCTTGATTGTTTCTGAAATTTAAAGCAGTCCTTTGGAATGGCTTTGTCATTGCCATTCAGAAATCACTGATTTTGTTATAACATTTACCTATTTTGGAATTGCCAATTGTTTTGATTAAAATGTCCAGCATCAACTTCTGTACTCTCTCTAAAGAGAATGAGCACAGCACTGGACAGGGAGTTAGCACCAAGTAGAGGACCTAACTGTTTAATGCCAGCTTGTGCCACTCCACCAGTTGGGCACCAATATTTGAGGAATCCCAGTCATTGCTTGATAGTTCCCCAGTCTCAAGCTTGCAATATTTGGGCAATAGAGATCTAAGTGTAGAGAGAATGTCCAGCTGTTTGAGTTCTGGCTTCAATTCCAGGCTTGGGTGCCTTCTTTGTAGAGTTTGAAAGTTCACGTCTTTCAAAGCATGCTTCTATTTCCTCCCACCTTCCAAAGACATCCTGCCTGGGTTAACACTCTCATGGGGGCTGCGATTTAAAAGAAATACAGGTGGAAATGGTCCCCCATTTTCAACAGCATTCTAGGGCTTTATTTTGCAGGTCAGATATCCTAAGCCTTACAAGCCCTAGACACGAGCAGAAAAGAGGCTGCATAAGGTATCTACAGCAAAGCTCAAAACGGTTCGCAGTGAGGGAAAAAAAATGCCAAAACACATCTTCCTCCTTTGCAACAGTGGTTTCAAAGAAGGGTCGTGTGTCTGCAAGAGGAACTCGGCATAGCACACGCTCTTCCTCAGGCCTGTCAATAAGGCCCAGACAGACCATTAGGGAACGGGCTCCGGTGACAGAGCTGACAAGTCAATCGGAACACAAAGCGGGAGGATGCTGCTGCCACTCACAAGCCTCCCCTCGTCACTCACCGACTTCACTGCCAGCCAGCGCTCTCGCAGATCGATACAGAATCGCATTATATACACCCCCTTCTAACAGCTTAATGTGTTCTGCCACTTCCCTGTTCTGTCTCCATCTCCTTTTCTCTTCTTATTTCTAAAGAGTTAACAGGTGTTTTTTTCTTTTGCTTTATCATGAGCTTTTATAATATGCACTTTCAATCTTGGTACTCATACTACCGAAAGCAGTAACCAAAATTACCTTTATGCAAAATCTTGTAATAACTGATTTTCCATTTAATTCCTATGCAATTTAGAATTCCAATTGCTTAACAGCAACTCCTCAACAGCATGGATAGTTATGATATACAACTAAGGCACCAGTTACATTATGTAGATTATCTTTTATATACCCTGTGGTGAACGCCAATGCCTGAACCACAGAACGTAGCTTCAAGTCAACGAGTCACCTTAGCACACGCATGTCCGAGTGGTCTGTCTCTATATTTTGCACATTTTCCTTGCCCTTTACGATCCACTGTTCAGTTATGCACCCTCCAAGCATCTCAGCTGCAGACAATTTAATTCATCTCCCTCTTCTGGTCAGTTCTTCCATCTTCAACCTAGAAGGCCGGAACGGACAAATTCATCTGTACGCCATATCTCTCAAGTAAAATCATCACAAAACAACAAATGTCCCTTTCATTTAGAGACACCCTGGTGTGCTTCATCTTTTATGCCCAGTCTTCCAACTTCACTTCAATCAGTACTAATCACCTTTCATAAGGTGACACTGGAGTCTGATAAACTAAATACTGGGATGTTCTAGCCTAGTGACTAAACTACAGATCACTCTGGATCTAAACCTTCAATAACAGATCCTTGCAAGTATTTCCATCACACTCTCATGCCTATTAAACTGTCTCTACAGGATCCAAAAGACTACACCTGTACTGTCCATAATCTCTACTTCTCATTCTTAGACCTCACTCTCTTCCTTTACCGCTGGAGCCCAGATACAGTCCCCCCACCCTAATAAACACCAGATTACTGTCCCAGGGGTGTGGCCAATTATCCATTAAGCCCCAGTGATGCATGCTTCCACCTGTGGAATTTCACTTCTACTGGATGCTAATTAATCAAATAAGGCCAATGCAGAAACTGCAGACATTAACACTTCTCAGACTATACTGATCCAGCTCTAAAGCAAAGTCAGTGGCTCAACTCTTGTGGAAACAACTCCAAGCTATCGGTGACTGGCACATCTGATAGATCTGAGCTAAGGAGCTCTTGGACATCTTGGGTTAATCCTTTGCTCTCAGTGCTCAGACAATCTGAGAAACAACTGAGGACTCCAAAGCAGGGAATAAGTAAGAAATGGAATGGCAAATGTTAAAAAGTAACCATCTTGCATTCTAAAGCCCTGAACTTCAACACTGTTGAAAACTTTCTTCTCTCCCCTATGGTTATATTTTCTCCAGCTCTTCAGAGGATGTTGGTTTGGAGTCAAAGTGACAAAGGCTCTCTTTCAACTAATAGTTCTCTGAATTAAAAAAATAATTTCAAAGTAGTTGAAGGCAGGGAAAGAAGAGGAAAAACAGCAAAGTAAGCTCATCTAAAACTTCTGCTCCTTCTCCTCTCGCTCACAGAAAATCATGAATCAGTTCTATTTTTAACATGTTCTCTGAGGACTTCCACAGAGGGAAACAAGGAACAGACAATGCTCTTGTTGCGCAGACTTACAGTATAATGAACACTGTTAAAAAATAGCAGAGCAGAACCGAGACTGAGTGCTTATATTTGCAGTACATTGGCAAAAAACATGAAATGCAGTCAAGTAATCTACATTAGTGTTAACTCCTCTAAAACTAATTACAACCAGTGCTCACTTCTCTATATACTTCTCTGTATACATAAAGCAGGATGAAGAGTAGAAATTGTTCATAATCGTTTAGGGCTGTGATATGAGACATCAATAATCCCCAAACTGAAGAAAGGTGAAAAAGACATTTCACACTGAGTCAAAGTTTTTGATCTCATCTTGTAATATTTCACTAAGCCTCTTAAGATATGCACACACTGTCATTCATTAAAGTCAGTGATTAAACTGGTCGCTTAACACCTGCGATTGAAGTCACTCTAATACAGTTTCTGACTCCTTCCTAAAGGACCATATTTTTTTACAGTCAACTGTTCCTTAGAAGAGGGTGGCACGGTGGCGCAGCAGTGAGCAGCGCTGCCTCTCGGCTCTGGGGCCCTGGGGCGCCGTCTGCATGGAGCTTGTATGTTGACCCTGTGCTTGCGTGAGTGTTTGCTGGGTGCTCTAGCTTCTTCCCACAGACCAAAGACATACAGTGCTGGCAGGTGTCTTGGCTTCTGTGAGAACTGGCTCTGGTGCGAGCATGTGAGTGTGTGTCTGTCTATCTACCCTGCCTCTCTTCGGCTCCCCCACAACCTTGAATCGGATGAAGCCATTATAAAATGGATGGATGTTCCTTGGAAAAGAAATGAAGTGCTCTCCATCTTTTTCCACAGGATAAATCAACAATTCCACTTTATGTTTTGGCTCCTAATTTGGTTTTGTTGACTTGTAGCTCAGGAGTACACTTTCCCATTTTTTAAAACTCTCAACTGTCAAATTTTCAATTTATAAAAAGTATTAAAAATTTATAAAATTAAGATTGAAAATAATTTCAAGAGCAATCATCGTGGAAGTGAGTGCAAACTTAATTACCTTACTCTTCCAGCTGGAGTTGAAGGGGTTGAGGATGACAATAAGAATAGAAAAGGACAATTACAAGCAAAAACAAAAAAGCAAAGCCTGACTACACTAGTCAACTGAAATTTTAATTGCTTACATTTTTAAAAACCAAAAAAAAACTCCCAAAAAATGTTTCAAGGTAAAATAAATCTATTTAACAGAGTTATTTACCTCATTACGGAATTTGCCACAACAGAAAGGACGTGTAAACATCTACACTTGAGACCTATTACTGCTGCTTAAGATGTTATCCTGCCCCAAATCACACTTACCCTGTCAAAGGGGATTCCGTACTTCTTGAGGATGGAGGGTGAAATCAAGGTCATTTTGTGCCGCAGGAAAGCATCACAGCCTTGAGAACTGCCTGGGAAGAATCCTGGAATGTAGAAGAGATGAGATCGAATTATGGGGATTATTTTTTCATGCAAAGGGGTATATTACAAACAAAAATTTAAAAACCAGAAAGGAACTGAGAAAGGTAAGTCAAAGAACTGTCAGGACCAACGCACCAACAAATAACCAAGACAAATGCACAAATGAATACAGCGGACGCTCTTCTTTACATGAAGGGAGGCGGAACAAGTGCAGAACCAGCCACCCAGCCATGTCACTACGTTTTTGGAAACCTAAAACACAAGACGTACCAAAAAGGATGAAGAGCAGTCTTTTTCAACTTCATAATGTAATGTTTCAAGTACATAATGTACAGAAGTACAGAGCCGAGAGCTGGCACTATACAACTGCCACTTGTTATTCACACAAAACCAGGTACTACAGTGTGTGAAACTAAACTAGTGGACCTGAAATCACTACTGCTGTTGAACGTACCAGCCAGAAATTGCAATTCCTTTGTGACCCAAGAAAATGTTTACAAAATTTTAAGTGAATCATTAAAAAATGTAAAATCATATAGATCATATCCTTCTAACGCCTAATGGAAACACTACAGTGACAGACAAAATTCTTAGCCCTTTGAAAAAGGACTGGAACACAGTACCTTTCTGTTTTTCTTCATTATCTACTTTGATGATTGCACTAAAGATTTTAAAAGATTATTCATTTTCTTTAACATTTAACAACTATAGCCACATTTTAAATGCTTTATTTCTGTGACTTGGAAGAGCAATTAATGTGATGATGCATAGAAAAAAGTATCCTGCTGGGCTATTAAGTGTTACTGCACCCATTTTAAATAAATGCATGTGACTGCCCAACTTCACACAGACCCAATTTATCAGGCAACATCTTCCACAAACTGAGTCAGGCAAGTATATCAAAACCCCTGTTTAAGACAAGGGAACAATTTCAATAATGTAATTTAAAACACCCGAGAACAAACTAAATTTATTAAAAGAGAAGCTGACAAAGATTTATAACCACACACATGTAATGTTTTCCAGTCCAGGACGTCTTGCACAATGGCATGGATCTTAGCATGGCAAACAAGAAATTTCAGAAATATGAAGTGGTGTTTCCCTGTCAGTCTTTCATTAATCTACATACGCACTGACCTTGTTCCCAGAGTGACTTTTAAAGACTCAGACTCTACCTCGTTGCTCTGCAAAAATACTCTTAACTATGAATAACATGTAGCTCTTTATGGAACACTATTATAAACCTCAGTCCACAAGCAGTTAACAGCTCCAATACATGTTTAATGCCAGGAATCACTAAAATATTAACAGTCCCTTCACTTACGCTGGCCTCAGATCAAGTAGCATGGCACTGAGTCCTTAAAATACCAATACACAGCAGTGCCCCTGTAACAGTGCTACTTAAAGAGAAGAGCATAATGTGTTAAAGTAGCATTACAAAAATACATCAACTCCTTTAGCTATTAACAGGAATTTCTCATGAAGGTAAAAAAAAAACTCATGCTGGTTAATTCCAGTTGATTATAGCTTTGATAAGCAAGAGATACAAACACAAAAAAACAAACATAGGCCAAGGGCATTTTGGCACACACTAAAAGGTTTATACCCTGTCCAAATGTAAAGCATGTGTAAATAAACTGCTTCTGTGCCTTTTGAACACTTAGACAACATTCTCCATGGTAAATGGATAAGTTAATGAGAACACAATCTTTGCTCTTAATCATGCATAACATTTCAGAAACGGACATCACAAGGGGGCCATTAAGTCCATCTTGCTCACTTGACTACAAACAGAACAGTCGCCCAAGAATCCCAACAAGATGTTTCTTAAAGGAAGCCACAAAGTCAGGTTTAAAATAGTCAATATCTTCTGTTACCATTTATTATTTATTCATCGCAGACTCCATAAAAAAGCAAGTTTTGTTCAAGTGGAATAATCATAGCTTCAGCTTATGCATATTTTTTCCATGAAACCATGAAAGTAAAAAACACATTTAAAATATATATGAAGTGTGAAATGTTTTATTCATGCATGTTCTTAGAAAAATATATTATATGGATTTTGGTTACTGATTTAATGTTTTAGAATCAGACTGATTAATTGGTCATGCCTAACAGACCATGAGACACTTGAGTGACTTTCGATTGTTGCACAAGTACTACTTCAGATTAGAGAAAAGGCTGATTGTGCATAAGAGAAGACCTGCTGAACATCAAGCTTGATTAATATCAACAAAGGAAAATTGAAAAGGGACCAAAAGAATGAGGAGAACAAGCTTTAGGGTTATCAGTATGTTGCAAACTGGACTAAACCCCCGTCACTTGCTGTCAGGGTGCTCACATCCAGCAATTTCCCACCTGTCATGATGCTGCAGCTGAACAGTCAACGTTAGACCGCAAGTCGCCGCACCTCACCAAGATCAAAGAGAAGGTCTGAGTGTGATGGTCTGGGCGGACGTCTAGTCACTACAGACCACCACTTGCAATGACTAGCTTTATACACTAAGTGCCTGCCTCCCTGACACACACGCGGCAGGTGGGAAGAGAGCATTTAAGAATCTGAATAGAAAACCGAGAATAGCCGCTATTTGGACTGTGCATTACCAGCCTTTGGCTGCCACAAAGGCATTTTCCAAACTGTCACTGGAGTGTGACTTGCTAATATGAGGGTTCAAAGACTCCAGAAGACAAAACTTATCATCGGGGTTTGCTGTTGCTTCAGGGCAGTCAGGCCGTTGAGGTCAACCACGCCTCTCTAAGAAAGTGTTCTTTTCAAAATTGTATTAGGTATCACGGACACTTTCTAATAAAACTCACTACATCCCTCTGTAGGAGGTTGTTGTCTCACACATTTTTTTTTAACAATACTTTACACCTTAAGTTCATGTAGCGATGGTTCAAAACTAAGTTTCTCAGGTTCGAAAGAAAAGAGAACCGCAGGAAAAGTTCCTAAGCTGGAGAAACTGATTATACAGTTTGTTCCCGTTCCACTTCAGGGTGCATGTTTTCCATGTTCACTCGCCGCGAGGGGTATGCCACCACCGGAAATCTGCCGAAAACATGGCAGCAAAATACAAAATTAAAAAACGAGGTCTGATTTTGTAATCACCAGACTTGATGTAAAAATGGATGATAATAAGGAAAACAAAAACAAGATGAATGTCAAGTGCAAGTTTATGCAGAGCGGGGTTAACTACATAATTGAGCACGGTGATGTGTGAATGCGCGCCTGTGTTTACAATCAGACAGGTTGAAGCAAACAGCCTGCAATGAGAGGTAAAGTAAAAACTTGACAGCATTTATCACACAGCGGGGAGTGGCACAGCTGGGGGTCCTGTGACTGCTAAGAGCCATTTCCCAGCTGTATTCCCTCAGCTGTGCCCCCGTCTACGAGGAGAAAATGCGAGCTGAAAAGGAAAATTCCTGCTGCGAAATCTAGCATACAAAAATCTAAATTGGTTTATGATCATAACACACTTCCTATTAAGTTAACTGTCATTTGTGGAAAATGAGAAAGGAAAATGCTTTTTAAAAGAAGTTATGCGAGCACATGAGCTCTCGGCTACATCCTTTGGTGATGCTTTGTGGTTTAACGCATGTCTCTGTATTTATCTTCTGTCATGTTTTCAGTTCTTCTAAATAGCTTGTTACCACACTAGAGGGAACTGTTTTAGCGAGACCTGCACTGGGAAAACAGAGCAGGAGAATGGATTTGAAAAACGGTGATAAAGAGGACCCCTCACATTTAATGGGTATACAGTAAGGTCCCAATTTCGCAGACCGGTTATTAAATGTCGGTAACAAAATTGACGGTATCGCAACAATGTACAAATTTCACACCTATGTACTTATTTCGAACTGTGTGAAAGTACTGTATGGTTGCCATCTTAACGCAGGCAGATGAAAACCTGGTGGTCTCACCACGAGCAAGAGCATGAATTTGCATGAATTATGATGTGAAAGTTACCCTTCCTGCTCACTAGTCGTTATAAGCAAATTCCTAACAACGTTAATTATGAGTGTAATGTAGAAGTTGCTCTTTTCTTGCAATATCTAATATTGCCTTGTATGTCTTAGTTTCATGATATTTCAAATATTTGCTATTAATACTGTAGTGAAATGTGCTTGGTCTAATGCACGTTTACAATGTAATAGGGCCAGTTTGGAATTTTTTGTATTCTTTCTTTGAATCACAGACAATGAAGGCAATATAGCACTATGCACATATTAAAACTTTGTCTCTTTTGTGATGTCAATTGGAGGTCGTACACGTTACAGTGCATTTGGCAACTTCATTGCGATTTGAAATGCACCCATCATTGCCAACTCATTATAACCCCAGAATGCAAAAATACTGTTGCAGTTTCTCCTTCGAAAACTGCATCTCACAACTCATATAAATATAAACATTGCATTTTCTATTAACTCATATTTTACTGGAAAACCTGAGAGCTGCACGCTAGTTTGCTGGTAACTGAGTGAATGGATCTGTGAAATCTGCAAAATGTGCTCATAAAGGAAAATCTGCACAGTACAGTAAGTAAATCAGCTTCCGCAAAAGAAACTTCAGACAAAATAAGCAAACTGTTGGACATTTCTTTTAAGTACAGCCATTTTATCTGATATTTCTTGGTAAATAATGTTTTCTTTTAAAATCTGACAGCTTCTTCTGTACTGACTTATTATTCTATTATTTCAAAATTACATGAGCCTTCTCATCTCAACATCTGAGCGTGAAGCTGACTGATAAAACATTTCTGTACTACTTTTGATAAAATTGCCTTTGCCCAGAGTTTCATTTGGTATTTCACTGCAAAATAAAATTGCATTTTTGAGGAATCTAAAACTGGAATTGAACACCCAGCTAAACCAGTTATGCCCATCATCAGGCTACATCCTAAGCAGGGATTTAAACAGTTCTTGATTATTAAATCAGAGATAACATTAATGGAAACTAAGTACTTTTAAACTACTTTGGAGCTGTTGGTTGTCAAACTTTAATATGGACAGGGCCAAATTAGTTACTATAGTAAAATGCAATACATGATTATCTACGCCACATCTATAAAGAAAGAATATGGAATTACAACTCCAGAAGTGCCAGTTTGGAGAATGAGCCCAAAGGTTTGAACTGCATCAGTGGTAAACTGCTTTAAGTCAATCCCAAATGTTTTTCAAGACTTAATTTAGCACTTGGAGCCCTAGCACTATGCATTATTTAGATAGCGGGGGTCTCTGTAAGCTTTTTTTAAAGGGAATGCCTAATGTTATACTGCAGTGCTAGAAGCTGGATGAAATCTGCCAAAAGCCCTGGTGGTTCAAAACGGGGAAGAAATCAGTAGGTATTTTTTTGTTAAAGACCTTAATATTTCAATGACTCTGTCTCACTGGCCTTGCTATCGTTTTTCAAGGCATGTTCAGTTTTACAATGCCATGCAATTCACCAATGCATGCCAGTTTGTACAACTGCTTGTCAGGATTCAGAATTGCAGTCTTTTTTGCATTTTAATAGAAAATATTTTTGCTCTTAACTGGAAACCATACAGGAAAACTTCTCTGCAAATGTGTACTACTTTGGAGTACTAAATTAGAGAGCTCAGTGTTTTAAGTACTTTGGAAGGTGTTCAGTCTCTGCAATTTCTGTCATACCATAGCTTTACAGAGGACTCAAACATTGTTCAGGGAAAATGCAGTCAGAAAACAAAGCATCCATCTTTACAAAAAAGGTGGTGAGAGTGTTTCAGCCTAATATTTTGCAGAAAACGAAGGCAGTTTTTTTACAATTCTGCCATAAACTGTTTTGTTCACAAGCCAAAACAGCATATCTTGCAATGTCAAAACTGGAAAAAGGAGCCCAGAGCTGCTGCATCTCAGTCCATCACAAAGCTCAATCTTACTCAGTGGTGCTCTACCCAGAGCAGGGCGAGACATCACCTTGGCATCATAAAGTGAGACCTGCTAACCACACCATCAACACTCATCCACCTAATTCAAGCTCTCCTGCTCATAACTGCCGCCTTTGAAGGCCGAGGAAGAGATTTGGAGAGGTTCAACTGAAATTCACAACTCAGATTTTCAAAACAGAATAAGTGTGACTTTGGCTCTTGACAAAAAGGCTTATCAGGGACCATCTTTCAGCTGCATGGATTATACTTTAAGAGATAACTAAGATGTTCGCTGTAAGAGTAGACACTGATGGCTTGTGTCAGATTCATTTGTTTGGAAGACCCCATTTTATCCAGTTCAGTGGTGTTGCTTCAAAAGAAATTACAACAAATGTGCTTTCATAAGAACATCTCATTACAGTTCTGATTAATTACTTTTGAGGCATGTCACGTAGGCCTTGCTTTAAAAACTGATTTTGATTTTTCCTACCCAGAAGCAATCCAAAGATGCTTTAAGGTGCACAATGAACTGTGATTTTGCATTCATAGCACACCTGCATGCCATTAATTTAAAGCAATAGATATCCTGGGGTTTTGCTATAAGTGTGTGATGTAAACTTCAGCAAGCTTCTTTTCTCACACTGTCAAAAAAGCTCACCTTTCTTTCAGTTAAACATTTATAGCAGTGCAAAATTGCTCCAATTTATTTTTGAGCCTTCTTCCATAAAACAGATTTTGCCAGATTTACATTTTACTTTATCACCCACCAAGGCATATGTTGTCTTCAGCTGAAGTGGCCTCCTTAACTCAGAAAAGGGAGAGGGTACAAAAAAATGGATAAAAGCAGTTTTTAAATCATGTCAGGGGCCTGCCACATCCTTGCGTGTCTAATCTGCAGACTGCTCACAGCACGTCTTTGGGAGATGTGAGCTCCAGGTCCCTTGTCGAGCCTAAAATAAGAACTAATGACAAGAGAGAAAGCTTTACAATGGTTGACTCAAACTCTTAGAACTCAATTCGCCCTCAGCTGAGCAATATCTCTTTATAGTGCTGAAGCCTAAAAAAAACACTAAACAAATGAATAAAGTTTTTTTCTCAAATTCCCCTTTCATTTTGTTTTTACTATAACCAGTCATATACATTCCAACTAGAAAACACCATAGTTCCTTTTAGCTTCAAGTCATCTCTCTTTTTTTATTCCCTCTTTGTTTTTTATTCCCTCACAGATTTATAGAGACATTCTCCACTATCCCTACTTTAACTCATATGGTTTAGGGTGAGCACACATCCTATATGGAAATGACATGGCCAAACAGTCTATGAAAATAAATGCTGTCTCGTTTTAAAGTGACTCCGTTCACCTGCACTTTAAAAATATCTGCCAACTGTGCCAGCACCACTTTGCAAATTCATTTCAAAGGGCATCTTTTAAACTTTTTCAGATAACCTTCCACCACCCTTTCACCACCCAGAAGGGCACCAATTTAGTAAAATGGTTGGCCTCGCATTCTGAATATAAAATATCCTTAAAAGCTTTATAAAGCAGTGTCTCCTGTTGACCCGACACTTTCAGGGCACCACATTTTGAATAACCAGCACTTAAAACTGTTCAATTACCATAATTACTTCTCATTCTGCTCTGTGCCATGGGCTCCAATAAGAGGTTGTGAATGCCTTCGAATTTTCAGTGATAAAACAGATACGAAGAACAAAATGGGTCCCAGCATGAGCCATTATCAGCACGCTAATGATGGGATACACCAAATCAAGGACCTTCGCACAACACTAGCAATGAATCTCCAGCAGGAGGATGATGTAACCCAGCAATTAGCAGTTGGGCTTCTGCCACCCGCGCCTCATTAAGCGGAGTGATGTCTGCTCTGAGCAAGGCAGATCTGGGCGCTCGCGAAGGACCTCGCTCAGGACTGTGACCCTCAGCCAGCCCCACTGCCACCCCAATGTCACATGATTAGTGGTGACATCAGCGAAGTGTGAGAGAAATTCTTGGCTTATACTTTGTATGAGAAAATTCTACAGCACAGTCTCTTCTGTCAACTTAAAGCCTGTTTCCTATCACATGTCTCGTGTCCCTAATCCAGCTAAAGCAGAGCTGGAAGGCATTTTCACTATAGCTCGGGTACAGTTTCCTGCCTCAGGTATAATCAGGCCACAGAGCTTGTGGGGACATGTCAGTATCAAGAAGTTTTGCTTCCATGGCCATTTGGAGCTCCATGAGTTTTGGCACAGGTGACATCATCTTGAAACACAACAGAAACAATGAAATAACAAGCTCCTTTAACATGAAATAACTAAAGTATAGCAGCAAACAAAATATAAGAAGGGGCAAAAAATTTTTTTTAAAGGATCATACACTGAACAATGAGACAAAAACAAAAAGTTATTCATATATATAGGACTAAAGAATACAGGACATATCAACTGGTTAATAATCAGCTAAATAGCTGGTAACCTCCTGTTTGCAAACTTACTTAAAACACACCAAGGCAGCCCTCTATTGTACCAGGGGAGTAAGGGTGTCAGCATACTACTGTTGTTTCTGCTGGTGATTTCTGCTTGGCTTTGGAACGAAAATTCATGTGCTCACAAGGACCATGGCTTTGATTTCTGATTCAGATTATTCTTGGAGACAAGAGCATTTATGTATCCTGGAAACATTACATTGAGAGGTTAAGAAGGTACAGATTCATAGAATCCACCACACTACATGAGCAAAAGTGTTACAAGAGACAGAAACTAAATTCTGGATTTGGCTAAAAAACAAGTTCTACCGATGACTCCAAGCTCAAAATATCATCTGATATATTCTGATATAATCATCAGCTGATTCTAGTGAAGTGATTTTGAATTTTAAAAGGTTAATTAACTATCCTGAAAGAAGAAATCCGTATGTCTGTTTCCACATATCATTGTAGATCCTGTAAAGTTTTTGCAAAGTACTGTGCCCTAAAATATTATCAAAGGATTTAGAAATCTGAGACCCACAGTCCAGTTCGTTATTTTTTTGTTGAAACAATGCAAACCAGAGCCCAGTGCAGAAGTAATGCAAGGGGTCATTCAAACGCAACTGGTGTCCATGGCCTGGAACTTGGAACTTAACTTCTGCCTGCAAAAGGACACAGGTGCACCTCAGCTGCAACTGAGTTTACCTATTTGTTGCACTTCGTATTCAGTTTACTTTCAATAGTATTTTATGTTTTCTACATACATAGACAACTGTATCCTACTTCAAGGGGCTACACCTGGTCAGCTGAGGACTTTCTTTGTCTCTGCTTTCTTGCTACTACTCCCATCTGAGATCCTGATTTTGTCAGCCTGCTGGGGTCTCCCCTTCCGAAGAGGCAGTCCTGGCCAGCTGTTATTGTGTGCCTCTGCACTAAGGCAATGCTGCCACCTGCTGGCTCAGATCACCGTTTACCTCACCCCTTGCATGTAGTATATCCTGCCTCTACTTTGATTCATTCTGCTCTTGATCCTTGATAAGACGGGACTACCACTGCTGGATCCACATACTACCATTCCCTGAACTGGCTCTGTTATTACAGATCAACAGCAGTATTTTTATAGACCTAGGAAAATATTTTTTTCAATCAATAACCATGTCTACCACAATGGTAGATTACGAGCACTCACTCACACTGTTGCAAGCCGCAAGATCACTACTGCAGCTTGGGAATCTTGCCATCTGCCCCATCAATGTATGCAGTCACCAAAGCACTGTGGCATAAAACTGCAATGTCGTATTCAAACCCAAGATCTCTTAAATATCTTTGCTAGGTTTCCTCTCTTTAATACGTGCCATTAAATAAACATTTTATTATAAATAACAGCCAGCAGCCATATCACTCTGCAACTCACAACAGGCAACCCACTAATGCTAAGTACAGTAGGTGTGAGCCTGGTCAGTACCTGGAGGCAGACCTCCTGGGAACACCTAAGTGCTGGTGGATGAGGTGTTAGTGGGGCCAGCAGGGGTGCTCACCCTGTGGCCTATGTGGGTCCTAATGCCCAATTGTAGTGACAGGGTCACCATACTGCAAAAAGGCGCCGTCCTTCGGATGAAACGTAAAACTGAGGTCCTGACTCACTGTGGTAATTAAAAATCCCAGGGTGTTTCTCAAAAAGAGTAGGGGGAGTAACCCCGGTTCTGGAGCGTATGTACAACGATAAAGGTATTGCATAGCACACCTTTAAAAACAAAACAATAGTGAAGCCTCTATGTATCAATCCAAGGGAGATTTTATCTATCTTTATTAATTTATCTGTTCATCAAAGGGTACCCCACAACACATGAACACAGCTCCTGTATGCGCTGCATCAAGGTACACAATCAATAGCACTTAGATCAATTCAATTTCCTCTAAGTCTATCTGTCCTTGCACAGGTCTGATCTGTATATGAAAAAGGTACTTTACAACATTTCAAGGTCATTTTTTTTCAAGTCATTTTCATTGCATTCTTATTGGAATATTCACGTAATGGCCTTGAGGTTCTTAAGCCCAATACTTCAAAATGTTGGCACTCTCTCAAAGAGAATTTTGTTTCCAAAAATAACTACTAGTCTGCCCAGCAGACCCTCGCCTAAGACTGCACTTTTGAATTTTTATTGGAGTAAGTTTCAGTAGCAGTAACAGTGCAAAATACCTGTGTAAAAGGAGTTTTTTTTTTTTTACTTTGGCATGGCTTAAAATATCTTCAATCCACCCATGAATTGCAAAAGACAATAGCTGAAACTGAAGCTTATGTGTACATCCAATGGTCAAAATATTAGGAGCGACCAGTCAAATTAGACTCAGGAAGCACATAATGCATTTTAGCATAAGGAGCGTGAAACAGATTTCCATCTCCACCCAGGACCAGAAGAATTGGCAGACGTCAGTCCTACTGCAAACCTGTGGAAGCCCTGGAAAACACTGCCTTCATCACACCCTCCACTGCAGGAGGAATGGGACCATCCCGGCAGTAATTGAGCCCACATCCGCTGAAGCAGCTTTCTTTCAAGAAATATCTAAAAAAGATCCTCTTATCAATGTGATACCCTTCAACTCAAAGAGCAGCATTAGCTGAATGCAACATTTCTTATGCACTCATGACACACTACTCGTAATGCAGAAATGTACAGTAACTCACTGATGAATTGTTTGGGGAACTGCTCTCAAGTTCACAGCCTAACCCTAACCCCGTTCAGTCAGACCCTAGATTCAGACTAATGTTTATGGCCCTCCAAGAACCTGGCACTTATATCGCAGTCGAGCCTCAACCCCACAATTGTCACCAGTCCTGTGCACAGCAGAGCTTGGACACTGAAGAGTCCACCTCTAACTTTCACATCTTACACTTTGAGCCCTGTTACACTACCTCCACACCTGACAAAGAATAATGAGGTCTGCAGAGGCTGGATTTCATTTCAAAGCTCTCACTTGGCCTCGAGAGATTAAGAATTTTTCTCCCTGACCCACTGACCAATGCATCACCGAAACTGATTATACTGTCACCACTTGACATACCAAATAACCCCTCACCTAATAAGGAAAGGCAAAGAGTAACAGCTTTTTATTTCCATTTTATAACACAAATCCAACCTCCCGCACCACAGAAAAAACAGTGCTCTTCAATGACAAGTGAAGAGGCTGGAACCATTAAAACACTTTTCTTCCTTTTTTGGAGTCTCTCTTCATAGGTTGATCAATACAAAATACAGCTCTTGATAAGACGTCATCTTCATTTATCTGCCCGATGAGAGATCCCTTAATTAAACCACGTTCTGCTCAGCTCAAATTTTATGTGTAAGCACTTTAGGTGAAAGATGTTTTTAAAAAAACGATAGCGGCTATTCGAGTTCACTTCCATTAATGGGAACAAAAAAACCCCGAAGAATATCGACTAACATACTATATTATTTGCTCATTTAGTTTCTATCTCTGAGCTGAATGGATTTTCTCAAGCGCTTGGCCGGATGGGGGGTGATGCTGCACAAATCAAGACATAAGCTCTTCTCTCAAGGTAGAGTAGTGCAGTTTCAGCCACTCACTAGCAACTAATGACAACAGGACAGGAGTCTTGGGGATTCTGTTGTATGGCAGGTCTGAGCAAATCGTTCAACTGTGGCCAAGAAAAGAAAACTTGTCGCTAATGAGAAAGTATTGGTTCTGAAAAAGTGTTTTTTGTATTATATTGCTCGATATCCTTCAGCAGCATATCTGTACTGGACAAAAAAAATACCCTTGTTAGGCCACATCTGGAATACTACAGTTTAGGTCCCTATGCTACAGCTGCATTGCATTACTTGAGTCCTTTTGATGACTAATATCGACAATCTTTCTGGTATTCTAGTATTTTATAAATACTAATTATTCATATAGCAAAAATTAAAGTTAGCCACATGCCAATGATAGTCATATAGCATTATTCATTGAATTGCTGCTTTGAAGTTTCATAGCTAATTTTCTTATTCATTGCTCTGATGAGAATTTCCTGAACTACACAACTAAAGGCTGATATACACACACTTCGTTTTATTATGCCTGATGCCTATCTGCCACACATTACAGTACATACCAATTTTAGTCAATACCAGTAGCATGCAGAACACTTCAAGTATATTTTCAAGCAGGTGTAAAAGACTTGAAAATGTAAAAAAAAAACTAAAAGGTATGTGGAAAAAAATGCATAAATCAGCTTTAATGCATATTGTTTTTCATTATACCATCTAAATATCATGTCCCAGTAGGCCACTACCTCACCCTGGAAGCTTGCAAGGGTACCCATGTGCCCAAGCGTTGCCAGCTCTAAGGTGTTTGACTAGCTGGTGAGGTGACTAGACAATGATCAGATCTCAAACCATGTCTTCAGCTGAAAGTTTGTTAAAGCGAGTAAATAAAAATGCTGTCTACTATCCCAGGTGTCCTTCATACAATCACAAAAAAGACATGGTCTGGAAAGCTATTTCATCTACTTCTGGTGCACAGCAGGAGTACTGCAATTCACAAATTATATGACAAACATTGACAGAAATATAATGGAATTATTGTATAATTTCATTAAACAGCACAATATGTTGTAGATTTACTGAATAGTTTCAATAATGTGAATGTTGTATGTTCCTATGCCACTTATCTTAAGTACAGTGTGTAAAGATTAGGATATGAAAACAAAAAAGTATTATATAGTACACCACTCTACTCCAAGCCACACCATTACTACATCAGACAAATAAAGGGCAAGGTTAAATTAAAACACAAACATTATGCTACAATAATATTAATATCTTGCTTTGATGGTGTGTTGATTAGTTTAAGGCACTGTTATTAAGGAAAGAACAAAATGTACTAAAATAGTATACTTCAATATAATTACATGTATTTCAAACTCCCGGAGTCTAACATTACTCTATTGCATTAATTATTATGAGATAATAATTTCATTATTCATCAATACATTTAAAGAATGTAAACCATTAAATAAGGGGATATGACTGTCTGTACATTTATTTTCAAGTTATAAATATTGTAGTCTTCTTTTAATTTGTAACATAGCACAAACCTTACATTAAAGACAGTCTCCAGTAAATTCCAGTTTCCAATACTTGTTTATGCCTCAGCCACAGGCAAATATTCCAAACTCCAGGTCCATATATAAACCACATATATACCACATGTATAAACCACAGCAAAAAATATCTAGTGTAGAAAATGCACCACAACTTCAGAAGGAACAGTTGGAAAATATTCATGTACTCTTATTACACTGCAAACCAACATCAATGAAGCAAAAAAAAACATTGTGTAACTATTAGCTTATGGTAATCACTGATAACACACAAACTATAGAGCAACAGCAGGAAATGGACAAATGCTCTTAGGTAACTCACTGCTGCCAGTTTCTGCGCTACTCTATTACACCATTGTCTGCTTTGGACTCCCAATGTTCACGCTATTTTCACAAAAATATGAAGCTGCAGTGATCAGCGTGCACGACACTAGTCTTGCACAAGAATGTGCCTTGAACAGCTAACAGAGAAATAACAGTGACAATGTTTGCATGCTTACATGTAAAATGAGCAACTCAGTGACAAATACTAATTACTCACTGTTAATTAAAAATAAGTGATTGGATGTACTCCATATCAGATGAACAAGTTAAAGGTTTATTCCATGGTGAAAAGAGCATGGTGGCTTCTTCAGAAGGCTCCACAGACGAAACGTTGCATTTCCTTTCTTCTCTTTTCAGCACGGAATAAACCTTTAACTCTTTCTTTTGCAGCCTACGCTCAGCTCCCTACTTGAACTACTCCATATCAGATGTCAGCCAGGCCAGCCCAGGTGTGCACATTGAAACCACCAGAACATAGGTATTTGTGTGCTGTTAAAAAGCACAGGATTATATGCAGATATTCATTCTAAGTAAAGTGTTTTTGGATATTTGAAAGCAACGAGTCTCGGAGTTACTCCAGATGGCATTTTAGGAGTAAAAGTCAGAATTTCAGCTGTCATCATCTGTTTACTGAGCAAGCTACCTCTTGCTATTTAGAAATCACCAACAGCTAAGGCAACCAAATCATATAATATATACCAATATACCAATAATCATAGAATATTATGTAGAATAGAAGATGACATTTTTAGTGTACCAATCACCTTATTGTGTAAAGCTCTGTATTCCATATCAAAACTCAATTTCCTCTTGAGCCCCCAGGTCCCTGTTTCACTGCTGGTTTTGAATAAACTCCCCGGACTAAGTCTCTCAATCCCTTTCAAGATTCTGTGAACCTGAATTAAGTGCCCATGCAATTAAGCATCCCAAATCCCAGGATCCTGGACTCTTCTACAATACTGAAATCCTGGGGTGGAAAACATATATATTTGAGGATATAATGACAGAGCATTATAATATGATTTTTATATAGAGCAAAGCATGTGTCAAAATCCTTTATCTCAAAGAAAGAGACACCCTGCATACACATGAATTAATTCACCTACATATTTAACCTTAATGAACTTGTGTATTTAGGAGCGGAGCAGTGTACATGGCAGCCTGTGAGTAATGTGTAACAGAGCACTACACTCCCATCAGTCACACCATGCCAAAGACATTCATGTCAGTAATTAGCAAACACCACTTTTTACAGATGAAGCCCTCCTCAGGGCGAGACAAAGAGATAACAGGTGTCAGGATGCAGGTACAGTTGGATTCTAACTTCAAAATTAAGAACTGCAAAATGCAGGAAATGTTAAAGAGAATTCTTCTAATTTCCCTACCTTCAAACTGCATCTATTGCAGCTACAGTGACACTAGTGCTGTGGCTCCTTATAACATTACTGACCTCAGGCTGGCTCTCCACACCTGGCCCCAGTGAACCATCAGCACAAACCCCCATCGGACAGGCTTCTGAACACTGACAATGGAAGGCAGGCTGGGATTTTGACTCTTGTCTCTCCGTTTAGGGAGCTTATCATTTGTAATAAATTCACTGTGCTAGACTGCAGGTTACAAATTCTCTCTCTATGTGAAAAAAAACCTTTTGAACTAGCCCCCCTGGGACTCTCTGCATTCTCCACATCATGTCAGGCAATTTTCCTCTGGATCCCTGGGATGTAAACTGCAGTTTAACAACAAGAACATTTTTCCTCAATAAGGAGCACATTATCTTTCCTTGTAAAGTCACTTTAGAAATGTTTCATTTCATTTCTAAATGAATTTGTCTTTTTTGTTAGAGCAGTTTCTAATTATCACTCCTTTGCTTCTTTCAGTCTGGGCATTTGAGCTCAAGTCTTGAGCATTAAAAAGAAAGAAGGATTCTGCAGGGAAGAATGCATAGTTTTCCATGGTATTTGAAGACGACAGTTTTCTGGAGCTTCAGATTTCCCCCGACACAGCCTGATAGGAGTTTAAGGGAATGAGGGACCGGGTTATCATCTTTCACAAAGTGGAACAAGTACAGAAAGCACAAAGGGAAAAGAGGGAGCAAAATTTACCTTTTGCCAGTCTCTCCAGCCTCTTCCCATGTTCAGGAGGGATGGCATACCTGGGAAAACAAAGAACAGTATTATTATTCACTGGTGCCCCATGATTTTAAACCTACTGGGTTTAGATATTTTATCACAATGCTCTATATCCCAAATCTGTAGGAAAGCCTCAGCAGAATATACAGCCAAGGACTAATTTCACATTTAAGATAAAACCTGACAGGTTATGAACAACGAATTCTACTTCAACAGTTGAACATGCTGCGATATGTAGGGTTTTTCAGAACACCTCCACCTCCTTCCTGAAAGGCACAGGGACTTGAACGAGGGACCTGCTGTCAGTAGTGCTGGAGAATGTCTAGCAAATGCATGCATTTTTCTAAATGTACAGACAAGCTTCTTCTCCTGCTGAGCTGTGCAGCTGGAGCCAAAAGGAAAAACTAAGAATCTATGGGTTTCATTTTAATAAGGGGATTTAGGAAAGACATGGCCCCTGTCAGAGCACCAATATAAAGAGTTAGGTGTAGAGCAAATAGATTCCCCTCTTCAAGAGCATCTCCGGGGATTTTAAGATTTCTTCACACAGAGTTGCTTCATTAAGATTTTCTGTGCCAGGTCCAGGTGCCTGTTCTGCAATCAAAGGGAGGGCAGCACTTTGCGTCACTCTTGTGAGAGCAAGCTTTTGTGATAAGGAGAGAGAAGACCACAAATGAGCCTAGTAAGGTTTGCTACTAATAATGACTGTTATAAGGATATTTAACATCGATATGGCACTTAAGTGACAGACCTGTTCTACAAAACATTGAGTGGAGCAGAAACTGACCAGTAATTCTTACTGACAGATATGAGCTCGACCACATCTAAGCAACACTAAACTGCATTCTCACCAGATAAGGTTTTTGACCATTTTTCTGTTGTATTGGAGTGACAACCCATCAGAACCTAAAACCTTTTTTTGTTTGCTTTGGAAGTACGATATGGACAGCCTCTTCTTTTACCCCAGTCTCCAATATTTTTTATTGCCAAAATATTTTATTTTTCAAACAGTTATTACCATGATGATAGTGGAGAGAAACTGAACAGCAGAACAGTACTACACGGTGCTCACCTCTGGAGTTCATAATAGCCAAATATGTTGGAACATTCTTTGGGGATCAATGCTTCGATCTAATGGGGAAAAACTCCAGCATAGGTCCCTATGGAATGAGCTTGATATGAGACTGCATCAGACATTTCACACTTACAGGATCAGCACAAGAACAAAGTCGTACCAAACGACTTTCCCATAATCCCATCACAGCACGCAGCAGCCTCATTCACCAAATTATACGGACCTCTAAGAAACAAGCCTGCTAACAAGATTTCACCAAAATCCTGTTCTCCTCGTTGTTGTGTTCCCTCTCCTCAGACACGCGCACTTTACAAAAGGAGAACTCTTTGCTTGGAGAGCTCACGTCATGCTGTGAAAATCAGCTTTTTCTTAAAACAATGAACAAACACCAAAGAAACTTGAATTCACTTGACTACAGATATGAAAAATGATTAAATGAAAAGCAGAGAAATTCACACTTGGTGAGCAAGTTGCTCATGCTGTGAAGGCTGGATGCCAAAGGCAGATCTTTCCAGGTTTCCTATGAATGGTTTTCTTGGTCAACTCACTACATTACAAAAAGGACTGCATTAGTGAAAAGACCAGCTTTTCTATAACCTTATCCCCAAGTTATTTTGAAAGGTCTTTGATCTTCATGGTTGAATCTTTGCATTAAATTAACTTCTTAAATAAAGGACCTTGAAGAGACAAGTGTATTTATTCTAAACTATTAATCACGAGAACCAGTATATCTATAGAAAAACAGGCTATTCAACCACTTGCGTGACTTGTCAAAGTAATTTTTTGCACATGAACTAATTTGCTTACCATAGCAAAGGGGATGAATTCGTGTGCAATAAACAATTCAGTTCCTTTTGTAGTTTTGCCAACTTTATAACATCTTCCACCATTAAAATTCTGAAAAAGTACATCATTTATAATTCAAGAAGGTGGAACATCTTCTGAAGGAAGTGAATTTTGCAAGGCACTGTAAGTTATGTACAAAAATAAACAGATGTGAATCTAATTAGAACCTGTCTGCTATTATGAGACTTTAGTATTCCTTAGTCGTCATGGAAACAAAATGCAAGCCCAGAAATGCAAAACAAGACACAGGTTTCTGAACTTTGCAACTTTAGAACTTGCTGAACCTGCCCACAACCACTTCAGATCATTATTTTTGTCTACGACGTAGGAGTAATTTAATAAGTTATCAAAGTTGAGAATAAATGATTTTCTGAAAAAAGACTCTTGAATGACTTAACTATTTGAACACTAACTCATCATGACAGATTTAAGATTTATTTTTACAACACCATAAATGTGTTCATATTTTATGATTTGCTAACTAATACCTTTGGGCAGGATGCTAACTTTTACAATACAGTTGTACAGTTTTGTTTGTTGAGCTTTGCACTCCTCCATTACAGTGAGTCAATTCTGAAGATAACATCCAGAGATGTGCATTCTCTTCCTCCAAACACTCTTACTAAATATTTTGAATGTCCCTTTTTTAAAGATTCAGAACATTTCTTCCCCTCTTTTTGACAGATATCCTAGAGGTACCCATTGACTTAGCTCACTTTAGAATTTACACTATTTTGAATTTTGTAAGAAGTAGCACTGATATCCTCAAGATCACTACATAGGGAAGGACTGTTTTGCGCCTTTCTCTATGCTCTCTGCCTGCATCCTGGTATGCCCACATGAACCTCAGCACTATAGGAGGCAAAATAAATTTCATAATATTAAACTTGTAAACAAAAATAACATCTCCAGTTCATCTCCATCCATGTAATTTCTTCTATTTGTAGTGTTCTCAAATTCTCCCTCTGCCATTTCATCTTCCACATACTCACCCTGCAGCTCACAGCTGGCAGCCCACTGTGAGAGCCTGGCCAGTACCTGGTTGGGAGACCTCCTGGGAAAAACTAAGGTGACTGCTGTTAGAGGTGCTAGAGGGGCCAGTAGGGGTGATTACTCTGCAGTTTGTGTGGGTCCCAATGCCCCAGTACAGTGACGGGGACACTGTACTGTAAAAAGGCGCTGTCCCTCAGATGAGACATTGAACCAGGGACCCAACTCTCTGTGGTCATTAAAAATCCCAGGGTGTTTCTCGAAAAGAGTAGGGATGTCACCCCAGTGTCCTGGCCACATTTCCCATTGGCCTTTACCAGTCATGACCTCCTCATAATCCCCCTCTCTGAACTGAGTTCATCACTCTGCTCTCCTCTCCACTGAGAGCTGGTGTGTGGGGAGCGGACTGGCGCACTATGGCTGCACACTGGTGGTGGTGGAGGGAATCCCCATTACCTGTAAGGCACTTTGAGAGAAGTGCTGTATAAGTGTAAGGGATTATTATTATTCAGCATCTGGTTCGGAATGGCTGCCATACAGCTCCCACACTGGTGCTTCCCTTCAGCTGGAAGCCAGCCCGCCAACACAGACTTACAAAGGGCTCTAGAGTCCTTGGGGAGAAAATGTGAAAAATTAGTGCAAAGTGTTTCCCAAAAAATAATCTGATAAACAATCGGATAGGAAAATGTTTTAAACTATGAAGATTTTCCAGTTGGACAATCAGCTAATATATTCAATATTCTGTAGCATCTTCTTCAACCCTTTTTCTCCTCTGACACAGCTGAACACGAATAACTATTCAAATGGCTTATACATTTTTTGTCAGCCACAGCCCATGTAATGTTAGTAACAATGCAGCAGTACAGAGAAACAGCTCTTTAGAAGTCAATGTGCCTTCTACGAGAAGCTGACAGTGAGAGACAGTTTAGTTTCTCACAAGTCCCCATAAATAATTTGTATTCTACGTGGGCTGAGCTATTTATAGGGTCACTTGCTTGTGTTTAGTTTGATGGATGCAAACAATTATCCTAAAGAAACCACACACAAGAAATAATGACTTTTGCTTTCAATTCAGCTCTAACAACCTGACTAAATGAACAAAAACACATTAAACATCCGCACATCTGATAGAACTTAACAAGTGTGTAGGATGGGACTGAAAGTAGAAACACTGCTGTGCAAATGCACTTTACAAATCATTTTATTAGCAAAGTAGCTAATGTTTCAGATGGAAATTATTTATCTGATAATGTGAGATACACACTATTTCAGTGATAATGTGAGATACACAAAGTACAACTGGCAATCCTATTATTGCATGCACAGCATTTTGTAATAAGCTTTCAACAATGAAGTATTTACTAAACTAACAAAGCCATCTACATAAAACAGTTTTAAAATGTTATTGATAGAAAAGTTCAATGTCCTAATTTCAAGTATGTATTTATTAATAATTGCATGTGTATATATTCCAGATAAATAAATAGTCCATATATTCCTATTACCCAACAATACCAGGGTAGCACGTGTAAGGATGTAAGCTAGATGTGCAAGATTAAGCTGACTTCTCAAAATTGGTTCTAGGAAGACTTGAATAAAAACACAAATAGAAATAGTTTCAACAGCATAATAATCTCACTTTACACAAGACAGAATGAAGAAACAAACCGATGGCATCTCAAAGTAATTCATTCTAATTCTCTCCCTGCTGCTCTTGCCAATATAAAACAAGACAGAAGGCACCACAGATACACTGTCTGCTGGCTGTTTGGAGAACAGTGTCACTACTTACCAGTAACCAAAGGACTAAGCAGAAAAAAGCAATTTGGTGCATGAAGTACATTTCCAAAATCAATACTAATGAGATGTCTCACTGCGATGGCTGCCTTTCAAGGAAAAAAAAATCTGTTTGTTTTGATGGGTAAATGTGATCTGAGCAGATTGTTTCTAATGCCAGACCTTTTAAGTCTTATCCTTAATGAAACGGACAGGTGTCAGAAAAGTGAGACTACGAAAGGCATTCGAACAACAATCTGATAGAAGAAAGCCTTCACAGAACTGCATCACTTCTAAAGTGCCAACTCCCGAGATTGAATAAATCTCATTCAGTTGTCTTGGATAAATGGATGATGTAAAGGGCTGGTCTTTTTATCCCTTTCTAAACTGGAAAACAAGAAGGCACTTAAAGCTTTTAATATATATTTTCCATCCTGCAATGCAGTTTCTTGCATGGAGAAAAATCTACTTTGAGCTTGAGAGGCTGTTCCTAGCTTCCTAGGATGGTGTCTACCAGGAGAAATAACACTATGGGGAAAACAAATCATTTGAATATTTGGATGTCTGAAAAATGAATTTATTATTGACCAAAATGTTTTGGACTGCGAATGAAGAATCTGCCTTTTTCCACAATTCGCCATTTCCAATGGCTCACCAACCAAAATATATTGATTTTTAAACGGAGATGACAGAAAAATTGATGAAAAGGGGCAACAGGCAGCAAGAATGTAAGCTCTGGGTTTACCATCCTTACAAACCTGAGTTCTGCAAGAGCTCAAGGTGATTAACACCCCTGCTTTGCAGTGAATTCCCACCTCTTTACCCTCAGTCATTCACATTCGAGACAGTGCTCGGAGACGGCATTGGGTTTGGGTCAGAGGGCACCACAAGTGCCTCTCCTTGGGTACATGAGGAAGAAGTCTCTCTTGGCATAAAAGACTGCATGCACTGTGAATATTTTCAACACTCACTAAAAGTCTGACATAATGCACATGTTTTTGATACACCAAAGGAAACGAGAAAAATATGTATGCTTATGTTTTCAGATCGTATGCTATTTTCTAAACATCTTGGTGTTATTTTGATTAACTGTTCATGATTGACCATGATACACTTGAGTAACTGATTCAATCATGAAGCATTCTATAACTTCATAAGTGAGAGCTGCTCTGGCACAGATTAAGTGGTTTACTTGGATGTCAAGCCTGGTGAAAACAGAGCAAGCAAACCACCTGAAAGTAGAAACACATGCATTCTGATGTTTGTCATCTTAAATTCAGGTGGGTAGCTGCGTCAGCATGTGTAGGCTGCAAAGGAACAAGTAAAGGTTTATTCCAGGCTGGAAAGAGAAGAGAGAACGCAACGTTTTGGCTGCAAGCCCTTCACACCCAAAGAAAGCTCCACAGCTGAAATGCTGCGTTTTCTTTCTTCTCATGTTAAATAGATAACAAGTCATTTCCCATAGACACTTACTATATTCTGTATTACAAAATCAGTTAGAAGTATACTCCAAGAGAGGTGCAATACATTTTGGATGCATTAATTCAAGGATGTCCAGGCTAATCCAGGCTGAATGGCGATAAAAGCTGGAGCAGAGAAGTGGAGAATCTGATGTTTTTAATGTAAGCAAATGGGTGGGGGGTGACCCCCTACTGAAGGACTTAATTGGCCTCCTCAATTGTAAAATGTATGTTGAGTCACTGAGGACTCTCTTTACTTCAGGTTTGACAACAGTGTTCTAATTCATCTGCTATTAATTACTACTAATCAAAGAGCAAAGTTCCCTACCGTCTAATTGGGGACCTAGTATGAGCCTGCCCTTCACTGCATCTAATGAGACTTTCCATTTAAAGACTCAGAAATGGAGGAAATTTGAGCAACTTTACAGAATAAGAATCACTTTATATAAGATTACATGAGAGTAGCATATTTAACTTGCTCAACACACTAAGTTAGATATCAGCTCACATAATTATATTTTATTACCAAGCAATCTCAACTGATTTTGAAATAACTAAATTTTCATTGTTATAAAAAAAATATGCTGAGAAATATTACCAATTTCACCACAAAGGAAAAGGTGCACAACTTTCCAAAGGTAGATGTAAATTCCTATAAACTTTGAAATGTCACTCTCTCATCGTTACTTAACGAAACTGTGCCGATTTTTTTATAGCTTTATTTCCAAAATTTCTGCACAACGGGTTTAGGAACTATGAAACTGGTATACTGGAATGGGATTTCCACACAGTTAGGCAACAGATTAACAGATATAGCTACTACCTTCATTTCTAGAGGCAGGAAAACTTCCATCAGTAGATTACTTGGGACACAACTCTTGAAAATTAACAAGAACAACAAGAATACAGCATTTACGTCAATGACAAACTTGAACAGTTCTGTTCTTTGGCACTTGCAGGAATGCAGGAGATTCCTATAAAATAACAAGCTTGCAAATCAGAGGCACTCTGTGCGACAAACCCTTCAGTGATGAAAACTACCTTTAGAATAAAACAGAAATCCCGATAAGGAAATACTCTTATAAAAATATTTAGATTCCCAGTAACAGATTTGCTAGCAACCTCATTTTGAAGACATATTCACAAAACACTTAACTGCTTCAGAGACAGCAGAAAACTGAACACAGTAAGGTTTGACAGTAGATCTTCTGAAAGTGTCATTTTGATCCAAAACATGTTGGAGGGGAAGAAAGTTAATTTCACAGTGGCTGCACAGAGGTTAGGCAAACAGACATCATGCAGTTTAACACACTATAATTAAAGGAAAAGTGAAAGATTAATTTTAAAATGCAAACAACCACTTTAAGGAGTTTGAGAGTCCATCTGTGAGCATCTTTTACTTTTAACAACCTACTGGAAAAGATAACATTCCTTATAAATGGCACTGGAAGAAAAATTACTACACTTTTAATCATTTCTCAGTAAGAAGATTAAATCAGAAGTTTTTCCCATTCCAAATCTCCATTCTGTAGATGTACTACAGGACAGTCCTTTAGCAAGCAGGTGGCAACAGTAACCCTTTGCAGTCTATTTAAGACCTCTTTGGCAGGCTTACCAAGAAAATGAGCCTTCAAATCCATTGTGAATACAGAGACTAATTGTTCGTCTTGGATCTCATTTCTTCAGCACCCAAAAAGCCATCACCTTTTGTATTTTGACAGTGCAAACTAAATGAAAATATTTCATTTTTACATGTGCTTAAAGCTCTGGCACTCTTGCCCCTACTCTCAGTAAGCGGCTGCTGGATTCAGACAGAACCTATAGCAGAGATCACACTGGCAATATGGGACCGGCATCAGGACCACGAAGGGCTCAAACAGCTGTCACTGTGGTTCCTTTTGATTCATGCTCACCTACCTAGATGAAAAGTGAAAACTGAACATTTCATATTTCTTCCAATTTGCATTAGCTCTTGATAGCTTACGAACCTGTATTCCTAGATCACACGCTCAAGACGCACGAAAAACATGTGCACTCCTCCAACAATTTGTCATTTAACATGCCACAGGTTCCACAGCCCCTAACAGGAGAGCTACTCCTAACTGGAGCTGAGGTGCATCTCACTAACATCACTGAAGGCAGGTCCTTAAGATTCAATTCTGGAAGGTCCACCTCCATGGCAAGCAAAGACATGTGACCCAGACAAGTCCACCGGTCCCTGGGAGTGTGTGCCCAATTGTTAATCACCTCTGAAGCAACTTTGCTCAAAGGGAAGGAAAAAATTTCCTGAGTAACCACACCAAAGTGCTAAAGGTATCCATGGCGACAACCAACAGTCTTACAAACTTGAGAAATCAGAAGAAACAGTATTCCTACATTATAAGCTTTTCCATTTAAACCTAAAAAACACCTGTGCTTCTGTAAAAGCATGAATGCCACGCGATTTCTGAGAGGCTATAGTAGGACACCCCATGTGTGAAAATAGACTCCCAGTGAATTGCAACTGGACCCATTCCAGGTTTTAAAAGTTTAGCCTCCTGAATATAACTCAACACCAGGTTCTGAAAATTTAAATTACTGTTGAATTAATTTGTACAGGAAAATACATTAGATTAAAATGTTTTGCTTTATCCTGTTTATCATTGAGATTTGTAATAGGGTGCTGAGATTGTAAAACCCGTAATGCAATAAAAGCCTTAACCACATTTCACCCCTGTGAATACGCAAGGCAGCAATCGTGTCCTTTCCCACTGTAGAGCCAACTCCTGGTACTAGGATGCACCGAATCAAATAATCTGTAACCAAGTGTACCTCAGAAATACAAGGTATCCAAACAATTAAGAGAAAAAATGCAGAAAGTGTTCCCTTTATCAAATCAAATACCAAAATTAAAAAAAAAAAACATTTCTGTTCTTGCATACCTCTATACAGGTCGTTGTAAATGATCACATTGCTGCTTTTATGGCCTGTTCATCAAGTCTCTGAAAAGAAAGCTTTATTTTTGCCTGATTACCCACCTACACAAACAAATTCAGTGATGAAACTATAAGCTAGTATGCTATTTTTTCTGATCACCTACTGAGGCAGAAGAAAGCCAAAAATCACAAAGCATGATTAAAACAGTGCAATGTTGTTTGGCTAACAAATTAAATATATCAATTTAAAATGTGACATTGCAACAAGACTGAATCTGATTAATGTCCAGGGTCCACCCAGAATCAAAAAGGTTTATAGTACTGATTCCAGCAGGTCAGACTTCATGCTTTGTGAAGCGACATAAAATATCCTAAAAAGACATCTGAGGCAAAAACTTCAGGGCAACAAACCACTTAATTTGCAGAGTTAAGTCGTACCAGCTCAGCCTGGAACAGCTAAGTAGAAACGCAAAAAAAAACACATCGGCTGAAGTTTGCAAAAATTATTTTTGTTTCCAGTTTGTTTTTGGAAAGGTTCACTGTCTTTTAATTTCCAGTCATTCATTCTTCTCTCCCCAACCCTTTCTCCCCGACGAGTGCTTTGTGGTTCTCAGTGATTTATGGATTAGTTCCGGTTTGCCTAATGAAACAGCCAAAATGATAAAATGAGAGACACCAACTGCACCGTTTCTTCTAATGAGTTCTGAAGCACAGCATATTGACTGATGAAATGCAGGTTCGGCTGGAAGATCAAGGGAAGGATGAAGCACAGGGGCGCAGAGGAGACAGAAAAAATGAATGAAATGGCACAATGCAGATGAAAACTGGAAAAAAAACATTTAAAAATCTCCATTAAAAAGTCATACCCAATTGTGCAGAGCTGCACAGCATTTTGTGGTTTGCATTCATAGAACTTGAGTAAATTACAAACTTTGTAGAAAAAGCTTAAATGAAGATGAGCACCATAGAGAAGTGCTACTGTACACGGTTTAAAAATGACAGATTTCTTCAGTAATCTCTCGTGTTTGTATGTAATCTTTCTAGTCACAAATACAACTAGCAACAGGCCCCCATCACATGACGGAGAACATGCACCTCAATTCTAATGCTAATTAGCAGTAAAAAGATCCCAGGGTCTTACCCAGCCAGAAGCCAGAGTACTGTCCTGCTGGAAAGTTATATTATATCAAGATATAAGTGGTCAAATCAGGATGACCCCACATCAAAAGCAGCAAGTAAGGTCCAGGAAGAAGTGACTAGATACTTAGACCTGAACAGACCATAGAACCTGGATGATAAATTTATCTATATTTAATAAGCGCCAGGACTTCCAAATCTTGAATTATCATTGAGGAACTACATTTGGCTGTTATATCTTGCCAGTTTAGAAATTGCTGGCTCTGAACATCCCAGATGGTGAGCGTGTTACTTCTGCTCCCAACAAAGATAACTCAAAAGATGTTCTCTAGATAAGAAGGCTTCCCATATGCGTTTTCTTTTTAATTGTCACTAAGCCTGGCGTTCAACAGGTATCACCTCTGTCCAGTCAACTCTCACTAATGGGAATTAAGGGTTATGTAGAGTCAAAATCACAGTCACCAAGGATTAATTAATCCAAATGGCAACAATAACATTTAATCAAAACCCTAAATTCATTTACTTTTTCTTAAAGCTTAAAATGAACATTTTAAATACTTTAAACATTTCAAGAATATTCCTAGAGCAACTATATAAAATAAGAAAAAGTTTTAAAAAGCCATTATTAAAAAAAATAAAAATAAAAAAGCCATTATGAAAAAGAAAAAAAGATATTCTGCAATTAAAACAACCAATCCTGTTTTGCTCCACTCTGAATATACATCACAAATCAAGTCCCAAAATGTATTACACCACTAAACTAAATAAAAGCATTTTAAATTTAAGTATCTAGGTCCAATGGCATATATATTGAAGGTCACATATTTAAGACATTTTAGTGTGATACTTACTTTAATGCATTCGAATTAAATCATTAAAACAGAATTAAATCATTTCCATATAAAGCCCAATCAGTTAACAAAAAAAGACTACACGTGCTGCCACAAAATTCAATAACCCTCGGCTCTTAATCTTTCAAAAGTACAAAAAATTGATCCAAGCAGCTAACATTATAAATTGATTGTTACAATGTCTGAATCAGACTTATCAACATGCTTTCTATCCCAAGGCAGATCTTAAAAAGAATTGCGATAATTTCCTCTGTCACGTGTCGCATACATGAGAGCTCCCCAGGTCAAAATGTTGAATAATTTATGGCAGAGGAGCCCAAATTCAGTCCTTAACGTCCACTACCTCCAACTTCTTAAGAACAAGGAAAGGCATTAACCTATTCAATTAAGTAAATAAGAAGTTCATGGAGATAATTAAGGGCAGAGGTGGCCCTAAAGGACAGGAGCTGTGCTCCCCTGGTCTGGAATTAACCAGGAGGCCTTTACAACAGAGGGAGCCTGACTGAGATGTGATGACAATTATTCACACCTACATCTGAAGGACCAGATAGGACTTGTTTTAACAACTATGGGAGAACAACTTTAAAGCAAGTTAAAACAGCTCAGTCTGCTCCATTTATTCAAAATGATACACACAAAGGAGATTTCTGAATCTAAACCTGAGTGCAAAGCACAGTTAAAACTCACTCAGCTGTTCAATACACCTAATAAAGAGCTGAGCTGGAATGGCTTATGAAGAATTTTACATAAAAAGCCCTTCTTACTTGCTGGTCACTGATATCTGAAGCCGGCGGGTTACCTTTGGTAATAAGGAAAAGAACATTAATAAAATGACGTGTGTGCAGGTACAGTGCACAGCCAGCCTGCTGCGCTGTACACACTGCAGATGGAATGTGAAAACACGCTGCAGTGCTGCGTGATCTAGGTAATTATCTACTGTTAGCTGTCCAAACAGACAGACAGTAATTTAAAGCCTTCATTCAACTTAAGTCCAGCTGCGGCAATCTGTGCAATGTCAAAGGTGTTTTTTTTCACTTGTTTTTGTTGTTGACTTGTTGTTTTCTGGTTTTAACTTTTTTTACATTTGAGGAGCCACAGTGCTCTCTGCTGGTCAGCGGGAGAACCTCACCTCTCACAAGAAGCACTTCAGTGAAACATTTCAGTGGTGAATCCACTCTTCCTGCAGAGCCTCTTAAACAGATGCCAGCTTTCATTATTTGTCTCTGGCATAACGGAGTAGGACAGTTATCCTACTAGAATCAACACTTAAAAACTTCACTCCAAGAGAGTGAAGTACATTTGTCCTCTTAAGCAATAGAAAATGGACTTCTGAACTTGACCTTAAAGTGGTTTCTCATATAAGCACAGCTAGATTTACAAAACATATCATAGCAACCCATTTCAAAAACAAAGTAAAAAAAATTGTCAGCAGATAAAGAAAAATTAAACTGTCTCGTCAAAGTCTAAATGAATTCATTTTCAACAGATCAGTCTATAATGGGATACTTGTTTAATTTAAAGTGTTAAAAACAAGCTGTTTCCAGAGAAAAACTGAAATTTTCTTACAAGTGAGGCTGTTGGCAGAATCAAGTCATTAAAAGCTACAAGCTGTAGTTCAGCAGCTGTCTCTTTTCAGTGCTTGTCTGTCAGAATTACAAGAACTGTCATCTTCACAAAATTGATTTGTACTTAAAATTCAATATAAAGAAAAATAAGAACTCTCAATAGAATCTATGTTTTGTTATACTACATCGCCCTCTGCTGGCTAGAAAGATGAAGACATTTTTTTTTCTAAAACACCTGCCATACAGAGATCATGTAAAGTTAATTCCCAGCTGAAACTCTTGAGCAGTGATCGGGCCTTTCACACGGGTAGCTTTCCCACAGAAATCAGAAGCACAAAGAAAATGCAATGTAAGCAGAATTTTCACACAACTCCGCACAACCCAGGACAAAACGCCCGTGAAGTTTTGAAAACAAATCAGAGGTGCAAAATGAGACTCACCAAGACTTGGGCTCTCCAAAGTGCAGATAGTTGATGCTGTAGAGGTCCATGTCCTCCGTGTGCCAGGCAAAGGTGGTCTTCCACATCCCAAAGTACAGATAGGGGGTGTTCACCCCCTCAATCACGATGCCACACTCCTGCTCCACCATGTCCAGCAGTGTGTTCAGGTGCCCGATGTTCCACTCACCTATGCCCTTCAAAAGAAAGCAGGGAGAAGGGTGTCACCCAAAGGTCCTGACCACAGGTGAGTCAAAGGGCAAAGAAATGAAAAGCTTACAGTGCCGTGCAAGAGCGCTCACGCCTTCAAATGAGTGTTGAATTACAACAGAAGTACTAGCAATTTAAAGAAGAATATTTTTAATCCAACCTAAATGCTCAACAACACTTATGCATGACTGTGGTCCGAGTGGCTCTTGTGAACCAGGGGTACTGGCAACCTGTGAAATACATTTGGTGACTAAATACATATATTTCATTTCTTAGACTTCTGAATACCTCAGAAATCTCTTAGTCCTTTCCAAAACCCCACCTTAATATACATCATAATTTCAAAGAAAAGCCAGAAAAAGTTGTGAAATTGTCATCTAGCTGTTGAAATGGCAAATGTGAGAAAAGCAAAAGTATTACATCAACACATCACACTTTACAAAAAATATTTGGACCAAGTAATGGTTTCAGCAATAAAGGATGCCTAGGCTTGTGTTGCCGTTTGCAATGCTCTGTAATGCTTTCTTGCTCCTCATGGGGGCAAACACTGAAAAGCTAAGCATTCGCGATCCTTACAGCAGCTCTTATATTTTCCAGGATGAAATTGGCATTGGCTGAAAGCAGCGACTCCAGGGTACACGAGGAATCTACTGTACACATGAACAGCCTGCCTGGGGCTGGGGTATAAAGACTGGCAGCCCGCACTAGCAGATCTTGCCCTTTCACTATTGCCGCTAGCTATGTTTATTTTTAAACAGGGCTATTTAAGCTGGATCAATGTTGTGCCTTTAGGTAAATTACAGAGCGCAGTCAAACCTCATCATAATAGACCTGGGGGGAGGTTTGCAATGAGGGTGTGCACATTAACACATGCTATGACATTTTGAATCACAATATGAAAAAAACAGCAATACCTGCAGTTGTTAATATACTAATGCACATAATAGAATCCCAATACACTGTATCATATCCATAATGCTTTTAAACATTACATCCAATTGAAGGTTTCTGGCTGGTAAACAATCTGCCAAGGGGTGATGACCGAGTTTGTTTCCTTCTCCAAGCAGATCAGCATTTGACAACCCTGACCAGCAGGTGGTGCTGTTCCTCACAGACGGGAATTTTCAAACCAATGCCTCAGTATGCTGACAACAGAGACTGTGCTGTAACAGGAGGTGTATTACTTTAGAAGTATTTAATCATTGAAACTCCTAAGGCATTTTCCATAGGAGTCAGCCCCAGTTTTCCCCGGTATTTCAGTTAAGTTCCACTTTGAGCTTGTACAATCTGGCCTCTGTAAATTCCTTTATTCAACTTAAATTCTCACTTGCTTTGTAAAGTGTTTAATAAAACTAACAAATTCTAGAAAAGGAATTTAACACAAATTAGAGCTAGACAGTATTACTTCAGATTGAAAAAAAGATGATTATCTTAAGTGATTCTTCATTACTTTGTAATAAAGCTGAATCAGCAAAAAAATTAAGTGAAGAGCTTAGTGTCCACAGCTTTCAGGATGTCCTGGGTGGAGATGTCAGAACTGTAGTCCCTTTATAATATCTATAAACATTTTGCTAAAATGAAATTAAAAAAAATGTCCTGTAACATTCCGGGAAAGGTGGGGTCACTCAGTATAAACAATATTTTATAGAATGAACAACCTGGGCCGCACACCTTTTAACAAAGCTGGATTTATGTAAACCAAGTTCCCATATATATTTTGGTTTTTGCAGAGGAGGACCAAATAGCAGCTACTAAACCATCCACTGTGCATTCACATTATGACCACTAGGTGGAGATCAAGGCTCTCTGTTACAACAGGGCACCAATCTTAACAGCGGGCACATTTAATAGCATATAAGGTGTCTGTGTGAGTTAAGCTTTGGATGAAAAAAATTCTACAGTTTCATTCAATTTTAATATTATGCATATTAAAAAAAATATTTTTCTTTAAAGAAGTTTACTTTTTAAATTGACAGCTGTCAGTGACCAGATCCTGTGAAACATGGCAGCAGTGGTCTAATAACTTGACCATTCTGTCGAAATACTGCGCGCTGCAGCTATACCCTTGAGCAAGGTACTTTATTCCAATTACTCCAGTATAACAACGGTATAAACTGTATAAAGTACAAATGTAAGCTGCATTTTATAAAAGCAACAAATTGATGAATGACAAGTCTCATTCTTCAAACCACCAGTCCTCAGTGGAATCATGCAGGAATACTGAACAACACTGCATTTAAAACTTGAACGCTGCCACAGCTGTCAATAGAAAAAATCCTCAGAGCAAATAATCGCTATATCTGCCTTTAGACACAAGCAGCTGGAGAGTAAGGCCACCTCTGAGCTTATCTATTGCTTCCCAGCATTTCTACTTGCATCTACCACGACCTCGCTCTGCGAGGCATATGTCCATCCCTCGGGCCACGCTTACCTTGTCGTAAAGCGAGCCACTGATGTCTGCTCCGTAAATAGGAGAAACAAAAGTCAGGTTCTTCCAGTATTTTCGCTCTAGATCCTCGAAATCCTGGTGTCGAGGAGTGCAGTATCTGCAAGAGAAAGGAGCAAGACGGACAGAACCACGTTATTTAATTCGACGGTGCTCTCTGTAAGGTGGAGCCACTGTGACGGAGTAGGCCTGTGGTAAGAGAACTATTGAAAGGCACCCAAGTGGCTCAACCAATAAAAGTGTTCAGTTGAGTGCAGGCTGTCCTAAGACCCAGGTGTTGTGGGTTCAAGACAAGGTTGTGCCAGTGGCCAAGTGTGGCCACAGCAGTGCCCGGCGGAGAGAGCAGCGATGAGAGGATTGGCATCAGTCTGCGTGACGTGACACAGCAGCCTCTGATCCCTGCAGGAACACTGCAGGTCTGCGGTGCGGTTGTGAGGTGCACAAGTCTCCCACTGGTGCCACAGGTTTGAGAAGGAAATATCTCAAGGAGAAAATTACTCACAGATTTAAAAATCAACATCAACATCTGTAAAAAGCTGGTCAGAACATGTAGATTCTCTTTCTGTAATGTGCAGCAACAAAGACACTGTAGACAATCAGAATGTGTATCAAAAGCAATGCAATATATTTTGAATTTCTACATGAACCTATTTTCATGTTTAACGTGTTTCATGAACCTGTTCCGTAAAACGAGAGGTTAAGATGAACCCTCAACTCAGACCTGTTTTTCTCAAGGAAAACACTTTCTAGGTTCCACCTCGTTTCAGATCTGTACTTGAATCTCAGACATACCAGCCTTTCAGGCGTTTCTTCCCACTGCTGCCAAATAAAAGTTACACAAACATGGGAAAGCTGGAACACAATGACAGCAAAATAATATATCTACTGTTGCATCAGCATGAATGCGACAGGCCACAGACAACGAGTCTCGATGCCTCACCACCCAGCCAGATGGTCACTCTGGTGCACAGCAGAAATGTCGGTATGAGGTGCTGGAAACAACACATTCCTGCCTGTCATTTGTTCTGTGCTGCCGCATTACAGATATAGTCAAAGGTGTTGTGAAGGACAGCCCCTCTACACAGCAAATCAGGTGGAGGAGTGAGAAACTGCTTCACCGACTGATTTACACCAGAATGTTCAAGACCAGAGGTGGTTTGAGCCTGGTGAACCGTGCTAGGGGATAACAGGCACTGATTGCAGCTAGAAGGTGGAAGGGATCATTAAAGAAAAATATTTCACAATGTTATTTTTTATAATAAAGACACTGTGGAAAGAACAAACAATTCATAAGACAACCCAAGCCATTAAAATTGAGTTACAAGAAAACTAATGTACTCAGCTTGCAGAGTCTGTACAATTTCTAAAGTAATTCATATGTGCATCCAGTACTGTTATCTCCACTTTTAATGGCAAGGTTCTTTTTTGTGAATTGGCAGCTTTTGAAATGTTTACCGGGCTTTCGGCAGAGACAGAACTTTTTATACTCTTTTTGATTATGCAAACTTATATTTTACTAAATACTCCTGGAATATTCAATGAGCTAATAAACTGTTGAAGAAGGCCTTGAAAATGTATCATTGCATTGTGCACACAGCCTGCACAGGATTTATAATTACTAAGTCACAGATGCTGTTAAATATTACACAATAAAATCCGTGACCCAATGTGCCAAACAAGAAACAAATATGGACTGAGGATAAATGCCTATGCTTTGGAAAAAAGCTAGGTGTTTTCATTCATCACTGCAGGCCATGCGAGTTAGCTTGTAGTTTGTGGATTTGCTTTTACATTTTGTTCCCACGCTGTCAGACTGAGCACATGGCAAGGCAGGCATGCTGGTGGGCAGCAGGAAACGCGTCCCGTTTCTCCAGCAGTGGAAACAGGGTGTTACTGAGCTTTAATACCCTCCCTCCCTTCCAGTGCTTCAGTCTCTCCAAAAGCTTTTGTCCACACTGCAGGCGTGTAGCATTACAATCAACGGCTTACATCTCCAAGGTGAAACTGTTAACATTGTATAATAACATTTGTTCATGCCAGATGTCATATACCTCAACATGTCAGATTATATAATAAACAGGAAAATAGACTTCTTTCTGTCAGTTTTGGAAATAGTGGGCATTTGTCACCTTCTCTGGCAGGAAGCAACACGGTCACAGAACTCTGCACTGTTGCTTCTGGCAAGAGGCAAGTGGTACTTTGAGCATCAGTACACACATTTTAGAGCAAACAAGAATGAATGAGTTGGTTCTACATTCTGCCAGGATGTAAACAACAAGAAGCTGTTACACCCCTTTATTTACTTTATTTACTGAGGGAATTCGGTAATTCTACAGTTTGCCCTTTGCCACCTTGACTTACACATGAAATGTCCCTTTAAACAAAGCATTTTTAGCGTTGGCAGTGCTTGGGCCTGTTGCCTTAAGCAGCCTGAGGCTGTTGGACACACACCCTGCAGTGGTCTTACACTGCACCAGAAGCGCAGCACACGCAGCAGGCATACATACTTCTCGCTGTTGGCCAGCTTGCGGTACTCGCCCACCGTCATGGACTTCTTCTGGATGTTGTACTGAGTGAAGAGGCCGGACTGGCCAGTCACGACCTGCATGATGGGCGCAGGGATGACCATCTCGTCGATGGAGTCGTACGACTTCCGAGGCTTCCATTCTTCCGGAGGGATGACCTGGAGAACCAAGACACGCGGGATGAAGCCAGAACACCCATCTCCCCAGGTTTTCCCCCCCTCGAATGTCAGGATCTCAGTATCTTGTGGTTTCTATTGAAAATTCAGATCACATCCCCTCATTTTCAGCCATGTTACTCCAGTACAAAAGACTCAGATTTATCCTAAATCAAATGAACACAGATAACAAGAACTTAAACTCTTCTGTTAGGAAGGCTTTAAAACCATAAAACAACTGTGATGAAAAAGTTTACCATAGCCACTGTTTTAAATGATGTGAGCAGAAAGCTAGTAGAAACTTAAGGCAGTTTTTCACCATAGCTAGAACACATCTTTTTAAACCAACTTTGCAACAGATGAGCAAAACACCTTTTGGAGGCAGAGAAGCTGTGATCCTTCAAAACTAAGCTCGATGGTGTTGCTGCGTTTTGCGTTTTTACACAAAGAGACAGAAGAAGGTAATTCTACTTCAAAAGATCAATCAAAAACATGAACAAGAATAACCCCAGAGATTCATCATAGTTTAAACATGCATTTTTAAGTGTTGAATAACCAAGCAGGTGGCTTACTGTAATTGAAGTACAGTGTTATGTAAAAAATTGGTAAACAGTTCTGTGCTTTTTTTACCCAAATTAAACAGTGGATTGAATGGTGGAAGTTTACTTCTTAAAAACTGTTAGTACTAAATATTCCACCTAACAGTTCACAATTACTGTAGCAAATGTATATTACAAGTAGGCACACAAAAACCCTTTGGGTACCTTTGCCAGTCCAGCTCTGTGGGCTCCCTGGGATTCAATATATGCAATGTACTTTCCGAAATCTCGGAACTCTTCCATGGTAGGCCGGAACGTCATGATCTTGCAGCCTGGGTTCTGGGCATTTGGGTTTTCGGAGGCCATGGCTGCAGTCCTGAAACAGAACAAACAGCAATCACACAAAATGAAACAGGACTGAAAGGATTCCCCATCCCCGTAAAACAGTTTATGCGAAATAAGAGTAATTAAAAACAAGTCAGCACTACAGCAATACAATTCCCTGAAGCTCGTGCAATAGAATATGCAAGGTCACAAAACAATCCTTAATTCCAATAACGAGCCTGCTAAGAACTGAGGGTCCAGTTGTAACAGCAGGTCATGGAAAGAACTGGAAGTCCTTTAGAGGCTGGTCTACAACAAGTATGAACAAACGAAGTTTTTTTTAGTGGATTAGAATTATACCTATGGATTGTTTTTTCAAAGTTGTATTGATGTTGGCAATTTAGAACCAGAGAATGGATTCAATTAAGTAGTCATTGAATACTTTAGAAGCAGAAATGAAACTGTGTTTACTTTAGAAGGATGGAATTTACTGTATCGGGAGGTATTGTAAATATGCACACCAATTACCTTCTTAGAACAGGCTTTCAAGTTGGTTAATCCTGAAAGAAGGAGTGAATTCCTCACATATCTTTGCTTAAATTCTCTCATAGAATTCCTCTCATAGGCTTGTCATACAACATCATGAAGTTAAGAATTTTTATCAGATCTTTAAAAATATTTTGGGTATCAGAAGAAATGCATCCAATCATTGTCACCATGTGCATGTACTGTACAATAAAGAGGAAAAATGTAGTTTTTTATCCATGTTACTCCAGTATAAAAGACTCCGATTTATCTTAAATCGCAATTCTTTTAGGCACACGTGTCTAAGAGCCTCATTTCACTTCTGTGACAATGACAGCACAGAGCAGGTTGTGGTTTAAGAACAAACAGGAAGTAGAAGAGACTGTAGTCTTGTCTTTTGCAATGTTTAAAGAAAAATGCCTAGTTTCTAAGCCAGACACTGTTACAAATAAGTAAGACCCATCCACAGATGACAAAGTATCTCTCCACAGAACTGAAACCAATTTAAGTCCAAGGATAAATGCAGCCATTGTTGAAAATCTATACAGGAACAATTCTGACCCTTGCGCTTTGTGTCACTTAGAAGTTCCAAACCCTACGTCAATGCAAACTAGAGATAAAGAGAGGAGATAATGGTGTTAGATCTAAAAAAGAACAGCAGACACTTCTCTGAAGCACTGCAGAAAGAGATCCAGAGGAACACTGCCTAGGATGACTGAGGTAGGTATGACACTGTTGGTGGAGGTCAGCTAAGAGCATAAGAAAACCACAAGCGAGCACCAGTGGACAGCATCAGATACTAGAAACTCAGGTTGTTAACAACGAGGAGCTCCAGTGTGGCTCAACCTCTAAGTCCTCATTCAGAGTTGAGGTTCAATGCCATGTCTGAGGCCTGAGTCATATCATCAACGCAATCCAATAAGACACGACAGAGAAGTGTATGCAAACTGTCACTAAGTTTTCATTGAATCCCACAAACTTACTGACCATGTTGCACAAACACCAGACTTAAAAAGCTAAGAGAAGGATAATTACCAAACAACTGAGATAAAGGTATAAGAATAACCCACTTAAATGCAAAACAATTTTGTACATCCAAACCAATTAAAATTTATATTCAGCTAAGAAAATCTGCTAAAACAGCTAACTTACAGCTTGCGTCTCCTTCACTTAGCAACACAAGTAATGAATATTCCTACTGCGATAGTAAAGAGAAACACTAATTTGATTAAAACTTGCTCCTTTTACCCCCACAGGACATTCCCCCAATTAACAAAGCACAGACCTTAATGAACCTGATTATACCCATCTAAGATTTCCAACACTCAAGGGAACTGGTAGACTGGGTCTCAGGTTATAAAAAGATCACACAGCAGACCAGAGGAGGCTTAGCTCTGTGAAGTGAGTAGGCTTTCATGATTGAAAACATACCTAATAGCAAACCTAGAGCATCCAGGCACAGAATTTATCTTGCTGTGCTCAACTTTGCCCCATTCCAACATGCAAACTTGCTTCTATGGGAATTCTGGCTTCGAATGGCTCCAACCAGGAGTGAGCTTGACTTTTTAACTTGCCTCGCATTATCTGGAAGGGGTCCTGAGTGAGGGTCTCAAAAACTGAATTAAATATAAACACTGTCCATATTTACCATTTTTAGTCACATTTCAACAACCAATGCTAGAATAGATGGGGCCTTCAGACTGGAACAGGGTTATGCAAAAGTTTTAGGAAGTGTGTCCACAAGAATAACTTGATTTCACAAGGACTACTTCAGTTATCCAAGCGTGTCAGGAACGTTCGTTCACATGCAAGACTAATGAAGGAATAAATTCAGTCTACATGGAAAGGGCACTATTAACATGACACCAGAAAACAAGAGAAAATTACCTAGCCTAGTAAATTAAATAGAAGCAAGCACATTGTGAAGGAAGAAATGATCGTTTTGTTTTTCAAAATAATTCTATTTGCTTTTTACAGTGCGGCAGTTAAGCAATGAAAGTGATCAAATCTCCATATTAGTGATTAGTTTGTCGGTTCGACACCAGCTCCCTCTCTGGCTCAGGCTGATAGCTGCACACAGCTTCCTGGGAAACCTCAGCTATAAATTATAATTAAGATTCATCTGAGGAAAGCAACGTACCTCAACCAAGAAAAAACATTGCTGTTCCAGAAACTGCTTGTTTTCTGCTGGATTGCTGATGCATGAGTTTGAACATCTGCATCAAGATAACTACACAAGCGTATTTCACTCCCTCAAAAATCACAAAACGTTTCATTTTAAAAAATGGTTATGTTTGATCCAAGTGACAAAACATAGAAGAGTTAAATATAAATCTCCAATAGTCTCAAAACAATGCACTTTAAAGATCTACAGAGATCTTTAGTAATTTTAAAGGAGTCAGAAGTGAAAAGCTAGCTAATCATACAGAGAGCCATGCATCACCGATTGCTGGGGGGGATTAATCTGGATTCTCCAGTCTTATAGTGCCACAAGCCCTCCAGCCTCTTCTACATTTCGTGCTGAATTCTGCATTTCCAATTCCGGGTTTTGCCTGCGTCGCCCTACAAAATGAAGGGCTCAGATGCATCTGCCTACACCTCAGTCTTCTGTGTGCAATGAGAGAGCTCATAGCTGGGAGCCAATGTGAAAAGCATGCACTGATAGTTCAAATTGGGTGGGCTTAGATTGTATTTACAATAACTGAGACCAGGAGGCCTTTTGCTCACTCACTTAGGTTGTGGGAGGAAAAAGCAACCAAGCCAGGCCGTCAAAACTAATATCCTTCAAGAAACACCTTGATACAATACCTAGAGTTAGTTGTGTTAGATTGAGCTTCTCTTGTTTATAACCTTATCTTCTTATTGGGCAGTGAAAGTCACCTGGAGATGTAGTTCTCCAGAAGAAAGCAGAGATTAGGAGTGAAAAACAGCAGACAGCACCCTCACCCCTAGCCCTCTATAGTACAATTGTTTCTTCCAAACATTAAACCTATAAATATGTACCCAAAGAATTCCAGGATTTCTTATGGATCAAAACCTTGTATTTGGTAAGCTACTCCTAACACATTGCACTGAGCCAAGATGTAAGTGTCTTCAACTTATCCAAAGAATAATAAATGATAAGCAGCTTCATAACATGATTATATTTCCTGAACTTAAAAACAATTTTTGGTTCTAACTAACCAAAAGTGCAAATAAATTATATACAGAAAGATTTTTTTAAAAAGCAAAATGGCACAGTGGTTGGCATTGCCTCCTCACATCTCTTCACATCACCAATGTGATTCTCAAATGAGTCTAAAAGATTTGATGAAGTCAGCATCCTAGACAGTAGTCCACTGCAGTAATGAACTGCATCTTGAATGACAGGAGTTTGCATCTAAAGTAAATTACACAATGAAAACCCACAGGATCATAAGCAGTGTGATGGGAAGGGGATATTAGTCTTACCTTATTTTTAAATTAAAACAATAACAGAGATAGCATCCAATATATGTATCCGTTTTAGATTGGATTTCTGTACAGCACACAAGGAAAAATACATTTTATGCTGTTGAAGATGAGACTTCACTACAGTCATGTTATTCACATCTGGGAAACAGGTAGAAGAATGAAAGACCTGCACTTGAATGGACTAGACAAAAATACACAGCTAAAGATATGAGGCCTTCAAAACACCAGATGTTTTTCACATGGTCAACAACAACAAACTGAACATTATATGGAAAATCATATCACAATAGGTATATTTAATACAACATAAAAAATACTGGGTCGAAGCAGTGATGTGCGTACACACATGGCAATTCGGAAAAACATCATAGCACTGGTGGCCTGAAGATGAACAAAGAGAAAAACTATAAAACTTCCTTTTTCCTTAGAAAGGTCTTCTAAACTGCAAGTAATCTAGCCAACAAATCAAGTTTCTGGAACTGCGTTATACATGAGGAAACTCTCCCCCTCAACATAATTCTACACTGGTGATTAAGAATGCATCATGAAACACATTCCCAAGAGTTATGATAATGTTGCACACCGGAGGGTACTGCACTAGCTGACCACGGCCACACTCACAAATTCATTCTTATTCAAACACTCCAAACTATACTGTTTTTCTGTCTGCAAAAGAGGGTTTCATTTTCTCTATAGTTACTTTCAAGAACAGGAAACCTGTTTGCATTAGCTTTAAGGTTTCTTACATCGCTAAAACCAGGCCAGTTCATTGTGCCCCTTGCTCAGAACTGGAAGAAAATCTCACAGCATGGAGAGGTCTGCCAAAGACTGTATAATTTTTTCATAGTTTTACAAGTTTTATTTTAGATTTTTCTTTGCAGTTTTTACCACCAGCTGTACTGACAGTTTGAGAATTCAAGTTTGTATTAAAAATATTCACTTAAAAAATGTACACATCTGCAATTCAACAAATTGGGAAGTCTGGGAAGGGGGGAAATAAGATTTTTTTGTGAGGACATTTTCCAATACTTGTAAACAAAGCACTGTTTATTTTCCTTTGGACATTTAAATACAGGAAACAGGCCTCCGAGGAGGGAAGACTGGTTTCACTTTAAAGAAGAGCAGAGAAAAAGTGACATCCAGTACCACGCTAATTACAAACACATTTCTGTACAAAAACTGAAGGGAACAAAATTGAGTCGAAGAGGTAAGGATGCCAGATCTGTGCTTTTGTTACTGTTACATTAAGACAGAAGTTCAGCACTGTTCTTTAACAAGATGAAATGTTCACAGCATTTTAAAACACAATGACTGTTATCACATCAAAGTCCAGTTGCAAATATGTGAAAACCATGACAAAATCACAGATTAGCACACAATATCTGAAGCAATCCAGCCCTGCCTTGCTCACTAACTTCACTGAAAACCAGGGCGGAGGTCTGATCCTTCACCCTCACTCCACAAATGCAAATGCTCTGAACCTTTCAGGACAGGTTTGCAATGATGTGCGTTAAAGCTTCCCACTGTCCACCGTTGAGCCTGCCAATAAAGCTGCCTTAAAGTGTTCAGAACATCGCAAAGAAGTAAAGATTAAACGTGCAAATGAAACCACAGCTTTTAAAAACTGAACTCAAATTCTTTGCACAGTTTCAGGTGTCTGGATTAACACTGGCTGCCAGAGATCCTTCATGAAATGGCTTCTTCCTGTCATCACTCGTGTAGTATGAACCAGCAGGCAATGAGTTAAGCAACTGCATGTCTCTGCAAGCTGCCTCCAGCAAATTCCACATCACTAGAAGTGCAAACCTATCCACAGTTCCAAGAAGGCATGATCAACATCTACACATTTCACAGGTACACGGGAATTAAGTTACATAAGAGGTATGTGAACCTAACAAATTCTGTGTACTTTTAACAGGTATGACCCAGAAATACCTTGAGGGAAAAACTGCTATGCACATCGAAGGGCAAAAGCACTGAAACCATACATGCCCAATCCTGACATTAGCAAACAGGCTATAAAAATTAAATACTGAATGCTGAAATATTTAAACCAGCCACAACATGATTAACACATGGTCTCTGTACACTATTTGTGTCTATAGTGAAGTGTGAACAAACACCCTTTTATCAAAAGAAAGCTTCTCCAAAAGAAAGCACATCCGTTTTTCTTCAGCCTCTTCTGCAAACTCAGCAAGGACAGTGCCAGAGTACTGCAGGCAGGAAAGTTATTTTTGGGCAGTGAGATATTCACCCACAGGTTAGAACCTGCAGGTGGTGTTCAGGCTAGTTTTGAACCAACATTTTTCCTGTTTAAAACTGGACTATCTGAGGGCAGTTTATGAGCCCAATATTGTCACTGCTGTCCAATCTCTGAACAAAGAACTTTACTCTGGTTGCTCAACTCCACCCACCTGAGTAAGCAGGTATCAGTGCTGCTGGGCATGCAAGCCTGCAATGGACTAGTGTCCTATCAACTGCGGGGAAACGTATTTCCATGGAACGCATGATTCAAAGGGTTAAGGCCATGACGTACAGATAACATCTGCAACATGCCCTTTGTTCACACTCATCAAACCACCAAACAACCACAGGTCCACTTTGTGTGGGTGGGATTGTCAGCCTGGAAGACAACCATAACGGCAGGAAAGAAATGCTGCAACATGGGGTATAGATGATTATTCAGTACCATTAAATTTTGATTAGCATTGTCCTTGACTTCTAAGTATATCAGTTGTGCAAACCACACCGGTAAAATGCATCCCATAACATTACAGAACCACCAGAACCCTTCACTGTTGGAGCCAAGCACTCAGAGCTGAGAGACATTCTGGTCAGCTCCACACGTGCAATCCATTTGTAGATTACATTGTGTGGTGCAACTTGACTCGTCTGACCATGTCATCTCTCTCCACTGTTTGGTAGCCCATTGCCTGTGCTCTTTGCAGCACACAACTCACAAACGTGCATTGCCAGGTGTAAAAAGCAATTTGTATGGATATCACGATCCTGGAGTATACACTTCCCTCTTACTGTGGCTCTCTGCTGATTTAATCTTTCCCTTGGAGTTCCACACTGACATTCCCTTAGGCACCACTACTAATGAAACATCAGCAAGCTGAGCAGCCATGGCTATGGAAGTTCCAGCCAAACATGCCCCAACAGTCTTGTCCTCTTGTAGCCTTGCATCAATCATTATGGCAACAAGGCCTGTCCAGCACTTGTTCACATAACCCAAAGCATGCTGGGATATCTGCTAAATTAACACGTGGCACAATGTAGGGTGTTGAAGGACCATTACTTGGATTTATTTTACAATAAGGCTGGATGAGATCCTTGCATCAATGAACTACAAAAAGGGGTAAATAGGCCAAGAGGTTGCTAACAAAAGGGGGCCATTTTTATGCATTTACATAAGGAATTCCTTGTTTTCAATATACTCGATGTCCCTCATTTACATTTTTGGTCAAGTTACTAGCTTAAAAATTAACAGCTTCAGAAAAATCCTTGGATGCCGACTCTTCTTATGTGGGATCTACGTTTTAGTATGCAGATAGCAGACATTTTTCACATCAGTGAAAAGTTGTATTGTCACATTTAGAGGTATATGTGTTAGCTCCTCACATGACTTCTCAGTATTGTTGAACAGGGATTTGCCAAACCGTTTTTTTTCTAAACTCAAAAGCTTGTTTTTTGGATGGTGTTAGTATGAGAACACTGTTGCAAGAAAGCATCTGTTAGCAAACAAAATGCTTAGGAGGACAGACAAGCAGCTCATTGTGCCATAACAGTACTACAGCCACATCTTCTTCAGCTTTCGCCCTATCTGTGCAAACAGTCAAACCTTCTGCACCCTGGCAACGCAGAAACATTATCAGCAGCAGGTCTCTGGGCTGCTATTCAATAATGGTCTTTCTGTGTCTCATAAAAATAAGGCAGACCAGCACTGGGACATGTTAGACATTATATTTGTTAAACAAATTGGCACAGATGTACAGGAAAATGGGATGTCTTTGCCATTTTCACCTTTGTGGTCACCTTCACAAGAAGGTCTTGGAGTCTCTGAAGAGAATTTCACAATAATTCCACAGCAAAGAATTACACAGAAGAAAACCAAATGTAATGTTGCTTAATCATACTATTTTAAAATGAAGGCCACCTTAAACATTGTTTTATGATCTGATTTAGTTAGAGCATAGAAAGAAATGTCACAATCAAGTTTTGTGGATGCCATTTATTATTCCGGTCAATCATTTTTTCCTTACTCTTTTTCTAATACTTTTATAGTGCCACAAGGAAAAAAAGTGTAATTAGCAAGCTAAAAATAGCAGAATGAAACACGATGCAGAGAGAGCTGTGAAAGCAGCTCTGATGTCCAGCCTGAGCCCAGCACGTCTGTTCTCACAATGCAGACAGCCTTTGTACAGATCCCTGTAAGGCTCACAGTATATGGTCAAGACTAACAGATTTTCTCTCAAGGAGCTTCCTGACTCCTTTGATCTTTCTTTTCCCATTCAGATTCATAAATAACCAGTTTTTACATGACCCAATTTGGAACCGCAGATTGTATCATTATGGCTCAGCTCAAGGCCACAACTCTATATCCACACTTCTTTAGCAATGATGAAGAGCACACAGGCTCCAATCAAATCATTTGGCTTTCAACAAAACAACTCTATAGTGATGTGCACGTGGTTTGGCATCAACTGGAAGAGTCGCTGTTCCACCAGGAGCCAAGAGACTCCGGCTTCCTAATCCAAACCTGCCCCACGGCTCAGAGTAACAGTTGGTTGATCTGAATTTCCCCTTAAAAAATATTTCCAGTGTTGGGATTTCTGAATTTCTGCTTTGAATAAACACAAGTCTCTTAAAAGCTGTTATTAGCCAGTGAGATCAAATGTTTCTTGACCAGCAACGTTGTAACAGTTTTAAATATCACATCTCAAAATCACATCACTGCCCATTTAAATTATTCACAATTTTCAATACATTTTAATGCTATAACTGCAACACATACTGCAGGTGTGTATGTGCAGTTAAAGTGTGTAAAAGGACTGTTTTAAACATTGTATACCAGCATCTAAAGGAAGATGGCTAACATATAATAACTGCCATGGTCAAGCTAATTACACCAACAAGTTGGCAAATATTTAACTTTTACAGCTATAAGCTAGCTTGTTAGCACAGCATAATCAATTCGTTAACTTCACATCCATGTTTTAAAAATGTTCCACATTGTGGTGTCAGATATTATAATAACCAAACCAATAAAAAAAATCACCTGTCTTCAGACTGTGACTTTAAGCATTAACCTTTTGGATCACAGTTTTTGGAAGCATGTCTCATTTCCTTAAGTGGAATTCGTGGGACGTCAGGCCCTGTAGAGGTATTAATCTTGAGTGCAGGTGGCACCTGCAGCATGTCTACCTATGTATATAGATAGATAATAATTACACTGTGTCCTTCCCCTGCCTAGGGCATGCTGTTGACTTATTCCTCTTTAAGGAACACCATTGTACAAACAACTATTTCGCAATCAGAATATTCTGCTCTTTCCTTCAATACACTCCAGAACATTTCAGAGAATTGCACACTATGTTTAACAATATTAAATATACAAATGAGGTTTTAACCAAGGAATGGGGTCGACATTCAAAAGCAATACTTTCAATTTGTCTTGAATTTGAATTTAATGTTAATAACTTACTCAAACATGCATAACTTTCACAATTCAGTTTATAACTATTTGAGAAAGTGAAAGTTTTCAGCAATCAACTGCAAAAGACCTTCCAAAAAATCATGTTAATGTGGTGAAGAAAATATTTAAGAAAATAATTGTAATTGTGATAATTATTAACTGTGAATACAAATCAAAACGCAAGGCTCTACAGGAAACAGGTTTGAGAATCTTCTACTGTCGTCTACTACTTGAAATAAAAAAATCCCACGGCACGAAAGAAAACATTTCAACAGTGCTGGAAGAAACCCTACAGCATTGTGCATATTTAAACCAGCAAAAGGATGCTTTGTTTTCGCCACGGCTGTAGGTGTAAACACACTCTGACAAGTGGTACGACCGACACAGTGGCTGATGTGAATGGTGCTTTAATAGACAGTGAACAGCCACACAATCCTGTGCAACTCAACCACTAAAGGTATTTGCACACACTCAGCAGCTGGATACTCATGGTCCAAACGTCACCGATTGACATGGACTATAACATTAGTGTCCTCAAAACAGCAGAACACAACAGGCCCGGCCCCGCTGGAGTTAGGTCACCCCGACTTGAGCAGGGCATCATATATTAAATACTAGACAAAGTCCGGAGTATCCAAGTATCTGCTCCCAAGATTCACAAACACGAAAGACACCTAGGGTAACATCTTTTATGTTTAGTTACATACAGGCTACAGGCTTATATATGTGCCAATATTTAAGATCTGACCTGAAGCTTGCATTTGAATTGCTACTTGGATACTAAATGACAAAACAAGTGTTTTGACAGGCATGGGAAACATTGTTTTGAAACATTGTACACCCATCCCAGGGGTTATATGATTCACACTTCCAGGTAAATAGAATTGTTTGATAACTAAACAGCCTGATTTTATGTCAGGTACTCTTGTACTACTACTAATTTGCATGGTGATCTACATCTAGTAAAACCATGAATAGGAATAGGGCTACTACCCAACAGGTCAGTATGCTAAATTTTCCACACAGTGAGGCATGTCAGCAACTTCACCTTCACCAAGAAAATTACAATCAGGCAGGACAAAAACCCAGAAAAATGCTATTTATTTTCTTTTTTCACAGTCCTTCTTCCCCCCTGAATGGGCAGCTCAGTCTTTAACAAATCACTGCCATCCTTAGCAGAAAGCGCAATGAAACATGTATGGCACATTTCTTCATTGTAGCCAAGAAGCCATGATTCTCTTTTCAGCCAGTTTAGGTAATCAGTGGATGTTCCAAACTTCCTATGCAATTCAGCCTGAAAGCGTTAAGGCAGGATCAGTGGCTGGGTCCATTTCCCCCAAAGGTGTGGGCATAACGTGTTGATAGAACAAAGATCACTTGCGCAATCACTTTCCACTTGTGCCACTTTCGAGAGTAGGGAAAGGGAAATAGGCTTGGGGATTTTCTCTCACTCCTGGGTTAATAGAGCAGCATCCTCCCGAGAGGCACAGATAGCAGGAGTGCACGTTTTCCAATCGGTTAATAAGAACCCACGTACACACCTTCATTCAGATACAGCCTCCTAAACGTACAGGATCACCGAAGTCAGAACTGTTCTTTTGGAATTATACTCCAGCTATTTGTTTTTATGATGATGAGATCAATATAAATTATATGCACAATGTAACAGGTGTATTTTTGGGTAGATACATTTCTATTATGAATTTGAGACCAGGAGCTCCTAAAGCAAAGCTGGACAGACTAGCGCCCACCCCAGCTCTGGGCCGGGATGAGCTAAGCCAAGTGGTCTCCACTCAGGAGGGCAGTTCTGTCCTCCCCTGGGGTCCCTCCGAGACTGGCTGCACTTTTCCAAATGCAGGTTGATATCAGTCCAATGGGATGAGGGTCTCTTTAAAACCATATCTAAGCAAGGCCAGTGAGGTTAAGTGAACAATTTGTTCAATTAGCTAATAAGAGCTCCTTTGGAATGAAAGGCTTAAGAGGCCATGGACCTTATGACTGCATTTCAGTGCAACTCCGGGATCAATGCACAGCTCAGTTCAGTATATTTGTATAGCTCCATTCACAACTAGTTTACAGACAGGGTTAAACAAGACAATAAGTCAAAAGGAAATAAGTTGCTGTCAAGTAGTGTAATGTAACAGAGAAAGAGTAGTGTAATGTAACAGTAACCATCAGGGGTAGAGGGCAGAAAAAAACTCCCTTAGAAGTAACACCGCAGAGATCTAAATACTCACAAGATTTAAGACAGCCTGTTAATGATTTGTTACAATGACTTCCTTCAAACAAAGGGAATGAGGATTGTTGTGCAGAACAGCCTTTGCCATGTCAGGCCCTGAGCCCTTCACGACCTCACACACAGCAGGCTCCAGAGTGCCTCCGCAGGAAGGCGAGTGTCACCTGGAGGAGGGGCACAGCAGGCTGGACCAGATAAGGGGAGATGACGGGGCTCCACCTGCACCTTCCCTGGCTGAGCCACCCAGCAGATACCAAAACACCACCGATAAGGCTTAACAGATACTCAAGGTCCAGGTAAACATGCTACGAAATCTGCTTACAGACATGGATAAGCGGTGGCTTTAAAAGACATCCTTCCAACCTCTTCCTAACCACTTCGTCCAATTCCGAATCGCAGCAAGCAACAGGCACAAGGCAGGGGACCCCAGGGACGCAATGCCAATCCATCACAGGCTTTAAAGCACATTTTCCAGTTAAAACGAAACAAAGTGAAATCGAAGAGGCTGCCTTGCACCTGTTACTTGCCTGAACTGGCTCTAGCTCCCTCGCAACCCTGTGCTGAATAAAGCAGTTAGAAAAGGGCGCCACCCACAGGCACACAACCGCCACTCACAGCAGCAACCCAGCCTGGTCCTGACCAGGGCCAGCTCGGCTTCTGAGCTCTGCCAAGGCCAAGCTACAAGGCTGAAAACACTGGTACCCCAAAAACGCCAAGTTTACCTTCCATCAAAAATGATTTCGCTTTATACAACAGCTTGGGTAGGATGTGCAATTTCAATAACCATTTAAAACTCCACATTTTCAATCAAAATAGTTCACCAGTACTTGTAGACTTGCAAAGAATGACCAAAAGAAGCAGCATAAAGTAAGTTTTCTATGCTACATGTCTTGTAAAAAAAGCTTAGACTTCTTCACGACACTTTCACACTGTTTTGTGACAGGCTTTCCAGTAGCTAATTTAAATGTTCAATTGTCACCATTTCACACATCCCAAAATGCAATTCTGATACATACACACCATTAGACCTGGAAACAAAGATGATCTTTAATTCCAAACCAAAGCAAAGACCGCAGTAGGCACCGCGTTTAGACAGACCAAATTAAAGGGTTTGTCTTACTTAAACTAATCAATAACCCGTGGGGGGGGGTCCAAAGCCATTCCAAATGCCTGCCTTGATAAAACGTTATTTCGTAGACAATGCAATCCATTGACTTCACGCGCACTTCACTCGTGACATACGAAAATCAATTGAACTAGATGGACACCATCCTTTATGTGGGTTGAGTAAGCAACGGTACAACAACGGCTGCTAACTTCAGATGGTTGACACAAGCTACTGCAAAGCTCAAACTTACAGCCCCGCTCGCAAAAGTTTCAAGAACAATACAGTTTCGACCGAGACTCTTGGCTGCACAGACCGAACAATGCCTACAGGGCCAGGCGAGAGTGGTGCTCGGGCATCCGGGTCCGCCAGCCGAACGCAAACATCCCCCCTGGATGATTCAAGTTTCAGAGAAGAGCGCTTCTAGCTCAAGTGTTCAACAACAGAAGGGATGCAGGGAAAAACATTCACGTAAAACACGAACAGTGCCGCCCCCCAGAAAACATTAAATAAAACCATAATAACCCCGTTTAAAAACAATAATATTATTGACCCATTGTGAACCAAAGCTTAATCTCATATCGCACCCGTGCACCCAAAGGTTATTACAGATATCTTAAACACTAAAAAGTTAATAACGTCCGATACTCGATTTATGGAACTACATTACTAAGCGTACATAAAGTACCCATTGTCGTTCTCTATAATAAGATGCATTAAACGTTCTAGCATTGATACAGGGCTCATTTAAATTCGCTCAACACTGCACTCACACTAAAGCCCATTTCGTGGTAAGACAGACAACACTGTTGTTTATTTGTTTATTAAAACAAATTGCAGTTCACCAAGCAAACCGTGCTCTCTGCGCTGTAGCAAAACACAGCATTAACATTCACCCTGGAAGTGAAACAATGCTCTTTATACCTCTCCTGCCTTTTTTTCCCTATAAAGTGTGCTTTGCTGCTGTCAGCTTATCGCAGTGCTCCGGACCTGCACCGTGCGGAACTACAGTCCATTCCTCCCCAGGAAAAGGGCAATTGTCTCCCCATCTGCAAACGGAACAAGTTTTCGTCTCGCTGCCCCCACGCACACACCTCGTCCCTCCGGTACGAAAAATAAGCCACCGACACACCGTGACGCCGGCGGACCGGAGGCTGTCGCGGCGGCGCCGTGCTCCTGCCGTACCTGGGTGGCTCGCCGGCCTGTGAGGGTCCCGCCGCTCCCGTCGCGCTCGCGCTGGGGCTCCAGCGGCTCGAGCTCGGGGGACGCTGCGCCTCACGCCCCCTCCTGATTGGACACCGCCCCACTCCTCCGCCCGCCCACCTCGACCTCCACGGCCGGCGGCCCATTGGCCCGTCCTCTCACGGACAAGGAGGACAGCCAATGGGCGTCGCCGACCTAACAAACCGTCATGCGAAGGCCGACTCTGATTGGGCGATCCCCCGGGCCCTTCCGTGCAGTTAAATATGCCCTCTTATTTTCTTTCCCAAGGCAGGGGTCTGAACGCCTCTTCGGTAAAGGCCATGTTGGCTCAAAGGGGTGGAGCGTTGTGTTGTACTTATTGGGGGTATTCTGCCGGGGCCGAAATGGCACCCGTTTGGCAGCGTGCATTTTATTTTATAATAAAGTTGTGGGCACTGAGCCGTTGTAGTGGAAAACGTAAACGACGGAGGAATGTCACTTTGTTTTTTGCATACTGACCGTGGTTTGCGAGGATTGTTTTGCTTTATACTCCAATAACCCGCTGACACGCACTGGGGGGCGACCGGCGGATCTCTTACTCCTGTTGGTGTGGTTTCCTGCAGCTGGCAGCCTGGCTATGCAGCTTCATTGGCCGCTCGGTCTGTCAATCACAGGGTCCCGCCCCCGAGCCGCGCTCAGGTTCGGTAGAGCGGCGGTGTGTACGTGCGGATTGTCACAGCGCCCACCGGTCCTGCAACACTTGCTCTCCTCATGGGTGCTCAGCACACAAATTTGAAAGAAAGGGGTTTTATTCTTATTTATTGGCGGGTGTTATCTGTACTTGCCATACTTACCTTTGCGTTTAATAGCTATTTCAAAATAATGATCATTTTTTGTTAAATACCATCCCATAAATTGTGCAGGGTGTTAATCAATAATAGATTCCAAATAAATGTCCTATTTTAAAGGTTGTCTGCACATGTTGTGCTCCTTTGGAAGATTTCTAGGATGGTAATACCATTTACCCATACTTGTTATTTTTACCATATGGGTTCGAGCTCATATCGGCATGTTTTCCTTTATACGCCATTCTCTACATATGGCCAGAAATAGGAGAGAAGTAATCATTTTAAAGGGAATACAATTCCACAAAGCAGAATTAAAATAATACTCCAATAGATACAGTCGTGTTTCCCAGTCCCGGCCCTGGGTTTTGTTCCAGTTCTTTATCATAAGATAATTTATTTCAATTTTTGATTTGAATCATTTTTAAATTGTGACTTATGCTCTTAAAAAGTAGTGTGTGTGAGTGAGCAAGTGTCAGGTGGGAACAAGCACAGGAAGCTCTGATCCCAGGTGTGCAGGAACCTGAACTAAACTTTATTAACAACATCCACAAACAGCAAGGGCACATCCTCTTGGGCAAATGAGTGGCTGTGCTCATTAACACACCAACACCTCCCCCTCTTGGGGAAAAACATAAGAGGGAACATATTTCACATTGCTTAACCCCTGATGCCTTATCTAGTAATGTCCCAGACAGATGAGCATAACCTTAATTATATCTGTTCTCAAATCCCTTCAAACATTCAAATTCTATTCAAATGAACAATAACGGTCAGGATAGACGGCACTCCCAGTGAAATGACTGAGTTATACTGCCACTTGGCTCACGTGCCTCAACTACATTGGTATCTCATGAAACAATTAAGTTTCCCGCTTTGTGTCTGTTCCACGACATGGGGACGGGAGACTTTGAAACCCCACTGACAGACTCTGCAACAACAGTCTGATAAATTGTCATCACTAGGTAGGTTTGAGTTAAGTGCTTCTGGGAAAATTGGCCCTGGCGGGACTGTTTGCGTCTGCCTAATTCATGCTTATAACCTACTGAAACATCAAAGTAACACCTTCTGCAAAGCTGCTCTGGAATGTGGATCTGTTCATGTGCAGTTCAGCTCTGTTCTTCCATCCATCCATTTTCCAACTGCTTCTTCCAGTTCGGGGTCACAGGGGAGCTGGGGACTACCATAGGAAGCCACAGGCACAAGGCAGGGTACACTCCGGACAGGATACCAGTCCACCACAGGGCACTCTACCAACTCCTGCAACTGAAATAAAACTTGGAACTTGCGGCAAGTGCTTCTCTATCTTTCCTGTTTGGCTGTTATAATTTTTGTCTGCATCTTTACTTTAATATTGTTGGCTGAGCACACCTTCATGTCTTTTGTTTGAAGTTGCAAGATAAGTCCCTGTATCATGGACCTATAAATTAATAGTAAAATTAAGAACTACATTACAAAAGTTCAGCTTTGATATTTCACTCAGATTTCTTAGACACATTATTTGCTTAATTGTTTTAAGTGCCCACAGGTCATGGGTGGATTTTTAACACTAGGAACGGTTAGACTGAAACCCTCAGGGGCAAGAGCCGGCTCCTGTTGATATCCTATTAGGCAGAGCTCAAGCGGAAATATGTGGATCTCTAGAACTATAAATACCAGGTTTGTTTTCTTTCCTCCTGAGCTGGTGGTTTCTGGAATCATTTACAATCCAAATGAAAGATCCCAGCTTTTTTGATCAGAACTGCACCTTATTAATGGAAGATTAATCTCAAAGGCGTAGCTCTGCGGTTCTCCAGCACTCGTGATAGCCATCACTGTTGCAGGCTTTGCTAACTCTCCACAGCAGACTGAGCTGAAGAGATGGCTGTCAGAAGCCAGCTGCCAAGGCAGGTCCTGCCACTGCGCTTCCATGTCTCTTGCGTGAAAGTGAACGGGCACCACACCGTGTGTTAGCATGTCAAGTATGTAGTTTTAAACGTTAAGAAACACACAATGCAAGCTTTTTAGAATTTATTTTGTAAAAAAACACCTGGATTGATTTAGCAATATGTAATTTAGACAAATCCTGCACTGACATATGCAAGATACAAGTATAAAAAGTCAACTACATAAAAGATCAAGTGGAAGCTAGAACAAGCACTACAAATATACATTTTAAAAATATACAAGTTCCAGTCTGAGTTATTTTATTGAAGTATTTTGAGGTATAAAAAAAGACCTGCAGCCTTTGGCATTGACTTACAGAAAACGTGTATGATGTAAATGTTACAGTCTAACAGTTAACTCAGAATGAACAAACACGCACTACAAAAAAGCTTCATCATATAAAAAAGGTTTAGACGACCTAAAAAGCAAAAACTTTTTTTAGGGGGAAGGGGAACAACCACTTGGTCAAATTCAATTAATCGATCATTTAAGAAGGAAAAAATAAATCTGCAAGACATTTAAAGCTGCTTTAAAATGTGCAGTATTACATAAAGCTAATTGCCAGCTGTAAGGCACTTAGGGGCTACATCCATTTGATTATATTTCCCCAAAGAACACACAAGTATTGAAGAAAATGGTATATATATAGAAGCAGAAACAAGATAAAATGAAAGGCAGAACAGTTAAGTCTAAGATAACATTTTCTTCCCAAAACTCTTAAAAATAACGAGACAGTAAAAGGGTGTTTCAGCGCTACTAAAAGGCCAAAATAAAAATTACAGCAAAGTATACCAGCTGCCTCCCTTATTTCCTTTTACCTCAAGCGCTTTCATTTAACATTCAAGATGCCCTTTATATTCGAGTAGCTAAGGCTTGGAAAAGCACACATATGATCATGTCCATTTCTCATGCTGACCTACAAGACCTCCAAAAAACAACTGCAAGTCTAAGATTAAATATGAGAAAAACCAATTTCTTTATAGTTTACTTAATGCTCAACTGCAGTGACCATCAGCCTTTACGAAATGGTACATATGATTTAAGTTTAGTGCGTAACTAGCAGTACAGAAGACATACTCCCAATGAATCTGAAAATGTTCATAATCCTGCAAAACAGGCAGAGTTCTACACTGATGAGACCAGCTAAATTCTGATATCCGTAAGGTAAACATGTACCATCCTGACCATTACAAGTGGAAGTGGCAATAGAAAGCAGTTGTCTTATTCATTTGGATCAATGATCAAATTAATGAGAACGGAAAACCAGCATTATGTGGGACAGAACTCTGAATAAATGGATAGAAATGAAGCTGGAAAGTTTCCTTAAAATATGACAATGGATGGCCAGCACAATCACCTATTCAAAAACAAAGCTAATTACCCACAGGGGAATGACTGAACTTAAATACATTAGATACTTGCTTCTCACTGCACAAGAAATAACAAGGAAAAGTTTACAGAAATGGAAGCAAGAGATTGTTCCAAATAAATATCTACTGAAGGTAAGTAAAACCAGCCCTGTTTTACTTGTTGTAAAAGCTCAACTGGCGATCAAATATTTGATTGGGAAGTTGCCACAACTGATGCTATAATACTGTACCAAGTTATATGGCTTTGTCAGACAAGACAGGGGGACATAGCCCACTATGGTTTCCAAATAAGGGAAGTCACTTGTATACTTCTACCTTTATAGCAAATGGATGAGCCCTGGCTGTTACTTTAATATGCCACTAATAAGCAAACAATAATCTATCAACTACAGAGCACTAACGATCATTGTTCACACTTAAATTGCAACATTTACATTAACAACAAATCCGTGAAGGGCATATGGTTCATGTAACAGCCACAGAGAGCTGTTGTGCACCCATTTGTTTCATATATTAAGAAGAAATTTCAGATTTAATTGATAAACCCTCATAGTTCATGAAATTCCCACTGAAACATAGCAGCAAAGGAGAAAGGCACCATCACCGGCCACTGCTGTAGCCAGGGAAAAACTGGTTCAGGATGGCTTGAAGTGGTTTGTTGACGCTCATGCTGTAGTTTTTGCCCAGATCATGTCTACAAGCTGGACAGGTGTAAACTTCAGCCTTGAAGGAGCGCTGTAAACATTCCTGTGGAATAAGAACATCAAAAAACAATGCATACTTTCAATGACTCTTATATCAGACCTATTCACATTTGGTCATTAAGCAGCACACGTACACATTTTGGTGCTTTTCCTCACAGATGGAAGCAATGGAGCCAATTTAGATTGCTCCCACCAAAACTGAGTAACTATTGTTTCCCCTCCATTATGTTTGGCCTTCTAATTGGTGATCATTAGAGCACAGATTACAAACAAACAGATACCTCAGATTTACTGCACATACCATTGGCCTTACCAAATAATCTGCACAAGCAAGTTACAATTGTTACTTACCCTACAGACATTATGTTGGCACTCTGTTGTGACAGGCTGATATACTACTTCCTGGCAGCATATACACAAGAACACCTCTTCAACTTTGTTCAAAAACCTCTGCAAGAAAAAAAGTTTCTGAAACTACAGATACACAAGTTAAAAGCTATTCTGTCCAAGTACAACTATTAAGCATTTACAAATCATGAAAAGGTTGCCTACATATTGTAATAACCATAGTGGCTTATGTTCTACATCCTAGTGGTCTCACTCTAACCTTGGTCATCCATCTTTAGATATTGATGCTAAGATAATGCTTCCTATTTACAGTGTATTTAATTGTAAAGTATTTTCATCTGAAAGACCATGTCATAACAATCCTAGGTAAAAAAAACAAGCCAAAAGACATTCCAATATTACACAACTAGCACATCTTTCATTTCATTTATTTCCATGGGTGAAGTGATTTAAAATTGAAAAAGTAATAACACTAATAAATGTCAGCAGAAAGTTTTAGCTCTATTACAACAGTGTTTAAAACCCTGAATAGTGCTACCTCAGAACACAGGTCGGTTCTCTCCAGTAAAAAGCACTTTGGTTGTTTGACAATTTCAGACTCCTAAATGCTTAAATGCTAGAACATTATTTTTAGACCATGCTTTAAAAAACATGCTCAAAAAGCATTATCATTGTGCTTCTGGTAAAATAGGTTTTATGCTGATTCAGAGGTTGCCCATTTCTCTTTTGATCAAATTAAGATTAAGTCAATTCATTTTTTTCTGCATTTCTCATTGTAGGGCACAGTTCAGTGACTTAATATTATTCAACCCTACTGAACTGCAGTTGACTCATCACAAATCAGGTTCTTCTGGAATACTACTGACAGGATACTCATGGTTTAGTCCACATCAGAATCCCTCTGCCTTTACAAGCAGAGGTCTTCATTGAGGAGCTACCCATAAAACTCAAGAAGGTTGCAATGCACTTTCTTCATGCCCCTTTTAAGCCTGTACCTGATGTATATTAGTTCCTTCAGTTTGCAGCTCTCCTCGTTCACCCATAAAACATTCAAACTCCCCTGAATAAAAGCAAGTAGTAGCACGGAGGTATGCACAAGGAGGTCTTCTTAGTACTGATAAGCTGTATTGTGAAGCTGACAAGGCTGGCAGCAGCCACTACAATGAAACAGTGGCAACAAATACGATTGACTGCCATCACAGTGCAAAATGTTCCAAGGTGTGAATTTCTCTTGCAGTTGTTTCATATGTACATTAACATGGAACAGAGAGAGATAGAGGGCAAACGAATATGCATTTGAGGGCCTCCTAAACCCCAGCAGAACTAGAAAGCACAGACAGCGACACGAGGTGACATACTGCCTTGAGCCGACCGACTGGGAGTGTGCCAGGTGGCACAAAGGGGTAGGAGTCACCAGGGTGGGCTAAGACTGTTCCACTGAAAAGTATGAAATGTGATAAAACAAAATATACATACCGGCCCTTCTTTAAGAGATCCCATTGCTTCATCCCATAGCTTTTTGTTCAGTTCATCCTCCTTTATCAGTGCCTTCTGTTCCTTTGTCAGTTTATATGGCTCCACTTTCATTTTCTTGGGTGAGTGCTTGGCTGGTGAGGACTTTTCTTCTGCTAAGAAAATCACAATGCTCATCATTGTACTGCATGGCATCTATCACAAAATAATTACAAGCTTCACATAAGAGGTCAGCAGCTTTTACTGATGCATACTCATCTACTACACAAAAATCTATAGAGGTAACCATGTACTGCTTAAGCCCCTATAGGAGGCACATGGAGCTTCATCCATCCATGATCAAAGTCATTTATGGCTAATGTGTGTAATAAGCAACAAAGAGAAAACCCACCTCCTTGAGATTTTCTCTTCCTCTTTCCTTTGCTAGGGGTATCAGTTACTGCCTCCTCGTCATTCTTATTTTCCTTTTCTTTCTCTTTGGCAGCTATAGCCTCTAAATAACCCTCAGGATACTGAGAAGTGGAGAAAAAGAATTACATGAACATGCTGAACATTTTCAGGAAAATGGCAATTCTTGGAATACAATTAAAGCTCTCAATCCTTTCACAAAAAATTACAATGTGCTTTTCAGATACTATGCAAGTCATTCTTTCTCCCTCTTACAAGAGTCTTACTGCCGACCTTGACATCACGTACCTGCATGGTTAGCCCCAGCTTCTTAATCCTCTCCTTGCCCTCCCTGGTCCATGGTGCTGGCTCATCATCATTACGCTTTAGCAAGTATCTCCAGACCAGAAAGCCCGACTTCCCCTTCTCTGGCCAGTATTTCACAACCTGACATAATGCCAAAGGAGAAAGCACATTAAAATTATTCTCCAAGACTGACAGTTAAGAGTCTGAACAAATACATGATTCCAATGGGCATTCTTACGCAATCTCAGAAGAGGCTGCTTCCTTGGAAGTTCAACACTTTGTTCAGATGCCAGTATGTGTTGGAAATCTGTGGCCTTTGATTTAATGGTTGTCATAAACAGCCTGCAGTGGCAAGTTATAAATGTGGCCAATTCAGATCCTCACGTATTCATGGATTCATGGAAGCCAATTAGCGTCTGTCTGCTGCTTGCGGAGACCTGTAACTGTACTCATGCTACTGCTCAAGGACTTCAGCCCCTGAACTGAACTCCTTTCATAAACCAGGGAAAATGCAAACCACCAGAGATCTCTCTATCCAGTTCCAGAGACTTCCGCTGCACCTCCAAAGGCCAGAATATTATTGAGTTACTGGTTGGAATTTGAGTAACAGGGGCCAAGCCGACAGAGCAGCTGTCCAGAAGAACAGGCGGCGAGCGGTGGCCACAAGCCCCATCCCACACACACACCTTGTAGATGCCATCGTATCTGTTCCCATCCTCTGGGCAGTACTTGCTGTGTTTCCGGCCCTTCGAGCTGCGAACAACGCGCACCGGCTTCCCCGCTTTCCAGTCCTTGGCTTCGGCTCCGTCCTTGTCGTTCACGGCAGCGTTGCAGTTCAGAGCCAAAGCCCTGTTACAGCCCACAACAACAAAAACAGACATTAAACCTATTAACAATGCTACACCCACACTTCATCGAATGTGCAGGAAGATTTTAGTTTTTAAAACATCTTCACACCACACTGAGATTACCTTCTGTCACAAATGGAAAACTCACGTTTCTCAAAGAAGGAAAAGCTATGTTATCTGTAAATAAACAATTCTTCAATTCAACTTAAGCTTTTTTAAACAATGTTCCTGCTGACCTGTTCATATTTGTGAGTTTCTGATCGCACGACTGCTCTGCAGTTCTCTTGTTGCCAGACAGATCTCGCCCTCCAGAGCCCGTGTACGTGAATTCATTCCCATCATCCTAAAATTGAAAGGAGAACAAATATTACAGGATTTTTTCTCTTGTCTTGCTCGTTTTCTTTCCTAGCAGGGAACCAGTAGCAGAATCTCATTAAGGAGTTTCTTGAAATTCTGCAGATTGAGGAGTTCCACACACAATTTTGTTTAAAGTGCCTTCCAGTTTGAGTATTTCATCTGCACTGGATTATGTGAGCTTTCCTACAAGCTTGAGAGACACATCAGCTGCTGCCAATAATTCTGAAGAATGAAAGTAGCAGTGATTCCATCAAGACATTTCCATGTGCTCCAGTAGAATGCGATGTTTGAGAGAATCATAAAACTACCCTGACAGGGGCTTTCTGCTCTGTCACTAAATCCCGACTGAATAGGTACCGAAGAGCTCTTTAATGCCAGGGACAAGGCAAAACTACCTACACAGTAAAGAATTCTAGATCACATAAGATCTAAGCCCGCTGTTCAACTGCACTGATTTTACTCCTTCAGTACTTCACAATCCACAATGTCAGATTTCGGAGAGCAGTACTAACTAACATTCCAAAACCAAAAATAAAACCAAGGACACTAAATTCTGGCAGTTCTGAATTAAAATAAAAGGCTTTAACTTACCACATCATCTTCATAGCCTCCTGCCAGCACCAGAGAATAAGCACCATCATTGCTTCTCCCATGAATCCCAGCTACGTGGGGCCTGTGCACACCTGATTCACTAACCTAACAAGACGAGAACAGAACAGAAATGATCAAGTAAGCTTAATACTATTGCTCAGGAGATCAAAACTAAACAGTCATTCAGCACTGTCTTTTATATTGCATAAAAGGGTCTTAATCTAATTCATGAAGGATATCTACATTCTTCAGATTTTATATTTCCTTAATTTCCCCAATGTCAGAGGCTGGTACACGCCAAGTGCTAATTTATTATTTGAAACACAGTATGTGTCCTTGTTTCTACTAATAAAATACAGTAATAAGTTCTTTAATACATCTAAGGTGGGTATAATGATTTTATTACAGCTTACTGACAAACACTGTAAATGTATTTTCGTGTTTTTGCAAAATTCCTTGGAAAATAAACCACCACCTTAAACCACATATTTCAGTAAAATACAGGTACCACTCTTTGCAAATCACAAAACAAACAATCTCTTACCTGTACCCTGAATTTCCACATGGTTCCGACAGGAACTCCAGGAACTGGCCCGTAGTGATTAGAGGGCACGATGGTACATTGTTTCGTACGACCAACACAAGCCATACCCTTAGAAGTAAGGAACAAAAATTCTTAAAGAGCTTTTATTTGTACTTCTTGATTTAAAGTAAGCCTTGTACATTCCCATTTCTCATCTACAATACAAAAGTTGCCATTAAAATAATCTCCTTTTAGATATCATGATTGCTAGTTTCTACAGAAATGAACTTAATGCAACAGAAGAGAACTTAAGGTTAACTTCATGCAACTTAATAGGACTAAAGGTTAACTGAAGTCCCCAATAGCATCAGTATGTGTATTTGAGAAAAAAAACTTTTCCCCACCTCACAACCTCCGCTCTTCAAATTCTGTCCTCCTTACTGTCCCCCAAGCCCATCTATATTGTATGGGCGACAGGGCCTTTCCTGCTATGCCCCCAAGCTCTGGAACTCTTTGCCCAAGGATATCAGAGAGTCACCTTCTCTAAACTCCTTCAAATCCAGACTCAAAACCCTCTTCTTCAGAAAAGCCTTTACTTAACTGGTTCCATTCTTCACCCCTCTGCTCTTCTTAGTACCACCATCCACGGTCTCCTCTATTGTAATTGTTGTAATGGTGTTTTATCTCATGTATTCTTTTTATTTATTGTTGTATTCTTCTTATTCATTGTTATTGTCATCCTGTAAAGTGCTTTGAGAAGCCACCTTTAAAAGGCGCTACATGAAATAAAGTTTATTATTATTATTATTTTCCATCTGTGGGCAACATGAGACAGGTGTTCATGTGCTACAGGGCTCCTGCACTGAAATGACGACCCTCTTTGAAATCTAAAAATTGCAAAACTCTGCTGCAGCAGATGATCCCGTCTCTCGCGGTGGCAGAGTTATCTGTATCTAGTGAATGGCAAGGTACATTCTCGGAGCCAAGAGCAGAGAGCTGCACTTATCACACTGGTGCTTTCTCAAGCTCATTTCTTAATACTTTGTTTGGGAAATCTACATGCAAAATATATTTACAGGTTTAAAACTCCACATTGCTATAAAATATGCATGGGCTGTTAAATACCATAATTACCCATCCATTACCAGGAAGCCCCTTACTCCTGGAAGGGGTTGCCTGTCCCAAAACTACAGGTACAAGGAAGAAATATAACCAGAATGGGGTGACAGGATCACAGGGCACACGCAAACCGGGATAATTTAGAGATCCCAAATAAAATAGCCAGTAGGTCTTTGGAAGGAAAAGATTTCATAATTGTACTCATGCTTTTGTCTTTCCAATAATCCAAAGTGCTGGATACACAGGAAGGGACCCACTTCAGCTTACCTTTCCCCAGTCTCTCTGGCTGGAGGAATTGGCAGAAGCCATCTTGGATTTCTTTTTACTCTCCTTCAGCTTCTCTCCAGCTAGAACAACTTCACTCACATCATTACGGCAATCAGGGCAGTACCTTCAAAGGGTAAAAAAAAAACATTCTGTGGGTCCTGGCTATCCAGCGCTAGGTAGAACCTCTAGTTATGTGTAGACCTTTTGTATACAGCATAGCAAAGGTAAGAAATCTCAGCTCTTCCAGTCCCTGCCACTGCTGGAGGGGCATCCATCCAGTGCAACCCCAAAATGCTACTTAACACACACTTGTAAGCCAGCATACTCCAGTTCAAGAGCTTGCTACAACATTAAACTGGCAGCTGTTTAATCTGTTGCTTTTCATAACGTTAATGCTAGATACTATTGTTGACATGCATTGTTCAGCTGCATGGACTGCATGCATAAAACTGTCTTGATGAATAAGGCAAAAACAAGTTAAATGGATCGAGGCCGAGACGATCCATTTCTTTCTTGACGGCAAATCATCCACTAGGAGATCCAACAATAGCTGGAAGACCATAAGTAGCAAGTTTCTAACGACAGTAACTGAAGATCATTCGATGTAACCTTCTCAAAACAAACTCCTTTAGCAATAACTGCTTTCATGCTAAAGAAATCAAACTCTCCCATCTCAAACTCAGGTGTAATCCCCATGCAGAAACCTAAGGATATTCAGTTCTGTCAATATCAACATACTCAAGATCCAAGGAATAAAACAAACCCAGCTGCAGAATCTTTTGGAGACATTTTAATAACCTCAGCCATTTTGGTAATTCAGTTCAAAAGCTTGTCAAGATAAGCTCACACTTTCAAATAGCTCAAGATGGATCCAATAAAACTGCAATACCAAGACAGCACTCCTTTATAAAAGTGCCTTATAAACAAGACTGAGGTTTTATTGCAAAAAGTTCACTCACCCCATAACTGCCTTGATAACACCATCCATCTTCTTTCATGGTCTTGTAAAAATATTTGCTGTACATTTAAGTTCTTTTTAAGCACTTTCATTTTGCCTGTCCTTGCAATTCTTCATATTTTTTACGCTTTGTGTTGTAGTGTCTTTTCACATTTGAAAGGCAATAGCCATTGTCAAGTGCAAGAATACAGCTAGAAAGAACACTATATTCACGCAAGCCACACGAGGGAAGAGTAACAGGAAATAAACTTTGAAATGCAACCAAGGAACGGCTCAGTTGGGAAGTAACAGCTGTATAATATGCAAAAAGTCTTTGCTGATTGCCATGGTAACACTACTCTACACATCAATGCATTTGAATGCAACAAATGCACGGGTACTATTTTCCTAAAAATTCAGAAATTGACTTTAACCCCACCTGATCTGATCTGGAAGAGCCAGCTGTGCATTTGTCACTGTGCAAATCAAGTCTACAAACCTTGTTGTGTCCCAGGAAAGAATGAGGCAGACATCCCTGGCCCACTTGATCTAGTAAGATGTCATGCCAAAACTCAGCCATCAAATACAGACTTTACTGGTGGTCTGCAGTTGCTCAGCCAAAAGGAACTTTTATTTAAAAAAAAGTTAACTGCTCACATTTTTACCAACACCCCCCGTGTTAAAATTTGAAATCTGGAAATGGGACCTAGAGGCTCTAGTTTGCCACCCCAGGCATTAGTTGCAAAGGCCTACAAGGAGACGCACAGCTGCCAACACCATGAAAGCCACCCTGCTAACTGTGCTTTAATACATTTGAGAAGTTGAATGAATCAACGTGCTTCTGTTATTACAGTACAAATGACATGTAATAAGGTAAACGCATGCCTCCGTCTACCTTCACACACGCAAAGCCAGCGATACTCACCAGTCCTCGTCCTCCGGGATGCTGGTGAGGGGAGGGTTCAGGCAGTAGGTGTGGAAGGCCATGTCGCACTCATCACACAGCAGCTGCTTGTCGGGGTCCTGCTTCACCCCACACACGTGGCAGTTACACATGCGGCAGCTCTTCTGCGGGTTATCCTTGCAGTGCTTGCACTCTGGTCCGTTTGACCCTGAACCATACAAAGAGATGACTGTTTAACCCAAAAGCCTAAAGATTTGTCATGTACACCTGTGATAAAAAAACGAAAATATTTTCAGTGGAAAATTGTTAAGGCTCAAGTCAAAACTCTGCTTTTGACCATTCCCATAAGGAGAGTATGACAGTCGGAGAAATCCTGTGTGCTCTTCCACTTCAGATTTCTCAATCATCAACCTCACATTAACCAACAGCATGAAGTACATTTATGAAGAACCTCATTTGTCCACACTGTTCATCAAACCTTGAACCTCGTGTTTCTCCCAGGTCTGATCCTGAACATTCTTAAATACTGTAAAGAGTTTTAAATGCATTGGCAACTTCAACAACTATTGAATGGACAAAAGCCAGAAAAGAATGAGTTGAAACTTAACTGAGGTAATCACAAGACTAAATGAAGTCCATAACCTAAGTCCATGTAACAAAACTTTTACAGTTTTACTGCATTTTATAGTACAAACAGCGCACGTTACTTACTGGTGAGGTTGTTGTTTTGCCAGGATCTAGTTTACATCTTGTGATTATATCCTACACAAGCATTTCTGTGTTTCTGATGCATGCATACAATGCGGTTTTCAACAAAATACACAAATGTTAAAGGAAATGAAACCTGTTTGCTACACTGTTGTAAAGAATTGTGGAGAACAGGAAAAGGTCAGAAACCAATTAGAATGCAAATGCAATTTTTTACAGTTATTGCAAAATACTTTTGCTCTTTTGTTAATCTCAGAGCATGTTAAGGTTGTTTTTCTGTTTGCAATAGATTACTCATTCTGTTCTTCACTGGAGGCATTCAGGATATTTTTGCAGAATTTCAACAAAAATAAGAGATACTTAGAAGACAATGGAAAACTCAGTGCAACTGCGCCATCTAGCAACAGAAACCAATACTTCTTTGGCATCGGTAGTTCCATTAATGCAATCACACAGAACAGCCTTTTCCTTTTATTTACGTGTGGATTTATCCTCTACTTTGAAGTGACAAGTTGAAGTAAAACCTACTTTTAAGAGGACTCTCCAATCCAGCACCATCTACACTGCCTGGCTCTTCAATCTTGTATATTTCATTCACAAACAATATCTTGCAGTCATTAAGAGAATCCCCTGCATCCCTATGAGACAAAGAAACAAAAAAAAAACACATTGGACCTTATTTTGACTTTCCCCACACATGAAAGAGGAGGCTTTTGGATAATTCAACAAAGTTGAAAAACAGGAAAGACATGCTTTATTTATTTTTCCTCTCATCTATGACAAGTCAGGACACTTCCACAAAGGAGAGGATGAGGTGACAGACATCAAATGACTTTAATCCTAGCCCACTGTGTTCTCTGAGTTTTGTTCCCATTAAACACTGCACATTACAACTAATTGGAAGTAATAAGACTACATATACTGCAAACACTGGCACACCTACCCAAGCAGGATCTTTGCACATATCTCACGGGCTGTGCGCGTTTCTCTCTTCTTCTGGATTTGTGCATCGTACCAGTAGCCCCTTTCCTTGGGCTCATCAGGGTTGTAGTTCACCATGACCACCATGCCCACCTCCAGCTGGTGCCACTGGTAAACAGTCCTGGCTCGAGGCCGCACATCCTTGCCAGACAGCTTCACCACACCATTCTCTGGATAGCTGCACGCAGAGATTTACATTTTAAAGGTAAATTAGAAATATATTTGTTTTATATACATTGTATGTATATTCAGAATATTTTAATTTTAAAAAATATAAGGATCTAAATCAGCTCTGATATGTAAACCAGTTTGTCTATTTAGATATTTTATATTAATGAGTAGGCCTTTGTAGACTCTTAACCATAAAATTCAAATGAAAGTCAAACCTGTACTCTGCATCTCTCCAGGAAATAAGTTTGAGAAAAACGGTTAACACAACTGAGCTCAGGATGACCCAACAACATAAGAGACACCCTCAAACAGTGGGTTTGATCAACTGAGATTTTGCAAGCAGTTTTACTCAAATTATTGCAGAGAGCTTTTACAAGTGTTTGCATTTCATACATAAAATGGCTTCAGCCCCAATTTGATGATCTGTCCATGTATACCAGCTCCAGCCCAGCCAAAGGCAGCAGTGAGCTAACAATTCAATTCAGCTACGGGAAGAGGAGTCCCAGACACTGAATAGTTCAGCTGGATTTGAAGAAGCATCTTCTGCAGGCAATGACTTGTTCTGCATCCAAGGCTTTTGATTTTACTGGATGGTAAAACCTGGGAGGCTCAGCTTTTGATAGTTTAAAACGAGGTGACAATCTCAGAATATGAAGAACTGATCAAAATCACAGACAAAGCAATGTCCTATTAATAACATCACTTTCACATTCAGATCTACTAGCAGTCTTACTCTTCATATCGGACGTGATATACAATCTCCTCCTCAGTAGTCTTGGAATCGCTTTTGTTCTCTCTACTTTCACTGGAGCTTCTGTCTTCTTTAGTCACATTTACGATCTGTGCCTCAAACCAGGCTCCCATGTTCAAATCACGGGCGTCCACAAACTCATTAATCTGAAACACAGGATTTCATGTCTTTCAAATATGGGCAAAAATACAATTACCAGGCCCACGCTTCAGAACCAGATAACTCCAACACAAAAAAAAAGTTAGAAAGCACACATTCCACTAGTTGATTTCTAGAAAGCCTCTTTAAAACACTTATAAAATACAATATATTTTTTTACTGACTGGAACACAAGGCATTCTAATAGGATTATGCAATTGACTCAATCAGGAATAAAGTAATTTAATTCTTCCGTGAACAAATATTAAGCATCTTGCCTGGTAGGGTGATCTGAATCATCTGAACAGTCTGCCAGATCTCATTTTTGAACATATGGATTTGTAAAGTTTGTAGAGATAGCTCCACACACAGACCAGTACAAAATATTTTGAAGGAAGGTAAAAAAAATGTACACATTGAATATAGGTATTGTCAAACAAAAACTAATCCAATCGTGATTCATGTGCAAGCAATTTCCCTCACGGGATCAATAAAGTCTATCTATCCATCAAGCGTCTAAACTGAATGCCACTGCATGCCTTCCTGCAGTCCAAACTAAAAATGACTAGCATTTTAATTATGTTATGCGTTATAATTTCAAAAAGAAGCTGTACCCATTCATCACTGCAACAATAGATTTTAAATTCCCCAAAATACAAATAGAGAAAGTTTACTTACTTTGTAGAAGCCAAACCCAGGATCTATAAGGTCTGGCTGTGCCGAAGTGCCTGGCTGACTCTCCCCCTCCACAGCGGTTTCCCCGTGATTAGAGCTCTTGTCCGACTCGCTCTGCGCAGACCCACAGCCAGAGTCCGAGTCGGAGAGCTCCGCCTCCTTCTCCTTGGGGGTACCAGGGGCCAAATTCTGCCTTACTAGTAGCTGGACTATGTCATTCAGCCCCACATTGTAGTCAAAGATAGTGTGGCCATCTTCCATCTGCAGCAGGTAAAGCACAGAACATCAATTACAACAAGTACGGATTCCAATACACAATCCAGGCAAGCAATGCTGGCGTTAAGTCAAAACACCACAGAAGCAAAGAAACAATACAAAGACTCCAATGCAAAAGTAAATGGAATAAACCTATTACTTGTTCCTTTGCAGCCTACGCATGCTGACGCAGCTACCCACCTGAACTACTTCCAATTATATACACAGGTATACAAATCGATCATTTCAGTGCCAGTTTTCTGATTAGACATTTTTATCACAGATGCACATTGTTTTCTCTCAAAAATCGCAGTTCTTGTGACTGCAAGAGACTAGGACAGTAGAACCACTCACCCCGAGTGTGGGTCAGGTTCTGTGGCCAAGAAATGTTCATACCTGGGTCATGTCACCAGCTGCCTGTGCCTGGGATTTCCACATTTCATTAGGTCTCACAGTAGACCGTCATGTTGTTAAATTAAACTTCTAAGAAAACATTACATTCCCTTTCACCATCCTGTGCATCCTTACTTTGATGTACACCACGATTTGGCAGCCAGCAAGCCTCAATGCTTGGCCACTGCATATAGAACTAAAACTTACATTTTACAATTCAGCAGTTGTATATATTTATACTTTACAGATGTAGATGGACAGAGTTTTCATGATCAAGCATTCAACAGGCCACTCCGCCCATCCAGACCACTTCATAGTTAATTGATCCCCGGAGCCATTTCTTGAAGGAGACCAAAGTATTAATTCCCACATGGCTGGGTAGTGTGTTCCATACTCCCACAACCCTTTGGATAACGAAATGGCTCCTATTCTTGCTTTTAAATGCACATAATTGCTTGGGATCTAAAATCTTTAGCTATAACACCAGTTAAAAAAAGAAAAGACAAGTTTGTTTCTTAGAGAAAATGCAGACAGAGCCTCAAAGTAACATCAGGGAGAGACTAACTCTCCTGAAAGTCTCTGAAGAGCTTTCGGTAAAAAAACCATGTGGTACAGGAACCACGGCAGTCATGCGGGAAGCACACGGTCAAGGTCCAAACTGAACTTGTCTCCGATGCAAAAGTAAGGGGTTCTCTTGATTCTCAGAGACACAGCAACCCCTACTGCCCCAAAACACTTGTAGGCGATGCTGATGATGTACACGCCTCCCCAACAGGCACTGACCGTATGGTGTCGGCCTCTAAAGGATCACGTGGGCAGGTCAGAAGAGGCAGAGTAAACCTCCTCATTCTAAGCAGATTGTAATGAGTGGTCATCCATTCTCTAGTTCCGTCCCTAGTTCTGTATTTCTGTCCCAAAGGAATACCATAATGTACTGACCTGCAAAATCACCCAATCTTTTCACTCTAGCTTGAAACCGACTACAGCTAGAAAGGAAACTCATCTGAGTGTTCGACCTTTCAGTCCAAACATTCCCGCTATAAAATCCATATACATCTTTTTGCATTTTGTCTGCAAAAAGAGGTGACAACGTTGTGACAATCTAAAGAAGTTTGTTTTATTTAAACTGGAGATTTTTAAACTGAGGGGCTCATATACATATCCTGGGTTCAGTCAGACCACTGGTGGCCAAGCACACGGCGATACAGACCCCCAGCTGGAGACACAGCCCTCCCCACATTAGCAGCCCTGAGACCTGAGCAGTCCCTGCAGGAGCGCTCTTCTGCCAGCGAGGGCTGTCACACCTGCCACTGACAGCAGGAAAACTGTCAATGTCACAGCAAGCCACAAGTCTGCCAAAGCGCACATTTCAGGGAAACCAGCAAAAAAAAAAAATCACACTACTAGATGTTTAATGTCAGTAAAGGAGCAAACAGCTGCTCTGAACCTGTATTTGTGTAATGTTTGTTTTTTTTCAAGTACCTTCATAAAAGAACAGTACAAAAGCTATGCAGTTAATGCACAAAAAGTATCATTTTAAGTCGCTTTGCCAAAAACAGTTACTCATTTCATCATGATGCAGTAAACCTCAAAAGCAGCTTTCTGAGTCAAATGGGGTCACAGTGACAGCAGCTCATGCTGACAATAGGAACGTCAAACAATTAAGCACCCTGAAAATGGTCACACAAAAACAAGTGACACGTAATGACTGCATCTATTCTGCAGCCTTGTGAGCCATTGTTTATTTTGGTGTGCTGAATATACCACTCACTGACTAGACTATAACAAACCACCAATAAAATAAAGAGCGCCGCTCAAAATGGAAGAACATGCAGCCCAAATCCCAATCTCTCTCAACCCAATCGAATACTTCCCACATCCCGTCTGAGCTGCTCTAGCTGTTGGCAGGGGCTCCTCATATATTGACCTCTGATTGCACACATTATACCCCATTTGGAATCATCACAATACTGAAATTACACCAACGAAACTTAACACCGTCCTGTTTGAAGTTGTTCATAAGGATGAAGTTACGATTTAAATTTAGAATCAATCTTTTTATTACAGAATTTTCGTAACAGTAAAATCATTGTGATTTACAGATACAGGTCTTGTACTACTGCAGGATTTGAAAACCCTCAGTGTCAACAGCTGAGTGAAGGAGTGAGGACCTAATGTTACAGCACAAGCAGAGAAAAGACAGATGACATCAACATCCTCCAGGGTAACAGCTGGCTAATGACTTAGTGCAGATTCAGTCTAAGCCTGCTCCTGGCCTGCCACTTCCGATACCCTGGGGCTTAAGGTATTATGACAGACATTTAGAAGCATAAAACACTACATTTTAATAAAACCTTGCAATTTATCAAAGAAATCACACAACAGCCCCCAAAAAGAGGACATCAAGAAAAGCAACTGCCTGCTACATCAAAAACTCTCTTACTTGGGTGGAAAAGCAAATTAAGACATAAAAATGAGCAGCAATGTTACAGATGAAACATACAAAAAGGTTCAAAGCTCAACTTGTTAAAAAAAACACTTCACCTGCTTGCCCCTGTAGAAAAGCCTCTGTCTCTCCGGCTCCACATTAAAAACGCTCGCAATCCGCAGCCGGAGCTCATCCACCTTCGTCAGCTTCGACAGGGAGTCGATCCTGTGGGTCACCTTCCCATCCATTGTGCGAACCTGGATCCACATGACTGCAGGCCTGGAATAAAGCCGAGGTACAGCCCATGAACCTGTGGAGCCGTCCCTCCTCCCACACACGGGAAGCACCAGCACCAAGTGGCCTCCCAGTATCGCCAGCCTCCCGTGTGCAAACACTCGGGTGGTATCCAAGCGCGAGAAGATCAGCCCCACAGCTGGGGGGCAAGCTCAGTGCACGGCCCCAGCAGCCACACCGGCTCCTTCTTGGGAAAACAAGTTTTGTTATAAAAACGGTTTGAATTGAATAAGAACTGGAAGAGCTGGAGGTGCCACCTGTCGTACCTGGAGAGGTGTCAGACTTGCCAGGGCGCCACCGGCGTGGTCATGCCAGGACAACACTGCTCCCAGACCGACAAACCACAAACCCGCTCATCTCTTGCTAAGTGAACTGTTTTTTTTTCTTTTTTTACAGCTCACCTCTTTCCACAACCCTCTGTCTGCCGATCAGTTGTTTAGAGGCCAGTGTGTCCGCAGGACCCCCGCTCAACACCTGAGCCACGGAACCTGCGAGACCCCTCCGTGCGTTCAGACAGACGCCTAAAGCCAACTAGATGACCCGAGCCCAACCTGAGCTTGGGTTAATCCCACACTGGAGAGCAGAAAGAAGGAAAAGCCCGTTTCCGCACTTGAGCCGTCGTCAGAGGCGATTCGCGCTTGTGTAGGTGATGCTACGCGACCGTGCCGCGAGATTAAAGGAGCCCCCAAGCCGCCTCTGTGGTGAAGCCCTCCCCGAGCCCCCTCCTGCCGCTGCGGGAGCGGGGTGGATTCCCAGCCCTACAACTGCAATCGTGAGCCGACAGCAGCCCGACCCGCCCCAGCGCTCTGCTCCCCATCCAGCCCCGAGCCACCATTTTGAGCGCCCGCCCGCTCGTCCGCGTCGACGTCCGAGCCCCGCCGCGAGCCCGCCGCCGCCGGGTGTCCGTTGGCCGCCGCCGGGCTCGAGCCGGGCACCCGCCTGGGGAGAGCAGCCCGTCCGCCCGGGGGGGGCAGGGGGCCCAACTGCCGTGAGAAAACACCCAGAAAAGGAAACCGAACTGAAACCTGCGGCAACCACAGACACGACTGTTCATGACACGATTTTTTCTTCATAAATAACCCTGTGAACCAGACCCACAGTGTTTAAAACAGACCGGCGCTATGGGCGGTACAAGCGCTTCTCCACCCCTCTCACCAACACATTTTACCTGCGCCTCTGACTTTTAACAATCCGGCGCTTTTTTCCCTCCCAACGAAGGGTTCTACAATTAAACTTTTTTAATTGTGTGTTTTCTCACCACAGCTGTTTCAGGTTGCCATTTATTAACCTGTGTGTGCCTGTTAACCTTTTCCGCCACACCGGATTACAATAAACGGGAAAAGCAGGATAGAAAGCTGAAAACCTGCCATCGCCCCGACCGGACAGCTCGGAGACGCCGGGCTGCTGCCCTGACCCGCAGCGGCTCTGGAGCCTCAGCAGCCCGGCGACCCGGCCGCCCCCGGGTCGAGCTGCCCGCACACTTTTAAAACTCTTCCACAGCCATTCCCTCCCTGCGACAGAGACCGCGGGGGGAAAGCAAAATAAAAAATCAACTTCCTTTACCTTTTCTGTAACGGATCCTCAAAAAAAACAAGAATAAAAGACTTCTTTAAATAGGCACTCCGAGCTGACTGCACTTTGCTTAAAAAGACTAAACCAACACCGAATCAATGAGATTCTTCAACAGTACCTTTCCCCGCCCGTCCTGCCCAGGCCGCGCTCCCATTGGCCGTCGCGGATCGAAATCCTCGTCGCCATTGGACGAAGGCCGTGTCACTCTACTCCCCCTCAGCACCCCCTTCTCAGCGCGCGAAAGTTTGGTCTCGCGCCCCGAAGGCGAGCTTCCAAGAACCTCCGCGAGAATATGCAAATCAGCACGCGAATGTGAGCGGAGCTCTGCAGCTCGCTGCTGCGAATCGCGAGCGCGGCCGAGAGCCGGAGAGCAGATGGCGAGAGCTTGGAGGGAGATTTGACGGCTGGGACGCTGTGCTGGGGATATATCACTTGTCTTGAAGTTTGCATCGTAGCAGCCATTTAGTCCAGGAGTAGTTTTTAAAAAATAAAATGCATACCCAGTTTATGATCATAGTTGCAATGCGTAAAAGCAAAGCATTTTAATTTCAACGTGTTATTTAGTATCGGACACAACACTTCATGAAAACAGTGCCTGCGCGCATTAACATAGCCAAGAAACATGCGTGGGAGAGCGAGGCGACATGCAGAAATTAGTATCTGGGGATAGGTGAATCATGAAAATCCGAACTATATTTAACAACTCAGAGCAAACTACGGCACGTAAAAGCTGTGGAGAAATCTGGTCGAAGTGTAGCTGCTATTTTTATAAGCGCTCAGCGCCATGCTGCGCTGGCGGGGGTTGTGTGCTGCTCAGACTCGGCGGGTTTGGCGGGAGAGAGCGACGCCACCGCCCACGGGAGAGGGGCCCGGCGCGGCACGTCGGTTCGCCAGGGACACACGGGATGTCCGGCCACGCGTACGTGTACGGTTTAGTGATTTTGGGCACTTGTCACATGCTATAATTTTGCACTTGTGCGCCTCTTTCCTCCCGTTTTCAAAACATACTGAGGGTCCAGGCGGTTGTTTCCAGTTGGTGGAGTTGGTGCCGCATTTGATGTGTTCTAACAGCAGACCGGCGTCCACAGCTTTTAGCCTTTTGATTTCTTGGTCTTTTTTAAAGTAATGTAAACGCCGAATATGTAAGAATTATTTACGGGTGAAAATAGCCGAATCTTGCCGACCTGCAATAAGAATTCAGAACAGTTAGGGGCAGACCGGACAAAGGCTAATGTGTACAGATTTTACCCACAATCGTCCACGGTGTATCCTGCCTGGCGCCCGTTGCTTGCCGGGATAGGCTCCCACTCTGTTAGGAAGTGATCAGGAAACGGTTAAATGGTCCTTTTTTGTTGGATCTTTACCGCCACCAGTAAGAGGCGGATTCAGTTTGATGTTGATGGTTGCAGGTTTCGTTTTTAGCCAAGGAGCTCAGAAGAGGTGGTCATTACCCCATCCAGCCCATGATCATCTCATCCAGCTGTGTTTTGAAAGAGGCCAGGGTATCGGCTTCAACAATGTGGCTGGGCTTGTTCCACACCCCCGCAGCCCTTTGTGTAAAGAAGTGACTCCTGGTCTTGATTTTAAAAGCACTTCCTCAAAGTCGTCACCTCTGTCCACTGGTTTGTGTTTTCATGTTGCAGTGATGAATCCGAAGTACACTGGATCAAACTTGTCAATCCCTTTGAATCTTGCGGATACCCAGATCAGACCCCCTCGTACCCATCTCTGTTCAGGACTGAAGTGATTCAGTTATTTTAGGCTGTCAGTGTAGGAAATCGCTTAAGATACGATCTAATATGAGCTCAACACTGTCCATGGATAAACGTCCCAAAGCAACAGCAGTCTCTCAAGTCATTAGGCAGCAAAGGTCTGCATTAATGAACTTAACGTGAAGTCCTGACTTTGACTGTTGTTTTCTATAGAGTATCATACAGACCAGGGACAGGCGTCTCTAGTCAGCCCAGATTCTTTGTAAAACCTTCTAGAATCTGGCCTCAAAGAGCAGGACTACAGATGGACATATTCAAACATCCTCAAACACTTTATTTCAAGAACAATTACATTTGTATGTATTCATGTGTATGTATGTGTTTGTAAGCTGCTTCTAAAGAATGGTTTCCTGGAGGTCTGCAGTATCTGTCATGATTGTTTACGAACACGAATATGACTGTAGCTGATATCATGTGGCCAAGTGATTCTGTGGGCTGTTGCTTGATGAGGCACCTTATGGAATCATCTAGAAGCTGTACTGAGGGCTGGAAGCAACGGTATTTTTCAAAGGACAATATCGCGGCAGCTGGAAAGAGTCCAATGGCTGAGCAGGACAGAGAGACACTTACCACGGAGAGAGAAAAATATGCATTGGATTCCCACGTCCTGCAAAGAAAGTGAAAAAATATGCAAATATATGAGAACAGGACCAGAATCACAGCTTGCACATGGGCCCATGTGAACGCAGCAGTTCCTGTTGTAATCTTAGCAGTTTCCCCCAGAGCACCCTTCTGGATTGTGTGGTTCCTGTCCTGTGTTCACAATTTACTGACAGGAGCCAAGCTCCGGTTTCGGACCCTTCGAGGCCATGCAACCTTTGACCCTTAGCCCCAACCCCCTCCTGTCTTTTCAGACCAGTATTGTTTTGTTAGGGAGCCCACTGTCACAAATAGGAAGCACATTTCAGCACTGCTGCCTCATAGCTGTGATTTTTGTGCTGTGAATCATGGCATTTCCGTAGGAAGCAGAACAGACAGACAGCCAACTCGTGGCGCTGTCAGAGATTTACTGTTCTCTGCTGTGGCATGACAAACAACTGTAATCGACATTTCACTTCGCTGACTAGTGTCACTGAGGTTTCCTCAACACATTTTAACCAAACCATTACTACTTTATTTTTTATTTAAAACGAGCTGTGAGACGTGGATAACCTAGAACTGCATTCATGAAAAAGAGAGGCTTTCACCCCAGAGCACAGGACAGACTGTTCAGGCTTGTGGAGGGTTGGGTTGGCAAAGAGCAGACTTGACTTCGCTACCCAGAAACAATTCTGAAAGCAGAATTAGAGATTCCACAACTGCAGATATGTTCAAAATAAATACTACAGTAATACCAGACAATATTTTATGTACATTACTAAGCCATGTTATAGAAGTTAGGCTGTTATTATTAAAAAAATAACCTTGACTGGATGTACAGGAAACACTGAACTGTGATGTGCTGATTGGTCTGGTCACATTGCATGTTACAGCCGACACATACATGTGTTACAGTGATCTTTGTAATGGTACGTCTAGGTTTTATTCATCTTAATAAATACAGACAGCTTCCTTAACTCAAACAATATGGATAACCTAGAACTTCATTTCTAGGCTTTTATTTCTTCTGCTGATAAAAGAATCTGTTCCCAATAAGATATGCTGAAATGGATCCAAACAGTTTTCTATGGATATTTTAAGGGAATTGCATTTACCATTAATGTTAATGATTTTTTACAATGTTTATCTAAATCAACCCCTGAATAATTGAAATAACTTAAAATACAAATCCAGCTCTCCAAAGTAAAGAGTCAGGCAGTGGAAGGATGCTGTGTAGACCATGGTTTGCTTCCACAGACATTTTATTTTTATGTAGTGAAAGCATTTGTCATTTAGTTCTCCTTCCTTAAGAATTAGTTTATTTTATGGGGAGAGTTGTAAAACATTTGAAGCTTCAAAATGAACTGTCACCAGCATCGATTCTCTAACCTCTTGAACAATTTTAGGAAAGTTTGAGAGTCAAATGAAAATCCTCTATTGCATTTTCTATTCTTAGTGAAGAAAAACTGGGGTGAGAGATTAAAAACTCTGGGTAACTCTTTTGCGGAGTCTTTCATTGAAACCATTTTCTAACCACTTTCTAAATTCCAGTTCATGATTGCAGGGGGCTCTTGAGCCTGTAGGGCAAGCTCTGGGTTCAAGGCGGGATACCCCCTGGACTGGACAGGACACCAGCCTATCACAGGGCTCACACAGACACAGACACGCACACTCAACCTATTATTATGTCTTTGGACTGTGGGAGGACGGAGCACCCAAGGGAAACCCAGGAAAACACGAGGAGAACATACAAACTCCACACAGACAGCCCCCCAGGAATTGAACCCAGGGTCCCACAGCTGTGCTACCATGCTGCCACCCACATATACAGTATGTACAAATATGTACAATGTTGCTGATAGAATTAGCTGTCCTATACAAACAATGATTACAACAGCATGGAGCAGTGACGTTTTGTTGACCTGACTCTGACGGTGGTAACATTGATCCAGTGTGATGTCCTCTGGAGTTTACTGTTTTGTCCATGAGAACAAATTCCTACTGGTCTTGTTTGAATGTGCATAAAATGTCGTTGTTCTCCATCGTCCAGTTCTCATGATTTTCATGAACTGTCTGAGTAGGGCAGTGCCTTCATAGGCACCTTATGCAAGACAATTGCCATGCATTCCCTGTCCAGTTTCAGGGACAGGCATAGCACTGCATCAGTGTGTAGGGCACCTGGATTTTGTGGCAGTTGTGCAGGCTTGCAGTTTCTATGGCGCTTAGAAAAAGCAGTTGAACTTCCTGTCGAGATCTGTGCAAAGAAGATTTTTATCGAGTTTAGAAAAAAACGTTCAGAAGAGAAATTAATGAAAATTCTAAGTAAAGGCTGTCAACCTGGCCACACTAACACCAAAACAAAACCCAACGGAAGCAAGGTGTGTTCAGATGCTTCAGAACAAGATCTGTAACACTGGAATGTGTGCAGCCCTACCTCCTCCCCATTTCCTTACTGTTAGCAAAGGCTGAGAGTGACTCACTGTGAGCAAGAAGCTCTCACTCATCAGCACAGACCCAAGCGCCCAACAGGAAATGGAACATCGGGTGCAGCCCTCAAGGGACTTGTTCACTTGGGACTGTCCCATCTTCCAAAAAAATTTCAAAGGTTTAGAAATTCATGGTGAAATGACTCTACTGATTTTTGTAGTAGTAAATCATATTAAAAATTGAATAGTAAGTAGCAATGTCTTTTAAATGTATTCCTTTGTATGTAATATGGTCAAATCTGTGAGTTCAAAGAGGGCAGCCTTACTCAATTTCATTACTGAAATCAGACATTTCTCTTTTCTGGACTGTGATAGTGTGTGATCAGTGTGTGTCAATGCCACAGTCCATCAGCGTAAAAGATCAGAATTGTTAATCAATTGTGATGCCCCCAGCACTCAGTGGTGAGAGCCCAGGCTTCTGACTTAATTATCACTTGAAGGGGTGCAGTCTATGAGCAATCTCTTTTAAGTGTCTCTCTATTTTTATTTCTAATGTCTGCTGTCTTCTGAAAATGTCCCAGTTTGTCGTGTTTGTAAGCTGCTCAGCACCAAGTGTCTGTTTGAGGATGGTCTTTGTGGTTAAATTTGTTAAATCTGTGTGCTTTATTTATCTAAAAACATAATTACATAGAGTAGCAAATTAATTTGCTGCACATAATATTATTAGGGTGGCACAGTGGTGCAGTGGTTGACATTGTTGCCTTGTAGCACTGGGGACTCTGGGTGCTGTACATGTGGAGTCTGTATGTTCTCACCATGTTCACGTTGGTTTCCTCCAGGTGCTCCAGTTTCCTCCACAGTCCAGAGACATGCTGGTTGGTTAACTGGTTTCTGGGAAAACCTGCCCTGGTGCACGTCTGTGTGTGCCCAGTGATGGACTAATGTCCTGTCCAGGGGCTCCAGCTCTCCCGTGACCCTGTATTAGATAAAGTGGGTTTAAAATTGATGGATTATGATGACTAATATTATTGTGTGGGAGATTGTGGAGAGTGAAGGGACATGGGACACTATGTTGAAATGCAGAAAGTTCTGTTGCTTTTGTTCCAGCCTCCACTAGGTGGAGCCTCAAACCTTTCACCTGGTTCCTTGCAATACAAAGCAGGAGATAAAACAGAATTTAATGTATGGGTTTTTTTAACCCACACAAGCACTGAGAATGGGTGCACAATTATGGTGCAACTGACCTTTTAAAAAAAAACATGTGCGTAAAGGTCAATACATAACAAATTGAAACCTTTTTAAATTTTAAATCTGTATTCGTCTGTTTCCTCATATTAAACATTACAGATGGTGTCCTAGGCTTTAATTTACTAAGATATATAAATATGTGCATAAACATTTCAAAAGTACAAGGTTTCACTTTATAAGAAACTTTCTATTGGTGGGAGGATGAAAGCAGAAAAGGAAATTACAGGAAGACACTTTCAGCTCTATTTTCCTCTGGTATGAAAGACACCTCATATTTTGAAAGCCTGGATGTTTTGCAATCTCAGATTGCAGTATTAATGTATTTAAAAAAAGTAATGCAAAATCTTGAATGTAATCATGCTACTGAGTGGAAAACATTGAAATTCTACACTTGTATTCAATCATGCTGCACATTCAGTCTTATTGTTGGAGGAGGTAAAGATGGACTCTCAGCATTTGTCATAAAAATAAATGAGAATCGCTGTTGCATTGATTTTTAAATTTGTTACAACAGCTGAAAGAGATCCCTCTGGATCTAAATATCAAACTCAGTTTATCCAGTGGCACAAGAATACAGCAAAAAGTGATTGTGAAAACTGAATTAGAAAGAAGTTATGCTCATGAGATGCTCTAGCAGCCATGTGTACCCTCCTGCGCCAGATGACCTGGATCACGATCCAAAGGCGGCTATTAGTTGCCGGCAGGGGCTTGAGGCTTACCGTTATGCCTGCATGCAGTGGAATGACACCCTGCTGTCCCGATTGAGCAGACATAAAAGATGGAAAAGGCTGTTAGCTGAGAAGCAGCTGATGGCATTGAGCAGTGGTGCCCCCCTCCCTGCCAGCGGAGCCCACCCACACAAAGCTCGATTCACGGAGACTCCGAGCAGCTGACAGATAGACAAGTCGCCATCAGCTGCCCGCCTCTGTGTTGAAAAAGGCTCCTCGCAATTATCGAGGTGCTAAAAAACAGACGTGAAACTTGTACCATAGTACTGTTTCAGAGGCTTTTTGTAAACAGTGTTGTTCTGTTTTGTATTGTTTTAAGAAAACCTCCACCATGGGCTTGTATACTGCCAAAGCAGGACAGAAGCCAGCACTGGCAAACATGGAAGCCTGCTACCAGCTGTCTTTGAAAGTTATTTTCCTTTTTGTGCCATTAGTGCCAACTTGCACGGTTGCAGTAAGAAAGCTCTGATTGGTTTTGTCGTTGTACTGCGGACAAGGCTTTGCTGCACTGGAAAGAGTTCAAAGGAAGAGCTGCTAGAACAGTTTCCTCATGGAAAGTGTGACATACATTGAAAGGATAAAAGAGTGTTTCTTCAGCTTAGAACAGAGAAGACTTTGTTGGGGTCTGATTTGCATATTGAAAACGCTGAAATGAAGGGACAAAGTTAACCCCAAAAATCTGCATGGACAAAATATTAGGAACCACCAGTCAAATGAGCAGACTCTTGTAGAGGCTGTGTGGCTGGCCTCGAAGAGCAGAAGATCAGTTTTGTTCATCTTCCCAGGTCAGTGCAATCCCCAGTGGACAGAAGGGGACCTGCAGGTCAATCCTGCCCACGGCTGCTCTCACTGTCGCCTCAGCTGCTTGTGATCGTGCTGGAAGCCCAGGATGAGATCTGGTGCAGGTATTTCAGTGCCATGTGGAATTTATACTTGTCTGCAGGAGCTCCTGAAAGCACATAGTGGAGCTTCCTGAGGTTGTTGATGAGAGAGTGAAGTTCATTTTAGGAAGGAAAATAGACCTAGAAGACACAAACAGAAGTGGTGGTTGAAAGACTTGTTACAGGCTTCTGATGCTGAAGCTGTTTGATTGAGATCTTGACCAAAGGCCACCAGAACCTTCCAATGTTGTGGCAGTACATGCAGGCTGGAGGGCCTGGTGTTTCAGTCCCACCTGCTCAGAGCCTCAGCTCACTGTGCGTGAAGGACCTGATAAACTGTTCCCCTAGTATCCATGGAGCACCAGACCAGCAGGCTTTGTAGGCCTCACTAAATCACCAGCACAAGTCTTCAACTAACAGGGTTATAGTAGTTCAATCAAGGCACAATTAAACCAATTCAACCCTCAGAGGTTTGATGCTGCTGCTGATTTAAGCAAAACTCGCACTTGAGGAACTGATGTGGAGGCCTGTGTGGGTGGTACAGTTAACCAAAAACAGCAGATCTGTGAGCTCACAATGGTTTTCTAAGGTGGTCAGGTCAAGTATATTGACTGTGTGAAAATAATATATCTATCTAACAACAAGAATATTAGGAGAGTTGTCAGTTTTAATTATCACCTGCTCTTAAAATGCCAACATTTTAAGTTTTTTTTTCTTTTGTAGCAGTAATAAGGCAGTCGGTAGTGTGTTTCAATATTACAGAAGGGAAATAAAATCTAGGACTACTTGACATCACAATGCTGTTACAAATTTGTTAAAAATACTGTTGCATTACAATCATCTTCAAAATGACAATACATAATAAAAACATACTTACATGTGGCAAAGGAGTTAGAAGTTTTACAAGTGCAAATGTTACACCAGATGAGATCAGATGATACAATCTAAACATTGATATCTGGCCACAATAAATCAGTTTTTTTAAATGATACCAGGTAAATAAAATGAGAAAAGTTTAAATAAAGTAAGATGAATAGAACCAGGACTACACAGTTTTTGGACTGCGGGAGGAAATCGGAGCACCCCTAGGAAACCCACACAAACATGGGGAGAACACACATATTCCACAGAGACAGCACCCCAGCACCCCCGCACTGCGAGCCGTGTGAGCATACGGCCTCTAATCTTTGTAAATAAAGAGCAGGTTAAGATGTAATTGCTGTTTTTGCACATGAGTGAAAACAGTAGTTTCTGAGACTTTTGCCTTGCAGTATATTCACTACCTTCTGATGATGTACCATTTAGGTGAATTACAAATACTGTATACACTTTTTAGGGTGAATCCTTTTAACCAAAACTTGAATCCTCAAACTGAACATTGTTTTTGGAATGAAATTAAATGTCAGCAAAGACTGCAAAGACCAATCAAAAACTTGAATATGATAGTTCAATTTTCTTGGTATGTATTTTTATTACTGAATGGCAATGAAATATACAAAAAACACCTGCAGGCGAATGACACGTCCAGCCCTAACTTGTGGTAAAGGCATGAAGATGTGAAACAGTTGCAACAGGTTGTAGTTCACCTCCGTGGCCGAGATGAAATACCGTTTATAATCGAGCAAAGAAGATTAGGGGCTTCACTGCCGGTTACTACGTCTCTGCCTCCACCTTGTGGTCAGACAGGAGAAGATCGCCCACTTTACCTGGCGAGCTGAGACTCGTTTCGGCGCACCTGTCGTGTTGCTGTGCTTGCGAACCGCTGTAATCTTATTGAATGAGGCAAACACATACAGTAACGTTACAATTAACCATTCAAGTGGCAAAATACTGTAGCTCGACAGCACTTTAAAAATGGTTCCTGACATCATAGTCTTCCGAAGCTGTGAACGGGGTGTTTTCTGTGAATGAAAAAATAAATTATTGGGTCAACACACCTTTACTAAACTGAGCATATGTTTAAAAAAAGTAATGAGGTCATAGAGTGTCCATTTACTTATAGTTTATAAATGCGTATCGTTGGGATAATATGAAGAATTGTAACATTATACACCATGCTGAGACTCCGGCCATCACCGTAAGCCCAGGGCCCAGCGGGAGTCAAGAAATCAGGCCAATCAGAGCTGAAGTGAAACTTTTTCGCTTTGCTTCCTGAAAGCTGGAAAGTGTCGTCAGCAGGACTTTGTGTTGGATGGGGGTTGCCGGATGTGCACGAACCACAGACGGTAGATGTTGGAGGTTCCGTCTTCCTCTTCCTCCTCAGTTGTCCTGGGGTGTTGGGACTAGTGAAGATGATTAGTTGCAAGTTATTACCAAACTGTACTTTCAAATTAAACGATTTTGAAGATTTGGATTTTTAAAAATAAATGTCTTGGCTGGGGACGTTCATACATAAGGTTGGTGTTTTTTTTTTAATTGTATTGATCACAGCTATTCGTTTGCATCCGACCTCGGGTTGTACACAGCCGAAGTTCTGCTGACGGTGGAGGTTTACAGCTTTTCCTGCAGTGGCTGTCAGATCACATATGAAAAATAAGCACCCCGTAACTCCATTCCGCACAGGTGACCGAAACTGAACACCTTCACTGCACGGAAGAGACGCAGAAGATAGGGACTTCTTAACGAGGCTCATAAGCCCTTTGGGAAATTGTTAGTTTAACCCCTGAAACCGTTGTGTCTTTGCTATTCCCCGACGCCATGTTGTCACCCCAATAAAGGACCAGAGCTATAGACAGGATGTACAAACTAAAACATGCTGTAACTTGCAAAAGTATCAGTGTGCTTTGCTAGTACAAGGGTGTACTGACAGGGACGGTTTTTTTGATGCCGGAAGAAAACAGGTGAGGACAGGTAAGTTTACCTGCAGCAATATTGAGTCAGTTGTGCTCATCAGATGCTGGTGGTGGAGGCTGGGATTTCCAGCTTTTGGAGTTTTGTAGGTGTCATTAAGTCATAAGCTTAGCGCTAAGGTTGAATTGATCAAATTAAAATTGATCTAACTTATTATTATTGATCCAAACTTAATTTAATTAGTTTTGCCAAGTTCCACAGGGCTGTGGATCAGTACATTATTATCACAAATGTTAATGTTCACCCTTTCATTTATATGCTGTGCAGTTTGTTTGCATCACTGTGTACTGTAGCTCAGTTTTTAATGATTAAGAAATTTAAAAATGTCCAAAGTGCCAAAAGGGGAAATTGTAGTTCCTATGTGGGAATGAAATTCTGTGTGCTGTGTTAATACAAACTACTTTCTCTACAGGACAAGGTGTGAGCTAGTGGATGGGTTTAGCTCATTAAAAAATAAGCTTCAGAATTTGATAAAGCTTACATGACAAAAGAGAAGAACTATGATGAAAGGGAATGGTTTGTATTTACTGGTTAAGTGAAGGATTTAAAGACTCCAGAAGACCTGTTGGATTGTGAACCCTTGAGCGCCGAGGTTGAACATGTGCCAAATTTACTCTTGTTATAGACTGGAGACCAGGGAGAGCCCTAATTAATGGAGAATAACACTCCATAAGAAAAAATAGGAATGTTAATTGAGAATTCAGGCACAAGACATTTTGGTTTAACTCCCTGGCCGGAGGAGGAGGAAGTAAAGAGCTGGAGCTGGGGCGGAGGAGGGATACAAGGAAGAGAAGGACTCGCTGGGGTATTCATAGCTTTCCAAGAAGCGACATCCAGTGGGATTAGAGTCAGAGTAGCTGAGGTGAAGGACAACTGAGTTTCTGTTACTTCTTCTACACTTTAATTAAAACTGTATTTATTGTTATTGTTTCCTAACAAAAGGTATAATCAAAATGTAACATGCTTGAAAGGAATTCAGTGTTCATTTTGCAGAAAAACAGCATGTTTAACAACTTTTTCATGAAGTGGGACACTGTTTCATGAAAAGCCAGTTTTGCAGTCACAGCTGCTCAGGTTTGTCCTTATGTTTGCCTCTACAGGTGTGGTTCCATGGAATGAAGATGAGCAGGTGACGATACCCTCCTGGGAGGAAGGGGGACAGCATGACGCTGGGCTCTGCGATGCAGTTTGAACCGTCCTAGAACCACAACAAAAGAATGGCAGAGAAGAGAAAGTGTGCGCCGAGCCTGGAAGCCGCTTTCAGGTTCCTCTCCGCCACGTCCCCTGAGAAATTACTCAGTCTCACATTCAAGCTGGGCCGTGGCGAGGCAGAGCGGCTCGTGCGCGCCTTGGTTCTGCTGAGCCTCAGCAAGCAGGCAGAAGCCTTGGCAGAGCTCAGGGAGCTGACAAACAACGACCTGGCCAGCTATCTCGCTGAAAGTGGGAACAGTCACAGCCCCCCCAAAGCTCAGGGGTCCCCGCTCTCTGCCGATATTCTTATTGACCTCGCTCGAGTCTTTAAAATTCTGGCTGATGAAGGTTTGTGCAAAGACTCCTTCCGTGATGAAGCCTACTTAGCTGCCATCAGGGCGTGTGAGAGCGCTCAGGGAACATGTAAGGTGGATGTAGGGAAGCTTAGAATGGAGGCCAAGGAAAAGTGTGGTCCACACTTGGACTGCGGAGGCCTGCCAGATAGCGGAACAACTTTGAAGTCCTTTCTTGGTCTCTGTTCATATCTTCCCTGGAAACCAGAGCATAGAAGCCCAGCCATACAGATCATGAGGACTGAAAACCCATCTGCAGCCAACAGCGGCAATTCTCCATCCTCACTGAGGAGCTCCAGCGGGAGTCAGGTGTCCTTTCCCAGCCACCTGGAGGTCAGCGCGTCCCCCACCAACACGTTTCTTTCTAAAAGAGAACAAGATCAGAAAACGGTCTCCTCCGAGAGGCACCAAGAGGATTTCATGGAGTCCATAGGCAGACTTTCAATCAGCAGCACGTCAGTTCAGCAACAGGTCACAGTTTCAGCTGTTCCTTTACCTGGGGAGGAGGCCCTGGGTCTTTCTGTTCTGACTCGCCTGGAAGAACAGAAGGAAGGAGCAGAAGAAGAAGGAAACCTGTCTGTGGACAAAAGATTTGTTCATGTTCAACCTGAAAGCAGCCACAATCCACAAGACACTACACAGTCCCTCCTGGACAAAGGAAGTCATGCCAGACCTTTGGAAAGCACTGTCTCCATGGGAGGTCATCAGACTATAACTTCCAAAGAACCCAGTGCTGACTTTCCAGTCCAGCCTGGAAAGAAGCTGTTGGAGGTCAAACAGACAGCAGCTGCAGAGTCTTCTGATACAGATGTCCAGAGTGAGACTAAAGATTCCAAAAACAACTCTCCTAGAAGTTCGCCCTCCATCTTGGGATTTAAAGAAGAGGATAGCGGTGAAAAGTTTTATTCTTTTGTAATTTTGCATGCAGCAGAGGACAGTGACATTGCTAGTGAACTGCAGTTGAAATTAGAGAGCCTGGGAGCTGGGGAAGGTGCTACTTTCAGCGAAGACTTTGAGGTTCCTGGGAGACACACCTTGACTTGCATACAGGATGCCATTGACAATTCTGCCTTCACCATTCTCCTTTTGACAAAGAACTTCAACACTCGCTTGCTGGAGCACAAAACCAACTCTGTTCTCATGAACTCCATTGAGAAGCAACACAAATACAACACTGTCATTCCTTTTCTGCCCAGGGAGAACTTTCTAACCCGGAAAGAAATGCCACTGTGCCTTAAGATTTATAACCCCCTGGATGAGGGGAGAACTAGGAATTTTGAGAAAATAGCTAGAAAGACCTTTGCACCTGAGAAAGTTGAAAGACAGAGACAACTCTGGAAGATGGAGCAAAGCATAAAAGCAGCTGAGGAAAGGAAAGAGCAATTAAAAGGAGTCAATGCCAGACATGAGCGTTTGGTCAAGGCAGCCAGTGGAACTGCTGAGCTGGAACAGGAGCGCTTACATCTACAGCAAGAATTACTCAGACAGATGTATGCAGGATGGATGGCAGGCATGCCTCAGCCACAGTTCTCAAACCCAAATGTACAGCCTGACCATCACCAAATGTTCTGTGGACCCCATTTTGTCCCTCCATGTACTCAAACCTGTGGTGTGGGGCCCCCCAATTCTGCCTTACCGTTCAGCCCAGCTGGGCTCTACAACTTTCTCCCCCCGCCTGTGCAGCAGGTGCCGCAGGGATATCATTCTGATGGGTTTGCGAACATGGTTGGTGCTCCTGCCTGCCAGCCCTCAAATATCATCCAGATCCACAATGCCAGCCACATTATGATCGGCAATGATTCCTCCATGAGTGTTGGGGTGGCCGTTGAGCGAACTGGGGAGGGAGATGAAGATCATGCTCCTTCTGCGGAGGGAAAAGGGCCTGATCCTGTCATTAATAATTTTTTATGAAAACAGTCTGACCTTCAGATCAGAGCATCAGGAGCACATTTTCCTACATAAGCACATGCAAGGCGGTGAAATTCAGTGGTATTGCACTTTTTTCCACAATTTGTAACTTGTCGTAGGCAAATGCATATGACGCAAAGAAGGAGATTCCTATGAAAACAAGAATATGGCAACTTTCTTCTGATTTAAAAAAATGATATTTCAGAGTTTTGTTTGTAGCAGAAAGAATACTGATCACGGGTATAAATACAAATTATCTTTTACAGGTGTCTAAGAAAAGGTACTTCTTCCTGGAAAAAACGTTTTAGAGAATAAATGTGAAAATATGGCATGTTTTGGTTTGTGTAACAACATTGACATATTTAGACAATGTCCGCCTGGAATTTCCTCCCCCTAAACATTTGTTATATCTCTGCAGCAGAACATAACAGGAGCCTGGTTCAGGTCTTAAATTGAAGCTAACCCCCTTGGCTTTGAGTGTGAATAGTCAAATTTCTTATATTTCTTAATGTGTCTACTCAGCAGACAAACATCTAAAAAAAACAAAAAAACAGCTGGCGAACATGTTTTCTTGGTCTTCAGAGGTCAGATTTTTCAACTATATGCATGTCAAGGGCCTGGGAATGATTTGAAAACCTTGTTCTAGGTAACTACTAGCTTGGATAAAAATCTCAGACAAATTGATCAATTAGAAAAAATTCTACATCATGTTTTGTGAAGACTGGACCTGGAATGAAATTAATAAATTAATATAAAATCATGAAAATATTGAAAATAAGAATAATAACCATTGCAATTGCTATAAAAACCTTTAGACACTGCTAGAGAGCCTTTATCTGCTGTTATGCAATGAAAAAAAAACCCAGAGTTGCCTTCTGGTGTGGGAAAAAAAGGAGCACTGATAAAAAACTGATTGATTACCCCTTCTGAGTCAATGATTGACAGCTAAAAATGCAGCCTGAGGCTTCTAGAGGAAGTCTCACCCCCTAAGGGCTCTGAATGGCTAGAAATACAATGAATGACAGCGGTTTTTACCAATCAAATCGCCTTATTTCTAGCGGTCGTTGTTCAAACATTTACTACGTAATCAATAACGTTTACTAGTCTCTAGCTCTTGAGATAAACTAGTCTGGGTTATTTTGGATATATATCATGCTCCAGAATAAGGTAAAAACATGGGATATATATATATTTGCTGGTTTTTGCTTTTGCTGGCTGGTTTTGTTGGTAAAAATGTATGATATTGACATGCTGTGCTGGCCGGGTGGCCGGGTGTTTTTATTGGGATTCTGCTAGTTTATTCATTTATTGGTTTATTGCATAATAGTGTCATAGCTGTGGAAACAAACTTTATGGTTTTGTTGTGGTGATATTGGAGAATACGTGCATGTGAGAAAATTTGTGGAGCGGTTTCAAACAAACGTTGTTTATCTCGCGTTTATCTTAAAAATAAAAAGTGTCATCTGGGGAGACAGGAGTACCCCCCGGTGACCTCGATACGGACTAACAGCTTGCATGGTGTTACTTTACGTAGGACATTACTTACAATTTCCTCCAGGGGGCAGCATTTGTTACTCTTTGCAATGGAGAACATTTTAGTACAGAGCTAGGGACTAGTTTCAGCAGCTAAGTTCATCACAGTTGGTATTTACTTCTGTTACTGGTTTAGAATGGAGCATCGTAGGAACATTGGGATATTAGTTTGTTCTTCTCTTGAGCAAGATTCTGTTCCACACTTCACCAGATCTCTTTCTACCTTTGTTATGCCTTCAAGAAAAGCCTCTCCTTTCGATGTGTTTTTTACTACCCACACCAACCTCGTACGTAGTGCCCCTTAGAAAACACCCTGGTTCTTTTTCACGTTGACGAATGTGCTTTGCATAAAAAGAGCAACAGCTGTCTTGTTCGCAAAGTTACAGATTTAAGTCTTTTTTGAACACGTGGCTCGACTGATGTCCCTTGGCGCATCAGATTTTAAAAAGCACACCGCTACGAAGTATTAAGACATGCTCGTTAAAGCCTCATGGTAAGAACATGCAATTGTTTGCTAGTGTTCGCTTTTTGAGACTACACCCGCAACTCTTCTGATTAGGGTATGTGATATTTGTGACAAATCACTCAAACACACAGAAGACTGATATAACATGCAAAATCCACCGCCGCCCACCACCCGGGCAAACAGAGGAACACAATGGCAGAACGGTTACTCTCGCACCCCTAACGGAAGACGGGGTCACTGGAGGTCAAAGTCACTGTGCATGGTCACGTGATCACCGGAAAACCAAGGCGCTATATCTTGGGAACGAAAGGAGCACAAACGCTACTTTCAGCGTCACAGACCGGCACAAACCCAGCACTAACAACTGAGACCGGTTTGGTTTCCCTACGACGTTGTCTGTAGGGGGAGCAACTTCCCGGAGCTGCATTAACATGAATAGCAAATGTGAGCTTTTTGTATATATACCTGATTCGGTATATGTTTAAAAATCAGTCCAGCAAACTCTACTTTTTATTCGAATCATATTGCACAGTAGGTTATTATACCATTATACTGCAGTCTTACAGTCTGAATATTTGCATTAAAAGCTGATCTTCATGTGGATTTATACTCTGTGATAAAGGCACAGACTACTCTCACACTCTTGCTTTTCATTCCAAACAAGCTCTCAGTCATGATTAATTAATAAATGTTCTTCTCGCACACTAGTAAAAGAACATTTAAGGATTGTTTTCATATATAAAATTAAACAGGGTTACAAATGCACTTCAACCTTGCACTAATTTCTGGGTACAGCATCTGCACTAATTCACATTTCCAGAACAGCAACTAAGAATGTTTACTCTGTTTGAAAAGGGTCATTCCCACTTGTGTCTATGAATCACTAATGAGTAGCCAATTAAGCAAAATTAAAAACACATTGTATGATTCTTTCAAAACAATGCTGAAAGAACCTCAACATTGTTCACCACCTGACAAGGCTGCAATGTGGGTTTCAAGAACATCTGTAAAGGAGCAATGAGCATGTTGATGAAAAACGCGTCCCTCTTGTTGTCTGCATAAGATTTTGAATTAAATTTACAATCCCCCCCAGCAGGGTGTTTTATGAAACCACAATAAAAAAGCAGAAAAGTCTAATGCAACCATTCACTTAAAAGCTCCAATTAGGTTCAGTTTTTGAAATCTAGGCTGGAACATGAAACAGAAGTCAGAGGGGCACTAAGACAAGCGGGACGATTCAGAGCACTAAAGGACCAACCCCTGCTTCACTAACACATGTGCATCCCTGAACAGGCAATGGAGTGCTTTTTGAAAACTGGGGGTGGAAGATGTCTCTTGTCACACCACTCCAAACTGCCCTGCCTGTTCTGAGAACTCTGTAGGGCTGTGAATGATACACAGATGGAGATAAACCACCTCAGGGTCTTGTACAGGTAATACACTCTGAGAAGGTGTTTCCTTTTTTCAGTTATTTAAACAATTCAGTTGAGAAGCAGCCTGCACTATGATTTACTAGAGAATACTGCCATGGATAAAGGTAATACAGTACACTGGTACAGTAGGTACTGTGTAGTGCTTGCTTTGCTATATTTGTAGCAAGAGAAGATCATTTTGTGATGAAAAATAAGCTGAAATGCAACGGTAACAAAAAAGAAACATTTCTGAATCACAGTTATGTCTGCCAAAGATGTTTTTTTTTTAAACAATGACAGAAAGAACAGAGTCAGTTTGGAACACAGTAACATATTTATGCAAATATGCAAATGCTGTTGAACTGTACAGTGCTTCATCAGGTCACATACACTCCCTTCCAGGTTGTGTAATGTTAAGAAAGGAGAAATGCTACCACTGTACTTACAACACAAATTAATCACCAGTTTCTTTTAGTCTGTATTTAAAAAGGATGCAGTTCAGGAATGCAAAAAGATTACTAACCCAGGGTTTACACAGAAAAGCACCAACTCTTTTAAACCTCATTTGTTGCTTCTAACCATTGCACCTGTAGTGCAAGATGACCACTAATTCTTAAAATCGTCTCTCAACTCTGCTGCAGAATTATAGTCATGACAGCTAGTAACTTTCCTAATCCAAGAGGAATCAGTTTGCCAGGACTCATTTAACCCACACTAGAGACTGCAGGGCGGCACAGAACAGCATGTATTTTTACTTTCATACTCCTATTTCAATTCAGCTATAAAAAGGACACTGTGTAAGTGTGCAAGCTACTATGAATATCACGCACGGAGCCAGGCTTCCCCTACAAACCTGAAATACTTTTTTGTCCTTTGCTGGATCAAGGAGTTAAACAGGGCTCTCACAGCGCAGCACTAAGCACCATATCCAGACAAACAGGCCTAATTTCCCCAGAATGATACTAAACAAAATAAGATGGTTTTTGACCTAGTGCTGCTAAAAATTGAAAGGAGCCTGAGGAACCTGAAGAAAAAAATAGAAAAGTTGTTCTGTGGTGTGAAAAATAATCAGCTTCTGTCTAATACTAAATTCTGTCTTTGTTGAACAACTGAAATTGTTATGATTGTCTAAAAGAACTTCTTTTAAAACACAGTATTTCTGCATGAATACATAGACTGCCCTGAACGGGATGAGATGTAAATTGTTTATGCAAGTGCTGTACCCGAAGAGTTAGATTCTTTCTCCTTTTCTTGAACGAAGCCTGATTGTTTAATCCTGCCAGCACCAAATAAGGCAGGCATATCCAAAGCAGTGGCTCAGTTTTTATCCTGGTGCCACTTGTATGCCCTTTTTTATTTTATGTATGCTGTTTACTGATTACTGGCTGCTATGGCTGAAGTTACATGTTTAAACTTTACAGCATTATGCAAACCCTCTGAACAAAATTATTTCCAGTGTTTCCCATGTAAGGGGTATACTGCAAAAGGCCAATTTGAAAAGCAAGCTGAAAATGTATTGGAAGCACAACAAGGAAAACTCATACTAAGAAATTAAGGAACACTTAAGCCATTTATACAAGGCAATTAAAAATTAGTGTTTGTATCTCCACGCACAATTTTAGTATAACTTCTGTTGTCCTTTCAGTACTAATTAATTTAAGCATTATTATATTATCTTTGACTGGGTATCTGTTTATGAAAAAATAAGGATTTCCAGTAGACAAGTTTGAGAGCACAACACTCTGAGCAATGGCACAAGATCAGATTGCAACTTTCATGATGGGAGACATTATACCTGCTTTGTCAATTGTGCAAGTTCATGTAATAAAAATTCTGTACACCTTCTTAGGATAACTGAATTTTATTCAGGCACCTTAATTCTGTGTGCGTTGTCTTTGCTTAGGTATTAAATTAAACACAGAACAACAGTTACTGGCTGATTTTTGGGACCTGATGCAAAACAAACTAGATCTTCAAAGTGCTTTAAATAAGGTAAAATAAAAACTAATGAAAAATGAAACAAAAAAACAATAAGACTCCAAGGTGTGGAAAATTGCTTGTCCTGCTCCCAGTTTGTAGATGTAGAATCTAACTTGCAGGGATGATTTCCTATAAGCATCAATGGAGTCCCAACAATACTAATACAATCTGCCCTGGACAGAGCAAACCGGACCTGCCAAGTCTACAAGTATCTGTACTGAATGACAGACACCGGTGTGAGCCATCAGTGATGTCTGTTAAGAGCAGATCTCACATTATCCGATTACCGTTTTTGACTGTTTTAGTAACATTAAAAAAAAAACATATTAAAGCGATAAATAGTTAAAAAACAAAACAAAACTAGGCACTAGACAGACAAAATTCTGTACCCATGAGGCTGGTGGTTCCTTGCTTGAGAATACTTTAACCAACATGCAAGCTTTTTGGCAAGTTTGTAACCCCCCCACCCCCACCCACCAACACATTATTCTGCCACCATCTTCTTAAGCTGTAGCGCCATCTGACATACAGACACAAGAGTTAAATAGGTTGTTACTTGCTAGTTCCTTTTTATGCATGTTTTTCCAAAAAATGGAAAGCGAACAAAAGGGTTAGTGCAGCTCGATGAAGGCTTCCATTTCCTCGGGGATGAGCCCTTTGTAAGGGATTTTGTGTTTCTCAATGGCTCGGGCGGCAAGGCACTGCAGGGTGATGTGGTTGAGGGGGTGCATGGTGTTCTTGGCGGTGGCCTTCTCGTCCAGCAGCTCGTAGGCGGTCTTGCGCTGGGAGTTGGTTGCATCGAAGTGGGCGCCGGCCTCAATGAGCACGTTCATGATCTCTGGGCTTGCGTTCATGGCAGACACGTGCAGAGGGGTGTTGTTGTCATAGTCCCGCGAGTCCACATCAGCTCCACACTCGAACAGAAGCAGGGCCACCTGCATGGAGGGGAACTTGCCCACAGGGTAGCGGCCCACTGTGGTGGTGTCCTTGTCCACAGCCATGTGCAGGGGGGTGTAGCCGTTCCTAGCTCTGGGGTTGAGCTTTAGCAGCCTGTAGATGGTCTGCTTCTTTTGGTGCTCCTGCTCGGGGCTGCAGTCCACCTTCTCCAGCAGGTAAATGAGGTGCAGGATGATGGAGAGGGCCTTGGTGAACTGGGACACCTCCGGTGGGTTGTCCCGCTGGGCGATGGCTCGCTCTACCTCCCGCACGCTCTTGTTAAGGATTCCCATGAGGTCGGTGAAGGTCACCCGGGTGGCCAAGGTGCCCTTAGCACGGTCCTGCAGGACGAAGGAGAAGAGCTCGGCGAAGGACAGGAAGCTGCTCGCCGTCATTGGGCTGAGGGGGTCCAGGTTGCTCTGCTGCATGTCCAGGGCATACTTCCAAAGGTTGATGCAGCGCTCGAAGTTGCCCGAGTCAGCGTACACGGCCCCCCGGTAACGGATGTAGTAAGAGGTGTCGGGGTGGGAGGGACCCAGAATGCGCTCGCGGATCAGCAGGGCCTGCATGCGCATCTCGTCGGGGTCAGTTATCAGGGCCTCCAGCTCCTCGCTGGTGGTCACCTCCCTGGAGTAGTCGTACGCCAGCACGAGCTGCCCTGGAAGGGGCTTGGAGATGACTACGCCCTTGTCCCCATGCCTCATCTCCATCGCTCTCTTCCAGTACTTCATGGCTCCTAACAAGTCTCTCTTCTTGTCTACAAACGTGGCCCCCAGCAGCTCCAGCGCATCGATTCGCTCCTCGCGGGAGGAGCGCGGCTGGTGGATGAGGTACTCCACGATGTTGGTGTGTCCTGTCACGCTGGCTGCTAGGAGAGGCGTCATACCGTAGCCATCCCTCTCCATCTTGGCGTTGCACTTGAGCAGCATTTTCATAATGTCCAGGCTGCCCGACTCGGCACAGTCGTGCAAGGCGGTGTTACCCTTCACACTCTTCCGATTCACATCGGCTCCCTTCTCCAGCAGGTACTTGGCAATCTCCTTGTGCCCTTTGTAGCAGGAGATCATCAGGCAGGTGTGCCCGTGACGGTTGGCCACCTCCATGTCTGCCTTGTGCTCAATCAGATACCGGACAATCTCCAGGTGGCCATCAAAGCAGGCAGCCCTCAGAGGCGTGGAGTTAGTTAAAGTAGTGTTGTTCACAGAAGCCCCGTGTTTCAACAAACTCCTCACGACCTGTAAGTGGCCGGCCGCAGATGCTGCCCACAAGGGGGGCGCTCCTTCAATCGTTTCCCCGTCAAAATTAACAGAGCCCCCCAGCTCCACATTGGCTTTGCAGTGCTCAAGCAAGTAATCCACAACTTCCAAATGGCCATACCTGGAGGCGATCAATAAAGGCGTGCCCCCTTGCGTCTTCTCCTCGGCAAGAGCTTCCAACTCTTCGGGAGTTTTGTTGCTCAGCAACTTCTGAATAAGTTTCAGCTTCCCATCTCTGGCAGCGTTAAAAACCGCCGTTTTGATATCCATATTACCGGCGTTTGGATCTTCTGTCGGCCATTTAACCCAGCGAAAGCGGTTTTCAAAATTAAAATAATAAATCTGATCTGTGCCTCTTCCTCTGGCTTACATTTTCAGCCATTTTAAGGCTGGTGACAAAATGGAGTCTTTGCTTTTTTGACAGGTCTATGTTTACCATACGCGCTCAGCATCACGAGAATTGTAGTCTTTCCGCTGCGTGAGACTAGTAGCGATTAGCGTTAGAGCTGCTTCCATAGAAATACCATTCCCGAGATGCAATGGAAGATTAGGGTAAAACCTTTTCCTCAACGTAATCCGGGCGATTATGGTAAATGGGGTTTTTAAGGAATCACTCATCCCCTTCACTGATATAAGCACCCAAAGAACTGTAACTACATGTCCCAGCATGCCCCGTGTCCTGGGCCCCTGCGCCCCCGTCAAACAGCTGGGAAGGCTCGTGACCTTCCCATGAGCCAATCGCCTCTACAGCTGTGGGGGGGCCGGAGGGGGGTTCGGATCCACCGGCCGACAGCAGGAGTGCGCTCGACTTCTACTAAAGATATTGTTAGATCAATATAGGAAAAAGGAAATAACCCGTAGCTTCGTTTGAGCCTGTAGTAACTCCAAACAGAAAACATCGCGAGACATATTTATTTATGAAATCTGTTATTTATTTGTATTTGGATCTGTTATTTATCAATATTTGTAAAATAAAACTCAGCGAGTGACACTGAAGTGCGTCCCTTGGTTTGCTGTGGGACAGAAGGTGGTATTTAAATAACTTCACACACAAAAACAACAGCAGAAAGAATTTGAGAATATTTATTTGGTTCCTCCGAACCACAGTATTCCGGTCTGAAGTGGACAAATTGACATGTTCCTGTTAATTATTTTCTTTGAAAGGATTCTTATAAGAACTAACCAGTTGTTACTACAGTGTTTGGAAAAGGGACATTTCCTGTAGCAATATTAGGACATCAGAAACTGGACTTTAAAAATGCAAATAATCTTTGGGTTTTATTTTCTTCACATTGTCTATCTGACTCGTAGGAAATTTGCTTTGATGGGACAGCAGAGCCCCCTGCCCAGGCCGGGAGGTCCGGTTTACTGCGAATGTCACTGGAACTGTGCAGGACTTCTTGGTATTTGCACAAAATAAACAAAGTTACTTCCAGTATGCTTAACTATGGCAAGATATGGTTACATTCCCACAAAAACAGCCGTAAAACTGGACGCTGTGAGTGTCATTGTTTAAGCTATTTAACACTTTTTGTTTACATATTATGCTTAGAATATAATAATAATAATAATAATAATAATAATAATAATAATAATAACAATAATAAAAATAATATATGGTTAGTATTATATTATATATTAGAAAATGTAATACTCTTATAATGTCCAGAAAACCATTATTTAATTTTTCTGAAAACTGACGGCGTTTTTAAGAGAAGTACAGCACACAATGAAATTGTTTAAAAAAATTACACCAGAGGGCAGTGTGTCAGAAGAATAAAAACGCTTAGTTACAGAGACAAACGTATGAAATACAATATATACAATGTATATATTTTACATACATAGCAGTGTAAAATGTATACACAACATTTGTTAGATTCTGTTGCATTTTGGGTAAAGTGTCTTGCTCAAGCCTTAAGCAGCAACAATTTCATAATAAATATAAAAATATATGTTTTTTCGTTAAAAGGGGTGAGCAATATTAAAAAGCCTACTTTGGAAGAGATTATTTGAACATTAACACAACATGTTATATTTTACATTTATAATAACAGTCATTTTTATTGTGCGGTTGGCCTTGGAGTGATTGTGTTTGTCTCTGTGTGCCCTCTTATGGACAGGTGTCCCATCCTGGGTGAATCCTGAGTTGCACCCGTTGTTTGCCAGGTTAGGCATCAGTTCCCCCTGTGACCCAGTGGTCTTAATTAAAGTTAAGATTAAACATTTGCCATCAGGTGAGAGCTCAAGAAGAGAATCAATGTCAGTGTTTAGGGGAGGCAAAGGAACAAGGTAAACTGGGTACATATATGCCTTGTAAATATCGAAATTGGAGCAGATTATATTGCCTTCTAATGTGTTCAAAACATGACATAAAAATGTTATTTTCAAGCAAATCTTGAATTGTCAAAATCCAATTTCTGTGCCAGTTAAGGAATGTCTTGTCACCGAGGGAAGGGGATAACAGATGATGAGTATTTAGAGGGCAATGTGAGGAGAATGACATAAAGCCAAACTGCTCCTGAACTGGAGCCAGAGTATGTTGCACTACAGGGTTCTGGGTGAGCTGAGCAATAGAAGAACAGAGCAGGGCCAGATGGGATGAGAGTTCATTTCAGTTTGTAGCCAGGGCAGATCTGACTGTAATGGTCAAGTTGGATGCCAATATAAAAGGTTCTTAATATTTGTTGCCCAGTAATAAAAATGAAATACAGGCAATGCCATGCCTTTCCTCTTTTTTTGGTCTTTGTAAGAAAATCTTATGAAAGCATGGGGTTTAGTTATTGGAAATGAAGTACGAAAGTATATTTGATTGAGCTTTTGAAAAGCAGTCTTTGGAATAAATGTATTGGAAAGGTCTGAGAAAGATACAAAAATCTATGAAGATTGGTAATTTTAACAGGATTGACTCTTCACACAACAGGCAAGGACATGGTGGACCACCTGCTGAGATCTTGCTGTGTACATTCTAGATGTGCTGTGGAAGTGACTTTGAGGAGGTGAGAGTAAGATCTTGTAACTGTGATTCCCAGGTAGGAAAATTAGGGGTGGGTAATCTTAAAAGGTAAGGTGTGGAGTGGATATTGGCAGCCTTATTAATGAGAAAAAAGTTCACTCTTAGCAAAATTTGATTTATACCCTGAACTACGTACAGTATAACCAAATTATTTTAAAATATACACTGCATGCAGAATAGAGCTAGCAGGATCAGAAATATAAAGTAATAAATCATCTGCTTATAAGGAAAATGATGTCTGTTTGTAGTTTTTCCTTTATCAGTTCTGACATAAGGACAGCTTTCACTTTATCAAGATAATTTTGAAGGTCGTGAATCTTTGCATTTTTCCAATAAGTCAAAAGGTAGGAGTCTCAAGGCTTTCTCTTCTGTGCTGCCCACACATTCAGCTATTGGTACAAAGCAGATTCTTGCATTTTATCATTCTCAAGGTTGTTGTCAAAGGGATCGTGCGCAGTTAAAAATGAAGCCCCCCTGTTAGGTGGAAACGGATCGCATTCAGTAGATACATATAGAACAGCGAAGCCTATGATCACAGCTTCTTTTTGCTACTTTTGAAATAAATCATCTTTTAAAGTCTAATCTTTCCCTGGATCAAAAAAAGGCTAATACTGGACAATGAAAGTCATCCTCTATGCATGATGAACTAATTGCCATTTGACTTTAAAGTTAACTTTTCGTCTTCGAGTCAGAGCTAGATTTAAAGTGAGCTGGATGCTTGCTTCAGAGAGCATTATGTTGTTGGCTTCCTGGAATGGTCTGAGTATCTCACAAACACATTCTAAGAATATCCTACCTTCACCATTAATATTTAGTGCTAGTTTCTTTAGCTTCAATGCTGCAGTCTATAATTGTTCATCTCCGTATAACAGTCCCTTGGAATTTTCTTGGGTTTAGATCCAATTATAGTCAGATGCAATTTAGCATGAGCTTGTCAAGCATTTGGTGACTTCTAAGAAAGGGTAGTATGGACAGGCAGCCTTCCAATTGTTGAAGACTGTCTGCCAAACAAGACAGCCTTTTCAGCTTCAAGAAACTGAAAACAAGTACAGCAGTGGCTGACAGCATACATCACTTTAAGTTAATGGAAACCAACACATTTTTTACAGAGGAAGCAATATTCTCTCAGAAATCAATTGCAGTCATTTCATTTCACATTTAAATTCCACTCCTAGTCAACAGGAGACATGTCATAGCAAGAAACGTCCTCTGAGTTTTGTAACAGGTCCATAGATCAAATGTAATAACAGTATATGATTCAGACATTAATTCTTGTTTTAAAATAGCCACAGAATGTCTCAAGTGCATTCTGGAAACTGTTGTTCTTTATTGTGGCTGGTGTCCTGGACAAAGCAGAGACAGAACCCTTGAAAATGAATTAAGGTCCAGTCAGTAACGATCTATGAAACCTCTTATGCAAAAGTAAGGTTAGGAAATGTTCCTTTTAAATCAATGTTTACATAATAACATTACTTCTGATGATATACCTACTTATAGTAATTATGCTTACATAACATCATAAGTATGAAAATGCATAGAGTTCCATCCACTCATTTTCACAAGGGTTCATTTTGTTATCACTAGGTGAGGCTGTTTATAGTTGTAAGTATTCTGTAGAATTTTCAAAACTTAAACTTCATTTCAGACTCAGTTCCATTACACCTTGACAGAAACCAACATGATTTTAAGGATGACTTAAAAAACCTTAAATGCTAAGGTCAGAAGTTGGAGCAATGAAGCAGGTTATCTAGGCTCTATATTGATTTTGAAATCTGAAAATCCCATCTGGAGCAATATAAGGATGTCTTGGGAAATTTTTCTAATTACATTTTAAATGGGAAAAATTGATTTTCTTTTTTTGTTTAAAACATCTGATCAATTGCTACATCCAATGCAGGCTTCTCAGATGTGCTGATCATACTTTGTGTAATGACTTATTACTTAAATTACTTATTTTTTCTTAATAAAATATTTCAGTGCAAGCACATGGCTATCTGATATTTCTGATTTTTCTCCCCCTCCTAACTCAGTTTCTTTTCTCAGCTGGTTATCTTGCAAATTGTTCAACACTTGACTTTCTCAATGGTGTCTGTCTATGACATTGTGAAATTAGTCTTTAAGCTTCATCCTAATTTGCTTAATAATTCCTGGCCTATTTAACTTTGTAAAAAGTGTCTATGCCATGGAAAACACTCTAAATACCTCTTAACTCTCCAGTGTTATTAAACTACACCTATCCTTAAGATCTATCCTGAAGAAATCTAATCTTATCTCTGAGGCTGAAGAACCTGCCACCCTATATCTAATTCACATTTTTTTTAATAATGCATAAGGATTAGTTAAAACTATTATTATAGTATAGTATTATAGTACTATAGTACTATTATTATAGTATTAGTTCAAACTATTATTATAGTATTATTATAGTAAAACTATTATTATTATAGTATATTAATATATATTGAATGTATGAATACATAGGAGAGAAAAACTTTTAATGGTGTTTGTAACCCAGTGAAGGCCAACTGCTGCACCCAAGACCAAAACAACATTCTGTGGAAGTGTTTCACCGTTTCATGCAGAGAGTCTTCAAAATTCTTCAGTGTTGGGAAGGTTATTATATTAGGATTAGTTAACCTGCAAGGACCAAAGCTTGAAGGATCATACTTGCACAGCTATGCCTTAATATACTGCAATGCAACTGGATTGAGTACTTTGTCTGAAACATTTGAAAAATTTGTCTGAAACAATCAACAGTTTGTGTGCAAATCAGCAGTCTGTGGTAAGAACTCTTTTGAGGGTTGACATGTTATAGGCATTCTATTATGTTTGTTAAGAAATGCACATATAATTATCGACTTTTTTTCAGGGGAATATTAGTGTACACCAATGCATCTGTCAAATCATAAATTATAGCATGTCAGTGTTCCAACATACATATTTTTACAAAGACCTTTTTTCAACAGTATAAATCTCAGGTTTTCTTTCTGAGTGTCTTATGATCTATTGATCTTTTGAGCAAGGTCCAACGGCTAATGGAAGGTTTTGCAAATAATTACTTCTGTTGGTGTACAGTACATCAGGTGATGTTGTCACACTTTTTCATTAATTGAAATGCTTTTTGGTGTTTTTGTGCGACTTTCATGATTTTCTTTAAATGCATTAGTTTATTTATTTTCACTAAACCCATTATAAACAAAGATGAGATTGTATTGCCTACAGGTATGCCTGGAGGATAGTATTTGAGCTTCAGGTAAGAACTGAAGGTAAGGTGGCCAAGAAAATCTCCAGGCATTCCTTCTTAATAGAGAATTGTACACAGATGAGCTTGGCATCAGTTTTGGGCAGTTTAAGTTGTCTTCATCTATTGCCAGCTGTGCCAGTTTCATGACTCCTCCTTGTATTACACAAAGCATAGGGTTAAAACATGTAGTTGGTCTTTATTAGCTAAAACCTTTTGATTTCTGTGCTTTTGTCATGTGAGATTTATATACGGTATGTGGCTGGGAGGTGATGTAGCAGTGACTAGTGTAATGCCTGCCAACAGTGTCATTCACATTCACTTCACAAGACTCTCGTAGGTAACATTTCATTTTACACAAAAGTTATTGATCTAGACTACATACAGTAATTTGCATTACACACATACCTGCCTTTTCTTTGCTTCCACATGCATTTACAATACTACATTTGTATATGATGTGTTTTCAAATACTTTAGCTGTGAATATTTTTAGTTTTTGGAGAGGTCTCATTGTAGGATTTTCTCAATAGGATTTTGTTGTGTGAAAGATTTACTCTGTGTGAAAACTCTTCTTGTGTGAAAGACGTGCTGTATAGACACCTATTGGTGTCACAAAGAATCTGACAGACAGGTTGAACACTGTTGTCTCTCAAATATGAAAGTCTATAAGAAGGATACTGTCCTAAAATATGTGCTTCTCCAATATCATATAGAGTACATGGAGGAGATGTTTTAAAAGTATAAAAGGATGCCTGTGAACAATTGTAAGCGTCTGTAAGAGATCCTCTCTGTCTGTTTGATCTCAAGCAGACTTCTTCGTTACAAAACAAGCCTCTTTTACATCTTCATGAAACTACACTGTGACTCCTTGCATCTCTACAATATGTGAGCACATTTCACACATAAGATTGTGCAGGATTTAAAGATTGCCTAAGAATCTGAAAGAATTTCATGTGACAACATTGCTTAACATCATCTACACTGAGATGTCTTCAATCACTGTGCCTCTTGTCCTGCCTGTATAGGATTGTGATGTTGTAATGTTTTTGGAGCTCTGAAAATCGGAAAAAGATCTATTTCCCTTTTACCACACAGAATATAGCACTGAATCATAATGTTTTTCTATTTGATTTATTCTAGAGACCATGAAATAGAAATTGTTGAAATGGTGGCATCTCTCTTCATAAATACAAGAGCGTCATTGTATTCATTTTCCTGTTATATTGTTCATGAATGTGTTGGAAGTATTGCACATTTAAAATACAAGTAAAACTGTGACTCTGGTTCTCCAAGTGGCTGAGTGTCTCCTGGGGTAGGGTGGATCAGTTGGCACTTGCAGACATGTGGAGCAGCCAGTCAAAGATGCACCTTTCTTCCAGTTGGCCCTGAGCCTCTGATGTGGTGCTGTGTTCTGACATTAAAAGAGAAATCAATATTAAAAGAGGCTCAATGGTGGGCAGTCAGATGCCTACACATTCATTCTGTGTGCATTCACAGCATTCGCAGCTGAGTGTCAAGATTTGAAACACACAATATTGTTTATTGCAAATATGGTGGGTATAACAAAAATAAATGGTGATTGTAAATGTATTTAAAAATATCATAAGAGTAAAATTAAAATAGTAAGGGGATAGCAATTAATAGAAAATAATAAAAATTTAAAAAGCAAACAAATGTTAAGATGTGAAGTCCACATTTTTAATATTTAGATCCAAATCATCAATGCTGTTATTCACACACCATAGCTTAGCTGATATTGTAAGCATTTGATTTCTCTCAGAACATCTTTATGTAATATATAAAATACATTAAATTATTTTGAAAAGTTCAACAAGATGTAGTCATCCTTTTCACAATTTAAGCTGGAGAGTAGCCTAGAAGCAAGAGCTTCAATTAATGTCACTTTAGGGACTTGGCCAAAATAAACGTTAGCTTAGTTTTCTGTAAATTTTATTTATGGTAGTTATTCAGTTTCTCTTTGCATACACCAAACTTAGTACATGAGTTGGAAGTTTTTAACTTATGCTCATTGTTTTTCCTAACATTGAGTGTTTTTCTTTTGTCACAAAATGTCCAGGTTTATAAACCTTTACCCAGAATTCAAAAGATAAGGTCATTGCAGAAGTATAATACTGTATATCCATAAATCCTTGTTTCAACCCAGATTCATAAAGGTGGTGCAATAACCTACAGGTAATAAAATATAATTCTGAAACCTTTGTTATGCTGCATGAAAAATCTACAACAATGAAAGATCATTACAAAATAAATAGAGGCAGTAACAATCATTTGGGAACTTGTAGAGCATATTGATTTAACAACAGTAAGTTAAATATTGAATAGCACTGCTTACAATAATATAATTTAGCAACATGTAAATGTTTCATGCCCTGTTTTGTGTTTAATTGGCTTCTGGGAGATTAGGAACTCCCTCAAGTACTTTACAGTCTTCCTTTTGGTAGATGTTTCTTTGGTGGGAAATGTTTTTGGTGTATTTCTAATTTGTTGCATTTACATAATTTCATGTACTAGTTTGTATCCTGCCAGTGGCAGCATTCCTTGAATTAGATCTGGGTCCTGACAGCCCAGAGGAATATGGGAAGATTGTTGGTTCACAGACTGCTTTTCCAGAAAAAAGGGATCTAATGATAATGGGTGACTCAATCTATTAGAGTTATTATTAGAGGTTTGGACAGTGTAGTATGCATGAGGGATAGGGAATCTCATACCGTGTATTGCCTACCTATTGGTCTGTACTCCTTGAGTAGTAGTAGACAGGCTCCCGGCCAGAAATGAGGTGGATCCAGTTGATATGGTCCATTAGGAACAGGTGACATACAGTAGGTAGAGGTAAGCTGATGATTCTACGAGACATAATTAAGGATTTAGCTTGTAGCAGGTAGATGGTTAAGACTGAATTTCTCCCCTATATGTGGTGTTTGCTTTGAAACAGAACTCCAAATGTATTGTTCAGCTCCTCCACTCATCCTGTTGGAGACTAGGGTATGTTGATAACAATGATATCAATGATAATATAGATAGTCTCAATGTAATCCTGTAAGATGATTTGTATTCATGGATGAGTTATTTCCATGAATACAAATCATTTCCGAAAAAAAGTTTTGCATTAGTTCTTTTCAAAGGTTTTAAATTGATCTCGTAGAGAAACCACAAAGACTTCCTTGCCTGCAGTCTACGGTAACTGAACTACTGATTTCAGGTCAATGTTACTTCCTGAAATGAAAACTTGTCATTTTAAACCAGAATTTCAAGTCTCATCCTGAGCAGAACAGAAGAACTGCTGACATATTCCATATGATATAACCAGTCCTTGGATGTCATTGCCTTGTTTCCTAAATTGTGGAAGATTTCATGATGACAAAGCCTGACTATGCTGACTGGTTTGCAGGGAACTGACAACTAGTTCTGTTTGGATTGAAAGTTGGTTATGAAATAGAAAACATATGGTACAGTTCAGGATAAGGGGTAAATACACAATCTGATGTAATTAATGGAGCACCACAGGGATCAGTACTATGAGCAGTGGTCTTCTTAATTCATATCAATGATATAGATTTTGGAATAGTCAGTAAACTAGTTAAGTACCAGATAATACCAAATTAAGAGGATTAGCAAACACTGTAGATATTGCAAGTGAAATTCAGAAGGCTTTGACTGTATAATAAAAAGCATAGAATTTAAATCAAGGAGAATTATGTTAAAACTATCCAAAAAAACAGTGAAGTATCTTTTTTAAATTACTGTGTGCAATTTTGGTCACCATGTTACAGAAAATATATTTCTGTTCTTGAGTCTATCTAGAGAAGATTAGCTAGATGCTGTACATTCTATGTCTTAAGGGAATGTCCTGCATCAGGAGGTGAAAGGAACTGAACCTTTTCAATATTAAACAGAGAAGACTACAATGGGACTTAATAAAAGTATTCAAGATCCCCAAGTCAGCCCAGCGGATCTCTTCCCATTGAACAGAGGAACATTAATCCAGAGGACACAAGTCAAATCTGCATGGAAATGTTTGCAAAACCTAGAACAGGAGGCACTCAGCCACATTGCTGAAGCCAGATCTCTGTTTTCTTTCAAGAAACAGCTGAATGGGATCTTTGATCAAATAGCTAATGTCTAACTGGTACTAACATACTACCAAATGGGCAAGATGGGTTGATTGGCTTCCTCTCCTTCGTAACATTTCTTATGATCTTTTATGAGGTCCACCTGCTGCATTCTGAATTGCCTCCTTCATGGTGAGTTAATTTTCCAGGAGCTGATGTTAAAAATAAGACAACCTTGTCTTTTCCATTCCTCTTTATCTGGTTTACAAAGCACTGTGAAATGGGAAAAATGTGGAGAAAAGCTTCTCTGCTGCCTTTCCTCCCAGTGCTGGGTGGTAGACTATGACTTGTTGTCCTTTTTATCAGTTTAAAAACAACAAAATCACTAGTCTTCCACTCAGTACTTGGGCAATCATCATCGTTATCACAATCTGGACTCCAGGACCATTCACACTTCCATTCATTCACAATCTGAAGTGCTGACAACTTCATGTTCCACTAATAGACACAGACCGGCACAACCTTAAATAATATATATATATATAACAATAAGGAGAGTCTTTTTTGTGTGTCTAACACCAGTTGTTCTGTTTTATTGGTCAACACCCTAAACAATATAACAGGAACCTCCACAGAAGAACATGTTGAGAAGAGCAACTTAAACAAGATATGGTTTATATACCACCAAGTTTCCAAGCCTTCTTCCCTTCTCCTAGCAGGATGATTGTCAGTGGGGTTATAATGGAGATAGTGTGTGAGACGGAACTTTTGTTTTTAACTGTTTGATCATTTTTCATGGGACTGAACATGGAATTACAGATTGGCTTGGCCAATGAGGACTGTCTATCTTATACTTCTCAATCAAATCACATATTGCCTGCCACTAAGAACGTAGATTCATTTGACTGGAGATTTCTAATATTTTAACCAGCAGGTGTAGTTAGAAAACATGAAGACTGGCTGAAACCTAATTTGACATCTTAATTCAAAGATAAATTTGTATTTAAGTTCAAAGATTAAAAAGGCAAGCCGTTATTTTTAAACATCTCACTTATTCATATGAGGGCCACGTAGTGCTGTGGGTAAGTCTATGGACTTTTCATAGTGGGTTCAACCGGGTCATGGGGTCAAGTTCCTGGTGTAGGTTTTAGTGAGGTACTGTACCCAGATTGATCCAGTCCACCCAGCTGTGTGAATGGAGATGAGGACTTTGCTGCGGTAGATTCTACATTGGACTGGCATCCATTCAGTAGGGAGCCCCATGCTCTTTTGCTTATTGTCATGGAAACCAGGATAAACACTTGCCCAGTTGATCTGACCCTCTGTATCCTGAATCTAGAAATGGCTTACCTTCTTATACAAACAAGTAGATTACATTCCCATACAAACCTTGCAAATAATTACCCTCATCATGTTGCTGAAGATGATTGCCTAGGACTTTACAAGAAATATTTGGGTGTGATTTCAGGATCAATAAGATTTTAATTCTTATACCATATTAGTGGAGACTTATAATTCATAAAGCTGATAATAAAGACAAAATTAAGTGAAGATCATGAGTAGGTTTATGTAAGTGAAGCAAAGATATGAACTACTACAGTATGTCGACTACTGAATATGAGTGCATTTTTTCTGCTGTGTGATTATAATTTTCATTCAAGAACAAGATCCGTTATTGCTTTCTTTCATCCCCTTAAACATTAATTTCTTGGCAGCATTAAAACATTCAGTAAATAGTTTCTAATTTAAGTAGTTACTGTAATTGATCATTATAAAGATACAGACTGGTATAAATAATTATATGATTATGTGCTTCTATGTGCATTTAAATCAGTACATTTATATTTATTTATTTATAAGTTTATTTAATTAGAAATGTATTTATAAAAACCTGTATATTTAAAATTTACTAAAAAAAACCTTCTGGAATGTGATATTCACATTGAGGTAGATAGATCTTGTTTAATATGAGTCCCCAGGGAGGCCTTTGAAAAGGAACATATTGTCGTTCTTTTAAAGACTCAGGGTCATTAGATTAAATAGCACAGCTCCAGTGAAAGGCAGGTGAATGAGACATGCCAGGCAACACAAGGCATTCCACGCAGCAGCGGCCTGGGCCTCATCACTGCAACATTAACAACAACCTCCACTGTATCCTGGCAACAACATGAGAGTCTTTTCTTCTTCTGAGCCTTGAGACAGTGGGTCTCAGAGGGTAGCTAAAAGCTGACCTTGTCAATACTAGAACGTCATGCTAAAGAAAGTCAGGCACTGCTGGAAATAGTTTCAGAATCTAACTTATGCCTGATCATAATTTTAAGCCCTGTCATGGGGCCAGCTTTCCTGCAGTCTAAACAGCCTCACGGCACATTATTGGCTTCTCTGTAGATGACTGTAGATGACTCATATATGGATCAGTCAGGGGCACTGAACTGCAAATTTATGTTACTTAAGTGTCAAAGTAAATTGCTCTGTCCCTTATCAGGAATTATTCCTGGTATTCCTGGTAAGGGTTATTTCAATGCAGAGACCCTCCTGAATGCCAGATAGAACTGCCACAGAGCACAAACACACACAGGGATAATTTATAGACACCTATTAAGCTAACGTGGGCAGAACATGCGCACTCCACAGCAAACGCAGCCCTTTGGAACTTCTCCGTACAGAGACAGTGTTGTCTTTGCATAGGAGCTACCAAATCAGACCCTGTTGTTTATATAATAATATGTTAATCCCATACTAATTTAACATATACAAATGCCATATTACGTAGCCATATTTACTTACCTGTCTTTCTCTTTCTCAGTTTCTTAGGCCCACACTGCAGACAGGGCCACTACTGGAAGGCATTTAAAAAGAAAAATAACTCAAACCAGACCTATCCTGTTTTATTATCCATTGGTTTCCAATTTAGTTTTGTTGATTTGCTTTATGAATCCTTCAGGGAACAAAAGTGAAGACTCCTAATAAACAATTTGGTACTTTTTCTTTTCACCTTGTGAAAATTTGATAAAAACAGGCCAATAAAATATGCACACTGGTACACATGACTTTTGAACAATATTTTGCATCAATCAAATTATAGCCATAATAATCATCCATTTTGCACTTTTCTAAAGTGAATACTGACTAAATCTATAACAACTATCTTGTAAGTAAATCTTGGAAATAACTTATTTACATAAGAAGGAATGATGTGAAGGTGGACTGTTTGGATTTGAGCTAGAGGACGTTGGTATTAAATTTCTCACTGGGTCAGAGATTCTTTCTCCCCATCTACCTTTTGTTTTTTGTCTTAAAGTACTACTTGAAAGTATTACTTTTGGTAATCATTTTTTTATTAATTCAAAACATTCATTCATTCCTAACCCTAATTCATAGCAATACAATTACATTTGAACTTAAGCAGTAAACTTGCAGAAAGAAAAGGGCTCTTATTGATTTTAATACTCTGCATCAATAGAATTAAGTCTGCAAGCCATGGATAAACATTGTAAGGTTTTGTTCTATAGGCCAACACTGTGCTGTAAACATACATATCCGGAAAAGTCAATCATTAATGAAGATTGTGATATTTTCTTTCCAGGGCTACATACACACCAAGCTGCCACCAACCCTTGCAATCCAGCAAGTTTCTCTCAGCAAATGTTAGAATGGTGACTGTGAAATACCATGACTTATTGGATTCACTATTATCTATAATCAGTCAGGCACCGGATGGGGCAACTCTCCAAATGCCGAGACACCTAAAAAAATTGGTATATTTTCTCCTATTCTTCCATGGCATTTCACGTGGGGGGTATTCCTGTAATTCTGCACTCTCAAACTCTTCAGTCATGATCGTGTTTGTGCTAATTGAAGCTGTTTTTCTGTTCATGATTCTTTGCTTATGATTCACCTAAAAAATTGTGGCTGTGTGTCCTCAAAATAGAATAAAATATACAGCATTATGTAGAGGAAAGAGGTTGGTGGTACCATGCACTGATTGTCATAACACAGGTCTAAGGCTTCCTCACAGTCAACAGGGTTGCTGTGGGGAGGACTAACCCTCTACTTAAGAAGCACTTGCAAAACTCCTTAATGTCAGGAGGCAAGATAGCCAGGCAGAATGAAAAGGTTGAAATATTAGCACAGCTTAGCCATGGATTACTGTGATTTTGCAGATATTTTATGAAAGAACTACTACAGTATATCAACTACTGAACATGTTAAGATTACAATTTATTATTAAAACTGCTGATTTGTAGAATCTCAGTTTCTTTTTTCCAGTCCCAATGTGGAAAAAATGGTCACTAAAAAGTTTGCCTTGAGGATTTACTGTAGACATTTCAGGACAGAGTCCAGGTACATTTTGCACAGTAGTTGGCATTAACTCACATAGATTCTGATTTTGCTCATTTGTTTATGAAAAGAACTATAGACCTACATTTTCCTGCTTTTAAACATAAGAAAACTAGTTTCTAAAATGGTACCAGCAGCACTTTTGTTAGCAAAGCTTTGCTTTTCTTGAATACTTTGTACTGAAACCATTGAACCATCATTAAACCATAGTGAAAAACCAAACAAATATGGAACTTAAGTCCTTTTTGTTCCATCACCATATGGAATATATAACAGTTGCCCTCCATTGCTTAATTTATTGAGCAGTGAACAATGGGAGGGATTTCTCAGTCAACATATCTGCTAGAGAAGCATTTCTACACTCAATACTTTTCAATTCTCACTGCCAAGGAAGCTTGGCCCAGTTTGTCGATAGGAGATTGAGAAGGTGTCCCCAGACATTGTCTCCCTTTCTACCCCAGGGCTTAGTACCCAACTAAAACAACAGCAGAAACCTGGAGGCAATATGAACACAACTGCACTGCACTGGGATGACAGAGTTAAAGAGATAGCTACACAACACTGAAGCTTTCATTAAAAAAAAGTGTACAATCAGTAATGTGCTGCCGAGGTTGTATATTAGTTGGTTAGAACACTTTCAGCTTTTGGTGGTCAATGATTGCTGAGACTTGCTGCATTCCTGAAGGACTGCTGTTTCCCTAGTTGGCATAACTGTCTGTATGTTGCAGGCAGGGAGCGTTGTAACGTTGAACAGACACTGGACATATCTGACTGGTTGTGCATTGTGTGATGCGCTCCAGGGGCATGGTGAAGATGGCAAGCTGGCCTGGGGATGGCTGTGGGCAAGAATAAACCATCCACCATGCGCTGTGGGTGTGTGGGGCTACAGAAGAGGTGTGGACAATGACTGACAGCTGGATGAGGTGCTTCCTGGACCTGGAAGTGCACTACGGTCATGAACTGAAGAAGCAAAAACAAAACTGGAGAAAACAGAGCCTGGTGGATTATTCGTTGCCTAAGGGAACCCTTATGGAAAGCCGGAAACACACTGGTGTAGAGAATGGAAAAACTCCAACTGTTGTAGAAGGCTCTGCCTTCTTTGAGGGTCTGTTCCCTGATCCATCTGAGAAAGTTTAGAAAGAGAAAAATTGCAATTGAGTTTTGAAGGTTGGCATTATGGGTCAGGTATATTACGATCAGTGTGTGATACGTTGAGGAGTTCTGTTTCAGCAGGTCAGGTGGGAGGCAGTTTCGATTTTGTGATGCATCCTGCCTTGTACAATGAGTGTGAAATGTTATATCATATTTTAATTTTTTAATTCATTTTTTATTAATTTTTGATTGTGTATAGAATGATGCAATGCTGTAAATTGTTTTGTTTCCACTGTATCAATAAATTACAAAACACACTTAATGAATTCCTGAATTTTAGGGAGTACAGATAGTACAGGAGTGTAGCAGATTAGTAGTATTTATAGTTGGAAACTGGGTGCCTGAGGGAAGAGATGGGGAACATGGCAGCCTGGCAGTGGATGGGAGAGTCCGGTTGAGTTTTCCGGATTCCCAGAGTAGGAATGGGACTGGAAATGGGACTTCCAGGAAAACGGAAGACTGACCATGCATATGAGAGCATGGTTGAGTGTGACAAGGGTTCCAGAGGAGTCACATCACCTCAGGTGCATTACAGTATGTGCCTGTTACATGTGAAAACTGAATATCCAGCAAGACAAATGGTTGGAGAATTTTAAATGAAATTAAGCAGTTGACATGTTAAATCACCATCTTAAGTTTATGAGGAAAAGTATGAGTAAACATTATAACTCACCGCAAGGAGATAAAAGCATTTTGTGCAAATGCAGAATCTTTGGCTCCTGCTGATGCTTTCCATTTTTGACCTTGTGAAAACGAGCTTCAGCTCAGCTGTGCGGAGTGGCCTTGTGACATTATAGCCGGCCTAATCCGCCCACCACTTCGCTTTCTTGTCTCTCACTTGAAAGCAGCCTTTGCTGCCACAGGGCCAGAAATTAGCACTGAATACCTTTATAAAACCTAAGGCATGACATTGTCTGAAATCTTTTCTTCCTCAAAGTGGAATCTTGCAGATCTTATTTTTGTGCTAGCATTTATATTTTTATATGTTTTTTTTTATGTACATTTAGTGACTGGAAATTAATTTGTGAATTTCACTTGCAATGGAAGTGATACAGTACAGTAATAATGCCAACATCAATCGACAGTACAGATTAAATTTTCAGATGGAATTGAAGTGTATTTTACTTTTATAAGCAAGCAAAGGTCAATGTCCTTTTAAAACACTTCTTGGATAGTTTTTCACATGCTTACTGTATCACATGCATTAGCATTATTTGGACTGGCTCTCCTTTTAACCACGTGGACATTGTATTTCCATGACAGGAGGAAAGGAATCTGTCACCTTTGATGATATGTTACTGTGTTATATGGGAGATTGGGAAAGCTGTGCATAGTGGTACACAACAAGACCATAAAATTACACAGCTTACCAAAGTGGATGGTGCATCTAGATTTGAAATCACCTCCCCTTCAATTTATAAGTAACTAGAAGTGTGCACAGAAATGTGAAATTGATAATGTGGGTTTATACACACATATTTGCAAAAGCATGAAACTGGCACTATTAAATTCAGAATATTGAATTTCAATAGGCACAAGTTTAATTATAAAAATAATTTAGCTTGAAAACATTTGATCTTTTTGAAGCTTCAATTCAGTTCAAATCTGAATACCCCAGGTGAGGAGACAGAAGAACCTGTGTGAGGTTAGCAGGGACCAAAAATAACACAAAAAGGGTGAAAACTAAACAAAAAGACAAAAAAGAAAAGGTGTACCACTGTGTCTCGTGACTTCCAGGCTGGGCTTACCCTGTTTAGTGGGGTCCAGTCTGGTAGAGCAGGGCGCGTAAGGCAAGAACAAAACATAGACATAGTGCATGAAAAAAAGTGTGTGTGTGCCTGCCCCGGTGAGAATACGTGATGGGACAGGCAAAATGAAAAAGAACACCTTACGTGGGTGCAATCCCCCTCCGGGACGGTCTGTGTAAAACTCCCCCTTCCGGGGGTGTCCCTTCTCGTCTCTTCGGGGGGTGTCCAGTTTACCTTTATAGGACCTGCACAGCGGAAGATCATCATCTAAAAGCCAGGACAGCTGGGCCTAAACTGGGCACGCCCCAATGTAATATCACACAATCTTTCTGTATTTAAAACAGAATGTTTCCTTGCCTCTGCCCTCTTTGTCTGCTTCTTCCTGAGGATTAACTTTCATACAGAATTCACCTCTTACGTGGGCTAACTTTATCAAAAAGGGTCTACCACCGTCATGAAGAAAATATAATTTCTTGGTCATCTTCATATCCTATATTTTGTGTGCAGAGCTGGTAGCTATGCAACAGAACAAGAGGTGCACAGAGAGTGAAGGACAAGAGGGGAGAGGGGAAGTGCTCGGGATTCATTTCCTAATGTCTTGAGCACCGGGCAGCAGAAGAAGAGGGAGGTGTTTTAATGAAGAAAGCCTTTTACTAGCAGCTCGGCCCACCAGGGTAGATAAGGAGATATGCTGTCTGCTCTTTTATTATTCTGTCACCTGCCAGAATGGCCATGGGATAACTATTCAGGCAGCCAAATTCAATGACTTCCTGACAATATTACAAGTGAAAATTGAAGCAAATTCCCCTTATTATTCTTAGGAACAAAAGTGATCAAGTCTACATCTTGGGCTTTAGCACTACAACCATTTCATTCAGTGTTCATTTTCCTGGTGGCCTCTTCCCTCATCTCACTGGGGGACTGCCAGTCAGTATTTGGAATGTGTGCAATACTGGATTAATGTAGGGTTAAAGATAAAACTGAATTAGGCCCAAGTCTGAAAGGAGGGAGGACCTAGCAAGCCATGAACACAAGGATATGTTGTGTGTGAAAAAGAACATGAGGGTGAAGATCATAGCATGAGATGCAATCGTTTTTTTTATTCCTATGAATTCCTATGTGTCTGATTATTCTCTGTTCTGTGATGGATGGAACTTCAGCTATACTTACTGTACATAACAGTTATATTATTATGCCTTGTATTATTAAAATGCTTTGAGAATGCTCTGGATTAAGAAAGTGCTATATAAGAATGAAATTTGATCGACTGGTTATTACTATTATCAAGGATTCAGTATGTGGAGAACGTGTTTAAGAAATTCATCTTTAGTAGGAGATGAGCCAGCAACTTCATCTATTTTAACAACTAATGTTTGCCAGACAAATAGAGACACAATCAGTATCCTTGCACTACTAAATTATTAAGAACCACATGGACTAGATGGACTGAATGGCTGCCTGTTGTATTGCTTCAGAGGTATTAAGCAATTGTAATTCAATGCATTTCAATGGGAGGTCGAACAGAGGTGCAAGGATTATGTTGCAGTAACATGTTATTGAAAGCAAAACAGTTGAGACTGTTGTTTTCCTGTGAAAATTAAAGGTACAATGGCAATATCTGAATCAGCATATGGGTATACAAGTTGTCCCATGTCCCCCTAATTGAGTGAGACACTTTAAGAAGGGCTTTGAATACTGCAGTGTTTTAGGCTTTTTAGAAGACCTGGAATTCTCAACTTTATCAACTTTGGATCAAGCTGAAACTTAGTCAAAACCTCTTCCTTCTCTGCAGTTAATTGGACACACTTGCCCTCATCGACTGATTGGACAGGAAAGGGATCAGTTGATTGGCCCTGTGCTTAATTAGGACATTCCTCAGGAGTAGCAGCAATCATTACAACAGCAGGTGGGTGCAGAGGGGCTGTGCTACGTCTAAGTGCCTAGAGTTTAGGGTGAGAAGGTGTTAGAGGATACCTGGCTTGTAGAAAGTTAAGATAGGTGTTGAATAAACATTCCTGTAATGTGCTTTAACATCAACAGTCCCCTATGTCCTGTTTAGGTTTGAGATGTTGAAAAGATAATGAGGTGCAGGTTTCTCTGTAATGGGACTGTTGGTACATCCTAAGAGACTGGAGAGGTTCTATGCATCACAGAAGCCTACATTCTACATAAATGGAATCCCAAAATGCAAGTAATCAGAAACATTTCGTAACAGAAACCCCACAAGAAATTTCCCAGAATCCTAAATAAAAAATACAACAGAAACTAAACCTCCTTACAATATGGATGCACAAAAGTGAATGGGAATGTAACCATTCCCATGTTCTTATTCAGAGTGTAGACTGGGACTTCAGAACCTGGAATGGTGGGTTGAAATATAAACTGTGCACTTAAATGACTGTGACAGGGATTCCCCAATTTGCAGGACGTATTTAACTCTGCACCTGTGCATCTCCAGGGTTAGCTGTGTTTGCGTTGTGGCCTCCAGGTGACTGTATAATATATAATTCAGGTGGGGAGCTGTGTCCGCATGCATAGGCTGCGAAGGAACAATGAAGGTTTATTACTTGCTGAGAAGAGAAGAAAGAAAACAATGTTTAGGCTTTTCTTACATCTGAAGAAGGCTCCACAGCCAAAAGTTGTGTTCTCTTTCAGCATGGAATAAACTTATCATTTGTTCTTATATAATATATATTATTATTATGGAGACAAAGTATCTCTGATACCTTGACTCTGTATTGAACATGAAAAAGGAAGAAGATGTCCTGACTGCATGTTCAGAAGAAGTACCTTGGTTGCATTTATTCGGTGCAGGTTGGACTGGTAAGCTAAGATGGCTAAGAATTGCGATATTAAATAGAGGATTGTAAAGATTTTCTCTTTACCTTTTCACTGCTTTTTCTGATGGAGAATCAGGAACAGAAAATCAAGGAAACACAAAATAGCTGCATAATATTGCTGATTCACATAAGGAGAGAATCCCAATTAGACTATGGAAAAAGACTTCAGATGTTTACAGCTAATAAAGTTAAAATATCATCTCTGCTTTTAACTAAATATCAATTTTGCAAGAGCAAAGGAAAATATTAAATATATATTTAAGGTGAATTCAAGAACTTGTTGAATTAATGTGGCTAATTACTTTTCTCTCTGTGAAGTCTAGTGTAAATTACAGCCAAAGCAATAAGTAAGACGTTAACGAAATAACCAAGGTTCACACATTACATTACTCACTTTAAAATGCAAAATATATTCTAGCACACAACACACAGAATTGCAGTGAAAATGGTATTAATATTACTTGTCACATGCAGAAAACATCAGATCTCATCTGCAGCTGACAACAGGCTGTTTTCACCCTGTTGTTAAATGTGAGGACATTCACAGCATGAATCTCAAAAGGAGAAAAACAAGAACTTGATTGCACAATGATTTCTAAAAACTTGATTTGAATCACTGAATATATGACTTTTAAAGGGTTTGATTTGCATTCACATGATGAAGTTTCACTAATATAATGTGATGTAGTAATTGTACATAATCCAGATTAAAATTAATTTTTCCAAAAAATTAGTTCTTATTTTTTCCTTTCAAATATTATGTTTTCCATGTGCTGCTCTCCAAAACAATTTTGTACCCAAATTAAGAAATACAAATTGTAAAATATTTTAAAGCAATTTTTTTGAATAAAATTGCAGCCTATATTAACAATAAAAAAAAAATCTCAAAATCCCCAAATATCGTGGAAAATTACCACAGGATCCTCACAGGAATGATATTACCAATGAAACATAAAAAGGAGTATTGAAAGAGTCTTGGATTGTTTTGTCTGCCTCACATGGATTTACTCTGGGCTAAATGATCATTCTCCATATGGCCACATGGGTTTCACAGGGTGCTGTTGTTTCCTCTGACAGCATGGAGTAAATAAAGTTTATTTAATATTGCTATTGATTATTTATTTGTGAAGCAGACAGCCTTGCTCAGTGTAGAATACAATGAGGAATTGATTCGGGAATAAATGTATTGTACATCTCTTTAGTTTTGAATGACATGTTCAGACTTTAAATAACTAGAATGCCCTTTTCTATACAAGAACTTAATATATGCACTCTATTTTGTCAAATAAAGAAATATGTACAGTAGCAGTCACAATACATAGTTCAGATAATTATAGTGTATTTACAGGTATTACTCACAGTCTAACAGTCGCATTACAGCAGATACACAAAATGTGCTTTAGCTCATGTTCCACAAGGATGCTAATAAAACAAGGGATAAATGTCATTCAGAACAGCAGCTATAGAATAATTGAAATATTTTCTCCACTTTTCAGCTATTCCTTAAATTATTTTAATTTCAACACTTATCTACTAATTAAGTATGCAATTAATAGTGTTTGGTTACAGAATGTGATACAATATAGCAGACTGGGTTCACGACATTAGAAGCATGACATGTGGAGGCCCATTATGCACAAAGGGCATGCTCCAGATATCATGTTGCATCACCAGTCATCTGCACATTGAAAAATTGAACCTCTTTCTGTTAAAATATGCATTTCAATGGTCTTGAGGTGTTTTAGTGCAACATGTATATAATCACTGTCTCCAATCCCTGAATAACATGAAACTTTTCTGATCTGTCATTGCCAGTCATGATTTAATGGGATGCTGATATAAAGAATGTCAACAATTATTATTATAGCAGCCACAGCCTAATGAATGGTGGTTGGTGTGCTGTATTGAATGAGCCACATCTAGTCACCTTTGACCCTGTGAAATAACAGCGAAGTTCAGAAAGCCAATGTGGCCAGCCAGTTCATATGAGGGGCTATGGCATAAAAGTGGATATAACCACCGAAGTCGACAGTAGCTTCCTGATATTATTAAGTACATAAAAAATTGAGATGACTTTATTTTACATATAAACAACACAAATTATATCACATGAATAAAGTTATCACCACCAGGACGTTTATGTTGCATATATATATTAGCTACATTTTGCATTTGAACACAATTATGAGTGTAGTGGATGGGGATAGAAATTGCTATGTTTTAATGCCTGTTGAGGGCAGACGTAGGAGCATTCTTCTTTCGATTTTTGTGAAAGCCAACGTTAAAGAGAATGGGTTTGCTAAAATGTGACAAAGAACAGCTTTTAAGATGAATAGCCTTTCCCTCCCAGAGTCTTTCTTCAATCCCACTCAGAGTGAGAGAAACGTGCACAGATCCCTGAACATGACTCCATCAGTAAGCAGAAATCGTCACTACAAACACCAAGGCCTATCTGAAAGATAACTTCATTTTCATTACTCTATATTTGATGTTACAAAGTAGCCATTGTGTACAAAGAAGAAACACTCCAAAAATCAGGGACCTGTGCTTATGACATCCCTGTCGTGGATAAGCAAGGGGAAAGATTCTATAGTTCATTATTAAATCAAATTATAATTCTTCCAAAATAAAAGGACATTAATTGTCATAATACTGTACAAGTATGACCATCTTTGTGATAAAAAAGCAAGGATTCCAGAGTAATTCAACTGGTAAAGTTGTTCTTATTTGCAATACACATTAAAACAAATCGTCCTCATGAACATTTTGAATTAGATTGAGTATTTTTTTTGACTGAGACTTGGGTTCTTCAAGCTAAGCCAACTGTGCATCACTGAACATGGACAAGCATGATTGAGTAGAATATCTTAGAGCCTGTGTGTTGTACTGTTGTCAGCAAGAACACACCACTCCTCCATTCATGCTAACTCTCGCACTGTGTGACTGCAGGATAGAGTTATAATAAGAAGCAGAATTTTATTTGATAAAAAACAGGTTCCCCCTTTACTCTATAGTATTTGCACCACATTTTCAGGATTAGGATCTGCTTATTCGTTCTGCAAAAGGCAGCATCCAGGTACTCACCATTAACAGAAGCTCAGGTGGAGGTCAAATTCTAATCTTGCACTTCCATTGCCCTACACATACAGTATACAATTCCTGGCTGAACACAGCACTGTGCGCATCTTTTCTAGCATTTGGTATTTCACTTTGTTGCAGATGGACGTGTTTGACACTTGGTGTTGCTTGGAACTTATTTTCATCACTTTCATTTCCTACAAGCCAGACTTGGGTCCATTTCTCACTTTCAACCTCAGCCTTCCACTGAAAACATCTCCTTCTACCATGCCATCTGTGCTTTACTTTCAGTTCTCCTGATGTCATCAAGCCTTCCAGAAACTCCATTCAGATAGCAGCCCAGGCCTAGAATTGAACCCAGGACTCCAGCACTGCAATACTGACCACTGTGTCACCCTCATGTTAAACAGAACTGTTTAAATCAGTGTGGTTTCAAATGAATTCTTGAGATTTGATCCTGAATGAAATCTAAATGATTGTAGCTTTTCAGGACCAGTGAGACAGACTCTAAGAAAAACTAAAAGCATACGGTTCTGTATCACAAATCCTTTTTACCCCATTCAACTTGAAAATGAGACTCCTATTGTGTAGTGAATCATTGGACACTTTGGTCATTCAAATTTTGATATTCACCTAACTGGATATTAAAGACAAACATTGTTCATCTGTATCCCATGCAGTGAGCCTGTAGTTCAATCCCAGCTTGGAACAATACATAATCAACTAAATTACTCTGTACAACCTATGTGATTCCAAGTGGTTATTTTCATTTCTTCAATTTTTTCCCCCAACTAAAACGTAATTTTAATGTACAAAAAGCAAGCTTAAATTGAAGTGATTGAAAGATCAGTTATAAAGCAAATAAAATATTTCACTCTGATCAATATTAGATGAAATGAAGACAGTGGAGAGAAGAAGCACAATGAAGTGGAATAAATGAAGCAATTTCTTGAGAGTTATTAGTCGCACACCTTTTAAAAAACTGGAGTAAAATGAGCTTGAAATAGCAAATATCTGGGACAGCATAATATGAACAGTTTTGACCATGGAAGGCAGGGACAGTGTTCACATGTGAATGACCTTAACAAAACTGTACTTGGTTTAAAAAGTTAAAAAACATATCTAAATTTTAAAAATAATATAATCTTTCTTCCCCAGAAATACAATTGTTACAACATAGCAATATGCATTGTTTTTCATATTGTACTGCATCTTCTTTGAAATATGATTAACATGCTCTTCTGCAAAAACAAACAAGACAACAATAGGCCGAATTCAAAATTGTTAATGAAAATTGGATTAAGTGTTCTGTAGCATGAACTGTATATTTCTTGGCCTTCTGAATTAAATGTCTTTATAATGTACATTGCTATGGAATGAAATACAAGATAGTGATTTGCAGAATGATGGCCTTATACAAAAATTGTTATTTTTATATCGATGCTACCCTGCTAAAATATTTTGCATATATTCTGAAAAACATGTTTTGAGTGCGATCAAATAAACTTCAACACACACTGATGTTAGAATGATGTTAGAATGCATTGGCCTGCCCTGGCACTCACAACTTCCCTGTGTCAAGTTTGGGTTACACGTTTTCAATTGCTGTGAGTCTCCTTACTTAATTTATTAATTATCTGCCAGTGTTTATTTTACTGTCAAATAATATTCAGTACAACCACTCACTAACATTTACAGAATCATTTTTACGAGCATGTAATTAGAAATCAGTTTATAAAACATGTGTTATGTTAAAGTACTACTACAAATGTAGGTTTCTAGACTGCACTTAAAGCAACACGTCACACATTATTAATGTACAGTATGCACCAGGGGCAGTTTACCTACTGTGGAATGAAAAAAACATTATGGTCTAAAACTAAAATAACAGAAATAATCACCCAACCTAGATTGTATTTTATCGAATGAGAGATGGAGGAAAGATGGTATTCCACAGAAGTACTGCACTGTACAAAAAACTTGTTTTGGCTAAATTAATTTAGTCTTTGCAAAGATTCACAAAGCACTTGTTTGTTTCCCCTGCGTTTTAGTTCTGGACATTTTTTTTTTATCGAAACGAACCTCTAAATATAGCATATAAATGGGGCACAATCACTGGATGAAAAAGTTAGAAATGTACTACTGCTTTCCTGTAAAGAACGCTATCATGCTGTTAGAATCTGAACTGTAGCCGTGCGCTACACAAACTGCACAGGTCCCAGTAATGTCAGGGGAAATTCGACCCTCGGTAGTACAGCAGCCATTCTACCGTGTCTGTGCCTTAGACCGGCTTGGGAGGTAGAGCATGTAGCGAGCACAGTGCAGCGAGCATCGCCGTGCAAGTGCAATGCTACCTCGTGCAGCTTTGGCAGGCTCGAGGTCAGACACGAGTAGGATAACGTGGATTTCGCAAACAAAAACAGTTTGTAATCTTTTCTAGTTCATCGATCCGAGGAAACCAAAATATTTTCTAAGAATCGTCATCTTCAAAAACATAAAATCATTTTCTCCAGAGGTTTATTTACCGCTTATACAAGAAAAATTACCTACATAAATCAGTATTAATATCCCTACCCGTTTCATTGAGGAAATTACATGTTTTCTTTCTAAAAAATAGCGCGCTGGAGGTGAAAATACATATAGTTATAAAACGAACCCTCGAATTATCCAAAAAGAGGTGTGTTTGAAGTTTTAAATTGAATATGAAGGGTCAGGGAAAAACATTAAGACAGAACATTAATATCTCTCCATACCTCAACATCCCAATCTACTCAACTATACACAATCTAATCTTAAAAGAATATCGCAAATATTTGACGAATAATTAGTTTTTAAGACGTCATGAAATAAAATTAAACCTTGTTTTCAATTAGAGACCACTGCCACGGTCCATCTACAGTATCTGGAAGTATATTTATTTGATGTGAATGCAGAGCAGAGGGTGCCTCGTTTCAACACTGGAAATCATTTAAAATTGACAGGTGTCACTATATAATAAAAATAATTGCTTACACTTATATATCGCTTTTCTGGACTCTCCACTCAAAGCGCTTTACAGGTGGTGGGGATCCCCACCATCACCACCAGTGTGCAGCCCCGCCTGGAGACTATCTAAAGGGTCTAAAAGACTAAATGGAGACCAACAATACCGCAGTAAAGGAGATAAGTCTTCTTTCATTTTTCAGTCTGTAAGTTTTGTTTTCAGTTTTCTTGTGCCTTGTGAATTGTCTCATTTTATTAGTTTACATGCTGATTACCTGCTCGTTTTCTATCAAATTATATGCGGTAACGTTGCGTGAAGTGCGTGTTTGTATTATACTTTAAAATAACTGGGGTTCATGTGGTACAGCGGAGTTCTGAAGTTCATAACAACGAATCACGTGTCGTCTACCATAAGAAATAGGTGACAATGATTTTGGTTAAGAAATTAAGTAGATTTAAAGCTTCTGTATTGTGTAAGCAATTTCTTAAATTCGTGTGGTCTCATAAATTGGGTAGATAAACTGCAGGTCTCTCAAGAGCATTTTGCTTAACTAAAATTCGAAGAGCCGAGACAACCCAATCGGACTCAAATGAATGAGGACTGGAAGGGAAATTAAAAAAGTATATATATATATCAAATTTACTTCGAAAATGAATTACACAATATACTGTATGTAATTAGCCAGTCGAAATCAATTCGTACACTGAAACGATGGGCAATGTGGTGAATCTTATTTGGCAATTAAAGCTTTAATGACAAGTCTTACCTCTCGATATGTAGTATTTACTCTAAATATCGAGGTTTCTTTTGTGAGAAACATACACTGACACTGAAAGCTGATTATGTTTTACCGAGTTCCAGACCTTGTAGGATGAAAACGAGAACATGTTGGCTGTCATTCCGCGGTATGTGAAGACACGAGGCGCAACTTCGTTTTTTGTTTGTTGTCCGAAGAATTACATGATTTAGCTTTCACAGAAAACAAAAGATGTAATCAGAAACTCAAAGCGCATGTCCCTGGTATAATTATATTTTAAAAAATGAACAAAACACAGATTAAAGCAAGTAGAGTGAGCAGTGTATTCATCCTCGGTCTCTCTGTGCGTCACTTGTTGCTTTCAAAGTTGCTTTTGTAACTTTTATGCGGTTATTAGTACATTATACAGTATATTTGTGCTGCATTGTATGAAAGCCAGGGACATGTAGAGATCGGTTGAGTTCTAGGATTCATTTTAATTTGGTTTCTGCAAGCACTGGGTCGTATATTTTCCTCAAGCCCCTTCCTTCTCTATAAAACGTGAAGTACTTATTTTTATAAAGACGACGAGTTTACAGCATAACCTGCTGCAGTATACGATATATAGGAATTGTTGTTCAAAGCTATTTTGGTAGATAAATTAGATACACATAAATTAGACGTAACTGAATAAAGGTAAAATACAGGTACAAAAAGTAATCTTTAAATATTGACCTGCTTTCCACGAATGTTTGCTCGGTGTCTGCTGATGCTGCTGGAGCTGTCCGTAGCAAAGGTGCTGAAACAGATCACCGCTCTCTCTAGTTGAATGTCGACTGACTGAAGATAGGAGTGATCTGGATGTGAACAAGTTATATTGTGTCAACAACAACAACCGCAGCAATAACGATAAGATGAAGAATGTAAGGTCACACCGATGATACAGGAGAAATAACTGTAAAAATAAGCACATTGCACTTAATACAGAGCACTGCACGACTAGAGTACAATGTTCTCTATATCGTTTTGTTAAATAAGGAAATGACTGAAATAATCTATTCTTCACACTACTTTGCTGACAGCTGGTATTGTCCACAAGCCGTCACTAAGCGTATCACCGTTATTAAAGCAGCTCCACCGTACCATTCCAATTAAGACTTGTGACTTACCATCGCCCCGGAGAAAGAGAGCTACAGGTGGACTCCACAGCAATTCATCTGTGTTTTTTATTTCTCCATCTTTTTATTTCTCTCAATCCCCACATACTGTATGGTGAATAATTTACTGCATAACGTGAAACCCCAGTGATGGTGGCTATTGGTTTCCTACTTTAATTTTGCTGGTGCTTCGGAGACAGAACTGTTTTTATATAAAATTCGAGGAGAGGGGGAAGGGAAGTCCTCAGGGAGGAGGGCTTTAAACTAACCAATTGGGCCTTCGATCTCATTACACATCTGTGGATGACATCATAGTTCGACTGCTTTCCCGGAACCAAGCCGGTAACAACAGGAATGTGACAGAAGTCTTTTAACGTTGCAGCACAAAAAGTTAAAAAGCAAATAATAATAATAATAATAATAATAATAATAATAATAATAATAATAATACACCGGTTATATAAAACGTTGAATAAACTAAAAACGATTCATAAAGCTGAACCAAAATAAGCAGTGAAGCGGGAAGGTCTGTGGATGATTTAAAATCAGGTACAGCTGTGGCTGATTATATTCTGAACATTTAGCGTCTGTTAGCTTTTACCATCAGGCAAATTCATACACACCCAAATTCACGCTTTGTTCGGAAAGTAGCAGTGAAATAAAGTATATAGTGAAATAAATATAGTTATTGATAAAATAGATAATATTCTTAAAAATTAACTTAGGTGCTGTTTAAAATAAACCAATAAAAAGCTTGTTTCACAAAGCGCAAAAAAAGAGAAATCATAACTTCATATATGGGTTTACTCATGTATCAAAATAATATACTGTATGTCAACGAACGCGACGAAAGTCTATTTTTAATCCTTCATATACGTATTTAAGTCAATTGTGCAGGTTCTCATATAAAATGACGATCTGGAGAGCACCTTTTTATACAACGGGGCCTTTCTAGAGCAATTTTAGTGAAGTACTGTACCTTGTTTCATGGCTAAAACAGCCCATCCCATCCAAGATTTGAAATAATGAACCTACACGATGTGGAGTCCGGATCATTAACCACTGTGCTGTATTGTGGGAAAAAATGAAAATAGCAGCAGAACTATTAAAACCCAATCTTTTAATTTAGTTAGATAAGATATTGGCAATTATATTTACAATATGAAGTGCTTTGGATTGCATGATGCACATTCTACTTCTTAATCATGGACGTCACTGTGCTCAAATAGATAAGTAACTTTCTCCCCTATTGCTTTATCCCTGTTTTATCTTAAAGGAGTTCAAGCCTGATTTATTGTATAATTGTATGAATTGTGACATGAATTTCAATCTCTAGTAGTGGTCATATATTACCACTACTATGGCAGACAGATGTATTTACCACAATTTATTTGAAGTAAATTGTGTCAATTATAAACATTAAATCTCAGGAACAGTATCTGAAAATGACCAGTTTAAGAGACTGTAAGATAACAAGCAAACTCTTTATGAAATCAAGTGAAATAATCACGAAGAACCATTGCATTTCCACTAACAGCTCCCCAGAGCTGCATTGTGTGATTAGTGCAGGAAAAAAACAACATTTCAGAGTTCTGCAAATGTTTTGAATTTGCAAGGGAACATTCCCACTCAAACAAATTTGACTGGGATGAAACCCTCTGGTCAGATGAGTCTAAATTCAACATTGTTGGCCACAGAAGAAGACCATATGTCCAATGACGAAAAGTTGGTCAATCAACACAAGTTTGGACAAAAGTGAAATATGATTATGGGTGTGTACATATTTGGGCTGCATATCTTCCAGAGGTGTTGGTAACTGAATTCAAATGGAAGATTCCCCCAACAAGGCAAATTAATTTGAACTCTAACTTCCATTAAAGGATTAATAGGCTGGGGCTTTGCTTTTTAGCACAACAATGGACTGCAAAAATGCCGCGGTAAATGGTAAAGAGTAATTCAGTTGAAAATGAACAAACTGGAGATGTCTAGAGAGGCTTGAAATGAGGTTCATCATTTGCCTATTGATGTGATTTACCTGGAAAAAGAAATGTTGTAGTTGCCATGACATTAAAACAATTTATTGTTGCTAATGTGTAAGAAACCCCTGTTTTGCTGCAGGTAATGTAGAGCTTTTGTACAATAAAACCCTTCTGATTTTTCTCTATTTAATTTTCATTAGAATTCTCTTTGGTATCCTGGTGTTTGCATTCAAAAGCACAACACAGCACAGCAGTAAACTGCATAACATTTTTATTGAATTCACTTTTAAATGGAATTTATATTTAAATAATAAAATTACCAGTAATTAATTCACCTAAAAGAAAGTCTTTCCTCTTAGAAACATAAAATATTTTACCATAATAGCAGAGAACAATCTAGAAAACGAATGGTAAAACCATAAATTGATTGGGTAAATTTTAATTAGATACATTTTAATTAGTAGTTCAGGTGGGTAGCTGCATCACCATGCGTAGGCTGCAAAGGAACAAGTAATAGGTTTATTCCATGCTGAAAAAAAGAAGAACGAGAACACAACGTTTCGGCCGTGGAGCCTTCTTCAGGTGACACACCTGAAGAAGGCTCCACGGCCGAAACGTTGTGTACTCTTTACTTTACTTCATTACTTGTTCCTTTACATTTAATTAGGTGTACAATGTAGATGTTTAAATAAGTGGATCTTTGATAGTAGTAGAAAGATTACCTTTAATGCACTACTAAAAAGCTTTCAGTGATTTATTCATTAACATTGTTTTCTTTGACAGTGCTAAATCCTTTGTGTGGATTTGTAATACTGTGGCAAGAGTAGTAAGTCAGGTTTTGGAACAGACTCTGGCAAAGGAGAGTACAGAAATAACCACTGAAAGATGCTGCTGGGGAACAAAATGCCATTTGGATTGACTTTGCCCAATCCAACAGCATTCACAAACATAAACTCACCCTGAGTTTCTGCAGGGGCAGGGGGTAGCTCTATTGTCCACTGAAAGATGCATTCCCTTTTCTTGGACCAGTGTGTCTTCACCAAGAGCTTGTCCTTTTCTTCAGTTTCATACACTCTTTGTAATTGGTTCTGAAGTATCCTCCAGCACCCTGTTTTTTTTGTCTTGGATCAACTGTTCCTGTGTGGTTTTTAGGTCAGTTAGTGTTTACTTCAGTTGTGACTGTGTCTCACTGAACTTCATCTCTCTTTGAGTCCCAACTGCCTCTCTATTATTTTGTCCTTTGCTTGGCTCAGCTGCTGCTGGACTACAGCAAATCAAGAAGGCTTCTGTACTGCTCACACTCTGCCTGTATTGTTTTCTCTGCCACTTTTAGCTTCATTTTCAGGTTTAGTACTTCAATGGCCTTCTGGCTGAGACATCTTGTGCTTTATGTTTTAATGCAACCACTTTTTCTGCTTGGTGTCTAGGAGTATCTGTGGAAAAAAGACATGAAGTGTCTCCATCATCTCGGTTTGCCACTAGATCAGCTGACACTCTGCAACATCCTTTGTGATCTGAACAGCATTTAATTTCTGTTTGCACTCTTGAATTACTTCCCAATTTTTCTCTGTTTTCAATCTTTCATAAGGCCTGTACCAAACAAATCCTCTCCTCTTTCCTTCAGTTGTGTCACTGGTCAGGTGCTACGAGGGCACCGGCTCATTCCCCACAGAATTATGGGTAATGTGGTCCAGATAAGAATCTCTGTCTTGTCTGAACCTTATGCCCTCTAATAAACATCATTCTGTGAAATTAATGACAGTTTTCCATCTTGCTTCCCAACTTCTATTGATTTTGCAATGTCCCTACTTATTATGGACTTTGTGCACAGTTATAGTAGTTCAGTAGCACTTCATTTAGGTAAGTTCCACACTGAGCAGGGTTCACTTCATGAGGTTGTTTGCTTGTTTTACCATTAAGAGCCACATCAATCTTCTTCCTGAGGTCCAAGCTCAGCTGTTTTTATTGTACATTGTGAAAAGTGGAGGATTGTGGACAGTCCATGTTTTATAAACCCCTCCCCAATTGTCTTCTATCTATTCTGCACTGTTATGATGGATATTGCAGTGTAGTTAAATCGTGCACACTATTTTATCCTGTACATTACAGAGAAGAAAACATTATTACTAAATAGATATTGAATTGTCATCTTTTCAGTTTCATCCTCTTTGAGCGTCAATAACTCTACAGCTACACAGCAGTAGCACTCTCAAAATAAACACCAATTTGCAAGTCAGCAACCATCATAAACGAACTATCAACACTTCTATGCTTTCATGGAAAATGCTATGCTCCTTTTTCAGTTTATGTATAATGTTGTGATCTACACTAATTCAGGTGTTTCAGACTAATTGTTCTGATAACGAACAGAATCATATTGCTTTTTTGTGATGTAAAATGTCTGTTTTTGTATGCAAAACTAGCTTTATACTAGACGTCCAAATAAAAATGACGCCATAAAAACGGAATTTCAGAAATCCCAAAATACAATTTTTGTTTGTTTTATCACAAAAAAGTCTCAGTGTTCACCAGTTATCATGAGCTTTTATCCCTGTTCCATTGTGAACTACTACTGTTCATAAAAGAAATTGTATGACTTTGGTGTGCATTTGATATTTATCAATTAACTTCACAACATTGAACATTTGCAGAAAGACAAAACTTACTTTGAAAACAACGTGATTTATTTTTTCCTTCTTTTTTGAGCCGGAAGCAGGGGGCAAGAGAGGGCGTCGCCCCCTCAACTGAACTGTCCCGCCCCCTCCGTTTTGGACAGAAGGATTTTTGAACATTTTCGCTGACTTAACTTGCGCCTTAAAACATTATACCAGTTATACTTTGTCAATGGTCAGATAACTACACTAACTAATTCACACCAGAAGCGACAGGCTCGTTTCTGGTTGGATGGTGGGTGGACCCACTTGATTAGAGCGCGCATTGTAATCCAAAACGCCACCCGTTAGCTAATGGTGCTGTCGAGATTGCTGGCACTATAAACATGGACATTAGAAAACAGATGCATACAAAACTTGGGGCTCTTCCAAGATGAAAACGAGTGGTGGGGAAGTCCCTGAAGGAGCACATGATCGAGGGGACATTTGGTCAACACGAAATGGACGTTGAGCAGGAGTGTAAACGGCTGTTTATTAGCACTCTTGACTCTGTTGTTGAAGAGATGGCTGCGTGTTTCAGCGAACGTAACAGCAAACTATTGGAGGCTTTGAGCGCCTAAGATCCGGGCAGCCAAAACTTTCTGGATGTTGGAAAAGTTAAACCGAAGACGGATATGGTAGAGGCTCGGTTTGCTGTTGCTCACAAGTTTCTACAAACTGGGCTAACGGGCTCCAACGGCAAAAAACGGACCCTGGAAAAACTTGTTCAAAGCTGCTCCAGCGTTTTCGGGACGATGCCCGCGTAGGAGAGCTCATTCTCGACTTTGAAGAAGAGTTTCTGAACACAGACGTAGCCTGATGCACAGACGGAAAGCCCAGGCGACTCAGTTGGCCCTCGAAATGGATCTATCCAGCAAATTTCGTGGAGAATGAAAGGGAAAAACTGCTCGGGAAGTTTAACTCGACGAAGACAAGACTCCACTTTATTGACTAAGGGTAGGCTAAAATTAATTATTTCATGGGTGGTTTTCTGGCATGGCTAGTTTGGGATTATGCCGGTATTTTGTTTGATTAGCGTTCGCCTGTTTTGGTGTATTTTTACTTTAGTCGCTGCGCTGATTTTGCAGGTTGGCTGAAATGGTGTGGAATTATTTGGCTTGACAGTTGTCTAATGTGTTCAGGGTTATGTTGTGTGCATGAATCGTTTGTTACTATCAAGCTATGGTGTAAAGTGAGTGTTGACGTAGGCCACCTGTTTTACTGTCTGCAAGTCGTTACCTTCTATCACGAAGCACTAATTAGTCGCATGGTTGCGCGAATTCACTTGGGTAGTTGCAACGGCTCCGTTTCAACCGAAATATCACAGCCCCCCTCAGAATTTAAAACGGGTCCCCAGCAGATTTTTCCCAGGCGCCGGTGGTCTAACATTTCCTCCCACCTATTGGGAAAATCCTACCAAGCGCTATTTCGCAAGCAGTTACGTCATTGTTCTCGTGTTTAGCGGCACGCCCATAAATTAATGCAACTTCTGCGTGTATATTTTGATCGAAGCTTAGTATTTTATGTTTTTCATTAGTGTGGTTTTTCTTCAACTTCTATTCTATCTGTGATGTTAATTAAACGTTTTTCTTCAAGCGTATTATACGAAACCAGCTTGTTTTGGTTTGTTATCCAAATCGCCATTCATTATAGTCTTAGATGAATGACTAGCTACAAACACGCATTTTAACGCGTTCATATTTCGTTTATTAATGTTCACACACGCATAAAGAGTCTACTTTATCTCTACCATTGCATGCAGAAGTGTTTACTTTTAGGAATTTGTTTGCAGTAGATGGGCACATTCAAAATGTTCCCAATATAACAGTCAACCTATATATGTAAAAATGTGTGGCAAACATAAGCCTGCGTGTCTTGATACTGTACCTCTGGATTTTGCTCGTTACTTGCTCCAGAGTTCGGCCTTGTTTTTCTTATGGTTTTGACCATAGCCTGGTTTTCGTCTTTGCTTCTGATCTAGTTTTTTAGCTTGTTTACATTGCAGTGTTACTGTCCATCTCAGTGGGTAACTGAACCTACCTTAAAATCCCTTTACAGTCATGAGCATCGTAGACAGACCCTGTGCTGTCTCTCCACCACAGAAACTGGAACAGGGCATCCTGAATTATGCAACCTAGTGTCCTAGGCGCAGAGATGTTCTCTTTTAATGAAATTTGTTGACTTCATTAATTTTCTTCAGGAAATCGTCGCTTCTCAGGGATTCTCGAGCAGAATATAAATACTGCAATGTCAAACTTCAGGAAAGTCTCCAAACACTGTGCAGCATTAGTTTAAGAGACTGTGGTTTACTCAGAATTGTTTTCTTCCTCTGTATATGCTTGTGGTGCAGCAGTGTTCTCAAGATTATCTATTATTTCAGCATCTGCCTTGGTACCCTGAGAGATTTTAATCCTCTCTTCCACTTCATTGTCTTTCAGTCTAGTCTAGGTTCTGGTGGTTTCTACTTTTCTTAGAAACAGACTTCAGTTTTCATTGATTGAAGAAGCCTTCAAATTCCTCTTCTGAACCTCAACAAACATAAATCCATCCATCCATTTTCTTACTGCTTTATCCAATACTGGATTGGGTGCAGTCCAAGTCAACTAATCAGCCGAGGATCATAAAGACCCTACGATCTGTTTTTATTAGGGGGCTCCCTGCTCCTTGGAGATTCCATGCTCTTAAATCTCGTCACCTGCCTCCTGTCGCTGAGACAGTGTATTCTTTTTATTTGAGCCAGTGAAGAGTGTGTAGAGATGCAAAAAATGTATTCAGAAGCAGTATCTTGAATTAGTACTTGAACTTAAACTACTAATCTTATCTACTACTTTCTAGAAATAATGAATGTTCAAACAATATAGAAGGGAAACAGTTAATTGTACAACTTAATGGCCAATAATAATTTTGCTTAGTAAATGAGCAAACGGCAATTCTGGACTTATTTTTGTCTGCGTGTTATGCCTTGCCCCACTCTACGCTATCCACAGTGGGCTGTGTCACTGCTGCAGTGGCCGGTGGCCATGCCTCTGCTCTGGTCCGAGTGCCGTGGAGGCAGCTTATAGAGAGCCCCTGGCTGTCATCGGATCGGTCACTACTACAAACACTCTGAGAGTATTTAAACCCCGCGCAGTCTCTCCTCGGCAATCCAGCACTGACTCTTCACTTCACTCCTGAGCCTCCTCAGTGTCCCAGTGGAGCCCTTCCTGTTCCTCGGAGCTTTGCCCATGGCTGTGCTATCCAGAGGATTCCGACCGGAGGACGGTTCTGATCTCAGCAGACGTCTCCCTCGCCCGTTCTGGACGTCACCTGGGAATCCGGTTCCTGAGGACAGAGAAATGGAAATGAATCAAACATTTAACACAACAATGCAGGACATTTTAAAGTTTAAAAGCTCAGATATGTGCTATTAAAAAGGACAGTAAGGTGTGTGTGTGATATATATTTATATAGCAGCCTGGAATTGTGTTTATATAAAACACAGGTGTAGGATCTTTAGTGAAACAGACAAAAAATGATATTTCCTTTAAATGTGAAAAACGCCTACTATGTTCCACGTTTAGTATTAAAGGATTTGTAGTTATTTGCTGATGGTGCTTGTGAAGGAATGGGAAAAGGGTGTAACTTGTTGTGCTTGCTGTTTAAACCTAACTAAAGCCTAGGCAACTAGTCTGGTGATGACTGTGATGACCCAAAACTTAGCAAGACCTCAATTATGTCCATGTAGTTATTAAAATACTCTGTTGCTATATAATACCTATAGAGTTTGGCACTAAGACTACTATGGACATTTCTATAAGGCAATATGTAATCCAAAGTGCTCCTCCTCATGCATGCACTGGAGCCGGGCAGAGTAAAGAGTCACGTGACATCACAATGGCTAGGGTTTGTTGCTGGGATTCTGAGGTTGCTACGGAAACAGTTACTATAAAGATTGAGAGAAATGGCAGAGAATGTATTTGTCCATGTATAACACGTATAATTAAGAGACAATCTTAAATGAGTAGGTTTTGTCATAATTTTCTTGCTCTTCTATTTCTTTGTGTGTTTCTGCTACTGTCTATTTGCTATTCTGTATATTCAGAATGATTCTCTGATGTTTCTACTCCTGTTACTATTCACTATTCTGGAAAATTCCGTATAAGAATTACTTTTGAGTTGGATTAGAAAAGCGTTTGTCGAAGCTTTGTTCTGGTCAATGTGTTCTAGTATAAATGAGCAAATGAAAATGACCAACAGCAGGAGTGAAGGAGCATATAAAGTGCTTCTTTATCTAGTATAGGGTTCAGTCTTCGTATCTATGAACAAACAACCATACAGCAGGCACATTGACCCTTTATACATTGTATCACAAAGACTGCTGAATTTACATGACCTATTACTAATAAAGCATCAGCAATAAAGTAATAAATCATAAGTAAGGACTGAGAAGTTTGTCATGATGGGAACATAGATTGAGCAAAGTAAGTGAAATCTTAGAGGCAAACCTTCTTCACACCTAAAACGGAGACCTTTCAATTGGACACTGACCCAAAGTACAAGGCCAAAGCTATGGGGTGGTTTAATAATAAGAAATTGATTGTCCCATTCAAAATCAAAGTGACTTGAATCCTATTGTGAATCTGTGGAAAAACTTGAAAACTATAATCCAAACGAATCCCTGAGCAACTTGAGAGAGCTTGAGAAAATCTGTCAAAAAGAATGGGGAAAAAAACTACGTTGAGATGGTGTGGGAACCCAATAAGGCTTTAATTGTTAAGAAAGGAGCTTCCACCAAAATTTTAGCTTGTATTAGATTTAAAAATGTATATGTGTCTTTGTGTGATTTCACAAAATGGGAGACCATAGGAAGGGCCTAATCACTCATATGGAAACTTTAAACTTTTGCAAGGCACCGAACATACAGTATGCAGAAAGAAATTCAGGTGAACTCAAATGAAACATTATTAATCTCTTCAAAAGAAACTTGTTTAACTTTTTCAGCAGCTTTTTGTCTTCAGGACATCCTTTCTTGTCAGGGGTAACAGAAGCACATACAATAAGTAAGTTGTGTGCTAATTTTCAACTTGTATTTAATTTCCTGGTTTCAAGAACTTTATTTTGAGTTTTAATAGTTATAGTCACTATATAACTCTACATGTTTAGTAAATACTAAGTTGAATGGCTAGCATGAAACCAACAGTATTAGGTTAATTGCTGACTTCTGTTATTGAAACCTGGCCTAAACAAGAGATTCAAGTAGGGAAAAGAGAAGAAAAGAAACACAACGTCTGGAATAAACCTTTCCTTGTTGCCGAGATGCCTACTCCTCTGATGTTTTCCTGTGAATAGAAACCTAAATGAAACCAGCTGCATCCGATCCCTCTGCTGCAAATGCCTGCACTTACTGTCTCTCTGCATTGCCCTTCAGCCACCCCTCAGCACTTTAAACCAAGAATGTCGCCTCCGAAAGACCATTGCTCTTTTACAGTTCTCTTTCCATGTTTGGCCACCACCTATAGGAGTGCCGTCCTTCTGATGTGACATTAAACCAGGGCTCCAACTACTTGGTCATCAAAGATCCCATGACTGTAGGGGTGTTAACTCTGATTTCTTGGGAAAACTTTCTTTCCATGTTTGCTTGACTCAGGCCTTAATTTGCCCTAATTGCACTGCTCCACCTGAGATGTGGATTACAAGGAGATGTAATGGATTCTGGAAAATTTTAAAACATAATTCATACAAGGTAAAGTACTCAGTAACCCTTTAATAGATATGAATACAAGATAACAACATGTTTTTTTATTTGGATGTAATGTACTTATCATAAATTGTGATGTAAAGGTTTTGCCTCTTGAAAGAGGTTGAATGCAGGGAATTAGTTATTATATAATTGTATATGTTTAATAATATATTATTTTTTGTCTGAAATATTTTGAAAATACCTATTACCTTTCATTACAATTAAATTGATTTGGATTGAGTCTAGGAGTGTACCTAGGGTCACTGTCAAACAGAAAAACAAATCACTCACACACAAGAGGTTGTCTTGAGTGCGTTGCATGTGCTGAAAACAGTATTTGTCACGCTTGTAAACCCCTCCTCTTGAGGACTCTCCAGCCTTTCCTAGTTTTGTACTTATCTCCTGCCCCCAGTCCTATAAAAGCCAGACGTTCCTGCCAATCTGGGCTCAACTTTGGAAGATGGAAGCCCGCCTACCCGCGGATCCAGGAGTGACTCGACGGCATCGGCTTCACAACAGTGTTCTAACCGTCTGGGACCGGACCTGGGAGCGTCTGGACCCTTTGCCGGATCCCGCTCCGGCTTTTAACTGTTTGTCAGGATGGATTACCCGGTCTTGGATCATTCTTGGATTTGCCTCAGACTCCCCTGGACTTGTTTGCCTCGGACACCCCCCCTGAACACCAGTGCACCTTGGACACGCCCCCCGTTTTCCTTCCGGCCCCTTTGCATGCTTTTTACCTGTGTTTTCCTCACTCCTCTCTGGATTGTGCTGTCTGCATAGGGTCCTGCAAAAACGCTTCTTGACAGAATTAACCTGGTTTACGAGAGGAACAGCTCTTAATATTATGCCACAAGACTGTTTTACTTCATGCAGTGCACAGTCTTTTTGTTTCCACAGGGCTGATTCTTCTTCAAGCTAAAGTATGATCTTAACACTCTATTTTTATACATGTTCTTAAAGTAAAAATTAGTGAAAAATAAATTAATCCATTTACAGCCTTGTTTGTACTGTGTTTGTCTACTTTTTTTAATTTCATTTGTAATTACCTAGGAGAAACATAACAACCAATAGCTCTTATATGGACGATGTCATCTTGTACTCAGTAAACAAGATCAGAGCGGACCACAACCATGCTTTAGAAAATGACATGTTTTATGATCTCATATTTCAATTAAAGTTGAAATTACCTCTGGAATGCTATTTTTTCTGTATAATAGGAGCACAGTAACATTTTTTGTAAGTACTTTAAGTTCTTCAATGGGAAGGACGTTGGAGTTTTTTCTTTATCCCCTTAGGGACCCTATTATTTAGCAGAGATCAGAGAGCACTCTGGGCTCAAATGTGGTAGCAATCACAGCTTGGATATCATGATTGAAGTTGGAGTCCTCACATTAAAAGCCCAAGGCAAAAGGTCTAGTAATAAGAAAATACTGTTTTGAGTAAATATGTCCAGTTTTCCAGATTAAGGTAATCATCTGTATACAGTATATTATACTTTACCATTTAAATAAGGTATGTTTTCTTTTCCCTAATTTATTTTACAAGCTTGGACTTTCATCTTTAACATGAGTATCCTTCTGTGCCTGTGCCGACTTCTCAACATTGGCATATCTACCTGTAAAACTAGGACTAAACCAATTTTTAATTACAATGCACATATATCTGGCGCCTCTCAGATAGAATTTAGTCGACCACAGCCACTCAACACTTTGTTGTATTCACATAACGGTGAAAAATTCATACAAATACAATTAATCTTTAATGCATGTTTTCATCTTTAGTCATTAAAGAACTTACAACAGTTTTTTCTAATTGTTGTTGTATAAGAATAAGCATTTATATTAAAAAATATAACTTTTTTTTTAAATTCTATTCAATAGCATTATCTAAGCACTCTATGGCAAACTGTTGCAAAGGCATATATTTGACTGCTTGTTAAACAATACTTGCAGGCCTATGATTGTCTTGGACCAGGAATGATAATCGCCATTAAGCAATTTATTTCACCCTAACACACCCATGGGCACTATTAGACCTGTTGGATTTGATTTTTACATGTTTAATTTACAACTCCGGCTCTGTTCTCTAACATCTTCAAGCGATTTTCAGTTATACCCAAGGCGCTATTAATTACTGTTTTAGACCTTATGAAAGCATTGTGAAAACAGACCACACAGTCCATCAGAGCTCAGATTGGTATTGCTTTTTTTTACTTATTAGACAAAATATTGGATAAAACTTAAATTGGGTATAGTAGTAGCACCAGTGGCAAGTTTTTTTCCATTTTTCTGATCATTTAGTCTAATTTCTTGGTTTGAGTAACATTTTCAAATCCAATGACTGGAGCACTTATGGATAGTTGACTTAATTGCCAATTTGAAACCCCAGCTAGGGTTAGAGTTAGCATTCCCTCACTACTTAGACATTGTTTGGGCCCTAAGTGAACTTTAGAACAAAATTTCATTAGGCTACTTTACATTTATACTGCATGTATTCTATGTATGAATTGTTGACAAAGGTATTATTTCTTCACCACATTTTGACTTGTTAATATTTGTTTACTGCTGTGTATGTTGTAAACTGCTTCGAAGTATTGCCAAGCTTGTCTTATTTAGTTTACTTTGAATCGGTCCTGTTCAACATGAATGAACACGTTATGTTCCTCATATTGTCATTTTTTTCAAGGACAGACCAGATGAAATGTATTTAGTAGTACAAAGCTTGGAGTAAACAGCGGTACTGTGAAATTTTCCTTAGTTTACTTCGCCCATTTTGAGTCAAGACTGCTCAACATGAATGAACATATTATGTCACTACTTTTGTGTAGGGGCAGATGAAATGAAATTCAATTCCGTCAAACGGTGAGTGGAGAAAGAAAACTTATTAAAAAAAATCTTTGCAGATGTGTAGTTAGCCACTCGAAAAGAAGCATCAACAACAGAAAGCATTTTGACTGTGAGCTGTGTAACCAGCGAGTAATGTCATGTGAGAATTTCCCATTGCCCTGTTTATAGCAGTAGACTCTCTAATGCTCACACACTTGCGCTACGACACAGAAGAGTGGACTTGGAGAAATAGCATAGGGTTTAGTGTGGCATTTGGGACCAGGCCATACTTGGTCCTTACTTGAACATGCTTTAATTAAATGCTAAGGATTTTTGAAATAAATATCTAATGTATATGTGTGTAAACAAGGAAAACCTGGTAGAGACACTAGTGATTATTAGTTATTGCATATTAACTAATAAGAATGCTCATGATTTGTGTTACTGAAATGACTTACAAAGGCTGAATTTGTTTCTTTTCTTAACTTGGGACAAATTACACAGAAAAGTACACTCATCTTTTGTACTCTAGCTTTTTAAAGAACAAATCATTTGATACAAAAATATTATTTGGAAAATAAAGAGAGCCCTAGACAACTTTTGATGAGAATGAATTTCTTTCTTTGATTAAAATGATCAGTGAACACTAGAAATGATCTACCCACGGAATATATTACAGAAGGATTGACCAGTTTTACATGGATTTGTCAATGTGCATATTTAATATACAGTGTGGTACTGAAATAATGGGAAAAACACTGTTTGAATCCTAAAAACTGAATGCATAAATAGTACAAAAACGTGTTGCCTGCTGTACAGTTTGTGCTAGGGTGGTAGAAAGTCCTTAAAAGAAGAGAGAAACAGATGCAAAATAGAAAAAAAAAACAATATGTCCAACAAATGCACTATTATGTGCAGAACTGAACTAAACATAACCCCCAAGCCCCTGCCATAGTCCCATTTCCTTCACTCCATGACACTTACTGTACAATCGATCATTTTGTTGCCACTGAACTTCAACATTAATGAGAGGATTAGTGACTAGACCTGTTAAATGGTAATGTGTTTTTTGCTTCAAGAAATTGTCAAACCGTCTGATAGACCAATATTGTCTTGGATCATTATAAAACCATTCTTGCAAATGTTTTTTTTCTTTCATTATCTCATTCTCTAAAAACAAGCTTAAAGTGGTTCATTGAGCTGTAGAGATAAAACTAAACACAATTCATATTTTTACATTGAACTCTGGAAAGACCAAGAGTTATGTTGTTCTGCGGTGAACTATTGTAAGAGAACAGAAGCCTTGTCCATAGAAACCTATGGGGGACTGACATGCTGCCCCCAGTCACCTGATCAGTTGGCACCCTTGTGTTTTGCTTCTGGCTACATCAGAAAACTCTGTACAGACCTACATATCGTTTGTGCTCTTTCAGTTCCCAATACAAGGTCCTGTGCCCTGGTCCTGAGCAAGTCTGTCAGCAGATTTGATCTCATCCATTCTCTGCTGAAAGGAGCTTGAGTCAGCTTCAACAACATGACTGGCTAGCTAGCCAGAACCTCCTTGTGTGCGATATACTATCCGTTCTGTAATCTAAACGCATTTCACAGCACTTTGCATTTGTGCTCTGGTCCCTGTGTGCCTGTTGATTATGAAGAATTCATGGGGTTGACTTTGCCTTTAAAGATCTTGAATGACTGAATCAGGTCCTTTTGCAGAGATATTTTGATTGATATTTAAAGCACTAGAATGTGTTTGGCTTCTCTTCTCTGGTGGATTTAAGAGCCACAATATCTTTTTTGATAAAGATGAGAGGAAATCTGTACATGATTGTAAATTACTTCTTACTACTGCATTGTGCAATTGTAACATTAAAACTTTAACTGTAAATCCTATAACTGTCTTTTTAATTGTTCCCTCATATTGTGTAAAAGTATGAGAAAGCAATTTGTTTTTGAATGTTGTAAAATAACTCAGGTGCTGAGTATTTCAAAATTATGATTTGTTTCTCTTTGATATACTAAACTGCTTTATATCCAATTGCACTAATTTCCTTTTGACTTATTGTGGAACCCTGTCTCCATAGTCTGTGTAAATAACTGTGAAAGCAATCTATAACAACTTGTTGTGAAGTGCACTTTAAAAAAATAAAATTCAATTGAAGGTGTTAGTCATGAAACACTATCTATTGACATACTGTAAAAAACACTAAGAGCATATTTGCTCTACATTGATAATTTGTATCTATAGTCTACTATATAATTAATTCATGTGCTTAATCCATGACTCTAATAAATGCCACACATTCAATGAATGGCAAAAAAGGGATTTGCAGTTATCTCTAGCAGTCGTTTCTCCCCCAGCCTTCTCTTGCTTTCCTGACCTTATCCAGCAGGGGGCAGTGGCAGGTTGGGGGCGCTCTGTCCCAGGGCAGCTGCAACTCAAGCAAGCAGAGGTCTGAGGGCTGCTAGGAGGGCAGAGGCAGCTCAAACAATAAGAACAAAGGCCAGGGCCGCTGTAAGCATGTGCCAATTCATTGATGGGTCGATCACTAAGGCTCAAACACACCACACTTAGGTTTTTCACTCTTGCTTCTTCTCATACCTCTTCAATTACGGGATATTAGGGTGTGAGTCACAAACGGATTTCCCAGGTTTAATTATTTAATATAATATTTCACATGGAAACTTAAATGTACGAGTATTGCAATAATAAAGCAGCTTATTAAAAGTTGTTCTACAAAGGAGACAAAATTAAAACCAGAAAAGACCTCACAGTTCTATTGTTCTGACATTAGATGTTTTTTTATTGAAGTAAACACATTAGTCTACCTCCATCACAGGAGGTAAATTACCACACATTCATAAAACAAAAGTGAAAGGGTTGAGAACAATTTCTGATTTTTCAATTTCTTTATATTTTAAACAACCCTTGTTGTTTTCTCAAATACTTTAACAGTTAATCATAAAGTGACATAAATCAAAACATAATTCAGATTTAGTTTTCTCAGAACAGATGAACTTTAGGAAAAGCATTAAATTTGAAATCCCTCTGACTTTTAGGTGGTTGTTCTTTTCTTCCTATTTATGTAACACAAAATAACCTTTTGGAGGTACTTATTTGTGAACCCAGGGTTTCTATGTAAAAAAAATGCATGCAGTTCTAATGGTAAATTTGGAACTAGCTGCCAATCATCTTGGGGCTTAGCAATTTCTGCATGTTTAACCTGTGAGCTACTTGTTTGATTTTCCAGTATTTGAGAATTTAAAAACTTTTGTTTAAAAACTTAAGTGATTTGCAAAATGATTTTAGATTTCAGGCTTGGAGGAGAAGCATGTAGGATGAACCTGGAGATTCTTTGGCCTGAAGACATTAAAAAACAGCAGAGAAACTAATCACACAATGGGAACAGGGGGTATTGTTTCAATTATGAATTTTCTGAATTTATTGGTTTTGCCATTCCTTGGGATGCAATACTCAATATAGTACAGAGTCCACATTTCACACATGGCATTACACATATTTGTGATACATACCCACATGGTTATGTATGGTATCTATTAAGTATCAATTTTTTTATTGCATCTCCAAGAGGAATATGTTCTGAAAATTGAGTGAATCTCTTGCATGTACCTTTAGCAGGATCCCTGCTGTGCTTAGAGTTAATGAGCCCCTTGGAAAATGGTGCTCTCCATCTAAAAGGCTGCCTTGTAAAGCACAAACCTAGAAGTGTAGCTCTGACTAGACATAAACACCAGCCGGCAGAGCAGTGTGCATCTTGGAGAAAAGGTTACCTATCGTTCTGCTAGAATCTAAATTTGGCTTTGACATTCATTTTACCAGAATGAACTTCAAAAAGCCACAGCTAATGTGCTTTATGCCACATCACAGAAATCTAAACACCACTAAGGAAATATCAAAACGAGTCCAGAGTTTAGAAGAAAAAAAAATCCCATTCTGCATCTTCCACTTTCTTACACGAATTCCTTACAAGAGCTTCCTGCAAAACCCGAAAGGCTGAGCCTCCACATATAGTTGCTGTGATTTTCACTTTTATTCCCACACATCCATGTTCCATTAGGCTCTGTTTGTCTAGGGAAGAAGTAATGAACTCATGCTCTGAGGCATGTCTACGAAACTCCCTCAGGATGCTCGAGAGGGGCAGGCAGCCCTACGACTCCTCACTGCGGCAGTTTGTCACTAATAAAGCCTGACTACAGAAAGAAAGGTAGGAAGTGAAGAAAAGCACAATCAGAGATTACCTTCATTAAGGGAATGATAGGTAAAGAACAGTCTCTGGACTGTGAGTGAAGCAGGGTGTGGGGAGAGGAGATGGATGAGTATCAACAGTTTAGAAAGAGTAGAGAAGACTCATTCATTTTCACTTGCAAGAGCAAATTCAGCTGATCACAAAAAACTTTCTTCTAAGCATTTTCATATTGAAACGGTGATCCAGATATATGAAATAAGTAAGAATAATTACATTTTTACTATGATTAATTGCATTTGTTGTAATTATTTGAGCTGCAAGCATCTGACATGCATTGTTTTTACAACTTCTCTTTTATTATAAGATGTTTCCAGCAAAATGCATTTACATTTGTTTTCTTGCGGACTTTGTTTTAAAGTTTGGCTTTAGGCGTATTTCTCCCAAATCATGAACAAATAAAAACAAAACCTGTTTGGGTCTACTGTGTTTTTAGTTCTGTGCATGTACAGTATGTCTGTGTTGGTCAGTGGTTGTTATTAAACATAAATTAATTGCTACAGTATGTAGTGCTATCTAGCATTTTTTCGTAAAGAGGGAATTTAAAAACTATAAGGGAAACTTACTGGTCTCTATTCTAAAGCAAAATAATAACCATCCTCTCCCAAGGAATTTAAAGATGCACTTGAGCAACACATCCATCTGCATCGGCATGAGATTCATCACATTGTCAATGGTTTGAAATATTTAAGCTGTAAGGGGAAAGTGATTCATTGTAATCTGTCTTCAGCAAAATGTCGCTGTCGCTTGAATAGTTTTGATTAGAGCTCAATTATTTAATCATATTCTGACAAAAAATGCTCACCAACAATGGCCTGTAATCAAACGTTCCAACAACTTGTCCACTGGTCTGCATGCAGAGCAGTAACAAAAATGAGATCTTAAGTTTTTAAAATGGACACAAGTCTGTGGACCAGAATTTGTACTTTATGTGAAAATCAGTATTGTATTAGTCTAACATTGTGGTGCATGTGTTGAATCGGTGAAGCACAGATTTATTTATTTTATTGACTGGGGAAAAAATAGTTTACATAAAGATATAAACAAGGGACCTTACTGTCCACTTATAACATATTTAGTTGCTGTCTTTTAAACTAATCATTATATAAAAACTACAGAAAGTCTACACCCCCCTTGGACTTTTTCACATTTTATTGTGTTTTATTTATTTCACCATAAAATGTGAAAAAGTCCAAGGGGCGTGTAGACTTTCTATAGGCAATGTAGTTATCAGAGGCTTCTCTAAACTCCTAAGTAGTATTGATTAGTTATTGAATGATGGCAGTGACAAAGAACATTTTATATATTTTATATTAAATATTATAGTTGTAAAATGCAAGGTCATTAAACAAAAATATTCTCTCAGAAGAGATGTTAATATGTTAGGATTAATTTATGCATTGGGTTGTTTCAGTATAAGGGCAAATTTAAAATTCTTTACTGTCTTATAGTGAATATAGTGAGTCTCCTAGTGGATGTTTTCACAGTGTTGGGAAACCAGTTCAGCTTCATACGGGTCAGTGCCAGGGCAGTGTACGGACATCAACAGTCACTCGTCTGTTTGCTTCTTGTCTTGCTATTTCTACTGGCTTCTATTTAACATCCTCTTCGAACCCTCCCCTATTACCTAATTAAAAGTCTATTGCATCTGCCTTTAGAATCACTCATCTATCATTTTCCTGGCAGTAAAACTAAAACTGTTACCATCATGTGCACACTAACAAGAGGTCAGCACTCTCCATCCTGTTAAGCACCTTTCAGCACTGAAGAATCATTAGCATTTGAATAAGACTTGGGTCCCTGTGGCGAGCCCAGGCCCTCCCAAATCTCCACAATATCTCATTACTATACAGGAAAGAGGGTGCTTAGTATACAGAACTAGAGCCTCTCCATGCCAACTTATAAATAATCTAATTAAATGTCTTTTATTGTGAGGATGCTGTGAACCCATATGATGAGAAGGAAAAATGCTACTTTCCTGGTCCTTTTAACATTCATTCTAAAGCTTTGGAGAGTCCTCTTGTTTTTATATTATTGTTCACCTTAATATTACTGCTATTGCTACCAAAGGGTCTTCTTTTTCTTGTGCACACTTCTGTGCAAAATAGCCATGTTTGGTTTTTACCCACTCAGGCCTATTTTTTCTGTTCCATATACAACTCATTTCCTTTATACATTAAAAGCAATTAGCAAAAAGGATACATGCAGAGGAAAGCATCTCCAGTGGTCATAATGGTTAAGTGAGACACGCACTTCAGATTGTAGCTTGCAGTCTTACTGCACCCAGCTGTATGTTTCCTCATAAAACACAAAGACAGCATAGTCAATATATTTGACTCAATACAAATGGGAAAACATTAATAATGAACCTTATTTTGTATTAAAAGTACAACAGTAATGATTGACACAACATTATAGAGTAAACTGGCCACACAAATTCACAGAAGGTCATATCACAGAATTATTGTAAGCAGCTACATATTTTGTTTATGAAGTTTTAGTAGACATAAAAAGACTACTTATTGAATTTTCAGACAGCAGAGAGAAAGATGAGAAGCAATAGTTTACAAAATAGTCTATAGATGAGAAGGGGTCATGTCACTCCAAAACCAGAAGAAGAACACAATGTTGCATCCAATGGAAATAATACTTTTCCTTCAAGTTGATTGAAATGTTTCAAACAAAACAAGTAAAATTATTTTCTGAAAGTGCCCACTTACTAAAGCAAAAATATTTTCCATTACATTTTTCAGTCAGGGCAATGTAAAAATACAGAAAACCAGCAATGAAACATCACATACAGGTACACTAGGGCTGTTGGTGAAAGCTGAATAAGTCTATTTAAAGCTAATTGCATTCCATCATTAAGTATTTTTATAAAATGTCAAGGTTCTCTAAATCAGGTAGCACAAGTTTTAACTTTATTTTAAAGCAAACAATGTTTGAAAGCAATGTAAAAACACACACCAAATGTCCAAACGTTTTACATGTATTACTTGGTATGGTATAGTAAAAAAAACAAGATCCCATACACAGAAACATTCAGAATAGCAGCAGAACAGAAGCATATATATGTACTGTTAATGTTATTTAAGTGTTGTTAATAGCACCTACTGTGGTAGAGTAAGAAAAGCAATTATTAATAATACTGAGAGAACAAATGTAAAATATAAACATCATAGTTATAAAACTGAAGTTGTAAACAACTAGACATTCGATTAAACTGTTCAAATGTGCACTCATGAATGGAACTATATCACATTCAGTGCATAATAATAGCTGCACTTGAGATCTACACAGCTAATTGGTAACTGAAAGCATATTAATCAAGCAGCATTGAAGAACATTTTAAATAATACAATATTCATAATAAAATCAGTATCATTAAGCATAAGCTGTTTTTTCTCTTTAAAATGAAAGAATTTTACAATGTAAAACAGAGCACGCACCTAATTCAACCAATTTACACAATGAAATGCAACCAATTATTATTCTTTCAGTAGCATTGAGAAAAAAGAGAATCTGGCTGTTCTCAAATGAAAAAAAATGTTTATTTGAAAAGTATAGTATTAATTTATTAAGGAAGAACACTGGTTTTCACCTGGAAGGATCACAGAATGCTTTACATACAGAAGGGGATTCACTTAATTTCCCTCTGAAAGGAAGAACCAGCTTTGCAAATTACAAAACTAACCCATTATGTCATATATTAACAGTGGTGACTAATAAATAGGTAACTTGAAACAGGAGATTTCACAGGAGGTTTCATGAGTGTTTCAGTACAGGACCATGTGTCTGTTATTAACAGTTTCAGGTGGAAGAACAGCCCTGGAACAGCTCACCTCATCTGAACACCATCTTGTTAGGAGCACCGTCCTCTTGGAGCAGGATGGTCTAAACAAGCTTGATAGACTTCGAGAGTGATGTATGTCTCGTCTTGCAGTGTTAGACTCATTAGATGTCAAAGAGTTCTAACAGACAGACGGGACTCCTACGCCAGTATAGGTGAAAGTGGAGCTCATAAAGTCAGGTGCAAACAAGTGCTTTATAAGAAAATAAATGTACCTGTGTTATATGAATGGAAGAGATGAGGTTTCTGTTATCACAATCAACCTAATGTTTGAGTCTTAATATGATCAGCCACAGTTTAGGTCAAAGAAACACCTGTGTAGTAGCACTACACAAGAACATTATAAGGATTTAGAATGAAAGAAATGCATTCCTTTCTTTGTTTGCAGAAATGTAGGCACAGAAAGTAGAGCTCCTGACTGGCGAAGATGCTCGTATGCACCACCGGCTAAGCCCTGTGCTCGAGATGCTGCTGAGTTGGGTTGTAAGAAGGGTTGTGACTGGAATTCCCCACTTGGCAGAAGGCCGTTGGAGAAGCTGAGATGGAGCTGTGTTGGCTTTGTTTGAGTTGTCTAGGGATCGCCCAGCGTGGTTCCCAGCAGTGAGTCTTACCAGCGTCCTGCCGATCTGCTGTGGAATATGCGCTGGAGAAACCACTGCTCCTCCACTCACAGCTAGCTGTCCTTTAGGGCTCTGTCAAGCTGTGAATTTCACAGCATTGCAAATGACATAGAGAGAAGTAAGTGCAGAATTTTTGTATTGAGAGAAAAATAATTAAAAACATTTTAAATAAGTGACTTTCTCAGTTAATGAACAACTGACAGTTCCAAATTTGGTGGGTCTAAAATAGAAAATAGTTTAAAAAGAAAGGTTCACTCTTTATGTAATTGTTGTCATAACAGGAAAATAAGTTCTTTCAGAGAATGAAAAACAGTTGCACACAAGACCAGCATGTTAGAATTGATAGCCTCTTGAGAAAAAAAAGAATCTCAAATAGTTCTCACCATGAAACAAAACACAGTTGAAATAAAGAAATTCTGTGCAATAAATTAATTGTTCTAATTTTGATCTTTATCTTGAAATGTACATAAAGGATTTAATATGAGCTGTGCATATATTTACCTATAATCTATATTATAGGTTGGGAGCTGCATCAGCATGCGTGGGCTGCATAGGAACAAGTAATAGGTTTATTCCATGCTGAAAAGAGAAGAAATAAAACACAACGTTTCGGCCGAAGGCTCCACAACCAAAACGTTGTGTTTTTTTTCTTCTCTTTTCAACAGGAATAAACCTATTACTTGTTCCTATATATGAAAGATATCTTTATATATTTTATTTAAAATGTACAAAATATATGTAATGGTACTGTGAGTTCAAGTTAAAGAAGGCAAAATATTAATCAATAGATTGGATGAGAAGGACATTTTTGTAACAGAAAAATCACTGGTGCTCAGACTTGACTGAGTAAAGTGCTCTCTTCTAGTTTTTAGGACGTCAGATATACTGGTAGCAAGCTATGCAACTGTCATCCTTTTTTTTCTTAAATTCAATTTACAGCAAGTCATTGTTCTGTCAACACAGAGGTGCAAATTATCCACAGTTTTTTATATAGCGGCATCTTTAACATCCATCCATTTTCTGACTGCATTATCCAGTTCACAGTCAAGGGGAGCCGGAACCTATCCCTGCAAGCAGTGGTGTAAGAATACACCCTAGACAGGAAGCCAGTCCATCACAGGACACACAGAGACAGACACAGACATGCACACACTCATACCAAAGTATGAGTATACAACACCAGTTCATCTACCAGTATGTTTTTGGACTGTGTGAGGAAGCCGGAGCATTTGGAGGAAATCTACGCAAACATAGGAAGAATAAACTCCACACAGACCAACACCCCAGGTCCAGAATTGAACCCAGGGCTCTAGTGCTGAAAAAAGTTATTTCAGACAAAACTCCTCAACGGAAATGAGTGTAAAAGCTTTTCATACTTAATCTACGTGCTGAACGAATACCCCTTCCCATATGGCAACTGCTTAAAAGTCACTCTTCCAACATATGTGCTCATTTGGACAGGCTGTACTTTGTAGTTCAGATACTCATATTGATTCTGGAATATTAGTTGATTAGACCAGGTTCCCCAAAGCAGCAGTGTACAACAAGCTAAGCACTGCTGCAGCATACCAGGCAGTGATGCAGCCAGTCAGGATTTCAAGGGTGAAATATGGATGAAACATGGGTGAAGCAAGCCAGGGTGCAAGCCGAGATAAACACCATGGATGGGTGATCCTAGAACAAGACTGAAACAGAGCAGAAGTCAAGAATCCAACAAAGCACAGACGAAAAGCAATCTAGGCACAGAATTCAATAACGAGAGCAGAGTCAGAGCAGCACTTTAATATCCCTGCACCACCTAAAGCAGGTGAGGTAGTAAACATGGTGATTCAGGTCTTATGTCAAATATGTGACAAGTGGGTTGAATGTGGCAGTACCACTCCCTTGAGTGCTGAACTTTGGGCAATATCAGACCCTTTGACTGCAATATTGCAGACCAATGAAGCCCTCACAGCCTGCTCCACCCCCGATAGGGCAGCACCAGAGACACAGGAGGGCAGGATCAGCGGCTCAGGATTATTTTTACAAGGAGCTGCACGATGGCACATTAATCTTTGTGCCGTCATGCTTGCCCCAGCTGCTGCTCTGCTGCTTTCTGCTCAGCCCCGTTCCTGTATGCACACAGCACTGCTGCTTCAGTGCCTCGCTGCGTGTAGGCTGTGCAGTTCCTGTCTCATTGGGTTCAGCTTTCGACTCTTGATCCACCGAACAATGTTAGGATCGTTACAGTACAACAGGGCCAAAACTGCAGTACCCATCAGCATTGTGCATGCCAGCGACTATGATTATTAAAAAATAATGTCATTGAATGTGTGCTGTATCTCACATAAATGCAATAATTATTAGGTGCACACGTGCTGTGGACAGCTGTGTGTCTGGACAAACTTTATCATGGTATGCTTTCATTTCTTGTAGAGCTACAGATCTTAGTTGGAGTCCTGCTAGGCAAGTCACTTTGTCCTTTTTTTATTTGACAGTATAAATGCGATCAACATTACTGACAGGACTATGCATGAACAGGTGTATTTGAGCAACGTGATTAAATCTTTCAAAAGCGTCATATAACTGCAGGCAATATGAGAACAACGAAGTGAGCAACATGTTATGCCCTACAGTACTGGATATGGAAAAAAGGCTGATGGAATACAAGAAAATAATTATCATTTTGGCAAAAGTAAAAGAGAACAGAGCATATAAATATTAATAGTCTGGGAGCAGCTTTAGTGTTTAGTTTTTATATAGAGAATACCTACAGAATGAAAGTATCCTACTTTTAAAATGTGTACACTGCACAAAAAGAGCTGAAAAGTTATATTTGTAGGATCACGTACTTGACGTAAAAATACATTTCAATTCCTGGAGGGTGTATTCTTTCTGTTAATGGGAACCAAAGATCCATGGGCGGAAGACACAAAGGCACATTCATTTAAAATTCAAAGTTTTCTGCCTCCTGTATTGAACACTGTTGTTCAAACTATGTCCAGCCCCACCATGTTTCCTGTGCAGCTTGATGCTAAACCAGAGGGGGGTGGATTAATCAAATTGAATATTTTTCCCTTCTCTTCTAAATATAAATGATTTTTTTTTCCAATGAGTGATGTACTAGGGCTGTGATAAAGTAGCATGATGCTTGGCAGTACAGCAAGCACTAAGAAGAAATTTTAATTTCCTTGGAGAGCACTTCACTCTAGAGAAAGGTACCCCTGCTGGAGCTAATAAAGCTAGACCTTTCCAGCCCAGGCAGGACAATTGCAACCACACAGTCACCCAGCTGCTCAGAGAAAAATATGCTTTCAAAGTAATTAGCTTGTCTATTAGAAATGGTTATTGTCAGAGAATACTTTTTCCCTCTCTGTGCAAGGAAAAGTTTTACATAGTTACACTGGTAACATTTCAAGTTTTAATATTTTACATTTGTGATTTTTTCAAGCCCAGGCTAATTTTTATTTCTGTGCTTTATATAGAAGTTTTATTTTTTGTTTTATTGTGATACTGCGCTGTCATGTAAATTGTAATAGGTTTACAAAAGACTTTGCACATCAAAATAATACTTATTGCTGTCACTGGCTTAGATATTGATGGAAATTTTCTGCAGTTGTGGTTAATTGAAAAAAAGTACAGTACATTTTCTGTTACTTATTTGTCACTAATTTAGGAAAAGTGTTGCCACTATTATACTGTCCTAGAGCAGTGAAACGTAAAATCAGTTAGCACTCACTGCAGCTGCTTTGAGAATGAGACATAAAAAACAAAATACCTCTCTTTCCACCCCACTCTCTGTCACTCTGGCTGGACTTTGCTGAACCTACAGCTTTGACTAAAGATCAGAATTTAATACATTGATATAGTGCTAAATGTTTCCTAACAACAGTACTAACACCAAAAGTGTCTTAGGCTCTTCTTTCTTTTAGGAGCTGTTTTGCCACTCAGGAATCCTTCTTATTTCATATAGCTTCCTGTTTTAATCAGGCATTTTCCTTTTACTTGTTTCCCACAGCTGGGTTGTACCATTTTGTATTTTTTGGTTTATGGTATGTACTTTTTCTGTACTTTTGCATCCTGTCCAAATTCCCCATTGGCCTTTAACAACCTGGGCCTCCTAATAATCCCCATATATGAACTGGCTTCATATCTCTGCTCTCCTCTCCACTGATAGCCGATGTGTGGGGAGTATACTGGCGCACTATGGCTGCTGGCTCATCATCCAGGTGGGGCTGCACACTGGTGGTGGTGGAGGGGAGTCCCCATTATCTGTAAAGCCCGTTGAGTGGAGTGTCCAGAAAAGCACTATATAAGTGTAAGCTATTATTATTATAAATCTTTTTCAAAGGCAGAAAGACAGATGAATCTGAGTGAACAACAGCAGAACATTGCAAACGCCAAAGCTGACGACTCTGTGGATGTGCCTGTTCTATCATCTCTCCACCAGAGGGCGCCTTAAGTACTGGGTGCTGGTCTGGCTTTGCAGCAGAGGTGCAGACCACACAGAGTTGTAGCCCATCACAGAATGATGAGTGTACCTAGGGCTCCACCCCTCTCCTCCCCAGCCTTATATAAACTGTGCTCTCAGTTCTCTGAGTGGTCAGTATTGTTTACTTCTGCTCTGAGCTCAGGACCTCTAGTTACCTATTTTTTTCCCTGTTTCTAGTATTCTGCTCCTTGACTTGCTTCCTTCTCCTGATCAGTTCAGCCCTTTTCATGTTTTTACCTCCAGGTTGTTCCTTGATTTCTGTCTCCTGTTTTGGTGTTTTATTTCTCCTAGGTTTAGCTACCTGATTTTTGATTTTGGCCTGCTTTTAGACCTCAGTTGAGGACTGTGAATTAAATATATACTATTAGCTATTCCTTTCACCTTGAACCCATGCAGGTGCACTCCTAGCAGTACCCTCTGTTCTTATTAGTCTATCAAGTTCTTATTAAGACTACCCAAAGGATTTCCATGTCTGTCTAGCAGGAAATATAATGACACTCATCCCATGGTATAATTTCAGAAGTGATTGCTAGTCCCTTATGGGAGATTTAAGTAAGTGTCAGCAGCACTAACATTAACATTCACTTCCCAATCATTTCTGTACAGCATCTATAAAATGCAGACTATTATGATGTTCAACATCAAACAAGTGAATTGACTCGTGAAGAAAAAAGAAAGGAAAGTACTCACATTTCATTTTATGTTCACAAATAATGTCTTCAAAAAAGAGGTGCTTTCTCAAAATCAAACAAGTTCACTGTGCTTGGGAGGTTTAGCATCATGGTGTAGCATTTTAGCAGTGATATAGGATTAACGTTGATGTTTACTTTTGAGATCCGTCATATGGCAAACAGTGAAAAGGCTAAAATAAACGTTTGAAACAATAATAACTGATGAATGTTTGGGAATGACAGGACAGTATTTACTTGCAACAAAAGTAAGTGCAGTATCCAACACTTATATTTTGTTTTTTCTGTGCTTTGTAATAGAGAACAAGCAATTCACACAAATCATATAGAAAACTATAACTATAAGGTACTGTCACTCACAAAATAAGTTGCATCTGTAAGTACTGTAAGTCTTTTTATTTTACTGTTGAAATATTGTGAAGAAATGCTGTTATCAGCCCAACAAATCTTTGTACTATTGCAGTTATAGTGGACTTCTTACATAATTATATTTTTGCAATCACAGTCCCCAATAGGGTTTTCAAAAACAGCTGGCTCCTGTTTTTGGAAATACTATATTTTACTGTATTTTCTGTGTGTAGAAAATATAACAAATGTAAATCACAGTCACATGATGATTGCTAGAGATTTTAGAGTTTCTAAATTACTTACTGTATATTCTACACATTGTCCAAGTAGTACATGTCTGGGAATTACCTTCTCAGTATTTTGAGTAGACTGATGGCTCAAAGGAATCAAAGATAAAACAAACCCAAAATAAATTACATGCTGGGGCCGTTTTGAATTTTCTTAAAATAAGCACATCATAAAATCCGGAACACATCATGCACCACTAACTGAAATGTGGCTCATCATGGCTTTACCTTTACCTAATCAACATCTAACTTCTCAATTTTTTGAATACTTTGCCGCATGGCAACAATTCAGTGTACTAGGACAGAGGGAGAGAGGGGGGAAAAAGGTTTCCATTAAAAATTGTAAAAAATTAACACAGAAAAATTATTTTTGCCATCGATTCTCCTGTTTTTATATGAACTGAGCTCCATCCACTTCTGAAACAAAGCCTTCGCTCCCAGCCGCGGAGAGTGCATTAGCGGTAATAACAGTAATTGGGGCTACGAACGGGAGCTGGAAACGGTCGCCATGGTTTCACTTTTGTTGCACAAACAAGTACCCGGGCTGTCTACAAAGAGTTTGTGGTGTCATCGAAGATCAATTTTCAGTACATTTCTTATGTACCACTGCTTTTCCCAAAATATATACAGTGAGGACAGTTTAAATTGTCACTCTTTGTCCATTAAAAAACTCCCATGCTTATAAAATAGGAAATCCTGCACCAACCATAATGCATATAAAAAATGTGTCCTCCAGTCAAAATCCATATTTTTATTCACACATTATTATTAAAATAGAAAGAGGTTTCCTGCTGAATACAAAGAAAAAAAGACCTGTTATTTTCAGTGGTCATTAAATCACTGCCTTATTTGTGTTATGTGTTCTACTGTTACCTAAAAAGGGTACTAATTGTTATAAATAAGAAGGAATGAAAGCTAATTGAGGTGTTTTTACAAAGAACGTTAATTAAATTAATAGAAATATCAGAAAGCCTCAGAATGGCCCTTTATGAAAACTATGACATACTTTAAGATACATACAGTAAATCGCTCTACCAACAAATAAGTGTTCAATCCATCCAGAGGTGAACCACCCTGTCTAAAGTAGTTGTTTCAGAGAATATTTTGAAGTAACTGTAAAGTAATAAGAGGAAACAAAAGACTTGTAAACAATTTGGTAAGTTAAGCTATGTGAAATGATGAGAGCAGATAACATTGGTGCTTTACTGCAGACAAGAGCAGACCTGGCAAATTTGTCAATTAAGACAGTTTCAAAGTATTACAGGCATGTGGCTGGCATATATTAAAATACCTTTCTGAAAAATGATTCTGGCTCCATGAAGCTACTAAATTGTTACAGTACTGTATATACAGTACATTTCATGTAGAGCTTCATTAAATGTTCTTGGCTGATTGGTCCTAAATCTTACCAGATACCCATGAGAAATATAAGAAATAAGATTTGTAATAAAATACAGAATTATTTTAAGACACCACACAACAACCTTTTTCAAAATAGGTTTGACAATGTGACAAGAGTTTTTGCTGCGAAACTTATGAAGCTGATAAGGGAAAAATGGAGAAGTAGAAGCCTTGGCCCATGTATCTCTGACACATTTTGGAACATTTGAGACCGGTTTGCAATTCATTAGGTGAAAAAGAGTAGTACATCCAATGAAACTAAGGATTCTGTGGGTATTGTGGAATTAATTCATAGGTGTGTATTTCAGAATTGGTCCTAATGTTCTGATTCAATGGAAAGAGAAATGTTTTGAAAAGACTTACTTTATTTTGCATATGTAGATTGGATAATTCTACCCCACATCCCTTTCTTTCAATTTGAATGTTTTCTGCAGTGTTGTGGTCCCCACTCTTCTACTCTTCTATGATTTAGAAGTTCAAAAGCTTTTACAATAGTCAGAAAACATTTACTGTACCCACAACCCTGTCTTTGAGCTACACTTGGATTACTCAAGTGTAGCTCATAGCAAGCCTTGGACTCACTACTCTAAATAAAAAAAGGAATGCTTTAATGTGAATTATGTAATATTTCAAAGGCAGTATATTTTTACAAGAAATGTGTTTTTAATTTCTTTAGAGATTTATTTGGATTTCATTAGACTTATTAGAAGAATATTTGTATTTATTTAATTAGTTGTATTAATATACTCATTTTAGTCAATTCAACCCTTGTTGACTTTGTCTCCTTGACGTAGTATTGATGAAAGAATCATTTCTGCTTATCTGGTTATCTCCTTGTTGTTGATATATTTAGGACCTTTAGGAGCAGTTTCAGACACCAGCAGTAGGTGAGGACTGGGGCTATTTTAAATGTGAGCTCAAGCTAAGCTAGATTCCTCTGTGCAGCTGACGTTTTTACACCTTAGTTCAGAGACTGGACGTGCCCTTCACGCTGTATAACTAAAGTGCCATTATAGAACAATGAACAATGACTGATTCCTAAATAACTGTTATCAAAGTGTTAAGAAAAATACCCTTTGAGAATGAATGGTTACATCAGCAACTCCATAGGAATAGGTGAGCCATACTTCTTTCTGTTTTTTTTAAACATTGAATAAGTGAACTGAAAAAGGTTTTTTTTCCAGTAAGAGAACACAAAGATGAGAATGGTACAAAAAGGAGAGAATTGTTCTGAAGGACGTGAGAGCTACCAATGACAGAGAGTGGGTGACATTTGTTGACCATGCTGATTTGACCCCCACCCCCTCAGCACTGCGCTGTCGCTCTGATACATTTGACTTTCAGTGTTGTAACCCTATGCTAGAGAGCCGTAGGCTTATTATTCTGTACAAATGTGCTACATTTGGTGTTCATTATTGAATCCACTTCCCTTTTTCTGTGCTTTCATTGCCCCTAATAGACTTGGAGACAAATGTGGTTTACTGTATGTGGGTGGATGTGTGTGTGTGTTTCTGGGCATGTGAGTTTAACACCTGGCAGGAAGAAAGAAACAGCAGCCACAGAAATACTCAGCAACGCTGAAGGTACTGTGACCTTGGAAATATAGATTCAGAATGATAAAATAAAGTGTTTTAGAAACTAATGTTGGAAAAAGGCTTTTTAAAAGGCGTTTTCAAATGTGATGAATGGAAAGATTAATGTCATGCAACTTTCTTACTACATTCCAATTGTTATTCATCAGCAGACAATTTTAACAGTTTGCATAAACTGTTAATTGACTTTGAGCTTAAGCAGTACAGTTCACAATGCAATTCAGCATTTAATAACTCTCTTATTAATTGTAATTAATTTCTCAATTGCAAATCAACCCATATGGTTTATTTTAGTACAATTAATTTCTTACAAAAAGTTTGCAGTGGGTTGAAGTTAATAATGTACTTTGTTCAGCGGTAATAACTACAGTAACTGTGGAGCTCACTACTGCTCTTCATTCTCTGTGCACATGATTGTGTTGCTAGTGGTCCAAACCAATTCTTCATCAGATTTTGTGATGATTCAAGTTTTCCCTGATGAATGATAAGGATGATCCCGACCTGTAAGACTGTGTTTAGTTTAGTTGCACAGTATGACCAGAATGCTTTTACTAGAAACATGAAAGAAATTACCTTTAATCTTAAACAGGATAAATATACTTCCTCAGTCATAATTCATAATGGGTCCATTAAGCAAGTTACAGCCTATACTGTACATATCTGGGAATATACAGAGATGTTAATCTGTCTTGGAAGGCAAATCTTGACTTTATTTGTAATAAAGTAAAACAGCGAATTTATATTTTTCTTGGCCCAACCATTCTGTTCCTGTACTTCCCTGTATTGATCCAGCCTGCTAGTGTGGCAGTGCAGCATGGGAATCCACTAGACACACTATGTGGTTGGGGTAAAAGAGCACTTCTTTTATTGAGAAAGAGAGTTTTAAAAGGAGAATACTCCCATGAACGAAATGCAAAAAAAACTATAGAAAATAATACTTGGAGATCTGGTATTCCATCTTTAGCATCTTCCTCTTTCTTGTTGCAGCAGAGTCCCCTCTCCTGTAGTGTGCTCTCCAGTTCAGTCATCCTCAGTCCTCTACTGTCCCCTTATTTGGAGAGAAATAGGTCTGTGAACAGAAGTACCACAACTCAGGCTCATAAGATTTGAACTACTGTAACTGTGATCACCTGGAGGACATAATGTTCTGGCATCATGACATTAAACATGAACATTTCTCATATGAACATATAGCAGATATTTAGAAAGACACAGAGGTGTGTAACTGCTATCACTGCTCAAGCAGAAAGACAACAATGGATGCAAATTAATTTTGGCAGCACCCACCTCAAACTATATAATTGCTTTGATCCCTTCTTGGATAAATTGATACTTAATACTACACTCGACAGCAAACCAAAAGAGCAGCATTATTTTCATAAGATAGCTTATTATGATAATACCATTTGAATTTCCATTGTAACCATTATCATTACAACTTATATACAAACACAGTGGTATGTAGATTAATCTCACAGTCATAGCTGATAACTTTAGTTATATATTTCTCCAGCTTCAGAACCAGCACAACAGAACCAAACTGCAGCATTCCAAAACAGCAACACAGAGGCACATTCCACTGAGACTGAGCACCGCTACTGTGCACAACTGGCTGAAACATACAGTACAACACAGTAGCTCACCTCCAGAAGGAGGAGAATGTGGAGCTCTGATTACCTGTTTGAGGGAGCACAGTTTTGCAGATGGAATCAAGCAGTTCATTCGGCAGGACTGTCGTAAGGAAAGGCCAGATAGGCATTTGTGGCACTACCAGTAACAGAAAGCCAGAAATCACCTGTTTGCCAAATATGAAGCCAATGAAAAGATTTGCTTGGTACAACTCTATTTACTGCAATGAAGGGAGATACACCAAAGGAATTGTGTAACTGCCTGTACGACCTGGTTTTACCCAAATAATCCACAGGAGCAATGTGAGGATTTACCATGGAGCTGGTCCGGGGCATCTGCAACCCCAGAGCATGTGCCTAGTTTAAAGTACAGATGCAGCCATTCAAAGTGCGCAGCACAAACACGTACCGCAGGCATTTGGCTACGTCATCGCAGGTCATAGCACGTCATAGCACGTCATAGCGCGTCTTACCGCGGTACGTGATTGGTTGACCGACAAGGGGCACTTGTGGTTCGTAGAAAGATTTAAATGTCTTTACTGTGCCCGTTTTAATATTGAATATTTATATGGAATTTTACCACTGAAGGGAAATTTTAGTAGCTGAGCATAAAAAGAATAGGAGTATAACGCGTGTGAATGGAGGCGTATTGCTGGACTGAGACCTTTCTAGCAGCACATGAATAAGAGAAGAGCTCCAGCTTCAGGAGTTCAGCCTGCTCACTACGCTGGTGAGTGTGTGAGAGCAGGTGGTTTAAGAGAATAATCCTAATAATAGGGTTAAAGGTACTGGTAGGAATACAAGTATAAACACTTACTGGACTGTGAATGCGACAGCACTAGAAATCAGGTTATTCTGGTTTTAAGTAATTCCAGAGGTTTTTACACTGTGCAGCGTAAATACAAAACATCAGGGGATGTTCATCTGTAAATTAAGGGACCAGGTACCAATTACATGTCTATAATTCTCCAGTACACGTACAGTATATTGCCTTAGTAATTAAACACATTCAGAGTACAGCCAGGAAGTTTGATTTATTATAGCGAATTGATTCATATTCAACCAATCATTCGTAATGTTACAAATTATAGGAAAAGCAGTTAAATTAAAATGTACCTGAGCTATAGGCAGAATCTTGTGTCCAAGACAGGTCAGAACAAGGTCCTCTCACATGACACAAGCTTAAAGGAAGAGAAGGTAATGGTGGTGTTTATTCTCTCCGTCTTCCCCTTGTTTTCTGTCCTTCCTCTGCTTGTTCTTCTCTACTTATTCATGCTGTTTTCTGTGGCTGTTAAACATTTATCCTTTATTATGGTTAACCACAGTAAGTCATTAGAAAAGCCCCTTTGATAAACTGTGTTGACCTGCTATTAGCTCATCTGCAGATAAGCAAACACTGCAAATGATGTCCATTATTAGTCTTTTCTGCCAAAGACGAGGGATAGTCCAAATGGTCACACCTGGATACCTGCTTTCTACCATTATGATTCAGTTCAGTGAATTGATTCAAAAGATTAATTCAATTCACCAATTAACTTTAAAGAAGCAACACCACTTAATCCCAGAATCACGTCCCATTCAACTAAAAGGCACAGCCCTGCTGTATCCTTGATTCAGAGAAATAATTATTGAGCAAGGCTAAGTCATTCCTGAAGCTAAATGGAAAGTAAAATAGAATGTAAAATTGAGAGTCTTCCTTCTTCAGCATGGAAAGAAATGTAGCTTGAGAAACAAAATAAAATATTTGTTAAAATCTTAGAGAAAATGTAATACAGTAACATCTTTAAATAGTATAAGTAATAAAATATAGAAAGTACAGTATAATAAATTATATTATATGGGTTTGTTTTTCAGGGTTTTTGGAAAAAACAGCAATTCATAAATGAGAAGGAAAAATATTGCCAGTTTACACTCATTTTGTTATACTGATTTAAACACCCCATTGTAGTAGTTGAGGCAGTAAAAAAGCAATGCAACAGCAACGTAAAAAAACTCCAAAAGATGAATTTATTAATGGAGAACTAACAAAACTGCTACATTTTCTAAATTGTTATTTCTAAAATAGTTATTAGCTGAATTAACAGTGGGAACAAAAAACGAATAATACCGCATTATGTCATCACATTTTGTCATTTCTGTACTTTGTGGCATATGTTCATTCAACAGCTGAAACAGCAAGATAAAATTACAATCATCTGCAGTCAGTTCAATTCAAATGAGCTTAAACACAAATACATTAAAGTAAAAGGCTTTTGTAATTTTAACACAAACAGAACACCTATAATTACTGACAGAAGCAGCTTGACATTTTTAAATAAATGCAGCCTTTGAAAATCAAAATTACATTTAAAGCTCAGTAACCTCAATAATTGTGCCAATCTATGTACATCTATAACAATACTATATGTAACATTGTTCAGGTAGGAAAATAAAAGTTTACTGATATTATTCCACTCAATATATAATATAATTACAAAAATGATATCTTGAGTCTCACAGCTTTTAGATTACTTATCTAAAATATAGAGAATATACATTACATATATGAGCAAATTAAGATGCATAAATTGAAAACTATATATGCATTTTGCATTTTTCACCCCTTATATTCCTATGCAATTTCCTTCAATTACAAATGTGTTCTGCAATGCATGCTTGTTGCTTGAGGAGCTCCAACATGCTTTCAGAGTTTGACAGAAGGAAGGCTCCAAGATTCTGGCTCTGGTAAAGTGGTACTCCCCCAAGTTCTCCAATCACAGGTTTGAGCCTGGGTCATGTCATGAGTCACGTACCGAGTTGTTTGTGACCTAAAAAAGTTAAAAGCTCAAAAGTGGGTCAATGGAGTCTGCCTATAACCTCTTCTTTTCTCTTGGGAATCGTGTTCCAAATGGGTTAGGGGGGCCAACAAAAGGGTGATTCTAAAATCTGGAAAAATCAAAACTATATATCTCCTGTTCTAAATAGAATCCCATCAGCACTGGATACTAACTGTTACAATGTGTAGAGAAAGTCTACAAGTCCTTTCAAAAGTTCCACCTTTTGTCATCTCATGACCTAGAATTAAAGTGCAATAAAATAATTATTTTCAATAATTTACATACCCTGCCATGCAACTTCAAAAATATCCTATATTGGTTTTCAATAAATCGAAAATAAAAGCTGAAATAGCTTGGTTGAATAAGAGTCTAACCCCCGGAATAAAAATTCTAAATTAGCTCAGGTGTATCCACTGACTTTCAAAATCAAACACCAAGTTAATTGGCCTCCACCTGTGTTAAATTGCAGTGATTCACATGATTTCGGAATGCATTCAGTATTTCCTGTAGGTTCCCTCTGCTGGGAAGTGCATTTTAAAGCAAAGACTATACCGTGAGCACCAAAGAGCTTTCAAAGGAACTCTGGGACAAAGTGATAGAATGGTACCGATTAGAGGATAAGTATAAAAAAAGGCCTTGGTGATTCTTTGGAGCATGAGGAAGATGATTATTTTGAAGTAGCAGATGTATGACACCACCCAAACCCTGCCTGCTGTACATCAGACTGCCCCGCCCAACTGGATGACCAAGCGAAAGGGGGACTAATCAGAGAGACTACCAAACAGTCAATGGCAACTTTGAAAGAGCTGCAGGCAAGACTGGTCAACGTGTCTATGTGGCAACTATATCCCAGATATTCCACAAATCTGGTCTATATGGCAGGATGAAGACCAAAAAGCCATTATGGGAAAAAAAAACAACATCAAAGCATTTAAGTGATGCTGTTTTTCACCTTTCAAAAGAAAGACCGAAGTTCTCCTTTCAGTATAATAATGACCCAAAACAAACAGCCAAAGACAGCAGCTCCAGTGGAAGGATTTAAAAAGGACATTTATGTCCTTGAGTGGCCCAATCAAAGCCCCAACCTAAATTGAGAAATTTAAGATATGTGCCATGACTTGGAGATTGCTGTTCATCAATGTTCCATAAGAAAATTGGAAGAGGTGGAACAGTTTTGTAAAGAAGAATCATCAAATAGTGTTCAGGTGATGAAAACTTACCCGGTTATGATTTATGATTTTACAGTTTGTATTTTAATATGTAATACTTTCCCAATAGAATCATTTCCCCCTTAAATGTGTGGAGTATGTTGTGTAGAGAAAAGGAAAAAAATCCTCATTTAAATGAAACCGAGACACTGACGCAACAAAATATGAAACAACAATCAAGGGGACTAGACTTTCTATAGTCACTATACAGCAGTACTGGATATGACACACACAGTAGCATCAAAAGCAAGAGTTTGCTCTAATTATTAGAGTGCTAAAAACTCAAATTATACTTTGCTTTTTGACATATTTAATACTTGGTCAGTAGATTAAGTAAATTTGTCTAAATCTGAGCCGTTCCTCCTTAGTCTTGCTGCAGGCAGTTTCTATACTTTCCATAATTTCTATTAAAAATCATTCAGTTATTTTGGAATTGTGATCTGTTCATCTCTCCGCTCAATCATTAAGGAGAATCATTTGATATTGTTACAGAGAATTGAAGCAGGCGGGGGCAAAACCAAACACCAGAACACAGATGTTAGTACATTTATTCCTGCAAGTAACTGAATCACTGATAATGCTACTCAAAATATGTGTGATTTGCCATTTATGATGACATTATTATAAAATCATACAGAACTTTGAGCTTATTAGTATGATCTATAATAAAATGGACCATGATCTCGACATATGTAGTAATTAAATTTAATGGAACAATGTGGGGGAGATTTAAGTATTAAGATTGTCAACAAATTCAAAGCACCCTTGAATTTATCCAATCTCATGCAGAAGTGAGTAAGACTCAGTCGCAACATAAAGAGTGCATTCTGTCTCCACGGAGCTCCAAGCACTTTTATACATTCATTCTGAACGTGACCTGGAGTTTTTCCTTTCCAGAAACAAGCTGCCTCCACACTTGAGCATATTCAACTCTTGAATTTTCCTTCGTTCTGATTGTACATTGTAGCTTTTTTCTCAAAGGATTTTGTTAGTACGTGTTACAGCCACAAGAAGCTCTTTGCCCTGCGCTGGTTTCCTACTCACTTGCCATCTTGGTGACAGTGGTACCCATTATTTTCACAGAGTCAAGCATGCTTTTTTGTCTTCTATGTGGAAGTTATTGTGTTGTTAAATTATATATCACATTAAAAGCCTTTTGGGGGTATGGCTGTATCTCATTTCAAATCTTAATATCAGACTTTTATAGTGGGAGTTTAAGACATGATTGGATTCCAGATCATCCTCAAGGTGCCCAATAGAGGAAGCTTTAAGCCACTTAGATTCCAGTAATTTTTTATTTTTGGTCCTCAGGGCAAGAATCTTCTCCTTTCGAATTAAATAACTATACATTTAGGGAAAAGTCAACCACTTTCTTGGCAGCATCTTAGCCTTTTACTTACCCACTCTGGTCTATAAGAAATATCCAGGCTCTTGACGGTGTCCTGGGAGACAAAGGCCTGCGCACACTACTCTTACTCGCTTGTTACAGGGTTCCTATTCTACCAACTCAAACTCGGTTTTACCTATGTTTCTATATTTGCCTTTTCTTTACCTAAACTAAATCACTTTCTAATTACCTCTATATGGGATAAGAGACTGGAAAAGCAGGATGATAGTCCTGAATTGGATGTGATTTAGAACAATAGGTTACTACAGGAACAAAGTATCACACCATTCTATACACATCGCTATCAATCATCAGATACAATATTTGTTCTTGTCAGGTCTATCCATCCGTCAGTCCAGTTTCTAATCCCTTTCTACAATTCTGGGTCCCAGGGGAGCCGAAGCCTATTCTGGCAAACAGTCGGAGTAAGGAAGGATTCAGCTTCGACAGGACGTCAGTCCTTCGTAGGGCACACAGACACAAACACACTCAAATCAGGACCAATATTCCCAGAAGCTAAGTAACCTACCAGTATGTCTTTGGACTGTGGGAAGAAACCAGAGCACCTGGGAAAACCCAAGCGAACATGGGGAGAACATGCAAACTCTACAGAGATAGTACCCAAGGTCCAGAATTGAGCACAGGTCCCCAGCACTGCAAGGGTTTATAAGGTTGTCTTGGTTAAGATACTCCTAAATCACTCTTGTTAAGTTGTAGAAATTATTCTTACTGAAATCAGTACAGGCTAGATACATTTTTCTAATTGGAAAAATAACTCAACACTGTCAAAACCTTTTTCTTCAGAAGGAGGTTAATTCACTACTACACAATTTTGTACAATTCTATTTTCAAAATCAAGACAAAAATGTAAAAATCACACTTAGATCTGTTTTCTATTTATTTTACCCGAATAGAATGCAATTGGAACATTTCAGAAGCTCATTGAAAGAAGGGTTGTGGGATTATGCAGAGTGGTCATAATAGTTTTCGTCTAATCCATGCACCACACTGACAAAACCTGGTAGGAAACATCCCCATTTCTGGTAACGTACCTTGAGCGCCTTTGCATATGAAAACACTTCTCTCATATATGAAAGCACAGATGTAAAAAGGATCTGGCTTTATTCACACTTGTAGAACAGAAAAAAACAAAAGCCTATCTCATCTGCCAGGCTCTACCTGGACATATCCAATCCTTGTATATGAAAACACTAGGGCTGCTGAGCTGATTACAGGCTCCAAAACTCAAGTCTCTCACTGAGATCAAAAGAAAATCGCTCACAGTTTCATGTCCCTAAGCTCTTCGATAGGTCTTTTCCTTATCTGTTCCATATTTCCACTGAAAAAAGATTATGACATTACCGGGTGATGAAAACTTGTGGTGAAATTATCCCCATAACAAGAACTGTTGACTTTTAAGTAGTATCAATCACAGCTCTTTGTAACAGACATACTCACTAACTTGACATGAGGAGTGTTTTGCACAAATGAAACAGCATGTACTGGAAAACCAGAAACCAAAGACCTGAGATAGATATCTAGCCTTTTCTCTTGAAATATCTATGTCATTGCTGTTTACAACATGTAAGAGAACTTAGCCAGAAATTTATACTCCCATTATTATAAAAAAATATCTTCAAGATGGGCACATTCAAAACAAAAACACAAGTGAAAAATACAGGGAACTTCATTTGATAATAAGATAAGGAGGCACTTTTTTTACAATTAGGATCTTGGGAGTATGTTGTTGAAAATAAATCCCTGCCTTTTTTGCAAGAATACTCTAGATGAAATTAGTTTACCAATTAGATACTAAATATCAAATGAGCTAGATGGCTGAATGGGCTCCTCTCATTTGTAAGCTTTATGTTCTTCTAAAAGAGTGGGCACAACCATCAGAGGTTTGTAGAATGCATGTGAGTTTTACACCCAGTGCAACAGGGTGGTTCAGACAAGATGGTAGTTCTTGAGGGATGATTGGTTGGGTGACATTTAAGACCAAAAACCTGAAGCAAATAACAGTTATTAACCTGTTATCTTGGTTGGCATCTCAGAGATCTATCCATCACCAGTTAATTGGCATTCACTAGCAATTAGCAATCTCCCCTGTGCCTCTCCTGAGGAAGGAGAGGGGGTGAGATGTGTTGTGAGATAACTGGGGAAACAAGCAGTTTTGCGCCAGGTTGCTCCGTTCTCTCTTCCAGAACCAACAGAGGTTTCAAGCTCTGCTTAACCTGCTTAAATCACCTCCACACTATGTGGAAAACACGCTCTGAATTTCCCAGAAATTCCCAGAAAGGAGACAGACCGGACTAATGTCTGACATAAATGGAATAGCAGGCTCAGGCACTTAAGGAAAATTAATTTAGTTTTCTTAGAAGAGAGAAGAGTTCAGGGGGACCTGACCATGATATTGAAATCCTGAAAAGTACCGATGCAATCAATCCAAGGGGTACATTTGAGATCAAATACCATCAGTGCAGGGAGCTGGGGACACAAGTGTACAATAAGATAGCAATATTCAACGCAGGAAACAGAAGACACTTCTTTACACAAATGGCTGGAAAGCTGGATTAGATCCTTTAAGAAATGGCTTGATGAGAATGTGGAATCATTACAGGCCAAGCATGTAAATGAGCAAGACAGGACAAATGGCCACCACTGTTATGTTCTGTTCTTGGCACAGTGTAAGCACAGTGTAAGCTTAGCACTACCTTCTTAGGGGCACAGTGTCATCTAATTGAAAGATCCTTAGAAGTGGAAATAGGGATCTCTTTGCTACTTGCTGTAACTGTGGCATAGTCTGGCAACAGCTGATGGAATACAACCTTCTTTTCCACGGACTCTGAAGAGTTAGAATTGGGACATTGGGAACAGGGGTGCATCAACTGCTGGGCAAACGCTCCAGGCCAGCTGTTCTCACTCCCAATGCTCAAAACACTGTGCCTTGGTTGCTCAAACAAGTCCCCTGCATCCTCATGGCTCAGTTGTTGTGCCATTGCCTCTGCCTTCCAGATGAGAAGGGGACCTAGTCAATGTACCCAAGTGGACTTCCACCTCCTAAGAACTTGGGCTTTGTGCTCATATACATGTATTGTGACAAACACTTCTGGGACATGTTCCGGACTCTCCTTGAATTCAGTTCATCTCAGGCAGGTTCTGCTTTGGCTTCTGATGGAGCCGATAAGCATTCTGACACTGCCACAGACTCCAGGAGCCTTCTGTTTTGCACAACCACTTCTTTCTACAAGACTTCTTTCCATCAGCTTTCACTCCAGATCTTGATTGTATTTAAGATGGCTGAGCCCTGAATTGCAAAATGCCTAATGTGGGAATTCACTGGACTCATCAGGATAGAACAAGCAGTTTTTATTGAGAGATTCTTACAAGGAAAAGTACTCCCGTGAATGAAAAGGAAAGAAATTTACAATAAAGTTATTCTAGGAGAAGCCTGTCTAGAATTGAAGCTCCTCCTCTTACTTCTCTCGTTTCAGCAGAGCTCTCTGTGTTGTGCAGGTGCTTATACTGTACCTATGACGATTGTACAGTATCAGAACATTTATAATTAGCCAACAATGTCTGATGTATGCCAGCCCTGTCTTATTGTTTTGTGAATGAGTAAATTTAATGCAAATTTTCATGTTCTTACCTTGCCGTGTGGGCGGGCATGCTTTGCTTGAACGCCACATCTCTAAGATTTGTTTTAGGTTTCATTCACACAGATTCAGTTAGCAGTAAGGCTGCTGTCTGAACCTAAGGATGATGTGGGAAGGGGTGTTTGTCATGATCTAGTTCCTTTATGTCTATCATAGGAACTCTGTGTTTATTCTTATTTATGTTTAATCAGTAACTTTTCTGGTATGTAGGAACTGGTTGGTTTGTTATTTCTGTTGTGAAACCACTTAAACATTGTGATGACATGGATATATAGCCCCACCATGTGGGTTACATACTGTATGTATCGCCCATCCAGGAGATTAGGGGATTTAAATCCTTAGCTTTGGTTCTTTCTGGGGAACTTTATTTCAGTGAATTAACACTGTTTGTAGTGTCTCGGTAATGCCTTTACCAGGCAAGAGCTCAGGTGTAGCCTTTTCTGGTACCTTTGATCATATTTATTTGTAGAAATTTAAATCACAGCTTCTACCATTTTCCCTTACAAATTAGGTATAGAAAATTAAGTATAAATTATTTTGTTTACTACCTTGTTTATTGAAGAGGCATTGCCTCTGTGTATAACAAAGTGTGCCATTTTGTTGTAAGAAGTTGTTGTGCTCTTTTTATTTTGGGAAAATCCACCTTCTTAGGGGCATAGTGTCATCTTTTTGGTGACAGACCTTCAAAACCTTCACTTAGGAACAACATCACTACATCTTCTCTTGTGTTTCGCTTTCTCTTGCTTTCATCCTCATCCCTTTAGTCCCCATACTTGGAGAGAAATAGATCTATGAACAGAACTAATTGAAGTAAACCTCATAAAGTCTTAATCTATAGCAGCTGTGAACACCCTGGGGGGTTACCTCTAGAATGGGCTCACGACTGCTATTGTAATATTGCTCCCTGGAGGAATTAGTGATTTGCTGGAATTCTTTCATGAAAGTTCCTTACATAAAGTACAAATACAACTATCCGAATACTGTATTTAACCCAAACCAGCAGCCATATCACCCTGCAACTCACAACTGGCAACCCACTGAAGCTAAGCAGGTGTGAGCCTGGTCAGTACCTGGATGGGAGACCTCCTGGGAAACACTAAGGTTGCTGCTGGAAGAGGTGTTAGTGGGGCCAGCAGGGGGTGCTCACCCTGTGGTCCATGTGGTCCTAATGCCCCAGTATAGTGATGGGGACACTATACTGTAAAAAGGTGCTGTCCTTCGGATGAGACGTAAAACCGAGGTCCTGACTCTCTGTGGTCGTTAAAAATCCCAGGGCGTTTCTCGAAAAGAGTAGGGGTGTAACCCCGGCGTCCTGGCCAAATTTCCCATTGGCCTTAACCAATCATGGCCTCCTAATAATCCCCATCTATGAATTGGCTTCATTACTCTCTGCTCTCCTCCCCACTAATAGCTGATGTGTGGTGAGCGTTCTGGCGCACTATGGCTGCCGTCGCATCATCCAGGTGGATGCTGCACATTGGTGGTGGTGGAGGGGAGACCCCATTACCTGTAAAGCGCTTTGAGTGGAGTGTCCAGAAAAGCGCTATATAAGTGTAAGCAATTATTATTATTATTATTAAACCCACACAGTCACCCAGCTAGCAAAGAGCTGGTGAGGCAATCTGAAATACCTCATAATTTCTAATGTTTTCAGATTTTCACCCAAACCAGCAAATAGTTATATCTCTGATAACCAGCATCTTTTAATCAGGTGTAATACCCACTAACCCATTTGTTTTTACTTCTTGCTGTGGATTGGTACAATTGTTTTTCTTCTTGATAGGTTATCGGGAACAAAAGCAATACTGCCCTCTAGCGTTTCATTTAAACTTGTTTTCTGTGGTTTAATGGTGTTCGGGTTTCATTCTGAAGCAGACTGAAGTCATTGACGTAAGATCTTTAACTGCCTTTCAAAATTCACGAATAAAAAGGATCATAGTAAAACGAGACAGAATGTTATCTTCTATAGATTTGTATGAAGCGAAAAAAGCATCTGGCTCATGTCTTTGAAATAAACCTAATCAAACGTTATGATTTTTAGACATTATTTACACATTATTTAAAATGATAAAAATCTAAATCTTTTCAATCCATACACTGATAATGATAAATTATAAATGTAAAGAACTGGGGGAAAAGAATCACGTGCGTTGGCCGGGAATCGAACCCGGGTCAACTGCTTGGAAGGCAGCTATGCTCACCACTATACCACCAACGCTTGCCGTTTCGGATGGGAAATTTTCCTTGTAATATATATATACTACATTCATTAGCCGTACTAAGCTTTGCGATGGACTGTGGCCCCAGCACGGTGTATCCCGTCTTGTGTCCGCTGCCGAAGGCTCAGGCTCCGTAAACAGCTTTCTCTGCCAAAATCAGGCTCTTTTCAGCTAAAGTAATTTTCTCTATTTCTTATTTTCGTGTATGCCACTATTAGTTAGAAATGCTTATATGTATATAAAAAGATCACTGATGTAAAAAAAGTGGATTGTTTGACTTGGTGGAAAAAATAACTTCAGCTAATAATTGGTAAAATTCTTCGGTATACGAGCGTAATGCACCTTTAGATAACCCCTTACAGAACATCGCGTACAGCTGGTTTCCGTAGTGTAGCGGTTATCACGTTCGCCTCACACGCGAAAGGTCCCCGGTTCGATCCCGGGCGGGAACAGTGCATTTTATTTTAATTAAATATAATTTTGATCACGAAAATCCAAAAAAAATCCACAGATCAGGTTTAGAGGCCTGAAGTATTAAAACCACTTTGTGCTTAGAAGATGGAATCTGCCAGCACAAAAAGAGGCTGATGAACTAAAATATACATTTCATTTACACCTAACGACAACCCATCAATTGTCACTTCAGCTAATTGCATTAATGAAGTATGTGTGAAAACTTATCACTCAACTGATAAAACTGAGGTTCTGTTGTTTGGAGGCAACAGTGCAGACAGGACTGCTATAACCTCAGCACTCAATTCTGAAGATTTAAAATTTTGCCACAAAGATTCGGCATGCAACTTGGGCGTCATCTTGGACACAAGGCTCTCATTAAACTCTCATGTTAATGCAGTATCAAAGGTGTGCTTCCTGGAGTTAAGAAACATTGCAAAACTAAGCTATTTTCTTTCCACTCAAGACACAAAGAAACTAATGCATGCTTTTGTATACAGCAGAGTAGACTACTGTAATGCCCTGCTATCAGGGAGCACCTTCAACACCTTACAGTGAATTCAAAATGCAGCAGCTAGAATTGTTACCAGGAGTAGGAAGTACGACCACATAAATTGAATTTAATTATTTAAAAGAACAAATACATAGTCTTACTGAGAATTGCTCGTTGTTCTTGCCTGTCATTGTTAATTTTCCCAAGCTAGGATGCAGGCACTAGCCAGTGATTTTTCTGAAGAATGGCAGTTGGGATGAGATGAGGTCTGTTCTTCTATACAGTCACAGCCTGGACAATAGTTTGACTGTGTACGCTGTGGTATTTGCTTAATATTACTTTGGAATTTATTCTGGATTTCAGCTATTGATTTTTTGCAGGCATTAAAAGAACTTTTCCTGGATTTTCATTGGTCACTGGGAGGTAGAGGCCGTTTCAGTGAGGTCTAACAGAACATACTGTTTGAAACTGAAGAGAGTGCTAAAGCCAACCAAAGTGCTACTGTACTCAGGAATTCCATAAAAATTCTGGAGTGGCAGGAGGAGGTGTGCCTAGCTGTGGCAAAGATCTGCTTCAGGAAAGTATGCTGCTGGGATTTTTAATGTGATGGAGAAGGGACTGTGCAACATGTGAAGTAGGCTGCTTGGGATTGTTTTTTTATACTCTTCCGATTAATGAAGATTGATGTGTTCTTTATTTTATGTCCATTGTGGACACCCATTTTCTTTGTTCCCTTTTTTTTGAAGATGAGAAAGAACAGACCTTTTTAAAGGCAGTATACAAAATAAGATTCCAATTGTCCACTCTGCCACATGCTGGTCTGTGGGTGGTTCCTTTTGAATGCTGGTAGTAAGTGCAACTGGCTACAGGATCAGAGACAACACCTGAACATGAGGATACCAATTGCACTGAACAGCAGTGTTATAGACAGTGACCTTTCAAAACTGAAACTACTGTACATGAAAAATTCTATGGGAAATTAGCTCGCATCATACTAGAAATTGTTTTCTTGTTTCCATACATGAGGGAGTTCATAGATGATGCAGGCAAAACATTGACATGGTGCATTGAGCTCCTGAAGAAATGGCATTACAAAATGTGTCTTTTAAACTGGTGTCAGTGCTCACTATGGACATTGTGAAATGGACAGATTTGTAAGCCTTAGTGACAGCTCTTTACTTTTGACATTGAAGTTTATGAAGAATACCATGTTATAACTTCAAATGCAATATAAGATTGTCTCAAATGAGCAAAATGTAGATCTGGGGAGGGTGCCGGCATTCAGATTAATGGAGAAGTTGTAGACCAAAAAGAGAAATACACTGAGCAAGAATCTAGTCAAGGCTAAACTTCAGCTTCTGCTGAGTTCTACATGTTTCTGAATTAGAGTCTAGATTTTTGTTAAATAGCAAGAGGCCAGACACCAGAGGAATAGAGGTAAAAGCAGGTGGACACTGAGTGTTAAGGTAAAAGTAAATATCATTTTGATTTTTAAGGTAAGCCACAGGTAGTAACTGATGGCCCAAATATTCGATTTTACTGTTGGTTTCCTAGCTTGACATATTAATGATAGCCTAATATTTACAATAGCTATTACCCTTTGTTTATTGAGGAAATTGTCATTCTGGTTAATGTCACACTGGTGCAATGCAATCTCCTAGAATGGACCTGGTCAGAGTTGGCAACTCTATAGTCAAATATTTTGTAACATCCATTTTAAACAATCTACAATATAATTGTTCACCATTCCATTATTTCAGTAAGAACATTTCAAACTGTAAGAAAACCTGTAATATTATCAATTTTTAGGCATATATTTTTTAAAATAAACTTAACTGTACATGTTAATGTTTGTCTTTAGTGCTTTCCCACTTTGTCGAAGAAGTGCAGCTTTTCATAAACATTTCCAAACTGTACGTCATTAGCTGACTGTGACCAAGACTGCCCACATGGAGGCACTCCGCTGGTGATCTGCTTTGTGATGTCACAGAACTAATAAGTATCAAAAGGGAGTCAAAAGACACTTAGAAAAAAGGAAGGAGAAGTATTTTAAGAAGTTTACAACTAAGTTGTTTATTTGAGATAATTTCTACAGAATAAAGAAATGTATGCATGATTATTTTCAAACACTGATTATGTTGTTAATATTTAAAATGTCAATATCCTTCAATAAGGAGATTTAGATTAGACCATCTTTGAGATATAGCATGATTGGGACGCAACACAATGAGGTGCAAAAATGAATCCGCATTAAAGTTGTCATTTACAATACACAAAGCCAGTCTGTTGTAATATTACTTTTTGTAACAATAAAAAGTCTAAAATGAACAGGGAAGATAGCAGTAAACAGTGAGCTGCAAGCAAAGCAGCATGATAAGATTCATGTCATGTTCTTTTGTATATATATTTATAGAATTATGCTTGAATTCTTTATACTGTACAAAACAGACTTGGGTTGTACCCTTAATCTTACCATCTTTCCAGTATAAACATGTACAAATATAAACAAAATAGTCTTTTAAAGGCTAAAAACTACATTGGACTTAAAAAGAGTGGGGGAGACATTCTTTAAACTGACATGTTTTGCTCCGTTTGACCTCAAGAGATCAACAGTATTAAAACAATAGGCTCTTGTTTGGAGGAAGTTTTGGAGAACGCCCTTTGTGCCAATTCTGTCAGGAGTTAAGGGGATGCAGGTGCTTTATTGTAGTGCACCTGGTATCTGTGTACAGGGAGGCCGTTGACATATGTTGTCTCACATGTGGTCTTACAAGGGACCATCTCCTCATGCTCCTCCCCCATCAGCCAGCCTTGCACTGTGTTCTCCATGGCAGGTGCCATGTTCTGGGACAGCCACCCCTGGTGCCACTTCTCAAAGCGCTGGTGCTGGTTCCTTGCCACTGTGTACTGAGTCTGAGATAGAAACAGAGCAAGGATGGGGAACAAACAATCAACCATCTTAAACCTTTAGAGACCTAGCTGGTTAATCTCAATGTATAGCTTCCATTAAAAGGAAAATAAATTAAAGGAGATCAAAAGCATACAAGCAGAAGCTGATTAATAAAAAGGGCTAATGAAAAAACACCCAATCATGCTAGTATATGATACACAAACTGTAATCCAAGCATTGTTTTTTACAGAAAACATTTCACGGACATTGACAAAACCATTTTTATTGCAGTTAGAGCCATCAACAAAAGTCACTGAATCTGAAAACAAATACTAATTTAAGTCTGGTTTGAATACTTTGAATGTACACTAAAGAAATGTTGAAACAAGATTTCTGAACTCCTGGCTCCACTATAATACTCTGAATTTCAGCTCACAACCCACAAACACATACTTGTTTTTGATAGTCAAGACTAGTCAGCCTATTAATACTACACCACTATAAAACAAAAAAAGAGAAGTATAGCACGCCTTAGAATATCCGTATGGTCATACTATTTTCAAGGTATGTAAAAAAACGTACTTTTCTGGCCTTTACCAGGGCACCTCTCCGGTACATGTAGTCCTCAGAATTCATAACGAAGACCATTTTGTGAGTGTTGAGTTTAAAGCGGCAGTCCACATTGCTGGCACTCTCTACCCCCACCTCTCGATGCCATGCCCTTCTGTTCTTCATTGCCGTGATCTGTTTCATCTGCCACTTGCGGAACTTACGGAGGTTCCTTGGAAATTTAGGGAGAAGAAACAAAATTGTGAAGTAGCATTGGAAAAAGTGACTCTCTCATTGAAAAAGGTAATTACAATAATCCGCACAGCAATGGATTAGCAAGGCAGTCAATGGATGCTGGCCTCCTGATGCGTGTCCCAACAATGACCTGCATGACTATGACATGAGGAGTGGAGTAATGCAATACATGGGGATAGGTTAAAAAAGCAATTTAATTTAGTGGAAAATGAGGAAAACAATGGATTCTTGATCTATCTATAATGAACCTAGAAATTCTGACTTGCCTGCAAGTTGAGTGGTTTGACAGCATATAACAGAAATTCACCACAACCAGCAATCTAAATCCTTAATGCTCTACATATATATAAATAATCAAAAATATTTAAATTTACCATAAAACAATCTATTAAAACACTGAAGATACTCTTCTGTTAAGAGATGATCATTCAACTACAATTTAATCTAACTTGAAAAATATACAATATCAAAACTATTTGTTATTTATTAATAAATTATTAAAGTACTGTTTAACCAGAAGATACTTCTGCAGAAAACAAGTAAAACATCATCAGTTTCGCAATGTCGGAATTCTCATGCTCTGCTTTAACACATAGGTGTCTCACCGAGGTAAGAAGACGGGTTTGAAGTAGAAGCCCTCTGTCTGGCTGCAATGTGCTGCCTCTGCTCCAACAAATTGCTCCATATAGCTGGACAAACACTGAAAATCCCAGATCAAATTATGCTCCTGCTAAAGTATATGCTTTTTAAAAACATGTATGAATATTTATCAGATAAATTAATATTCTGAATAATACACATTTAGAACTAAATGTTATATTCCATAGGCCTGACTCTTAGAAGAGCTTTCCAAATGTACAAATGTGCTATTGCCAATGAGTTAATAGTAATGAATATTTCCCGAAACTTATATAGCGCTTTTAAACTGGACACTCCACTCAAAGTGCTTTACAGGTAATGGGGACACCCCTCCACCACCAGTGTGCAGCCCCACCTGGATGATGCAACAGCAGCCAGCATGCGCCAGTCCGCTCCCTACACACCAGCTCTCAGGATTTTTCATGACCACAGAGAATCAGGACCTCGGTTTTATGTCTCATCTGAAGTATGGTGCCCTTTTCCAGTATAGTATCCCCATGACCATACTGGGGTATTAGTACCCACACAGACTGCAGAGTGAGTGCCCCTACTGGCCCCACTAACTTCTCCTTCAGCCACAACCTTAGCTTTCCCAGGTGGTCTCCCATCCTGCTGAGCTTCAGTGGGCTGCCAGTTCTGAGTTGCAGGGTGATATGCCTGTTGGCATTATTACTAATTATTATTATTAAGATGCTAAACCTCCTTGTGTATTATCCTTCAGAAAAGATGTAATTCCAAGGTCAGGGTTGTTGTGTTTAGCAGATTTAGATGCATGCATCATCCCTTTATCTCTGTTAATCATTAAGGTTAAAAGTGTCTTCCTAACAATATATAAAAAAGATAAAATATTTTATATACAGCTTTGTTTTACTTTTTGTACTGTAAGTCATGTGTACTATGTTAACTTTAAGATTAATAAGGCATCTTACATGATATGTGCGATATCAAACCCCCCAAATCCATTTTTAGTGTCCAGTAGACAATTCCACAGATTCGCATATTCCCTCCTGAACCTTCACCTGTTGATTCTCCAGACTGCAGTTAACTAATGCCAAACGTTGGCTTCAGGTTATGCAGCTCCCACACCCTAAGGGAATGAGCCACTCATGAGCTCACTACTTGCAGTAATGTGACTTGACGTTGTACCTGGACATCAAGTGGGTCGTCAGTCTGTGCTTCCTCTGTGTCCAGGAGCTCAATAGTCATGGTGACATGGCCTTTGCTCTGAATAAACATCACCTAAAAAACCAAGACTAAGTCATCTTAATGGCAGAAGTCATATTAGAGCAAGGGAAATAAGTATCACTTGTGTATGTACATTTACAAAATGTACAGAAATACAGAAGTTTTATCAGAAAATTATATTACACGCAAGCCCATGTGCATTAAACCAGTTATTTGTATTTTAGGCAAATGCATTTTTTTAGAATACAAAATCCATGTATACTACAAGAGGGCACATTTAACGTACAATAGAGTACAATTGTTGTATTTTAATATTGCAATGTAATTACCAGAGCTTCAAGTACATGGGAAGCAGGTACACATGAAAACTATTAAAAAAATTAAACCTAAAGAGAATATTTTTTTCTTACTACTAAACCTGGTGAATATGCAGGTGAAATGCACAGCAACCCCCAATCCCATTTTCCTAAGAATGGACTTTCAAAAATTGCTCTCTCGCTAAGAACTGAAGATTCACAATTGGTTGCCTCTTTTCCATTTTCAAGAGGGAAACTGAAGATTTGGCATCTAATTCATATCATAATGCAAACATCATATCGCATCACTTTTGTTAACTGCTTACCACTTAAAGGGGAAGTGCACTCCCCAATTTCTCAGACTGATTATTAAATCTAAGTAACAAAATAAATTAATTGACAGCATCGCAGGACTTGACAAATTCCAAATTAAGCACAAAATCGTGAACCTTGTGAAAATATTGTATTGTCTCTATTTAGTCACAAAGAGGATAGTTTGCATGAACTGCAATGTGAAGTTGCCCTTCCTGCTCACTAGTTGCTGTAATGACTAATGTTATGCAGTGTACGAGCGAATAATTACAGGTTGTGCAGCAGACATTTTACCGCAGAAATGTTCCAGCGTGATCTGCAAGCAGAGCTAAGAAGTAACAAGTATTATTAACAAGAGCAAACAAGTATTTGTCACCTAAACTGTCAAAGTCGAGACCATATTTCCATTGGACAAAAACAGATGTATGCACAAGCCTGCTTGTTTACAATGTAAACCGGAAGATTTGTTGCCTCATCCTGAATCGCAGAATATGGCACTGCACATACCTAGATATTTTATAATGTAAACTGGAGGTTTTACACATAAATGAATTTAACTTTCACTGTGGTTTGAAATGCAGTCATCAATGCCTATTCTTTTGAACCCTGAATTATAAAATTAGCGTTGGAGTTCTCCTTTAAGCCTGGAGCCTGTCCCAGACACAAGGCAGGGACCAGCCTAGGCAGGATTCCAGTCTATCATAGGACACGCACAAACGCATATATTCACACTAGGGCCAATTTCACAGAAGACAATTAATCTACCAGCTACCAGTATTTAGACTGTGGGAGGAAACTGGAGCACCCAGAGGAAACCCATGTGAATATAGGGTGAACATTCAAAGTCCAGACAGCACAGCAGGAATTGAACCCAGGCACCAGCACTGCCACTGTGCCACAGTACCACCCTACTGGAAATATCTTCTTAAAACAAGCATTATTGTTAGTGCTCTTAGGACATCTGCAAGCAGATAAACAGAAAACAGATACCATCACTTGACCAATTGTCTAAGTACATATTGGTATTAGTGATCAGCAATGAAATTACTGGATACTGTACACAAATCCTAATTTCAAAAATATCCTGGAACAGGTGAGTGTATCTGTTTCTGTAGAGCAATCATTACAAAAAGGTTTCGTCTGTAAACATGCAAAGAACATATTCAAGAATATGGGGCACTATGTAGTGGACTTTAAGCACGGAGATCAAAGTTTGACCTATTTCTTATATCAATTAACTTTTTATACCACTCTGATGATGCTTGATTAGCACACTCGGTGATGTTGTCACATTGACAAAATACAGTGTTCCAAGATTTACTGTATATTTCATAGATGCTTGGCTGCACAATAACAGAATGTATTCTGGTGACAAACCGAACATCTCAACTGCAGAATGCATCAATAGACACTATCACACAGTACAATTTCATTTCACTATTTCACTTACTTAAAAGTTAAGAATTGTAAAGAAAAAATAGCATTTAAATTAGTTATTAGATCAGTGGAAATATTATGCATCATACACACAAATAAGCCTGAAATAAAGTTTCAGGAGACATCTTTACATATAAGAAATGGATTGCATTGGACAATGATGTGGTTAAGTGAAATTTTACATTAAAGTAAATGTAAAACAGGAAATGACTGACAAGTCTAAAAACGAAGACAACTGAGGATGATCGACTTCTTTGATGATGTAACCACAGACTAAACCTTTTCAAAGTATCAAATGAAAGGTCATGTGAATCCTAAAGTAAGCCAAGCTTACCTTGAAGCAGTTTTCATCAGCCATGACTCGCTCTGCCTTCCACTGGTAGTTTGCTTCCCAGGCAGCACGCACGCACTGCGAGGACAGGTTTCCACCTGCTGCCCCACGTTTGCGCTCGTTCAGGTAGAGCTCAGCTACCTGCAGGCACACGTCGTCGCTCACCAGGTGGTGGAGCTGCAGCAATGTAACGTGAAGAACCAAAATTGTTTTATTTCACTCACGTTCCCGATAAAAATTAAACAGTAAATGTTTTCATCATCAATGATGTGAAATTTGTCATTTTCTACAGCTGAATAAATCTAAATTAGTCCAGAGAAAAAAAAGTTAAATTTTCCTGGAAAACCACACTGTAGAACCTTACTGTGATAAAATGAACGTATACTAAAGAACCCTTTAAAGCCATATGATTTTAACACTTAATACAGAGAACATGAATTATTTAGTTTTTTGTTAGGGAAAAACTTTCACTATTAGTCACCATACACCACTGATGATTCTGAAGCAAGTTTTCGAAACAGGTAGAACATTTAAAATCAGCAATATGATTTGTGTTAATAATAAAATTGTCCTTAGGATTAATTATCCTTGTGAATACAGATTCAAACTTTATTATCTGCAAGTGAAATGTACAGTTGTCCAACACAACAATAAAGCAAAAATATTGCCAAAGAGGTCAAGGCACACTATTTCACTTCAGGAACATATACTATAAAATTATACTAAAAGACAATTCTTTTACATTACTTAAAAGAGAAACTACAGAGGGAATAACCAATGTTCTAAATCTATTACCCTTACAACTTGTGGCTCAGGGGTAATTTTCCCCAACCTAGTATAATGTGAAGAGCTGAAGTTACTAAACCAACTGTTAAAACACTTTCAAAAGTTACATTGACAAGTGTTAAATTAGTTCCATCCACCTTAAAGAAGATAGGCAGCATTAGAAAAAAAAGTCTAATTTTTTTTTTTTTATAAATGGTCTCAACATTTGTCCCATCTTAAATTTTTATTTCCCAAATATTTTTATTTCCAAATATTTGTAATCATAGACATCTTCTACCATCTGGCCATTACCTACAGAGGAAAGTAGGAAAACTACATTTCACAGCACTGTTCTGTAAAATTATTCAGAATTAGCCCATGGTGATTTTCCAAGAAGCAGAACAAGGCCGTGTCACAAACATGCGGTGTTTGCTCTTACAATTCTTAGAATGAAAGTATTCTTTTGTGACCTATGACATTCTCTCCAGAAACAATAAAAAGGGAAATTATTTGTCTCCCTGTATGCTTGGAGAATCAGCTGTTGGAATACTGAATTGAGCAAAACTACACCAAGAGTTGGCTTATTGATTGCAAGCGTGATGTGGTAAAATGTGGTAAAAGTTTATTCTTACAAAAACAGGTAACAGGTAATAGTGTACTGTAAAATTTCTAGGTTTAATGTTCAACACTTTTTGGTGGCATAGCTAACGAGTATTACATATTTATTAAGGCACCCATTTGTTTCACATTATAAAACCTAAAATAAAGCTTTGCAGAATTGCTCATTCATTCACACATATATGCACTGTCTTTCACAGGAGACAAAGTTTCAGAGAGCCGTCCTTAACATATTACATCTAATAACAGATTCTAACTTAACCCTCTCTGTTAAAAGGGAAAGAAAGTTTTAAACTAATTTATGAGACAAACTTTATAAAGTCATTTATAAATTAACTTAAAAAGGCTGTTTTACCTGTCGTATTATATTCTGTATCAACTTGTCAATGGTGAACCCTATATAGGCGTGAATAGTAAACATCTCCCGAAGGGTGTCCTCATACTGAGTGGAATCCAGGTTTCCATCCAACAGGCTTCTCACCATATCCAAGAATGCAGGGTAATATTCTTCCAGTTCTACTTCACCTGTGAGGATCCCCCCCATAAGTGAAACAATTAGCATAGTAAAACACTACAGGAATGAGTCTTGGCTCACTCTCAAAGCTTTAACACTACTTATGCAAACTGCACTGAATTTGTATACACAGTCTTCCATTCATCTTCACATAGGCAGCCATCACTAATCATATGAAATCCTTTCTCTGTGCCTACGGTGCTGACAGAAAGATCGTCCATGTTCTTCATTTGTAGACGAGAAGAAAACATTTTGCTATCACACAATTCAAATTCTGCAAGTAGAGTTAATTCTACAGCTAAACTGGTTATCCTACCCCATGGTTATCTTTCAACACATTCTTCTTCAAGTCTATAATAAAGTTGTATGTATCACACAGATTGCTATTAACCAAATCCATTAATTAGATTAATTCTTGTTAACTAGTGTTATTACACAGGGTGTCACCAGAATAATAAACATTTTCATTCTATGATTCTATGGATTTATAACAGCAAAACCAATAACTACATGGTTTAAAAAGATCTGCCGGTTACAAAAATGTAACACATCCACTAAATGTTCAATAAAAAGTTTCACTGTAATGTATTTAAAAAAAGAACAGCAAATCTTACTTGGTTGTTTGAGGCGCAGTTCCATGGCAAGGTCATTCATCTTCTCTTTCCTTCCATCACAAAGCAGCTTCTCCCTCTCCTGCTCAGCTCGGTGCTCCAAGAGCTGTTTCTCAGCTTGTCGGTAAACTCTCAGGAGTCGGGAACAGAGGATCTGGTGGAGACGGAGGAAGAAGTACCAGTTGTTGTTCACAAAGATCAAATTGTAAACATCATCCAGATCCTTCTGGTGCTCCGCTTCAGAGTCTCGTAAGTCCAGCTTCTCCCCGACGATGCTGCTGTGTGGCGAGGTGCACCGCCGCCTTCTGGTCTCGCCGTTGACCTGTGACCCCAGACCCGCTTCCTCGGGCTCTGGCTCCTCGTCTGTCCATTCCTCCGTCTCACTCAGTTCACCACGCTTGGAGAAAAAGAGGTCAGGCACGAAGTGATGGATAATCCTTTTGATGTGGTCTTTGTCCTCTTTCTGGATCGTGGGCTGCCTCTTCACATGGTAGATGATGAGCGAGGCTGCATCTTCCAGGATCTGTTTGTCTTCGTAGACAAATATCATGTGGGGTTCACTACTCCGTAGAGAGCCATCTTCTGTGCTCTGCTCCTGACGCTAAGAAAACATACATGTAGAACAGTGGTTCTTAAACTTAGCCACTTGTTAGGATTTGCTAGGGTTTTTTGCACCCCATCATAGATTTTAAAATAATACTACCAAAGGTGTCCGATATAGAAGAAATTCAGCCAACAGAATGAAAAGGTTTTTTTCAACTTGCTTATTGAATTATTGCTCCCAAATAGGAGTCTCAACCGCTTGTTATGGCTGACTTGATTAATGTCTGGCCATGGGTCAGAGTTATATTTTCTGAACATTTCTAGAACTTAATGTTCTCTTCTGACCATACGTCTGAAATAATAATTCCTTAAGACTGCATGTGGTTGGAGAGGGAAAAGGAGCTATACGGAAACAACAAAACCTCACAAAGATTAAGAATGGCATAAATTACTAACAATTCTCATAGGATAGGTTCAAAAATCTATGTTACAACTGGAAGCTTAACTCTTTAGAGACAATAAATTGAGTTACACTTATTGGGGGAAAAAAAAACATTTATTTACCATTTAACACTGGTCCAAGGTATTAAGTGACTGGTTTATAAAATCAAACAGAAAACATACCTCATCATACACACTTTCAATCTCATTCAATAAACTTTTGGATCGCAGTGCTTTGATGTCATTTTGCTTAAAGTTGACTCCTTGGTGATCCAGAGACTTCAAATAAGCTTTCTCATACTGCTCCCTCCAGATCTTGTTAAACCCCTGCTGGGCTTCTCGCCATTCCTCCTCTTTTGCTTTCAGTCTTGAGAAGAAAATATCAACATGATGTTAAGAACAAATATAAAATATTTAAAAGGAAGAACAATAAATAAGCCAAAGACTCAATAGCATCTACAACATAGGTAAAGCCCTCTTTTCTAAACTGGTATGTTTTACATAAACAATATCCAATAAAAGGAATGTAACAGACTGTCAAAGAGCACAATGAAAAATAAAACATTCTCTATTAAAGTATACATGCATGAACCAAATGCTTTAAAGATCACAACTACAAAAATTCAAACCATATCACCAAAATGATAAAATGCTGGTAGCTTCAAACAAAAACTATGCTTTGTAGAAAAAAAGGCTAATAGGCCTTACCTCTTTAATACGACTGGCACTGCTGTAGCTGGATTTTTCTTCAGCCCTTCAATTATCTCGGGGGCTTTGTCTCCATAAATCCTGTAGATTGCTCTGCGCTGAATGACTTCTGATGTACCTCCTAAACAGTCGTCCAGGCGAAACTTCTCTTGGTCCTCTGGGGACAATCTAGACAGCTTTTTCTGAACGCTTTCCAAAACCCGGATAGTTGCCAGATTGGTCTCTAGTACAACATCAAGCTAAATAATGGTTCAAAAGAAAACATTTGTTACACAGTTGTTTGTAAAATTTTGCTACATTGTTACATTGTGCTGAATAAACTACATTTGAAATAATTGCTTGAGTCAGCCCTGTTTTAGGTTTTGAAAAATTTTAACCAATAAATAACTCATATGTCATGCAATAAGGCTGTTCTCGGAAGCTTCTCAACTAGTAATTACTAAACGATTTTATTTAACCCATTACTGTGTCTCATCAGCAAATTAAGTAATGATGAATATTGTCTTTATTCATAAACTAAATAAGAATGATTCAGTTTGATACTTCTCTTCTTTCTGAGCATACATCATTAGAACACACAAAATTAGTACTTTAATGCATTAATTTAGACCATAGCAAATACTATAAAGTAATTTTCAATATAAGAAAGAAAAACAGGATTGTTGCAATAATCTGAACAAACTAGACCCTTTAACCCAGAACAGAATTTAAGATCACCAGGACACTAACGGTCTTCGAAACAAGCATTTATGTGATCCTCACTCAAATGGAAATTAACCATCACCTACTGGGTAGGTAAGTTTAGAAAACTGATATTTCTTTGTGAAGAAGCCAAGAAGAGTTTTTACTGCTGTTACATTTGTTCATTTTTTATTTTTAAAAAGCTACTCTTACTAATGGTTCACAAAAACGCAAATAACGTCATTTGCCCCTTAATGGAACGGTCCTCTGTCTCTTACTTCAAACCTCTCATCTTCACATCGATGAAGTTGTTCCTCGTAGGGGGTCTTCTTTGAGCTGACAAAGGTGGAGTCCTCTGACCACGAAGGGAATGAAACCCAGGTGTCATTTAATACCTGGACAAAATTCAATTCTTTAGCCGAGCAAATAATACTTACATAACTTTTAAATGTTTTTTTTTGTAAAGTACTTTAAGATGAAAGAGCTTCTAATCACCAGCAATACAATTTAATAAAATACTATTTTATCCCATAAACACACAGGTTGATAGGGATATTTTAACAATTTTGGTATGACATCACATTAGGCAAATTACAACAGAATGAGCAACAGATACCTTTTTGGGATACAAATGCAAGATACAAGTTTATTTCTTTGCATCCCCTTATTGAATACTTTGCCAGAAAAGTACATTGTAGATTTGTAGATTTCTATGTAGTATATTTAACAATCACTTTAAAAAAATGCTGGTGCATGTTGATTAAACATGCTGATAAAAGTAGATTTGCTGTTAAAGAAAGAAACCTCATGAAGGTCATTAAACATATCAACCATTAAGCAGTGTACTGGAATACATTTTTATATGGGGCAGAAGCCAATTAATTTGTCTCATCTGTGTCATGAAAACATTTATTAAAGCAACACCAAAGGTGAGCTCCTTATTCTTAAATGTACAGACATGTCTGATGTTTTATTTTTCACACTAGCACACTAGGCTGCAATTTTTTTTCATGCTTTAAGAAGGACTTCAAATTTTTCATACGTTTAGAAATTGTTACAGAGACTTGCCATCTGCTGAAGCCTCAGACTGCATCACACTTCTTGCCAAACCATGGTTAGAAATAGTAAAACTTTCAGCCTTATCACCACAAAAAGGACATACCTCCTTGCAAATTGCTGTTCTCCCACTGCATTTTGGCTGCTGGTAGGTTTTTGGCAAAGCTCTATAACTGGATCCTAGCCGTTTACAAGAAGCATAGTCAATCTCTCTTCCTCCTCCCTCAACAAATCTGTCAGAGAGCACTGAAGATGTATGTGAAAGTTCCTTATCTCCCAGAAAGGACTTAAATTGAGCATAAAGCTCAGGGAATTTCCTAGAATATAAGAAGTAAAGAAAAGAGAAAATAAGGTAAAGAGCTTTGATCATAGATTAGTTTTCTTGTTTAGAGGTGATTTTGGCTTCAATATTATAGCAGGAATTGTGATCAGAAACAACATTTAGAAAATTATATTACAAAGAAACCTAAAGTACTTAAAATTCTAGCGACCGACAACAGTCTAAAAGACACCTAAGATCAAACGTAGGCCACTGGAGTTGTACATATGCAGATGTGTACAACTATGTTGCAGATATGAGAGTTCAATCAATGCATAAAAAGTTACATGAATGTGGTTTTGAAGATTTTTTTAGATGCCCCTGAAAGAGTTAAGTATTGTTTTTTCTGGTATTACCCGAGTTCTAATGAACTATTTTAAGAAACATGGTGGGAATTATTTTTTCTGCAAAAATCTGCCTGCAAATGTATATTCCTGTTATTGTGACTGACTCACCCCAGGAACGGTGTTACAAGCTGCAGCAGCTCAGATCCAGACACAACTTCCTGATTGAAAAGGGCAATACATCGCAAAAAGTTCTCATACACTTCTTGGCTTTTAAATAAGCGTCTCACCTGGTTTAAAGAAAAAAAAGTCAGTATTTATTCTCTTTTCTTCATAACTGGAATTTCCCTTTCAGCTTACTAAAAGTGAATTACATGAGAAAAACAACAATCACATCAAGCTACACCTTCAGTCATCCTCCCGACTCAAAACCTACAGTCTAAGAGCTACAAACACCAACAAACAGTAATATGGTTTGGAATATATGGTTGAACTTATAGTCCTTCATTCAATTCTCAAATTCAAATTCAGTACTTTATTGCTGTAACAACTAGTTGGAGGGTATTTGGTTTGGTGAGCTCATAAAATTAAAATATATAATAGTAAATAATAACATGTAGCCAATATTAGACAGTATCCTCCCAACACATCTTCATGCGCTAGTTCCATTGTATGTTTTTGAACCTTTTTTTCCCATAAATCAAAAATAACTACATTCTGTTTGCTCATGTTTTATGTTGCCAATCAGTACGACTTTCTCAAGCAGAATAAGGGAGTCACTCAAGGCCATGTTCCACCACAGTCTGTTCAAAACTACTCCCATTTCCAGAACAGCTATTTAGAATCTGAGACTTGGTACCTTATCAAAGAAAGCAAATTCACGAAGGACACCATGCTTCCCAACAGCAGCAAAAGACTGATCTTTTGTACATGAAAACTTCATTTTTTTCTGAAAAGAAAAATAATAAAGTTCTATTTACTTTTAATTAATGAAAGAATGTGTAACGAAGAAACTAATTGGGAAACTTAAAAGTTATCAATGTAAATAAAATGAAGATAGATCTGTCATGATTATATTTCAGCTTTTCTTTTTATTTAATGTACGAGACAAATGCTAAATAACTAAAATGTTGCACTTAAACTTTTTTATACAAAATTATAGCCACTTCTATTGGCAATTTTGTCACCAGTAAGCATGTTGCAATGAAGCCTATAAAAATAAAAACTGCATATAGGTACAGATGCAGCCATTCAAAGTTTGTGGTACAAACCCGTACCGCACGCAAATACGCATAACCCACCACACCATACCGTGGTATGTGATTGGCTGGCCAAAATGATGGACAGGGGCACACATGGTTGGTAGAGAAAAGATTTAATCATTTAATATGTTTACTGTGCACATTTTAATCTGCATAGTATTGAATATTTATATGGAATTTTACAACTAAAGGACATTTTTAGTATCTGAGCATAAAAAGAAGAGGAGCATAACGTATCTGAAGGTCATAAATGATATTAATTTAGAAAAATAAACATATTATGCAAACTGTATATAGCTGGTATTGTTAGTTTAATGTCTTAATTTCTTTAGATACGCGATTCCATATTATATTCCCTATTAATCAAATTCTAAAAGTATGCTTTTGTTTACTCCGATAACGAGCGTATTCGCAGAAAAGGTTAAAATGATAACTTTTTACAAAGTATATGGTCAGAAGGAGCAAGTAAAAACTTTACCGAAATAACCATGTGTAAGACTTTGATGCTTAAAATGTTTAGGGAGAAATGGAATACTGGTGTGTATTTTTCCTTTAAACTACCAAGACCAGCCAAATACAGTACAGTTTACATACAGTAATATGTTTATGTTCCTAAATTAATATGTTTTATGAGCATGTGAAAGGCATACTTTGTATGATTGGAAATGAATGTGTGATCGGATCAATGAAATGCTGTGGTGTTACTTTTTGTCAATGAAAAAATAAAGCATTTTCGTTTATAAAGAACTTGAACTTGAACTTGAACTTTATTGCCATATGTAACCGGTACTGGTACAATGGAATTCTTACTTACAGAAAGTCTCTCGATTGTAAAACAAGTGTATAAAAACAAAACAAAGTGCAAACAGTGCATCAAGACAATGTACAAACAAACAATAGACAATGTGCAAGTAAACATGCAGGCAGTTTGAATGTAAACAATACAGACGTGTAAACAATGACTGGAGACGTACAATAAATAAATTACAATGAGGTAGATGGTGATGGTGTGGGTGTGGTCCGAGGGGGATGGCTAAATGTGTTCGCCAGTCTCACTGCTTGTGAATAGAAGCTATTGAAGAATCTAGTGGTAAGTGTCCGTATGCTCTTATATCTCTTGCCTGAGGGCAGTGGGGTGAAGAGCTCATGCCCTGGGTGGTGACTGTCCTCTGTGATGGCCAGAATTCTACCATGGCAGCGGTCCTCATAGAGCTGTTTAATCTCGGTGAGACCGCAGCCAATGATCTTCTGGGCCATATTGACCATTCTCTGCAGTGCCTTTCTTTCTCGCGAAGAGGTGTTGCCATACCACACGGTGATCCCGTTGGTGAGGACGCTCTCGATAGTGCAGCGGTAGAAGTTCACCAACACATGTATTGGCATCCCCCATCGCTTGAGGCACCTCAAGAAATAAAGGCGCTGCTGAGCCTTCTTCATGATAGAGTCAGTGTTCACAGTCCAGGTTAGATCTTTAGAGATGTGAATTCCCAAAAACCTAAAGCTGGTGACTGTTTCCACTTCCGTTCCATCAATACTGAGTGGGCTGTGAGTGTGTGGCCTGTGTCTCCGAAAGTCCACTATTAGCTCTTTCGTTTTCTTTATGTTCAAGTCCAGGTTATTGCTATGACACCACCTAAGCAGCTGTACAACTTCATCCCTGTAAGTGGACTCGTCATCATCACTAATCAGTCCTATTATAGTGGTGTCATCGGCAAACTTGATGATGCGGTTATTGCTGTGTCTTGCTGTGCAGTCGTGAGTAAATAGGGAGTACAACCTTGGACTCAGACAGCAGCCTTGTGGGGTTCGGTTACAAAGAATGTGGACCAGGGAAATACTTTGAGATTACAGCTTGTCCAAGGTCATTCATTATTAATACTATTAGTAATATCTTCGGTAAAGACTTTGATGCATAAAATATTTAAAATATTTAGATAAAAGTGGTAGGTTGTGTACTTTTGTCCAACTGAGCAATCTTGTTTTCATAAAATATACCAACTTTTTAATGTACAATGATTAACATGCTATAATACACAGTTTAAATTTAAAAGTCTAAAGAGTAGACAACTTAAATTCTTAATTGAATAAAGATTGTCCCTCAGCAGTGAAAGGGATTAGAAACCGGGTGTTTTCTGGTGACAGCTCAAATGCTGTACAGGAGGGGTTAAGCTTTATTAGCTCCACCTGCCGGTTTTACAAGGTGATTCCAGATACTATTAATTATCTAATTTGCATACGGTATATTGCGACATGCCCACCGCATTGTACCGCAGCGCACCCCTCTCCTTTTGAATAGCTGCATCTGTATGTGGATAATACTGGCAAGCTCTTTCACGCTTTACATTTTAAAATAAGATGAAAAGGAAACAGAGGAAAAAAAGGTCAACAAGGCTTTCATCAAGTAAGATTTCAGCAAAGTGCACAACATACTTGAAACTCTACTAACATGCAAATTCTTTACAAAAGCTATAGTGTGTATTATATGCACATTCTATCGTGTTCTCATGATTTATTATACTGTATTTAATCTATACCGAAAAGCTTCTCACAATGTTAAGATGATTTGATACTAAATTAATTCACATTAATTACCTTCAGCAGAGGCGTCATGTGGGGCAGCAGCATAGGTCTTGATCGTTTTTTACTTTGTTTTGAAAAATCTTCCATTTTTTTTAGGTGATCTTTTCCTGTCAATGAACTCCCAGTAAACTGAAACAAAAATAAGACCAGCACAGTGCTCTCATTCTTTTGTTACAATTAAAAAAAGAGAAGGCGTCAAGGGAAAGTAAAAAAGTGACAAGCTTTTGACTGACTCTGTGCTATGTGGATGTTCGGAAAGGAGAAGGGTTCCATAGCTCGGCATCGCATTGTATTGAATTGACACTGGGTCGATGTACAATAGATATCCTGTGTAATATATCTTCAAATTCAAAGTCAGTGGAGTTGAATATTTCCTCAGTGTAGGCATGCTTTTCTACCAGCACAGGAACTTTGTTAAAGAAATCTGAACAGAAAGAATTGGCCGGTCTCCTGGGCTCCTGTCTTGTCTCCTTGCTCTATTTCTGACTCTTCCCCCTCCTTTCTAGGTTCCTGCCTTCTCTTAAAAAAAAGTCAGGCTGCCTGGTTCTCATCTGGGCTCAATAATTATTAATGCACTTCAGGTGCAATTGAAATGACCAGATTACCTTCCTTAATTTAAATAGAATATATTATTGACACATGGAATAATATTAGAGGAGACTATTTAAACCCAATTAAACACAATATATTTTGTTTTCTTTTAAGTGAATAATACAGCAGCATACCAATACAGATGCCCCCCAAGACTGTTCTTTCACAAGTGCTCTACATACTCTTTACCAATGACTGTTGAGCATCAGCGAGGTCACATCCTTATATTAAATATGCTGATGACACTGCACTTCAGGTAAGTTTAAAAAATACAGCAGTGGTTATTTTTATAAGAAAATGAATGACTACACATTGATTACTCTGTTTTACAACGGTGTGATCCTATCCAGACTATTCTCTTTTGCTTTATTAGTGTATGTGGTAATTTGCAAATTAGAGAGGGTTGGTAAGATATAGCAGAAGGGGGAGCAACCATCTTTTGCAACGCAAGATAAACACCAACAGACTTAGAAGCTCTTTAATTCCTGCAGCCATAATACTGTACAATAACACTGCCAGATGTGCATTTCGGTTACATCTACAATTCCACAACAGTTCAAATGTACCGACTCATTGTAATGCTGAACTGTATCTTGTAGGATTTCAGACTGTTTTTTTCTGTACTTATATGAATATCTTTTCTTTTTATTGGTGAAGGTTTTAAAGTAATATTGCCAAATGAATTTCCCAAATCTTGCATAATAAAGGTCTTCTGATCTAATCTCCAAATAAATGATTTTTATTACATCAGAGGATAGGATTTAATAGCACTACAGTACAAGATGGAACAGGAAGTTGTCTCACAGGATTGGACTTGAACATATTTACTCTTTAGTCCCTTTCCAATGGTTGGCAGAAACTGGTTAAAATAAGAAAGACGTATTTACCAGCGATCGTTTTGCATCGGGAAGGAATTGTCCGAATTCAGAAAGCAAGTCCTCTTGCCCTTTAAAGAGGCTAGCAACTTTAGAAAAAACTTCATCTTCAGTCATCCCACTTCCAGGTCTTCCCCTAGACTCTTTGACATCCAACTGCTCCTTCTGAATAAAAAAAACCATCACAAAAAAATTTAATGATAATCACATTAAACTGTGTTCCAACCTTCAAAAGACCTGGAGAAGAGAATATATTTTAATGACAACCACTTCAGACAGGCAACTTTTGGGAATGTTGGAGCAAGGCCAAAATTAGGAAAACAAAAGTGCATACTTTCAGTTGTTTCTCAGTACTTTGAAATCGGTTCAAAGCATGTACTTTCAGTCATAATTGTCAAACTGTAGTTTGATACTGGAGTTCAGAAGTGCAAACAATGGGCACAAGGCAGAGATCATCTGTAATTCAGCACTGCCAAGAATGCATTCTATTTTTTTGTGCCCATATAGTGTAAATGTTAGATAAAGGATTGAATGCACCTCAAAGACTTCACGTTTTAAGACTGAAAATTCCTATAAGTCAAGACTTCCCAATCAGAGCTGGGCCAAATGCCATTCTTTTGACTCAATTAAATTTACTAGTTTCACATCTTCTCACCTATTTCAGTACTGGGGAAGGTCAAAAGCAGGTTGAGCTTGAATATGTTAAATGCACATTACTGTGGGAGTGACTGGTGGGAGATCACAAGTATAAAGAGTGTGAGCAAATGGATTTTAAAGCAATCATGTTTTAGACAGTACTAGACAGCTAAAAGATTATTATTAACTCACAGAAAGCACCATTGACAAAAGCTTACCTGATACGTGTGCAATATTTCTAAAAATGATCTGTAAATCTCAGGATGGTCCAGAAATCTGTTCTTGATCTTGTTGACATAACTGATGGCACTGTCAAACTCAACAGGGCTGGGGTCTGAGGCTGGACATGTGGACTGAGCCTGGTTGTCTTTGCACACCAAAGGCAAACTCATCTTCACTGGATGGTCAATAGAGCTGTCCAGAGAATTATTACTTTCAGTTTGACTGCTACCAGTGCTGACCAGAGAGGAGGTGACCACAGCAACAGATGCAACTGTGACCGGGCTCTTTGCATGGCCTGGAGAGACCTATTAGAAGTAAAAAAATTATTGCCAAATGCAACCACATATAAAAGAAAAACACGTAATTAAATTATGAATTTAAAGTTAACAAAGAAATTGATCCAAAATTAACAATTATAAAAAGGTGCTATGACTTTTTAAATGTTGGTTCAGACTTTGCTTCCCATTTTCTAATGGCTTTCAGAAGCTTCTGTACTTAGTCTGTGAACACAGTGTTCCATTATGTGCTTGTGTGTGGATTTCAGCTTCTGTGTTGTGAAGGAGACAATTAAATTGGTGATTAAGCTCCTACATACAAGACACAGTAACATCTCTTTAATAGACAGATTTAGTCAGAGGAGAGAGGGTAAGTATGCTGGACATTGTCCAAGATCAGATGTGGTATATTTAGCAAATCAGTTCAGAAAAACAAATGCATAAAGTACAAAATCATATCAGCTTGGTAGGAAATCCTCAGTAAAATGTCCATGTTTACATTGTAATTTTTTCAGTCATGTTCCTGTCCATGGTACTACAAAATAACTTCAGGACATACTCTTACTACATTGCTTTCCAGTATGATTGGAAAAACCATAGAACAGCAGAGATATTTTAAACTTCTCTTAGATATTCTAGAAAATTTGAAGTCTACAGAATGATGTCCTTTTATCCTATTTTGGTTGTGAAGTTTTTTAAGAAATTATTACATACAATGTATATTGTTAAACTTTTTAAAAAATAAAAATACCAATACCCCACACTAATCGCATAACCAAGTCATTTGTACATTTTTTCTTGGGCCACCAACACTTCCAAATAGTTAAATTAAAAACATTCGTAGTCAAACATGATACACAGTAAAAAATTATTTAACCTAAAATTGAGGCTTTAGCTTTAGGATGTTAGCAGTGTCAACCAAGGAAATATAACCCCACTCTGAATACATGTTGTGGAGGTATGATGTACTGCATGAATCAACTAGTTATCAGAATCAAAATATTTGAGAACTATCAAAAAGTAGTTGCATTCTAAACAAACAAAAGCGGTTTCTATACCTAAAAATATCACTTTCCAAGGCTTTGGTCTATAACGTAAAGAAAGCACTGCATGATAGTTATCAGAAGCAAGCTGACCTTACATCATGACCAAACAGACTTCCTGTATTAGGAGGCACATTTGTAAATATTTGTTTGGAACAACCTTTGCAAAAAGCTTAATCACAATTTAGCATTAAAAGCAGCCTGAACACTGAACATTGAAATTTTACCTTCTAAAAGCATCAATACCCAAAGACAAATTTACTGAATTGAATACTGCAGGGTCAGCCTAATCCCACACTGCCAGCAATAGCTCAGGCTGAATGCCATGAAGGCAAGACGATTCTTCCTTCATAGAGATGAAGATGCTGCCTTCAATCCAGGGTTATAGGAATTAATAAATGTCCCACCTGTTCTACAGTTAATTGAGATAAGTGCAACAGTTTTAAGAGTTCTGATGATCTAATCCTGTTCCACAGAGGCTTCAGACATACTATGGAGATGTTAATGCAAGCATAGCAATATTATGTTCTATATTTGACTCAATAGAAGCTAGAGGCTCAATTTCTTTTAATCTAAGTGCTTGGCTTGTTCATAATAGTCTCTTATACAAATATACTAAAATTCTAGCTATGGTCATAGGTTTTACCTTATTATGGTGAAAGTTATTTTTCTAACAACTGAAATACAGTTTCTGTTCTAAATTAGAAGAAAAAAATATGGAACAAGCCCTGTCATTAAGCATTAATTGACTTCACATAATAGTGTTAATTTCAGGAGTGTTATTTGTCTGTAAAATCTTCATCTATGTTTTGTAACAGCACAAGTAATTATTTTATAATTTGTTAGGAAGTCCAATAAAGATGGAAAAACTTAACTCTGCAAACATATATACAGTATATCAGGTGGCTTAGAATTTTTTGGTGGATAATTTTCAGTCCTGCTAGAAAAATCAGAAAAACTGTGATTTCTAACTTGGAGCAAATGCTTCTGTAGAGAATCAACACATTTCCCAAATTATGCAGAAAAAAGGAATAAAGAAAAAGGTAATATAAAAGTGGAGAGTTCAGTTCCCTGAATTTGCATATCACAGCAGTTTAACACAGTAGTCTAACTATGCACATCTGAACTTTGCTTTTCCATGAATTAGGACCATAAATAAATACTGGGCTCTCAAGAGGCCAGAGTAAGAAGGAATCTATTCTAACATGGATTGATAAACTTGACAATGTCCCTTTCAACCCTGTGATGATGTAGATTTGAAATAAGATGGTAATCTTATCATTCATCTGCTTAAAACAAGACAGCATGCTTAAAGGAAAAAAGCAGTTATAACCTCAATAAAAAAGTTGGTTCAATACAGGGAATTTAAAATTATTTAAACGAGGAAAGGTGCATATCAGAGAGCCAAAGCAGGCTGCCCAATATCTCACCGAACACTGTCAAGGTGTCAGACACCTCTTAAGTCTCTGGAGTAGCCATAGACATTTTGTGGAGAACAGAACTCTGTTTAGCTTTCTTAGCTTCTTTTTATTTCTCATCACTGCGACTGGGGGTCACCAGTACCAAGGCAGGAACATGACGTTTCTTCTCGGAATGTGATGTAGTAGGAGAGGAACTAAGATGGAATTGATAGAATCATTGCTTCAATTTTGAAGAATGTGCATCAGACTCTTACCGTCTTCCTCCTTTTTCTTTCTTTTCTCCCTTAAAACTAAGGTGTCACCCACATCAGGACCTTGTATGCAGTTTTAAATTTAACTGTATGGAAAACCTTATTCATAAGGTTTACTTAGCTCAATCAAACAACAGCCACCAGTGTTACGAGATTACTACACACATTAACTGAGTTCAAAACTCACCTTAACAAAGGAATAATGCTTGATTTAGAAAATGTCTGTTTCAATCTTGTCTCAATCTGTCTCAGTAATCACGCTGTCATACGTTCAACCTTACTAAAAGACACCTTGTCTTCTTAAACATAAAATATCACACACTGGACCAATTCACTAGCTAAAGCATTCTGAGATTTATACAGACCTGGCCTGACAAAGACGACTGGAGAGCAACTACGCCATTCTTAGGTATTTCTATTCGATAGCCTGGTGGTAGAAAGGCATTGAATCCCAGTACAAGGTCAGGATGTCCATGGAAAAGCTGGGAAACACGGTTGATTACACCCGGTGTGTCAATGCTGAAAAAGGAAAGAAAATATTGAAATAATATGGTAATGGAGCTTTATATGATGGTATCCCATCACAGACATCCACATAATACAAAAAAAATACTGTAATTGCTTGCTGTAAAAATAAACTACAAATAGAAGGGAACATTTTCGACAATAGCAGAAATGTGTCTTCATTGCAAATTAATTTGCGATTCAGAAACAGCAAGGGTCATTCATAAAAGAGCTTGGAAAATGGAAACACACTATATAGCCAAACAAAAGCCTTGGAGTAAGGAAACCATTCTTTTAACCAAACATTTGCTTTGATTAGTACATGGCTTCATTACACAATCATGTTTATTTTAATTATATAAATAAATCATATCCTTATTTTTTATAAATGCCTTGTGATGATGACGTGTTTATAGGAAAAGGAAGATAATACTACATGTTTAGCATACTTTATGGGAGCACATCAAGTCTGCACATTTACCATCTTCCATGTTCCAGTAGGGCGCAATGGGCATAAAATAATTTAAAAGGGGCTCAGGGACACAAGAGACACTTCTTTATACAAAGAGTTGAAGGTATCTTGAACAAGGTGGGATTGAGGAGGATGATAAAAATGCCACCATAGCAGCTCACTGCTTGTAGGACATGATTGCTTTTGTAGATAATCAGAGCAAGGTGCTTAAACCACTTTGTCTACTGCTCATTCAAGAACTTCACGTCAAACGTTATGTGAATGCTTTAATATAACTCTTTTAACCAGTCTATGAATCAAACAGGTGACCCATCATGCCACAGATTGCCAGACGATTTTTCTTATAATAGCTTTGAATATTTTTATCTTCCACACAATAAGGGAAAATGTACAAAGTACACAAGCTCAGGTGAACTAACTGGCACTTGCTTTTCCTGAGCATGATGGGTTTTTTTGCCAAATTAAACAGCGGAAATATTCAATTAACTAAGCAGCCAAGTCTACAGTGCCTCCTACCTGGGGCCTGACCAATAAAGAGAATTTTGATCAAATTGATCTAAAGATCATATACTGCTATAGCAATGATGGAATCAAAAAACATTACTTGCTTACCTTTGTGATTTGAATTCTTTCATTATATCCAGAAATTTGTTGTATATCCCAGGATCATTACCAAACCGAATTTTAACTTGGTCCAGATATGATAAGGCATCTTCAACCTAAAATTAGAAAGCAAAATCTCATTTCAACTTTCATTTTTTTCCCCCCAAAAGACCCATTAGGTTAAATTACTTAAACTTTCTGACACCACTTCCAGTTAATGCTGATGACAGTAGTTTTCAAAACAAATATTTAGATTTGTTTTTAAATGAACAATTTAGAAAAACTGTTTTAAAATATGTCATGAGATACAGAAATGTGGAAACTAACACAATAATTATTATACACAAGGTAATAACAATTTAACCATTACCCTTTTAACAATAAGCATAGAAAATGCTGACAGAAGCAGCAAAAAACTAAATATTGTAAACATCCTGCATTCAGGCAATACAGAAATGTTTAAGTTCACATTTAATCATTTGTCAAAATAGTTTATTTTACACTAATCTAATTTTACAAAAAGATAAAAAGATTATTTTAATTATACATTTACAACATGATTTAACCTTATGTCAAATCCTTCAGAAATGTTTTTAAGAACAAAATTAAGTGCTCATCTTCCTATCAGCTCCTACTAAAATCTGAATAGAAACATATCCCCCTGCACACAGTACACCAATGTCATCAGTCCTTGCAATAAAACATAATGATGGAGCGAATCACTTCATAACTCAATTAAAAAATGTTGGAAGTGCAGGAAAATGTTTGTGAAAATAACAGATTTGGTGGCCATGTCCCATTGTTGCAGAAGCTGTAGGCTCACTGGCTGCACAGTTGCTCTTCTCATCATGACTAGCAATTCTGCTTATTGATCCTTCAAGCCTGGCACAGCACTGGGTCAAAAAACACTCTTTTTTTTTTTTTACCAGTCTCCAATACTATGCGATAGGATAGCCACTAGACCATTAGAATTGAGAATGACCTATATTGATGGAATTCACGTGAAACTGCTCAAGTTGATGGCATTTAACACATCACCTTTTTATCTGATCAAAGATATACCTTTTATGGGCAAACTGGAAAATAACATAAGGCGAATAATATGCAATTGTAAAATACAAAGTGAAAAGTTTTTTTTTTTTCCATCTGGGCTAAAACCCTAGCCCACGTTGGCCCTTTTTTGTCAGTGCAAGAGATCCTATAATCCAGACCAGTCAGTTCTCTGAACGTCTGACGATAAATGCAAGAGCAAATGAAAACCATCGGGATCTGATTTGAAATAACAGCATTGCTTCAACACAGGTCATTCTCAATTCTAAATTGTTTTTTAATGCCTAGATATCCCTGAACATCCTTCCTTTAAAATACACGTCAATGCGGTAATTGTCTCTAGAGCGTATTAGTAACCTTTTTCTTTTTATTTAAGAATTAAAAAAGAGAGAGCATGCTATACTGGCTATTACTGTGGGATTATATTTTCTCCATTACAACAAAGATCAGAAAAGAAAATCGCAGTATAAACCTGAAAAAGACTTGAAGAAGATACCTCTTAGCAGAAGTGAGTGTTATTACCCTAATGGTTTGTATCCCAGAGTTATCGAGACAATACAGTAGAACAAAATGTGACAAAAACACAGTTACAGAAAAGCTTGGCAAATTTTTCAACCCGAGCATTTCCTTTACATAATTTTCCTTCCAAAGTTTTAAACTTCAGTGCAATTGATTAAAAAAAAACAATTACAACCAATGTACATAAAGTGATGCACAGTGGCGAAGAAACGTGACCGTTTTGAAGTGTGCTCACAAACCCTCTCCAGGTCGACAGCAAAGCCTAGTGAGCAATCTGCATCAGTTACTATAACCAAATCTGCACTGTGTATAAGATCTCCATTGCATTTCATTTAAACAGAAGCACCTTTTGTCTCGTCAGCCCGTAGGAATGAATATATGGGGGAAAAGACACACAGCTCTGTAGGATCCATTTAACAAAGAAAGTACCGTAAAAAGAATTGTAGAAGAAACGAAAATACAGTTAAAAAAACGGCTCCGTTTGATTTTTGACTAGTTTTTAATAATCCACTACACATCTCACTATTGCTAGTTATATTAGTTATCTTCTGGGAAAGATCTCGCTCAGCTGCGTTTGCTCACCCGAATCATGCATCTCGCAGGCTGACCACATCGCTGAACAAACAGCAAGAAGACATTTTCTGTTTTTCTTACCTTCAGTTTCTGAAAGTGTTGTTGCTGGACTTGTTTCTGCACTACATAGGCCTTGTCCTGGATGTGTTTGATTTGCGGCATGTTGTTATGAGCTCGAATTTTCGCCATTGTCCCCTAATTCCTCAGAAAATATCTTGGCCTGCGAGTGAGGAGAAGGAGGGGGGCGGAGGGTCCCAGCTATTTAAAACGCCATTGTTAGTACACACTGACAGATATACAACTCACGTTTAAAATCGACTGAAACATCGAAGAGTAAGACAACGAATACTCAGAGAATCGCCCCAAAGCTAAAAGGGGATAATAAAAAAATAATTCTGTCTCTTTAAATTCGGCGGCGGGGTGCAGACTTGGCGTCCGGAAACAGAAAAAAAGACCCAGCGCGCCTGCGCAGAGCAAAAGCATTCCCGCGCTCGGCGCTTTCTGCGCATGTGTGAAGTTTTGCCACTTTCCTCTGGAACTTGTCAGCTGAGACGTTGGCGTCATATGTACTGTAAAAAAAATATTACGATCCCCCGCTCCCTGGACGGTATAAGCAAAGAGGAGTAATTGCTTGCATAAATTCCATATTTTTTGTAACCCAATTTTATCCACTTTTAGTTACGTACAGCACACACCTTCACTTATAAACAGCCTTTAAAACATATTGGGACAGCAAAGTCAAAACTCATTTTTGCTTTAAGTTTCAGCAATTTGCTCTTGAGTTGATGAGATTAACATGAATTATAAAGCCAACAATCTAAGTTTATTGTTCTGGTACTTTCACACATGCCTTTTTGTGTACTGTTCTGTTCTGGTTTGTTCTTTGTGTGTTCTGGACTGAGTAACTCTCATCTATATATTACTACTTGGTAAGCTATAAAGATTGCGTCATCTAAATCATCATTTGTATGCCAATGATACTCAGATCTACAGACATAGATGGATGTACTTGGTTATGTGCGAATATGGCTGTTCTCAAAGGTTCTCTGCACTGGTAGTACACTCATATACTACAAGTATTAGTACATGGTACATGGTATGAAATTTGTCTGTGTGGATTATTTTACAGCTTGTGAATGTTCTAATCGCCACTCAGTTCAGTGACATGAGAAACCTAAAGAGGAGATGATACACAGTGGCACTGATACATGGGAGATGTATACATTTAGTATACATTTACACTGACATGCTTACAAAGAGTACATACACACAGATATTGATGGTCTGAGACAGAAATGAAGGTTAATATGCAGAGTTAGATAAATTACAAGCCACTTGAAATTGCAGTGAGTTTTGACATTTTTGTGATATCCTTTGATTTTTGTTATTTCCTGCCACTTCACACTTCACATACTAGATAAGATAAATAGACTGGTTAGACAGACAAGATAAAGGTGTCTAAATAAATATTTCTTCAAATGTGAGTGCCTGACCAGACTGGTTTTATAGTTTGTTGAAACAGTATTTAGAAAAAAAAGGTTTGAAGAAATCAAATATTTTTCAAATGTTAAAAAAGCCTTGGAACACATTTAAAAATGGTAATGTGTGTGACAGTTACCAGTGACTCTTAGTATAACACGGCAGTGCAGTGAACTCAGGTGCAAGGCAGAGCAAGCAACAATCACGCAGGTAGTTATAGGTAAAGTGCAATCCAAGTAATAGTCAGGAATCAGACAGGGTTTGTAGCCAATTGGAAAGCAAAAAGAAAACTAGCACTGAAAGCTGTGATAAAAGTGGCAGAGATCAGGGACCAAGGACAGATAGGAACAGACAGAGGGTGAAGTTGTCTAGTTGGGATTATCTTGGCTCTGTAGCATGATGGCACACTAGATAAACCACCTGTGTCTGTTAAGTCGTTTGGCTCCTTCTGTGTAGGCAAAGTAAAACCATGAAATGTTGAGTTGCCCATCCATCAAGTGTCTCTATTCATCAAGGACAGGCTTAACTGCCAAATTTTCTTGTCGCCAAGGTTATAATTTTGCTCACCCAAAGAAAACTTCCTGGAAAAAAAGGCACATGGGTGGATAGATTTGAGGACAATGATGGCAAGTAGAGTAGGTTTGTCTGAAGTACAGTGGCCACATACCTGGATTGTTAAATTGGGGAATAAAATCAAGCCTTTTGTATCACCTTCCAGGTGTTATGGGACTATACATCTCATACATAACACGTGTAAAGCCATGCTAGAAGTTTGATTAATGAGGGACTGCTGGTAAATTATATGGTGTCAGAATCAAACACCTTTGTTGAGGCCAGAGGACAAAAAGGTTAGAAAAGCTTTGATAAGAATATAGCAAATGTGTCCAATACTGGTCTTTGAGGACCAGTATCTGTTGGTTTAGGTCGCCACAAAATTTGTGTTTATATAAAATAGTATGTACCTAAAGAGCTGGATGAAGCTTTTCAATTAGCAAGTAAGTGAATAAAATGAATAAATTAATGAATAAAATTACTTAAAATAAAATTAGGGGCATCGGCAGAGACAGAATTTATTATTAACACTGACAATATATTCAGCTGCCTTTTCTGCATTGACGCAAGGATGGATATACACTAACACAAAAATGTTGCAGGAATTCACAAGGTAAGTAGTTTGGGTGAAGAGCAACAACCAAAACCTCTTGATCTGATACGCAGAGCTCCTCTTGCACTACTGCAGTTTTACACCACTTCTAATTAATGTACAGACAAACACCATTCCCTTCTCTCCTCACTGGTACTGTCTTTATTTATATCAAGGTGGATTAGAGATTCAAAACCATCAATAAACAAGTCCTGGTTAGAGACTTGGTTTTTTAGCCACATCTCTGTAAAAGCTACAACAGATTCCTTTACCCTTGTTGATAATTGAGTTGCAGTTCATCCAGTTTGTTCCACAATGAGCGTACATTAATCACAATAATTAGTGAACATGTACAGTAGACAATATGTCATTGCATACTCAGTGTGAAGAGGCCAATGATGTGTTATATTACCAAACAGACAAAACTCACTAGCCGAATTTTTGAACAGGGTTAGAAACAGCAAAGATAAAAAGACCCTGACAAAGTACAGGCTCAATGACCACAATCTGGCCATAGAAACTGGGTGACAGGCAGACCTGGCTGCCCAGAGAGGACAGGCTGTGCTTCCACTGCCAGCAGGGAGAAACAGAGGCAGACATGCACATCCTACTGGACTGGGAGAAATATTCTGGGATTAGACAAACATTGTTCCCCAAAATAAATCTCAGAATTCTCACACCTGCCTGAATCAGAACAGCTCCCAATCCTATTTGGAGAGGGATGAGGGAACTCAACTGAGCTCGTAGCACAGTAGGTGATCTCCTGTCACAGCCTGAGGAGCAGTGAGCCTGTTTCCCTGTAATGTTCTAAGTGTTATATGTTGTATGTAAATCTCCTATGATGTACAGTATTTGAATTGCTACTGGCTGTGGTAGATTACAATGGAGGTCTCTCTAAGAATCTTGACACAATGGGTAATAACTAGTGTCAATATTCCAATTTACTAGAGCTTCAAACTAAGGGATTTTTACTTGGTTGTTCTGGGTGTGAGAAACACTGATCAAAAGAATCTTCTGGTTTTAGTTAATTAAATTCTCGATTGTCAATCGACAGTCCAGAAAGACACCAAATAAGATCAGATCAAGACAGTGAAAAGAATAACAGAAAAGAAAAGACCACAAGGGAGAAGACAGGAGGAGAGGACTTAAAGTCTCAGCCATCTGAGCTCCTGTCAAACAGTTCCTTTATTTGAGATAATCTGAAAAGACTCGATTGAAGCTAAGTATTTGAACCTTGCTAAAGAGAGCTTGCTATTCTGTATTAAGGAATTTGGATTTCCTGAGTGAAGAATACCTTGGTTAAAAAAGGCCTTTCATGCTTGGTGGATTTTTTGAATAGGGAGAAAGGCTTTCTAATTTTTTGTAACATCTGTAGATGTTGTATTGACTGTCCTGTATATGCTTTAACAACACTGTAATTTACCTGTTTGAATTTGAAGTAAACTGACTACTGCTCAGATTCGTATTACAGCTAAAAAAAGGAAATGTAAAAAGTGCTCATTAAAATTACAACTGTTTAGGGGTTAAACATAAACTCACGGTAAAGAAACAAATTATAACAGAAATATGTTCTTTAGCAGTTTTATTTGGAATGTGTTGTATTTGCACTGCCTGCTGCTTACATTGCCTCTTTGGAATGAATAAAAGTTTGAATGGAATCAAATCAAGAAAATGAGAGAAAAAAAATTCACAGACATCAGTGTCTTCCTGTTGCACAGAAGCATTTTGGTGTAGTGCTAACACATACCATGCAAAGCTTTCAGAAAGGAAATCATATAGTAAAAGTGTTAAAAGTAAAAAAGGGAGGTACTGTAGTGTACAATGCACTAGCACAACTACATTTAGAATATTGTGTACAATTTTGGTCATGTCATGAAAGTAGTATTGCCGCTCTTAAATTAGTCCAGACAAGAGTAACCAAATGAATTATTGGAGCTTAAACTAAGGATGTATGGTGTGTGGGTTCACATGTTTTCATTTGATTTCAGCTCTAAATGACCCCAATTAAATCATTGTTGACTAAATCTGATCTATGTAAAAGCCTATTCTAGATTTTCAAGTGTTGCTACTTTAAAGAGCCCTAAACACCTGTCCAGGATCATAATTTCACATCCCTGACTTAAAAGAATGTTGTACATTGATATTTTATATGAAGAGAACAGTTAAGTGTGAACTGGAACAGGGGTTCCCAGTCTTGGTACTGGGGACTAATACACTTACTGGTTTTCATTTCAGTGGAGCTCCTTACTTAAATGAGGTCTTAATTGAAACAATGCATCATTGTCATCTCTATCCAATAGGGTCATGGTGGCCTGGAACCATTCCTGGAAAGCATTGGGTGCAAGGCGGGATACACCCTGGATGGGTCACCAGATAATCGCAGGGCACACACAGACACAAACATCCACACACTCATACCTGGGCCAATCTTTAGAGAAGCCAGCTAATGTACCAGCATGACTTTGGACTTTGGGAGGAAACCTATACAAACTTGTGAGAACATACAAACTCCTCACAGATTCAGCAGCAGACATTGAGCCTGGCCCAGCACCACTCCGAGGCAGCAGTGTTAAGTGCTGTGCCACCAAGCTGCTCATGTGAACCAACATGTTGTCTGAAGTTACTTAAGATAGCAGCTTTATATGTTTATTGTAAATACATCTTTGGGCATTAATTTCTTAATATGGTCTCCAACAAGTTTAAGAACTCAAAACAGTCAGTCAGGTCAAATTAATACTATTAGGTCAATTAAGATGTCATATTAATTAATTTTGTGTAACTGAGCACTTGGCTGTAACAAATGGCAATGTGTACGTGGTCCTCCAGGACCAGGATTAAGAACACCTAATATAATAAATGCAATAGTTAAAAACAGCCTACTACATGTTTATGAACTGAGAACAATAATGTTCAATTAAGGGTTCATGACTTAATTGTGTCTTCAGGTGGAACAAAACCAACAGGCGTATGGGTCCCCAACATCAGAAAGAGCCTGAGAATGAAACCTTGAGCTAGAGAACACTATGAGGAAGCATTTTTAGAAGATAAATTTATTCTACCCAATGTGCTGTGGGTACTATATCTGGAACAAGGTATCCAGCTATACTGTTAAAGTTGATACAGTGGCTTCTTTCAAGAAAATCCTGGATAAGCTATTCAGATCATTTGGCAACTATCATCCTCATCTGATAAATAGCTTTATTTTACAGTTTTTGTTTCTTACATTCATATTGAAACTTTTCTGATAAAATAGGATGCTTAAAATTCGTTTTTACAATTTTCCACTGAATCTTCACGGGTGTGAAGGTCAGGAGAACGGTTTAAAATGGTTTATATATTTTAAAAAATACGGGGGAATAAAATCAACAACATGGCTGAAAAGCAAGAACAGTCAGCAATAAAAATTTATTCTCTATAATGGATGCAAATAAATTGCTATCTTGATGGGGGCGGGCAACATGCGTGTAGGGAACTAAGTTCAGTAGCAAAGACGGAAAAACCTTCAGCCAGGTGTACTTTACTACTGTCTCCACACGGAAGACGGTAGTCTCAACGGTATATGTTTAGACCAGGCAACTACTATGCGACTTATCTTTAACGATCAAGACTAATTTTTAAAGTCAAAGGTTTCTAGGTAAATCGCTGAAAAAACGGTCTTGAACTTTATTAGATCAAGTAAACTGACACCTGTACTTGTATTGAAGGCAGGAGTTCGATACAAAACGGGTTCGTTTACCAAATAGCCTGGCATCATTTTAGTTTTTTAAAAATAGTTTGGGGTATTTTTCTTAAATCTACAATGTTTGACTCAAGTAATTTAAACAGAAGCTTTCTACAAAAATTGAGCAAGCTGGTTGTGCTTCTGTGCGCCCTGTCTTTTTCGGTCTCCCTACTATTTTATTTCAGAACTTTCGATGTTCTCCGTAACTCAGTCCTCCCAAGTCAGCAACTAACTCGCAATAGATCAGCTATAAGCGAATCTGAAGCGATTGTCGGTTCATGGGACTTCACCTCTACTGTAACAAGCCCTTTTGGAACAGGATCGCCAACAGCAAAGACTAGAAGACTTGAGAAATGTCCTGAAATCCCACCGCATCTAGGTAAGTTCAATTCCTTGGGGGAAAAATACATTGTTCACTGATCATATCTGTTGCATTTTGTTGTATCGTTGTATTAAAAGCAATCTAAAATGGCAGTTTCCTTTTCTTTTGTTTTTCATATTTTTTTATTCTCAGTCACTCTAGGGTGTGAACACTGAGAGGGCAAATGACACTCCTTTTTCTTCAATTTGTTTCAGCCAGGGCAATTGTACTGCTTGGAGATTCTGCCTCCAGATGTAGCCTAGGCATCTAATGTATATAAATTCTTTGATTTAATTAACTAAGCTAAATAATATCTTGTCCTGGTGAACACGTTTCAAAACAGCCAACATGCAAACTGAAAATTTGAAAATGAGTTTATTATATGTATACGTGTCAATCAGCCCAAGAAACACAGCATTTAATGTCAACACTAATGTTTTCTAAACAATGTTAGTAGGAATGTTCTTCTCTAAAATAACTTTTCTAATCAAATGACAGCTTCATGAGGTCCTCGGACCAACCGGCCTCCAGTTCCTTGTGTTCTGATGTTTTTTCTTCCTGTAAAAAGAACTAGGGTATATTTATGAAACAGAAGTTAACTATTTTCTCAAGATTTAAATATTGTCAGCATAAAGAGGTAATCAGTTCATGTTAGTTAAAGCTGAGTGGAATGGGAGGTTGACCAGTCCTTGATCACATCAGATCTCGGAAGCTAAGCAATGGAAATTGAGATGTGTAGGAAAAAAACAGATTGCTGCTGTGAATAGTATTTGTGAACCAATAGATGGCATTCTTCATTCTTGAACACCATTTCTCCAAAAAATTCATATGAGTGATCAGTCTCCTACATTAATGTGGGAGATGCATTTCTTTGGAGTAGACCTAACGGAGGTCCTGACTTCTTGATGATTGCCATTCATCTTAATTATGACTAGGGATTTTAACTCCATTGTTTTGGCTAAATTCCAGTCTGGATTTACCCAAGCCATCCCCCTAAAGTTCCCTTATAATTTGATAAGCAATGCAACTTCCCACTTTTCTGTGTAAACTACTGTGTAGTGGATTTGCAGGTGCACAATGGCAGCCATGCACCACCCAGTGAATATTACACTTTAGTGGTGGATGAGTGGCTCCTCTCATATATAGATCCTTTGAAATGAAAAGTTCTATAGAAGTTGGCCATGATTACAACATTATGGTTGCTTTGGTAGCCGATATATTTGATCTTTCTACAGCCTGTTAATTAAACACCAATTAGTTATGCATATCAGAAGGATGAGGTTAGCTCAATAGTGTGCTAGAGTATGAAAGGTGTGTCTTCAACTTTTCTGAGTTAATTTAGTATTGTTTGTGGTTGATCCACTTCTTCCTTTTGTTAATATGCCTTAAGCAAACTATTTACACAACTTTTGTTCATTTTTATTTCCACTTCAGTGGGCCCTTTAAGAATAGAGTTTTCTGAGCCAGTAAGCTTGGAAGGCATAAAGTCTCAAAATCCAGAGCTCAGAAAGGGAGGCCGGTACTCCCCAAAAGATTGCATAGCCCTGCAGAAGGTGGCCATCATCATTCCATTCCGCAAACGAGATGAACATCTCAAGTTTTGGTTATATTACCTACACCCCATTCTCCAGCGGCAGCAGCTAGACTACGGAGTGTATGTAATTAACCAGGTAAGAATTCATATTGAGATTGCTTTATTCACCTTCAAAAAATAAACTTATACTTAATTCTACTCTTAGGTTTTACTTTTGTTGTTGAGCATTGAAAAAAATGCAAAATTATTTATAATAACACTTCTTTGTCAGATTGTTCCCTATTATGGTCTTGAGCTTCCAGTCTTTGTTGATGCCAGTTTATCGTGCATAAGAATTGAGTTCCTGCTGCAAGGTTTTAATTTTGTAGTTCCTGTCTGGAATGAAGATATGCATGCAACAAAACTTTTAACAAACTGTGATAAGAATGAGGTTATACTCCTAGGCTCCCAACCTCAGCTTCATAGTGACTTCAGTGTTGTAGTGTGATGGTGCTGAAATCAAACCTTTGATCTATTGTAAGTTAGAAAGCTCAATGTTACTTCTGACTCTGTAATCATGTTAAGTATGTCCCACCACTCTAATAAGGACCCTTGCACTGTATATCTGACATAATCCTTGATGCATGCCTTTAATTATGAAGAGTATACTGTAGCATCTTACTGAGGTATCTACTACAGTAATACATATTATATAATAAACTTTACTTTATATTGCGGCATTAAAGGTGGCTTCTCAAAGCACTTTACAGAATGACAACAAGAATAAATAAAAAGAATACACAAGATAAAACACAACACAATATACAGAGGAGACTGTGGATGGTGGTACTAAGAGATGGAGGTACAGAGCAGCGTTACAGAAATCGGTGCGGGAGCCGGCGAAACACGGGAAGAAAAAAAGCCAGGCGACCTGGTTAGTGAGCAGTTGGAGAGAAGATTAAACTGGGTGATACAGTAGTTTGGGAACGAAGGGTCTGTGCGTCTGCGGGATCCATAATCAATCTCGGTATTCTGTAACGCTGCTCTGTAAAGTGAAAAGGATCCGATGCAGATGCAGGAGTCGTTGGGAGGTAAGTAAGCGAACAGAGCAAAACCAGGAGCCGAGTCGTAGTCTGAAGGCGTAAGGTAGGTCGAGATCCGGTAAAGGCACTGGTGGCGAACAATCCAAAATGTGAGACTTAATCTTGGTCGAGAAGAGAGCTGCAGGGTCAAATACGAAATAGGCACAGATGGCAAACAATCCAAGGGGCGAGCCGAGATCCGAAGAAAAAAGGGGCAAGTAACGCTAGGCAGAGCAACAAGAAGTGGGTTAGAATAGTATAAATAACCCGGCGTGCTGCACGATAGAGCAATAAAAGGTGTGTTAACTCGTGCGGCGGCGCTTGTTAATAGTAACCCGCTGCTGGTGCTGATTAGCTCGCTTATGCGTTGATCTCTGCTGGCTGGTGGTCGTGACAACGACTCCAGGATAGGAGTAATGTGATCATTTGCACTAGACCTGGTCAGGATTCTGGCTGCTGAATTTTGGACATACTGCAGTTTGTTCAAAGTAGATTTAGATACCCCAGCAAGTAGAGCATTACAGTAGTCAATTCGAGAGAACACAAATGTGTTGATCAGCTTTTCAGCCACAGTTAGTGATAGCATAGGGTGTATTCTAGTGATATTATATCGAATATAACCCCGAGGTTTTTTAATTTAGATTGAAGCTCAAGTACAGAACCATCTACATATAGGGTTACAGGATTGGCTTCACGAAGTTGATGGGGGTGCCAATAAGCATGACTTCAGTCTTGTCGCAGTTAAGATGAAGGACATGTTGAGTCATCCAAATTTGATGATGCAAGTTTGATGATGCAAGTAGATAGAATAGAGACAGCCACATCAGTGTAATGGTTTGGTATGGATGTATAGTTGAGTATCGTCATTGTAGAAATATTCTACAATATTTCTAGACAGATTTATAATCTGGAATTAAAAAGCATTCAATTCATTTACATATCCTACTCCAGAACAGATTGAAAATTGCAGGACCATCAATACATTCAACTGAAACCTCAAAGAGTAGCATCAAAGGTATAATATTGCATTCATAATATAATATAGCAATGTCATTGAGCGATGTCACACTCAGAGAAGAAGACTCTACAGTGCTCTATATCTTGGGAACAAAATGTGGTAAATTTAATTGTTTAGAAATAACAGTCCATGCCTTTAGCCAAATAGGAGGGTAGTTCAAGCCTTTATAAGAAAATGCAATTTGCTAATGTTAGCTTTTTAAGGCCAAAACAACAATTCTTGTGGTTACAGTATGATATTGAAGACTGATTTAATTTTACTTTTTACTAAAACACATAGGAGAAAATGGCATGTCTTTCAACACCAGGAAGTTTCATTAGTTTATTTGGAACTGCTCTGCACACTGTGCAAACAAGAAGAAAACATTTCACGCCAAACTTAAACACTGTTTTATTTAAACTGGAGTCAATTAAATGTTTTTTCTCCATGCAACAGGTGGCAAATGGATATTTCCTTATTTTCTTTGGATAACAAGACACCCCTTTATAAAAGAGGATGTATTTCTACATTTACGTGTAGAATTGTGTTACAGCTCAATGTATACAGTGCATCTGATTTTTTTTAACCATGTTAGTCTAAGTATAAAGTTAAAAATATATTTGTATATATTTATATCCCAGGTTTTTCTGAGGACAGAAACTTACAAATACTAGCATTTTAAGAAATCAAAGCCTTGACCAGGTAAACCAAGAGAGCAGATGTATGTCCAGGTGAAACAGAAAAATACTTGTATAAATGGAAACTATGTGTAATTTGGTCTAAAAGTAATCCCAAAACAAGTCAAACCATTTTAAGGGAATGAATTACAACAGAAGAAATAATTCTTGTGTCAAAAACAAAAAAAAAATATGATAATAAAAACACATCTAAAAAATAGTTCTTTCAAAGTTCAGGTGCAGGATGGTTTTTGTTTGATCTCTCTGCCCTAAAAAAAACGAACAGGTAGCCTGATCAGTCAGGAATAGAGGTACTGGGCTATATTTCAGTAGAGAGTAATCAGGGTTTGCCTGAAGTAGTTATAATTAATCTTTTTTTGAGTGACTGCACATTAATAAAGAAGATAATTCTTTCTCCCCTTTAAAACTTGAATATTTTAATACAGATGTTAAGAAAAGAATCAAGAAAGTTTAAGAGATGGCATTAAAGGGTCAAAGATTGAAAAAGTGAACCTTTTAAGTTGCTACTTGCAATCAAAAGAGATGTACCTTTTTATTTCAAGAAACTTGTTTTGATTTTTTCTCCTGACTTTTCGATTCAGTTTGGTAATGAGACTTTCAACCGAGCTAAGCTCCTGAACATAGGCTTTGCAGAGTCTCTGAAAGACTACGACTATGACTGCTTTGTGTTCAGTGATGTGGATTTGATTCCTATGGATGACCGGAACATATTCAAGTGCTACAACCAGCCGAGACATCTGTCTGTGTCAGTGGATAAATTTGGCTTCAGGTATGTACCGCATATTAGAGCTTTTTTTCAAAACAGAGTACATAAATGCTTTTTTCTTTCTGTTTTTTTACTCATCTTTTGTGAAAACTAAACTCAAACTATTTTGTTTAACTGAATTATTGATGGGTTCCTTTCCAACTTAAATATATAAGTAAGAAAATATTAAGGAGGGTGGCACCACTATGTTTAATGTCTTAAATGAAATGGGGGATGAGGGAACTTTGACCTAATCATCGGTCTAGTTTGTCTAAAACGTTTCTGATGTGCAGCATAGTAGAAATCGAGGAACTAGAATAGGCGCTACTGCAGGAATCCTTAACTTTAAAGAGGAATGATTAACAATACTTTTTTCTATAAAGACAAATAATTCATCGCTGTGTAAATACTGACTCCCATTCCCCATTAAAACTTTTCCCAGATATCTTGTATGTCATATTTTACACTTGTTTCTCTGTACTTACTGAACGTGAGTCTGTCTACTTTTGAAGAGGATGGAAACGCAAAACCTTAATACGGATTATTTTACAGTGACTATCAAAAGTGGCCTTGGCCTTTTTTTCACATTTTAGTGTTACCTTTTGAAATCATAGTGCATCTCATTGTTTTTGTTTTGCTACTTGACACAAAAAACTCTTATGATGTTTATATGTTACAGGTCCTCCCAAATTAGTGTTTTGTGTCAATCATTGCCACAAAGCACAAAACCATGTGAAAAAATCCAAAGGGGTAAATACTTTTGATAGCCACAGCTTCAGCGCTATGAGACAGCAATATTAAGCACTGCATCACTGTGCTGTCCACATGGTACATTTTGGATATAGAAGAATACTTTTCTGTATTGCACTCTCATGTAGTCTCTCTTTGTGTCCTCTAGTTTGGGTTATATTGCTCAATTAAGGTGCTATTTCCTCTTATACTGTATATCTGTACAGTATATAGCTCCAAGCCCTGGTGTGATTTGTTCATTCAGATTCCATTTATATCACTGGGTGTCGCATGAAGCTCTGACAACATTCAGTGGCCACAATATGCAACAAAATCAGAAAATCTGAAAGGGGGGCAAATACTCTTTCATGGAACTGTACTCCCTTCAGAGAGTTACCATGCATTTTCCACTGATTTCGTATATATATATCCTGTTTTACTCTCTTAATCTGTCTTAATCTGTTTTATTAATATCTGATTTCCTGTATTTTTAAAATATCTATGCAAGCTTTATTCTTGTAAGTGCATTAACGAACTGTGTATGAAAGCAATCATTCATTTCTTTCACTTCAATTTCTGATGCCAATATTCCTTTACAGCTTTCCCAGTCTGGGTTGGGAATGTTGAACTGTCCCTTAACTTTTTTTTTTATTTTGAGCATACACTGTTATACAGTAATTCATTTTAATCAGCTTCTCTCATTTATTTCTGATACTCCTAGCATTTAGGTACAAGCACTTACAATCAATACCTCATCAGTGTTTTTGTTTTTCCCTTTGATTCTCCATTGGTCTTTGTCTCCATGTAACTTCCTTTTCTTCAGTTTCTTGCCTTGTAATTTGTCTGCATTGAATGTTAGCTAATAATCCAGTGTTGTAAGCACAATGCTACTTTAAACGACACAAACTGGCACAAATGTAGCACTAACGAATTAGGTGGTTTTCATTGTTTGTGGTGTCTGTAGGGGGGCGAACTTCACGGAGCTATAAAAATACTTTAATGTTATAGTTATAGGGGGTTTACATGCAGATTAAAATCTTTGTCTTCATGCTAATTTAAGAGAAAAGTAATTAGGAAACAGATCATTTTACTTTAGCTTTTGATTATAAAAAATGAGTGAGCCAGAGTCCTGTGCTGTACTTTTCGTCCTTCTGCAGTGCTTGGTATGCTTGATGCAATGCTCTGCTCTGCAGTGCTTGATGGTATTTTCATCTACCAAAATTTCCATTTAGCTACCTAATTCCTTTTTAATATTTCATATTATTTTTGTTTAAAGAAGTACTACAACAGATTAAATGTAGCAAATGTTTTCACTAACATCTGTTTCAGTATTTCATTTAATATATTTCACTAACATCAATTTTAGTTTAAAAGTAACACTTTTAAAGTGTTAATGTCCCACATATTGATCTTCTTTAGCCAATGGAGATTCTCTGGGCAGTTTACGATAACCAAAGTAATCTTGAAGCGGTAATGTGTTTTGATACACAATCTGAATGGCTGCACCTGTATTTTTGTTACTCACCACTAAACAAAGAAATGTTAAATTGAAGTCTAAACAGGTGAATTAAATAAAGTAGATTCCACTTGGCTTCCTTGGGTTTTCTTTATTCTGCCAGAACCTCTGCTAATTAGACATTTGCAAACATTTTATAATTACCTACATAATAATCTCCATTTGAACCAATAGCTCTCAATTTAGAGATCTAGAATTAAGGTGTGCCATCTGCATTCTGAAAGCTGAGTTATGTTTCACATATATTCATTAATATTTTCTAGTGGCATTAAGTCTAACTTTTTATTGACACCAACACTGATTAGTAGCCTCTGAAACCTAATAAGGGAAATTATATAATTTATATTATAATATTATATTTTTTATATATTCTAATATTATATAAAAAAAAATCTCAAAATGATCTGTGTACACTAGTAAACAAACTAGAAGGTCATTGATGCAAAACGTAAGCCTTTCCTTTGTATGATCTTTTAAAAGTATAAAAACAAATGATGCTAAATAGCCTCATTTATGTTCAAATGCTGTATTTTAGTCAGTAAAAGTAGTGTCCATTGTAAGGAAATTGTTAATGTATTCTGCTAGAGAGAATTGAACAGTAAATTTAGTTACACAAAATAAAAAGAACAAGTTGTCATTATACATGATATTGTGTTCACTGTAGTGGGATTGTATCTTGATCTGGTATTTCTTTAACTCAATTGTCTGCTCAATATGGTTTTCAATGCTTCCTGATGGCAAAATCTGGTCAAGCTTAAATTGATGAGTTATTAGTAAGCCCTGGTTTAATGTAGGACTCCTTTACATGCACTTAAATGATGCACAGACCCTGTATAAAGACTAGCTAGTTATTTATTACCTATTTAGCAACTAAAGGTGTTGGTAATAAAGTACTAAAACAGGGACTATTAGAGACCACTAAGTTAAAATATCCACAATTCTGTTTGTTCATCATCTCAGATCAGATACTTTTTTTTCTTCAGGTTGCCCTATGCACAGTGTTTTGGAGGCGTTTCAGCTTTAAGCAAGGAGCAGTTCTTGAAAATCAATGGCTTTCCCAACAATTACTGGGGCTGGGGTGGAGAAGATGACGATATTTACAAGAGGTATTTTTCTTTGTTCGTGTAGTTAATGTTGTGTTCTGACACATTCATATTCACATGCATGTGGGAATACTGACTGATCAGACTATCATGTACTGTACATGTACATGCTGTATGTAGTTACTTGTAGTATGCAGGTTACAGCGTGGATGGGACACCAGTCACAGGGCACACAGGTGCAAATACACACACATTCACACCAGGGCCAATTTTTCCAGAAGTCAGTTGACCTACAAGTATGTCTTTGGAGTGTGGGAGGACTCCCAGAGCACCCGGAAATAGGAAAAACATGCAATGTCTATGCAGATGGTGCTGCAAAGCAGCAAAGCTAACCTTACAGGGTGAATGAGGCCGCATCATACCACATGTCCTCCGAGTGGAGGAAAAGCATACTTTTATATGCAAAAATGATTGGATTCTAATTCATCGATGTAAATAAGGAGGAGCAGTAGGTCACTAACTGCCATTCACTGTTGCTTTAGATCACAAAAATTGTAGCACTCCTCATCTTTGTTTCCAACACAATAAATAGATCTCAATCAAAATAGTTACTTAAATTAATACGGCCTGCTATCTGAGATACTCTTATGACCAATAAAAGCTATTTGAAAATGGTAAATATACCATATGCTGTGTGCTGCTCATATCTATTATTGTTGTTACCTGATTATAGAACTCGAGAAATTCACCTGTCTAGAAACAGTCATTTTAACTGTCACTATTACTTTTCCTGTTCTCATACAGATGATACTTTAGAATTAATTATCATACTCATAAACTTTGCATGTAATAGCAGTAAGACTTAATCAGTCTATTTCTTAATTCACTTTATGCATCTTTGTGTGGTTAAACTATGTAAACCAACATGGTGATACCTGCAACATTTGCAGTAGTATCTTTTGAGATTAGACTGTAAAATGGTAATGCTACTATTACATGCGATGCAAAGATGCTCATTATGTATTTCCAACAAATGATAAATCATTTTATCTTTGGTACAAATCAATTACCATAAGCTTTATTGAATCATTTTGTTCAAAGTTTTTAATATTTGTTTTATTTTTAAAGGGTAATATTTCATGGCATGTCTATAACTCGACCTGATGGTATCATTGGAAAATACCGAATGATCCGGCACAACAGAGACCACAAGAATGAACCGAATCCACAGAGGTATCCATTTATGTCATTTTACTACAGGTGCCTTTTCAGAATGGTCCATTATATTGTCCAGTTTAAAAAGACTTCAATTTTTGTTTTTGTCTGAATTTATAAAAAGTAAATTAATACAATTTAAGAACTACTTTCATGTTCTAAAGAGACGTTTACCATATATTATGACACCATTCCATTTCCAGTTTTCTATTTTTTAATGAAGTTCCAAAACATACTAGACAAGAGTATTTTGTTTTTTAGTATGTCTTTATTATTATGTCTTTAATATATATCTATAAGTATTTGTATTTATAACATTAAGTAATATTTTTGTATAAATTAGAGTATATTAGAGTATCAGAGTATATTCCCCAAGCAGCCACTTACAATTAGCTGTTCACTGACAGAATAGTTGGGAATAGGCATTTTTGGTCATGATAGCTGTGGAGTACAATACAGTACAATCTCTGAATTGTTTACAGGATTGTGGCTGAGTAATCAGTCACCTCCAGGTTCAATGCAAATCATCCTTGACCACAAAGAATGACAATGAATTTTAAATTACTATTTATAAATGTAATGTTTGTGGTAGTTTTTGGTAAAGGAATGGCATCTTCATGCCAGGATGTACTAACAGCTTCTTTCTCACAGTAGTACGAAACATTGTCTTTCATGATATGATTAGAGCACAGTAGAACCCATATCCAACTGCAACAAATGTTGTAACTACCCTATCAAATAGACACTTAAGCAAGGGATATTTTACTCCTATGTACAGTAAAATGCATACAGATAGTGTGAGCAGTCTAACAGTTGGTAACAGGCAAGAGCATATAGCTAGCAAGTTATTGGTTTACCTGTTGCTTTGCCTTAACTTTGAGCAAAAGCCCTACAAAACGTTGTCATTAGTGGGATGTGCAAAACTAGTTCTGCAGTTACTCCTCTAATATAATGCTCCTCTAATTTTTGTATGGTTACTTTGAACAGGCTCTTATTTTACAAATATTATATACTCTTGACCCCTACACATGGTAATGGGATTTGCATGCAGTGCTATATACTGTATATTATTGACAGTTTTCCTTGTTATTTGGTAATACTTGCACAAGAGGTTTCCCACCTTCTTTTGAAAGTATTAAAAGAAGTATATGAAAATGTTTTCAGTCTAAAGTGCACATGTCAGGTGCGCTTTGTTTTTCACTATAATATCCATCCATTTTATAACCACCTCTACCCAGCAAGCAAATGGCCCAAAGCTGGAAATGTGCTGGAGGGGATGCCACACTCACACTAGGGCAAAATTGTCTGAAGCCATTTAACTTGCCAGTATGTTTTTGGAATTGTGGGAGGAAACCAGAGCATCCAGTGGAAACCCACGTGAACAAGAGGAGAACATACAAACTCCATGCTCCCAGATCCAAAATTGCACCCAGGGCCCCAGTGCTACAAGGCAGCAATTGCTAACTATTGTACCACTGTGCTGCCCCATACCCCAAAGGTACCAACGGAGCTACTGAATTAACCCTAACCCTTTGATTGGTCTGGTTGGGACTGGATCCATGATATTATCCTGACAAATCTACAATATCTGCATGATATTGTATGTGTACAATATCTGTACCAAACTTCTGGTAATAACTGTTTTATGTGTTTTATTAAAATATGCAAACATCTCTGCCAAATGCAGAGTGCCATAGCTAAATCTGATGGTTTATAATTTCTGTTTACAGGTTTAACAAGATTGAACACACTAGAGAATCAATGGACACAGATGGCATCAATTCACTCACTTACAAAACAGTTGAAATAGAAAAGAATGAATTATTTACAAAAATAACAGTTAATGTTGGAAAGCCAGCATAGGAACTTTTCTGAACTTGTATATTTTTTTAAACACAGATATAATGGATGCACTTACCAATTTTACACAGAGATGCACAGTAGATACATAAGATTTTGCTTTGTTTTGAATGTCCAGAGTGCAGACATTATTTAAGTATGCTGACAAATCTGTACATCTCCAAGTTCTTTCTAGGCATTTTTATTAGTACACTCAATGAATTGTACAGTATATGCATTGTTTTCTGGAAACAGATCCAGATGTGTAGCACTATATATAAATCAGCTTTGGGTGCTGTGTATTTGATGTCTTAAAAGTAAATTCGGTATATTCTCACTTGATTCATATTGTCTTGCTTTCTAATAGTGACTTGTTAGTTCAGTTGGGATTCATTTAAGCAAAGACCTCACAAGCAACATCAAACAACCTGTGTAGGTTCTCAGGATGATGAAAAGAAACCCCTGATGTAAACAATATAAAGATGTGTAAACAATATATAAGACTTTCACTTAATGAAAACCTGTAATGGTTTAATTGATTATCGTTAACACTTTAGGGGTTGCAAATGCTATTTAGAAGTATTTTAGATATGAAAAATGTTAAATATATTAAAGATTTAATAAAGTAACATACAGTAAATGTGATATTAACAAGCCACTATTACTTTAAATGCATGTTGGTAAAGTGGCTGACCATAGCCTAAGCTACATTATTAACTAGTTGAAAGTGTTGTAACAAACAAATAAGTTCTGGACTCCAAGGTGAACAAGTAAGTTTTATTGCATGCAAAGAACAATACAATCTGAATTGGTAAAAGATTATAGTTGCAGAGCATCAGTTTATATAACAAACTTCAGCCGTTTCTGACAACCCAGTTATAATTGGTGATGGGGGTGGGGGGGGGAGACTACCTGTGTTTGGACATTCTCAAGATCTTGAGCACTTTGAATGACTGGTCTCATCCTCCCTTACTTAAGTGATTCCAGTTTCTCTTATCAGTCAACTCCCGTCCCTGCTGTAACTTGAAAAGTGCTGAAGCATGGAATATTTTGTACCAAAAGAAGACTTTTGTAGCTAGAAATGCACATTTTAGCCTAGTAAATGTTTGAGGGAGCTGTTCACATTTTTTGGGAAAAACCTAGAATAGTACACTCGCTGATGGAAAAAAGAAAGAGACAAGAATAACAGATTATGAACTACACCAATAATGAATCAATTACTTAAAATGCCAATATAGTTCAAAACTTAGCCTAAACTAGTACACATCATAATTAGTATTACATAGTTATATCCTGTGCAGTTGAATTTGTGATTAAGGGAAACTAGTACATACAGTATACTATCACCTTTTCCATGCTCTACACGAGAAGCATTTCATGCAAGTATTTATTTACTTAAGAACAATGTGCACCAGAAAGAAAGCTCTGTATCATGTTTTGCATAGATAAAGCAGATGCGCCAACTCGCAGGGCTTAATGCTGTACATGAGGTAAGGAAAACTGATACTATTGATAGGCCATTTGAAGTTTAGTAGTCAAAGTCATGGAGAGTCTATCATTCTCAAGGGTAGAGGTACACCAATATCTATAATTTTCAGTTTACACAATTTAATTAAGGAAAATTACAAATCAGTTATTTTGGTTATATAGCCTTTTGAGCTGTAAATATATAATCATATAAGGATATTTATTGAAAGAACCCAGGGCGTCTGCCTTCGTGACATGGATAAGCAATGTTCCAGACTCCCACAACAGCAGGAGTACAGCACCTCCTGTTTTCAGGATCACGCTTCACAGTGGTCCAGGGTCCTCCTTCCCAAACCAAGGTTCATTTCAGCTGGGAAATGAAGGACAATGGTTTTAAACAGGTCCAGTTAACACTGTTTTTTAGGTGCCAATTCTTTAAAAAAATGGAAAACCTGAAGAGTAAGTCTGCCGGGTCAGGATTGGGTGTCTCTGCTCTAGAGCAGCAGTTTCCAGTCCCGGTAAATTGCCCCTATAACTTCATATAACTACTACAATACAAAGGAACACCACTACAGTGTACCTACCCAGTTCACAGGCAGTATCCTGACCTCTCCAACAGGAACAGGCACTCCAGTTAATTTGCTACTACCAGCAAAATTAACTAATATAAGAGCCCCCACTCACAAAAACTTCAGTCAACTAGAGTCTGGAAAAAATCAGAGGCTTGTCAGATGCCAGATGTCACCACTTTGGAACTTCTGAATGAACACAGGAGCAGTGACCCTTTTATACACCAAGCTGGGCTGGCACCTCCACAAGGACACTACAAAATGTTAGTCTATCAGAAGCAGATTCATGCACCTAAGCTGCTTTTCACCAGGTAATAAGGAAAATATACTTCTTGATTATACTAACATTATGGGAAAGCAGGTTGTCTTCCTCCTCAATCCCAGAGAAATAGCCAACAGATTCAGCCCTGTAAAATTACAGCACACCATGAACATATTCTATCCAATACATAGCAACCAATACCCACCCCTGTTTCGAACCACTGAATAGAAACAAAAGCAAAGGGAGTCACTTGTTTTATACCCTGACTGGGCTGGCACCTCCCCCTTGAAATATACCAAAAACAGAGAAGAGTAAAGCATCAACATATTACAGCTATAATAGCTGTGAAACAGGTTTAACCCACAGTTAAAAGGGGCGACTTAGTATAGTACTTGGTGTAATGCTAGATCCCATTAGAAGGCTCCGGAATTTAGTGGAAATAATATCATCACTGGGTACTGAATTTATGCATACATCGCTTGGAAAATTATTGCAATATTTAACTCAAATGGCTTAACAATCATACCACATTTATTAACAATGAAGTTTATTAATACAAGTGTATTAAAAGTGAAGCTTACTAATTACATTTAATGTCAATCATTATACTAGCTGTGAATTTTAGGATCCTAGGGAGTGAAGAGAACAGAACTTAAGCAAATAGTTATATACTGTAAATGGAGCATGAGCCTTTAATGTGTTCTTTAAAATATGGGACTCAACTGAATAGAGTTAAATTATGTTAAATTTAAATGTTAAATTATTTTATTGTGGTAATCAGAGGAAAGCAGGAATAATGAGGAAATGGATGGTACAGAGAGTAATATCTGTATGCAAATGCAAGCATATCTCAAGGAAAAAACCTTGTCAACTTAAAAGTGATTATTTATGATAGTTCTTCGGAACACTGCCCCATTTCTATACATATTGCAACATCATTCAGTGTCTCAAACATACTGTAGAACACATTTCAGATATAACATCCCAATAGAAAGGACATTGCAGCCACAAGACAAGACTGACTGACAGCGAAGGCCTCTCTGGCCTGGACACTCATGTAAGCTGGTGGGGTGGAGAGTGCTGATGTGGAGGAGTGTGGTGCAGAAGATCCCAATATCCAGGCAGAGGGAGATGATCGGCCAACACGATTTAGCAGAGCAACACGCGAGCATGCACTTCCCCATTTCCCCCCCACAAAAGAAGATGTTGGAACCGATTACAAAATAACTTAATTTGAAAGGTACTGTAAGCTCCTATTGACACAAGAGGAGAGAGAGAAAAGTTTATTTTAATTAAAGTTCTCAAAATTAAAGTTCTCAAAAGTAAGCAAAAAAGGCAGACCGTGGTAAAGAAATGTATTAAGTTAAAAAAATAGTTTTTTGCTCAAGTAATCTTATAAGTTTAATTTCCAGTTCTGTTAAAAATAAAACTTAATTTTACTGGTCATTAGTTGGTGTCTTTTGTAACGATTTAGCAATAGCGATGTGTTCGCTTGTTCGTCCAGGGGTTTCTTGTTAAAGGAAATTAAAGCCGCAATAGTACAGTAGCGTTCTGTTTCAAATGCGCAGCTGCGATTCTCATTTTTCCCTGACTAATAGCAAATACGTATCTCATTAATAATTACGTACCCTCATCCGATAAATTGTAGCCTAAATTCAGTTCTCAAGTTAAAAACTACCATTAATTTGTCAGGAAATTTATTTTGAATATAAACAAGAAACAGGCAAGGTAATAATTGTATATTAACGTGTCCCACGTATTAACCCACTAAACAAATTAATTGAAATGTTCAGATGCACAGTCCCCTGCAGTTCGGGCTAATTAGTACAACAACAACGCCGACCAATGGGATCCGGATTAAGCACAAGTTCAGCTGAGCTCCAACTTTGTTTCGGACGTTTTTTCGCTGCAATTGAACTTAGAGCTGGAGATGATCTCCAGAAAGTACCGTACTAACTAAACCACAACTTAGTACGCAGCTGCGCAATAACTCGGGAACTTAGTTGCAATTGACACAATAAGGTCGAATTAATCAAAAACACGAGTTGATCAACAGTAAACAAACTCTCCAGCGATGCCTGGAGTATAATAACTCTCTGCCCTGTAATACGGCTTTCCAGGAGCCCGTATTGCTTGACAAGCAGAGAGCGGAACCACAGTTCCTGGGCCGCGGCTCCACACCGAGTTCAGCGACGGACCGGCTGTGCGCTGTCGCACCAGTCATGAGTCAGATCCGTCGCACATATGTGACGCACAATAAAGGCGTGCTCGAACGGGCTTTTATCCGATCAATGGAGGAGCCTAAAAAAATAAAAAACAAAAAAATCAATGGAGGAGCCTCGGTGTTTAAGTTTTGGCCGCGGCTTTCGCCCAGTGAGCTCGGAGATCCAAGAACTCAAGAGAGTAACACAGCTGCTGTCCAATCGCCGCCGGTGGCTGGGAATAGACGTGACTTCCTTTAACATTGAGAGAGTGATGGGGCTTCTGTCTAATCACCATGGACTTCCTGCTACTGCAGGGAGGTAACGCCCTAACGTGAGTGACATGGGTCTAAACCAATCACCGAGGACTTCCGTGTACTTCCACGGAAATTCTACCCTCAACAGGAGTGACACAGCTCTGAACCAATCATCACGGACTTTTGTGTTTTTCCACGGAAAAGCCGCCCTCAACGTGTGTGACGCGTCTGTGGACCAATCACTGAGGATTTCCGTGTACCTCAGAGAAGTTACCGCCCTCACCGTGAATGACAAGGCACTCCGCCAATCACCGCAGAATTTCCAGTCTCAGGCTGAGGGACAAAGCCTTTGTCCAATCAGCGCAGAGAATTCAGCAGGAGGCAAAAAGGATACGGCTCTCGTCCAATCACAGTTTCAATTCCGGGATTTGACTGAATTTTTTTTTAAATTTTTATTAAACATATAGAAATTTACAAATACAAATACAACAAGAGGATCAGAGTCATGTACAAGAGAAAAAAAACGTAGCAGAAAAAGAAGCATGTATTGTTGTTCTAATTAAAAAGAAAAAAGACGCGAATCGAATACGTCAAAAGGAAGTCGCCCACAGGGCTTGTGGGAAATGTAGTCTCTCAGGTGCTCTATAGAGCACTACAGAACACGTGCGCTGCCCACGCGTTCTGCAGATTTGATTGAGCATCAGAATTAATTATACAATTTCAAGGTATTTATCGTGTCGCGGATTTCTATCCCTCTCTTACAAGACGGACTCGGCAGGAGCTGTTTCTTGCTCTCCGGAGTGAAGCTGCTCTGGGAAGTGACGAGCAAATCTTCAGACTCTTTGTAAATGAGACATCATGACAGCTGCGCCGACCTGTTTGAGTAAAGAGCAGGAGTATTGTGTACCCCTGATTGTGTTATGTGTACTCGAGTGTGTATTTTTCTTCTGCTTTCTGTTCTGTTTATTTCACAAGACGGACCCGGGCAGCAGCATGTGTCTGCAGCGCTCATCCTGCCTGCATGTTTGCAAACTTTTCTCCTGTGTTTATTTTAGCAGAAACGTTAGTCTAAAAGGCGCTGGCTGGAGTATTTTGTGGACATTATGCAGAAGAAAAGGAAGAAACGGTGAGTCGCAGGCTGTCGGTAAATATCAGCGCTGGACACCAGCCTCACACCGCTGGGCTCACTGCCCCATGAGCGAGTCCGTCGGCGCCTCCGCCTGCTGGGGTGTGTTACTGCAGGAGTGAGGAGTCTCCGGTCTCCGGTCGCGTCCTGATCTGCAAGTGGAGGTGAGAGACGGCGGCGCAGTGGGTGGCAGCGCTGGAAGCCTGGATTTAGTTCCTGGGGTGCTGTGTGTGTGGAGTTTGCATGCTCTGCTCATGTTCTCGTGGCTCCAGTTTTCTGGGGTGCTGTGTGTGTGGAGTTTGCATGCTCTCCTTATGTTCTCGTGGGTCTAGTTCCTGGGGTGCAAAATTCTGTTTATTTCACAAGACGGACCCGGGCAGCAGCATGTGTCTGCAGCGCTCATCCTGCCTGCATGTTTGCAAACTTTTCTCCTGTGTTTATTTTACTTTGTTAAATAAAACGTGGTTGCTGGGGAAACGGTGCTGCAGAAGTTGTTTCGATCTGACCTCCGGGAGGGAGACAGCTGGCAAAGCCGAAACTTTAGCCTAAAAGGCGCTGGCTGGAGTATTTTGTGGACATTTTGCGGAAGAAAAGGAAGAAGCGGTGAGTCGCAGGCTGTGTGACAGGACTGTCGGGGAAATGTAAGCGCTGGGCTGAGCGAGTCCGTCGGCGCCTCCTCCTGCAGGAGTGAGGAGTCTCCGGTCTCCGGTCGCGTCCTGATCTGCATGTGGAGGTGAAAGGCTGAGAGACGGCGCACATGCTCTGCACATGTTCTCATGTGTCTGGTTTCCTGGAGTGCTGTCTGTGTGGAGTTTGCATGCTCTGCTCATGTTCTCAAGGGTTTCCTGCCGCTTCTACAGTCCAGTGTTGGTGAGTCTGTCAGGTTGATTGTGTTGTGGTGTGAGTGTGCCCTAAAGGGGGTTTTAATAGTATGGGGTTTGTGTGTTTACTTGTATGCAGACCACTGGAGAGACCGGTTGTTTTTTGCCAGGCAGACTAATGGCTGCATATTCAATTCCAGCTACTGATGTTGCCAAACCAGCAAGTGGGACAGTGTTTGAAACCCCTTTCAATGAAAGGTTTGTAGAACAGTGTTGCTATTGTTCTGTTTAATTTGAGGTCACAAGCTTATAAATGGTCTCACAACGTTTGTCTCATCTCAGGTTTCTCTGACCAGTCCCAAGGACCTGTAGTCACTGAAAGCTTCTGCAGTCTGAAGGTTCATTTCAGTAGGCTGGAGGGATGGCGCAATTATCCTCAAATCAGTGAGTATTGTTTTGCTCTTGTAACATGAAACATCAAAGAGAAGTCAACAGACTATTCCGTGAAACTGTTCAGACTGGCCCATGGTGATTTTCTGGGTCCTTCAGTAAGCTGGCCGGGACTGTGTCATCGACACACTTTCTGAGAAGTCAGTCTATGTGTTTGCTCTTGTGATCATTCGTGAACGAATGTAAGAGAGTGTAAGAGAGGGAGAAGATTCGGCCCTGGAGTGATCCAGTTTTCTATTTAACAACCTCAAACTGCAGGAGAGAAATGCTTCATTTCTAAGATGGAAATATAATCAGAAAGTATAATTAGCCATTTGTGTATATCATGTCAAAAATGTTTTATATATAAAAAGAATTTAGATTTGCTTAATAAGGCAGTAGAATAAATGTTGTGATGCTGGTGTGATGGTGCTCTCCAACAAACTGATACAAATGGACAGAGAGACAAAGTGAGAAAGAAAATGTATACATAACAGACATATATGCAGAATACAATACAGTGCTATAAAGTACAGTACCCTAGAGTGAAGATGGAAATCATTCATTCTGGTGCAGAAGAAGTGAATCTGCTCTCAATGGTTTTCCTGTACAAATGGAGCACGTTGTGAATTCTACATAATTCACAGGAAACAAAATAAACAACTCATTCACTCCCCTGCTGTCCGTGCTCAAATGTGATTTTTTTTCAAGAGCACCGTGACCCAGAGCTCAGTAATCATTTCGCTACTGAAGATCATGCAGTTTTTAATGCTTTTCATTTTAACATCCTACTTGTTAGTATTTCCTCTTAGATGAGAATATTCTCTTCGGCGTGTCTTTACAACTCTTCTCTTATTGCTCCTCTTGTCAGTAATCCGGTGTGAAAGCTCTCTCTGTCGGAATCAATGTCTTACCTCTCCGTCTTGTGTTTCAGGTCTCCTCTGGCTGCTGACCCTGCCGTCAGGACAGAACACATCCCGCACTGACCACACTGCTGGGTTTACTGTACGTGACAATAAAGAGCTTGAGCAACACATCTAATGTGATCTCTGTACGCTTCCCGAGGAGCAGAGATGATAAGGTCTATGTCCGTTCCCGAGTCTTTGCGAGAGGCCTGTTTAGTCCGTCACTGAGATGATTTTAGATGCCTGTGAGTCGTGCCCACTGAAAAATGAAATAGTGCAGCACAGTGAGACTTCAAGCAAAGATCTCATTAGCCCCTTCTGTGAATTGGTGTCTCGCAAGAGATCTTCCATCTCTTTGAAAGTTTCACAGCTTTGACCTCTAGATTAGAAATGACACCAATTGCACATGGGTCCAGCAACGTTCTATATAGCGCACATCACCATCGGGATGAAAAACAAAAATCCCCAATGGGAGTCCAGTCTTTCCCTGCTACCCAAATTGCTTTTCGTTAGGTGAGGTCGCAAGTTCTTATTGGAGAATGTTGTACAGTTTCTTAATGCAATAGGGCGAGTAAGACTTAAGTTCCCCCCGTGTTGGCCGATCAGTGGAACGAAACTGAAAAAAGCTCCTTGAAACTGTGATTCATACACTTATACACTTGCTCACCCTGAGCTCAATAATCATTTCAGCTATTGAAGATCATTCAGTTTTTAATGCTTTTCATTTTAACATCCTACTTGTTAGTATTTCCTCTTAGGTGAGAATACTCTGGTACTTTTCTGGGTCTTAGTTGAGTGAGCTTTATTAGAATAATTGAACAATACTTTCACCTCCACATAACACTCATAGATTTTTCAAGGGTTAAATATGGGAGCTACGTATCCTTTTGTAAGTTGATTCACAAAGCTTTCACCGCCTCCACTCCAGTGAATCACTTTGTTTAGCAAGTGATCAGGTGGAACAGTTTAATTTCTTCCTGCAAATAATGCCTTTTCCTTTTTCATCCCATTCAAGTCTCCGTCCTAGTTAAAGTCATTGTGATGTAGAACGGCAGTGGTCCAGTTGAAAGGTTCAAGGTTTCACTGTGTTTTAGGGTGCAGATAAAGAAGATAATAGGAGAGGAAACTGGAAAAGCCGTGACTCTGTCATTCCATTCAATTTATTTTCATATAGTGCCTTTCACAACAAGGTTGCCCCAAGGCGCTTAACAATGCAGGTAAATATACATTTTGTGAATACAGAACTGAAGACAATGGAGGAAAGGAACCAAAGACTCAGTAAGGAGAATAAAATCCTCTAGGGGTCCAAGGTCAACTGGCTGCCCAACCCCTTTGGGCATGCTAACATTATATCATTAAAAAAAAAAGAAAGAAATGAATGCGGGTATTAATCCATCCATCCATCACGTTATCTGTATGTCAGTACCCCATGCAGGTCTCTGCAGACCAGCAGAATCCTCCCAAACGACAGCTGTATCCATGATGCCCCTCTTGGATCCATGGCACTGATGCAGCATTCAACTCACATGGTGCCCAGCCCATGACAGACAGTATTTCTCCTCTGCAGCATCCCTGCGAGGCAGGACAGGTGCCTGACCTCTGAGAGCCTTGTAAGTAAGTAGAAGGAGTTTGAAGTCTGCCCTGTACCTGAGAGGAAGCCAATGAAGAGTATGGGGGTTATGTGGTCATTCTTTCTGCTCCAAGTAACAATTCTAGCTGCTGCATTCTGTAAGTATTCAAACTCTTTGCTGTGACAAACCTAACGTACTTTAGGCAGACAAAACGGCCTTAAAAAGCCACATGATTTTTAAGTAGTCTGTCTGTGTGTGGTAACGGTGGTTCACATTATTTCAGAACGTATACTCCCGTCTCTGTAACTTTCCTCAGTCAGCTAGTGAACATTCTGTATTTACACCACGAATGCACTACTTTGTCTCGCGCGCGGTCACACTGGCCGTCCACAGGCACGGGCAGGAGCAGGGAACACGAGGCCGCTCTGTAGTGCCCCTGTGGCTCTCCAGCAGAGGGGAGCACTTTGCTCAACAGCCCTGAGCCAAAGGACCCAGTAATAAAGCTGAAAATCTGGCAAGTCCCCCAGTCTCCCTGGGGAAGAGGATTTCATCTGATGCTGAGGTTCCTGTAACTCAACACAAAATTGAACACGGCGAGTTATGAGTTTGTGAAGAAGTGACAGCGGAACAATGTCAAACAGGAAGTTAACCTACAGGAAAGAATGAATGGAATCTCTGATATTCAAGCACGCAGTGTGACATCCACTGTCTATTCAAATCTACTCTGCAAGTCTTACCATTCTTTTTCATACACCGTCTCCTGGTTATTGTTTTGTGAGTGCTTGAACTGTTTCTCAGTAGAAATAAGACCGATAACTCACTGCTTCAGGATGCACACTATTGTCGGTGAAACCTGTGGTGTAAGCAAGCGAAAAGAGACAGATCCTTCTAAAACACAGAGGCCATCGGCAGGGCAGAAACACTCTGCAACAGGTAGGAGCTGTGGAGCCGTGATTCCCCCGAGCCAGAGCCCTCGTCCTCCCTCGACAGCGAACTGAGCTCCAGCGACTAGAGCAGCTACCTGCCGTCGTGGGACCTCCTGCAGATTGGGAACGGGTAAGGCAATTCGACACGAGCCCACTCCTCTTCCCACTGCTTACACCCCTATAACAAATAGTTTCAGGGTATTCAAGTACAGGATAAAGAGATGACAGGTGTTCCCAATTGGCTGAGGATACAACTCTCTCTCTGAGAAAGCACACAGAGGTGGACAAAGCAATTAAATGCCTTTACAAGTCATTTCCTCTGTTTCTGGTCTTTCTTTACATATCAGAAAAGTGAACTGGTGGCTGTTGGAAAGTGTCTGCTCCGTACATAATATACATGTAAAAGATGTGATTAAATATCTTGGTATTAAGATTTTCAAAAAGGTGATTTTGTGATTTGTGATTTGATGTTCTCTACCTTAGTAAAATAAAAAAAAAACTTTATTCATGGTTGCTATTTGTCAAACACGGGCAGAAGGAGGCCTAAATGCTACAGGGTTTAGAGCATCTAATACCGATACCGACAGTATTATTTACAAAATTAAGCAAAGTAGGTGATGTATGTTTCCCTAATTTAATCACTCAGGAACTACGTATTGATGCTTTTAAGAAACTAACAGTAGCCCATCAGAAACTATGGAAGAATTTACAACCTTTATTAGACTACAAGGAAAACAATTTAGTTATACTTGTACTAATAAATACTTCAGATCCCTCTCGCAATCTCACAATATCTTGTCAAACTATTTTGGAGCACCTCTTTGGGGAAAGTGAGTGGAATCAAACATGACTATTGTCAAACAGATTTTGTATGAATAATAAGGTTAAGGCGTCAGTACAAAATTGTACATTGAATCGACCCGGTAAAGATACACAGTGTGCATAGATTTAAAAGTAATATAGATGATAATTGTCTATCTCAAAGCAGCCCAGAAACCTTACGTTTGTTTTTGTTTTGTTCTGTTGTTAAAACACTCTGAACAGATCGGCAAAATGGTGTAAAGAAGGCTTCTAATTCTGACATTTCCTGTAGACAAATTGATGTTATTTTACTGCTCAATACTGCTGAACCGAATCTAAAATATAATGTATCATTGGCTTAATCATTATACTTGCTCGTTATGAGATGTAGAAATAGCCTAAAGATGAGAAATAATCGAAAATTGAATAATTAGACCGTATGTCGTAGTAGCAGATTGTACTTCTCGCCTACTTGATGTGGTCGAGCAACTCCACAATCGCCATACAATCCGTCCGTTCTCATGCTCTGACTTTCAGGTTGGGCAGTGGACTGGATTCCAGGGCAAACTCGTTCTTGTTTGATTATCCGTGTGAAATCTCGCCCAATATAACAGGTAAGCTCATGCACTGAAATGATGCGCTTCCAAATTAAAGCGACACGCATTTGAATAATTCAAAATACACACGAGAGCACGTCTCCAAACCATGTAAGTATCACAACATGAAAGCTGTGCGTACCTTATCTTTATTTGACTGTATAATGTACTCCAGTGATCTGTAACGTAGTCTTGCGTGCATCGTAAAGGATCCGGACTTCCGGCTACGGAAAACCCGGAGTGGATCAGCCTTTCCACCGGACCCGGACTTCCGGCTACGGAAAACCCGGAGTGGATCAGCCTTTCCACCGGACCCGGACTTCCGGCTACGGAAAACCCGGAGTGGATCGGCCTTTCCACCGGACCCGGACTTCCGGCTACGGAAAACCCGGAGTGGATCGGCCTTCCACCGGATCCGGACTTCCGGCTACGGAAAACCCGGAGTGGATCGACCTTCCACTGGATCCGGACTGCCGGCTACGGAAAACCCGGAGTGGATCGGCCTTCCACTGGATCCGGACTGCCGGCTACGGAAAACCCGGAGTGGATCGACCTTCCACTGGATCCGGACTGCCGGCTACGGAAAACCCGGAGTGGATCAGCCTTCCACTGGATCCGGACTGCCGGCTACGGAAAACCCGGAGTGGATCAGCCTTCCACTGGATCCGGACTGCCGGCTAAGGAAAACCCGGAGTGGATCGGCCTTCCACTGGATCCGGACTGTGAGCAGCTTTTGTCCAATCGGCGCTGAGATTTCAGCAGGAGGCGGGAGACAGGCTCTTGTCCAGTCACACAGCTTCAGTCCCGGGACTTTTCCGAATTCCGGCGGGCGGTGACACTTCCGAGAAATGTCCACTGGGTGGCGACAGAGATACACGAGTCCACGGAGCTGAGTCTCAAAGCGCTATCGGAAAGACTTGAAATCGGAAAGAAATACATTTGTTACGTTTTAATCCCATCGAAAAGGAAGATGAAAATATCGTTTGTATTTTAAAACATTATTATACTTGCGCAACATAATTATTAAGGGAATGGTGTGAGAGGAGACCGTGTTTGAACAGTTTAAGACGGATGTAAAGACATTTTATTTCAGAATGTCTTTCTGAAATGTGTCTGTTTCTGTGTTGTAAGAACGTTGAAGCATGGACGGGCCTTATCTGCATTTACCTTGTTGAATCTTTTTTTCCATAAAATGTACATGTATTATTGCATGTACCCTGACAATACGACTGCTACGTTACGTTTTCTTGTAGTTTTTGGTCTCATAAAAAATACAAAAGTATGAGTCGATGACGTCAAAATGGTGTCGCCCACAGGGCTTATGGGTAATGTAGTCTCTGTAGTTCACTGGGCTGCCCTGCCCATGTGTTTCGCTGATTTCATTGAACATTAGAATGAATTATATTAATACAATTTCAGCGTATTTATCGTGTCTTGTATTTCTTTGTCTCTCTTATGTGTTCCCTTGTGTGTATGTTTTCTTGTATTTCACTTGTCTGCGGCGCTGGTTAATCGACCCGGCACATAAAGCAAACCCACTGTCCTCGTGTTTCTTAGCTCCCGTAGTGTTTGCAAACTTTTCTCCTGTGTTTATTTTACTTTGTCAATAAAACGTGGTTGCCGGGGAAACGGTGCTGCAGAAGTTGTTGCGAGCTGACCTCTAGGAGGTAAACAGTCGGCTTTTGTAATCTAATCAGCGAGCAAAGCAGAAACGTTAGTCTAAAAAGCGCTGGCTGGAGTATTTTGTGGACATTATGCAGAAGAAAAGGAAGAAACGGTGAGTCGCAGGCTGTCGGTAAATATCAGCGCTGGACACCAGCCTCACACCGCTGGGCTCACTGCACCATGAGCGAGTCCGTCGGCGCCTCCGCCTGCTGGGGTGTGTTACTGCAGGAGTGAGGAGTCTCCGGTCTCCGGTCGCGTCATGATCTGCAAGTGGAGGTGAGAGACGGCGGCGCAGTGGGTGGCAGCGCTGGGAGCCTGGATTTAGTTCCTGGGGTGCTGTCTGTGTGGAGTTTGCATGCTCTGCTTATGTTCTCGTGGCTCCAGTTTTCTGGGGTGCTGTGTGTGTGGAGTTTGCATGCTCTGCTCATGTTCTCGTGGCTCCAGTTTTCTGGGGTGCAAAATTCTGTTTATTTCACAAGACGGACCCGGGCAGCAGCATGTGTCTGCAGCGCTCATCCTGCCTGCATGTTTGCAAACTTTTCTCCTGTGTTTATTTTACTTTGTTAAATAAAACGTGGTTGCTGGGGAAACGGTGCTGCAGAAGTTGTTTCGATCTGACCTCCGGGAGGGAGACAGCTGGCAAAGCCGAAACTTAAGTCTAAAAGGCGCTGGCTGGAGTATTTTGTGGACATTTTGCGGAAGAAAAGGAAGAAGCGGTGAGTCGCAGGCTGTGTGACAGGACTGTCGGGGAAATGTAAGCGCTGGGCTGAGCGAGTCCGTCGGCGCCTCCTCCTGCAGGAGTGAGGAGTCTCCGGTCTCCGGTCGCGTCCTGATCTGCATGTGGAGGTGAAAGGCTGAGAGACGGTGCACATGCTCTGCACATGTTCTCATGTGTCTGGTTTCCTGGAGTGCTGTCTGTGTGGAGTTTGCATGCTCTGCTCATGTTCTCAAGGGTTTCCTGCCGCTTCTGCAGTCCAGTGTTGGTGAGTCTGTCGGGTTGATTGTGTTGTGGTGTGAGTGTGCCCTAAAGGGGTTTTAATAGTATGGGGTTTGTGTGTTCACTTGTATGCAGACCACTGGAGAGACCGGTTGTTTTTTGCCAGGCAGACTAATGGCTGCATATTCAATTCCAGCTACTGATGTTGCCAAACCAGCAAGTGGGACAGTGTTTGAAAACCCTTTCAATGAAAGGTTTGTAGAACAGTGTTGCTATTGTTCTGTTTAATTCGAGGTCACCAAGCTTATAAATGGTCTCACAACGTTTGTCTCTTTTCAGGTTTCTCCGACCCGGAGAGTGAACAAAGAAGTGATAAGGGCCCATAACACCTAAGCTCGGCACTCTCACACTCTTCAGCCACACGAGCTTCCTCCTGGTAAAATACTGGGCAAGCCCCTTTCTGACAGGGACAGTGGAAAACCCCCTGAGGGAGATGGGCTGAGGGGAGGAATAAAACCATCTGAGCCGGAACGGAGCACGCTCCCGATTCCCACCAGACCTGGGAGACGACACAGGCAGCACAAGGGAAGCTGCGGCGCGCGAGTTCACGGAGGCAAGGACCGATTGACGACCACGGGAGACAGTGGCATCGGAACAGAGGTACTGTACAGAGACTTTTAATACCTGAAGGCAAGGAGCGAGAAACCGGCCCGGCTAGCCGCTCCAAACTGAGGGGAATGGAATACAGTTCGCGGGAGGATTTCTAGTGGAACCTGAACGGAGTCTGGGGAAATGGGACCGGCCTCTCGTTCACTGGGGCCATCAAAGACTTTACAGGTACGAAGAAGAATCGTTTGAGTGGCCACTCTTCGGTACTTGACAGAAAAGACTGCCGTCCCTCTGGATTCATTATGACCCTTGGAAGGACCTTTTGTTGCTGCTGTTTTCGTTGTGTCTTTGGCTGATGGTGAATGTGGATAGAAAATAAAAAGGTCACTTATACGAAACACATGCTTGTCGCTGGTCTGTGTGGGCATTGGTGGATCTGGGAGATCAACAGAACCTGTTGCATTGCTAGGTGCCGTAGTCATATATGAGGCAGGAAATAATTCTTGTTTGAGGGGTCACCTCACTCTGACACGAACGTGTTGGGAAGACGCGTTAGTTCTGACGTTAGTGCGACGGGTCTGTAGGCATTAAGGCAGGTTCTTGTGTCCTTTTTTGGAACAGGAACAATAACAGAAGATTTGAAGCAGTCTGGCACTGTGCACTGGGACAATGATTGCTTAAAAACGTCTGTAAAGATTGGAGCGAGTTGGCCAGCACAGGGCTGTAGTGTGGCTGGAGATACACAGTCAGGTCCTGCTGCCTTTTTACAGTTTTGCTTTTTGAATAGCCTTAACACATCCTGTTCTTTGCTTCACAGGGCATTCTCAAGACTTGTTAACGGCGTCAAGTCTTCGTGAGAGATTGAGTGTGAGTGGGTGTGGCACTCCAGTTGAGTGGGGGACAATAGCTCATCCCCAGGATGTGAATTATTTGGACGAGTTGCGAGACTGCCATGGACAAGGTCGTTGGAGATCCTTTGTGTTTCTGGCCTGCTGTAAAATGTGTTATCTGGTAGAGAGTGATCAAGATGTATCTGAGGGGATTTTCTTTTGTAATTGGTAACAGTTTGGAGACCTTTCCAGACAGATAAACAGTCTTTGTTAGCAAACAGTTGTTCCAGCTGTGGACAGGAGGGGAAACAAAAGGTAGAGAACTATTTTTAGAGAAATGGTCCTAAAGGAACAAAGCATAGTGTAGGATGCCACTAGCTTAAGTCTTAACAGCACTGCATGAGAGGAGACGCCAGTGTCTATTTGTTCCGAGGGATCCTCAGAAAGGTCAAAAGGTTGCAAACAGATAGGAGACTGGTTATATGCCTGAAGCTTAGCTAGAGGAACATAACATTGCTGGAATGCTGAGAGGGGAGGTTATCAGAGCCTAATGTTATTGCGAGAAATGGCAACTAGGTATAGACGATCTGCTGAATGTCTGTCCTGTGAATTGTTAAGGGTTTCATGTATTTGTGTGTCCAAGTAGTCCAGACTGCTGTGCTATGTGTTGTTTGTCTTTTGAATTTTCTGTTTTACACCTATTGTATCCATAGTGTTACGGGCCAAATCCTATTTAAAGGGTGTTGCGAGCACTGGGGTTTGTTGGGAGTGGTGAGTTAGGAGTCTGGAAATGAGAGCAAGGTGCGAGTGGATATGATAAAAAGATTGTTCCTTTATTTTGTTTCTGATACCTGGTGAAGAGACGCAGTGAGTGTTTGAGTGGCCAGCTGCGTCAACTTCAATAAAACTGGCCTTTTGGTTTGTTTGAGTGCTGACTTGCTATGGTGTATTTTTTCTCTCTGTGAACAACAGGTCCTACGGCCAACACTACCCACACAGGAGGTGTGTGCGTGACAGCTCCTCAGCTGAAGCAGGAGTCCAAGTGTGCACAGATTTCTTGTTGGGGTTTGTTGTTTGAAGTTTCTGTTTGTATGTAGGAAGCAATTGTGCCATCGCGTGGTCCGAGTTATAGCACGGGACGAGAGCTCCCGAAGAGCGCCTGCCTCCTGCCCGATTCGACGTCTAAAATCATCACAGAACGAGAGGAGCCAACAGGAATGCAAGTCTCTTCTGGTGAGGAGCCTCCGACACAGCCCCCAGTACTGGGTGTGCAGAAAGAATCCTGTTCTACAGTTGTGGTGCGAAATGGCCTCCAGTCCTTGTCAAATGCTGGGTTTCTCTGGACTGCAGTCCCCTCCGCATTTGGATGATTGTGATTGGTGTTGCTGCAGCTGTGCTGTCCTGAGACTGACTGGTGTCAAGACCAGCTGTACTCTGGGATCAGCAGGGGCTAGTGGTGGTATGAATTGTGGCCTCTGTTTCTCAGGTGTAACAAGTGTCTGATTACTCTGTTCTGTATATTTACCAATAGTGGGTACTGGCCTAATTCAGCCCTGCACTCGCTGTTAGCTGTTTTTCTCTGCGCAAGGCGGATGTTTCTACAGATTGATTAGAGTTTCTACAGAGTGTACTCCTGGTCTGTGAGGGGACCCCACACTTCACTGCCGTATAGGGCAATGGGTTGGATTACACTTTCAGATATTTGGAGCCAAATTCTTGTTGGTGGGTTGACATTGAAGAGCCTCCTTCTTATTGCGTAGAAAGCCCTGAGTGCCTTCTCCCTCAGTGCCTTCACTGCCAGGTCAAAACTCCCAGAAGAGCTGATGGTGAGACCGAGATATGTGTAGCTGGATGTGTGCTCCAATGTGTTGTTGTTCAGTGTGAATTTGTACCCGTTTCCCTGAGGTCTGGCTTTCTCCTGGAAAACCATAACTCTGGTCTTGTCCAGATTGACTGGCAGTGCCCAGGTGTGACAGTCCTGCTCCAGCAGTGCCAGGCTCTGCTGTTCTGGGTCCAGATGGGCTGGCAGTGCCAGGCTCTGCTGTTCTGGGTCCAGATTGACTGGCAGTGCCCAGGTCTGACAGTCCTGCTCCAGCAGTGCCAGGCTCTGCTGTTCTGGGTCCAGATGGGCTGGCAGTGCCCAGGTGTGACAGTACTGCCCCAGCAGTGCCAGGCTCTGCTGTTCTGGGTCCAGTTTGGCTGGCAGTGCCCAGATGTGACAGTCCTGCTCCAGCAGTGCCAGGCTCTGCTGTTCTGGGTCCAGATGGGCTGGCAGTGACCAGGTCTGACAGTGCTGCTCCAGTAGTGCCAGGCTCTGCTGTTCTGGGTCCAGATGGGCTGGCAGTGCCCGGGTCTGACAGTGCTGCTCCAGCAGTGCCAGGCTCTGCTGTTCTGGGTCCAGATGGGCCATCAGAGCCCAGGTGTGAATGTGATGGGATGTGTGGCGGTTTGGTAGGAAGCCAGTCTGACTCTAATGCAGGACATTGTGCTCAGTAAGGAGGGCCGGTTATCAGATATTCAAGACTGAAGCCCCGGTACCTGTTGGGGTCGAGTCTGTCTCCATTCTTACAGACGGGCGTGATCAGTCCTTGATTCCAGGCCTCAGGGAAACAGCCGGCCGTCAGGACGAGGTTGAGGAGTTTGAGCAGGCTTTGCTGCAGGTCTGAGCTGCAGTTGGGTCAAGCGTTGTTGACTGTGTCTTGGCTACAGGCCTTTCGTGGTCTGAGAGTTGCCTGTTTGTGTATGTGCTTATCTTCTTTAGGGTGTGCATTTAGTGTCTAACCATCTCACAGTACCTGAGGCGCAGCTCAGAGTGGTGTGGTGTTGTTTTAGTTCTGGTAGTTCTCTTCAGTTGTTTCTGCACTCTGTATCAAACCATTTGATATTGTTTCTGAGTGTGTTTCATATGAATGTAGTCATTTTGATTTTAAGGCTAGTTTCTCAAAAACATGGTTTAAATTTATGAACGATTTGTTGGTTTGATACAGAGCGTTTTGAAATGTAAGGGATCAAGTAATGGGTTTATTTACTGCTGAAAAGAGAAGAAAGAAAAAAAAGAAATGAGACAATTAGCTTGTAATGAGTTTATAACAACAGTAATTAGATTCCTGCAAGCACTCTTTTCATTGTCCAACAACTGAAAGCTTTTAGGTATAAAGGAAGGGTCCTCTAATATTTGATGTGTGAGATTGTCGTTCTATTGGAGATGTTAGTGAGTCTGAGGATTTGTGTTAATATGACAATACTGCTACTACTATTAATAATACAGCATGGCAAGACTTCTTTCAGTCATTTCCCACCCCTCCACCTCAGTGAATCACACATGTTAAACTTCCATCTCGTGTTCCAGATCAGACATGAGCAATCCTATATTACAAATACTTACCACCAGACAATTTAACCAGACAATAATTTAAGCAATTATTAATTCAACAGAAGCAGCAGGACGAGTAAAGTGCCCCTCTGATGGCCGGTCCGTGGAATTAAACTGGAAAATTTCTTAGAAATGATTATTCTTACATTATTGGCATAATGTGCCAATGGCGCCGCTTGGTGGTCATTCAGCAAAATTTCACCGAAAGTTTTTTTAATTAAAATACCGTTAGTAATGTTCGTATTAATACGTTATTTTAATTTTAAATATATTTAAGCATTTTCAACAGCAAAGAATGCAAAGAATACATTGCATTGCAAACAAGAGGAATGAATGAATGTATTGTACATGGATACAAAATACAAAATAAATACAATAAACCCAAAATTAAAATAACATTCAAAAGGCGCGAGTCGATGACGTCAGAAGGAAGTCGCCCACAGGGCGTATGGGTAATGTAGTTTCTGTAGTTCTCTGGCCCGCACTGCCCACGTGTTTCGGTGATTTGATTGAACATCAGAATTAATTATATTGTACCATTTCAGCGTGTTTATCGTGTCATGGATTTCCATGACTGTCTTGTGGGTTCTCTTGTGTGTCATGTTTATTTTAGTGGGTGGCAGTGCTGGGGCCCTGAACTGTAATCATTCGTGTTACTCATCATCATTGTTACTGTGACCCTCCTGGGAGGAGTGGACCTTTGTAAGATTCCTGTCCTGGCAAGCAGCAGGTGACAGTTTGCTGTCCGACTCAATTACACCTCCGCTACCTCATTTCACCTCTTTCACCAGCCTGTAAAGGGGGTTGTGATAGTATGGGGTCTTTCTATTTAACAACCTCAAACCGCAGGAAAGAAATGCTTCATTTAGAAGATTGAAATATAACCAGAAAGTATAAAAATAGCTATTTGTGTGTATCATGTCAGAAATATTTGTTTTTATTTTAAAAGAATTTAGAAGAGAAATATGATTAATAAGGCAGCAGAATCCATTTAAACTGTCATTTTCCTGTTTAGGTTGGAAAGTTTAATTTGATCAAGTCCACTTGAGTGCCTAAGCAACTGTTTGGGTAGTTTGGCTGGTGTGGTGGTGCTCTCCAAATACCTGATCCAAACGGACAGAGAGACAAAGTGAGAAAGAAAAGGTGTAAATAACAGACATATCATATGCAGAATACAGTAATGTGCTGTTCAGCACAGTGACCTAGAGTGAAGATGGAAATCAGTCATTCTAGTGCTCTCAATGGTTTTCCATTACAAACGGACCAGGGCTTCCTGAGACACAGGCAGTTGGAGTTATATAGAGTTAGAGGTTGTTTTCACGGCACCAGCCGACTAAAGCAGAGACCTCCTTCCACTCCAGAATTTTTTTTTTATTTGGGTGGGATCATCTGGAGTCTTGATTCCTTTCACGGAGTCAGCAGTAGATACACAGCTGTTAGCATAGGAGGAGTACAGAAGAGGTGACAGCAGTGCTGGGGACCCTGGTATCTCTTCCACTGAGGACCCTCTGGCACAACCAGAGGTGTGAAATTGAAATTGTTTGGAAGGAATGGGAAGCTAAAGGCAGAGTCACAATCTCTGATTCATGTAATCAAAACAGTAAGTTCTTTCCTCAGGCAGCTTCGTTAGAACATTTTAAATAGATGTAAAAGTGTATTTACAGACTATATCAGCCCTTATCTTTATTAACCTGGTTTAATCTTTTTTTCAGAAGTGTAAATATATTATACTATGTACCCCTGATGGTATTATTGATGTGCTATAAATATACTCTTGTTTGTATTGTATCTATTTTTATTGCTACCATAAAAAGTTAAAAAGAACTGCACTTTCGAGAAATGTCCACTGGGCGGCGACAGAGATACACGAGTCTATGGCGGCGAGTCCAATAGCGCCTCTGTACAGATCCTCGTTGTGCAGAGATTGAAAATCAATACAGATGATAACTGTGACGTTTGTGACAGCAACTCTGAAAGATAACGTAAAGAAGGAAACTAATATTGACATTACTTTTAAAGAAGTTAAATAATACTACATTTTAAACCTATTGAAAGTAATATGAAAATATCGTTTGTATTTAAAAAAATATGATACTTCATAATAATTAACGAAATGCTGTGAGAGGAGACCCATGTTTAAACACTTTAAAACGGATGGAAATGCGTCTGTACAGACAATTTGAAACATGTACGGACCTCATCTGCTTTTGTTTACTATTAAACAAGATTACTTGTTTAATCTTTTTCCATAACATGTACATGTATTATCGTATGTACCCCTGACTATACTCTGTGTTATATGTATTCTTGTTTTTACGGCATGTATTGTTGTTATAATTAAAAATAAAAAGACGCGAATCGATTACGTCAAAAGGAAGTCGCCACAGGGCTTGTGGGAAATGTAGTCTTTATAGTGTTCTGGACTGCGCTCCGCACGTGTTCCGCAGATTTGATTGAGCATCAGAATTAATTATACAATGTCAGTGTATTTACCGTGTCGCGGATTTCTATGTCTGTCTTACAAGACGGACTCGGCAGGAGCTGTTCCTTGCTCTCCGGAGTGAAGCTGCTCTGGGAAGAGACGAGCAAATCTTCAGACTCTTTGTAAATGAGACATCATGACAGCTGTGCCGACCTGCTCTTTATTGACCTGTTGAACCTGTTTGTGTAAAAAGCAGGAGTCTTGTGTACCCCTGATTGTGTTATGTGTACTCGAGTGTGTTTGCAGCGCTCGTCCTGCCTGGTTTATCCACTCGACACAGAAACAAAACCCACTGCCGTCGTGTCTGTGGGTTTCTGAGCTCTCTTGTCTTGTTTGCAAACTTTTCTCCGGTGTTTATTTTACTTTGTTAAATAAAACGTGGTTGCCGGGGCAACGGAGCTGCAGTAGTTGTTGCCGGAGCGGGTCTGACCTCCAGCAGGTCAACAGGCGGCTTTTTTGATCTAATCTGCGAGAAAAACAGAAACTTAAGAAACTTGAGTCTAAAAAGCGCTGGCTGGAGTATTTTGTGGAAGAAACGGTGACTCGCAGGCTGTGGGACAGGACTATCAGGGACACATCAGCGCTGGACACCAGCCTCACACCGCTGGGCTCACTGCACCATGAGCGAGTCCGTCGGCGCCTCCTCCTGCTGGGGTGTGTTACTGCAGGAGTGAGGAGTCTCCGGTCTCCGGTCTCCGGTCGCGTCATGATCTGCAAGTGGAGGTGAGAGACGGCGGCGCAGTGGGTGGCAGCGCTGGGAGCCTGGATTTAGTTCCTGGGGTGCTGTCTGTGTGGAGTTTGCATGCTCTGCCTGTGTTCTCATGGGTCCTGTTCATGGGGTGCTGTCTGTGTGGAGTCTGCATGCTCTGCCCCGTTCTCATGGGTCTGGTGTCCTGGGCTGCTGTCTGTGTGGAGTCTGCATGCTCTGCCTGTGTTCTCATGGGTCCTGTTCATGGGGTGCTGTCTGTGTGGAGTCTGCATGCTCTGCCTGTGTTCTCATGGGTCCTGTTCATGGGGTGCTGTCTGTGTGGAGTCTGCATGCTCTGCCCCGTTCTCATGGGTCTGGTTTCCTGGGGTGCTGTCTGTGTGGATACCTGGTGAAGAGACCCAGTGAGTGTTTGTGTGGCCAGCTGCGTCAACTTCAATAAAACTGGCCTTTTGGTTTGTTTGAGTACTGACTTGCTATGGTGTATTTTTTCTCTCTGTGAACAACACGTCCTACGGCCAACACTACCCACACAGGAGGTGTGTGCGTGACAGCTCCTCAGCTGCAGCAGGAGTCCAAGTGTGCACAGATTTCTTGTTGGGGTTTGTTGTTTGAAGTTTCTGTTTGTATGAACAAACATGCAGACTCCACACAGACAGCACCCCTGGAATCAAACCCAGGGCCCCGGTGCTATGAGGCAGCGATGCTAACCACTGTGCCGCAGTGTTGCTCTCTTTGAAAATGTCTGACTTCCGTTTAATTTGAGGTCACAAGCTTATAAATGGTCTTAATATTTCCTCTTAGATGAGAATATTCTCTTCGGCGTGTCTTTACAACTCTTCTCTTATTGCTCCTCTTGTCAGTAATCCGGTGTGAAAGCTCTCTCTGTCGGAATCAATGTCTTACCTCTCCGTCTTGTGTTTCAGGTCTCCTCTGGCTGCCGACCCTGCCGTCAGGACAGAACACATCCCGCACTGACCACACTGCTGGGTTTACTGTACGTGACAATAAAGAGCTTGAGCAACACATCTAATGTGATCTCTGCACGCTTCCCGAGGAGCAGAGACGATAAGGTCTGTGTCCGTTCCCGAGTCTTTGCGAGAGGCCTGTTTAGTCCGTCACTGAGATGATTTTAGATGCCTGTGAGTCGTGCCCACTGAAAAATGAAATAGTGCAGCACAATGAGACTTCAAGCAAAGATCTCATTAGCCCCTTCTGTGAATTGGTGTCTCGCAAGAGATCTTCCATCTCTTTGAAAGTTTCACAGCTTTGACCTCTAGATTAGAAATGACACCAATTGCACATGGGTCCAGCAACGTTCTATATAGTGCACATCACCATCGGGATGAAAAACAAAAATCCCCAGTGGGAGTCCAGTCTTTCCCTGCTACGCAAATTGCTTTTCGTTAGGTGAGATCGCAAGTTCTTATTGGAGAATGTTGTACAGTTTCTTAATGCAATAGGGCGAGTAAGACTGAAGTTCCCCCCGTGTTGGCCGATCAGTGGAACGAAACTGAAAAAAGCTCCTTGAAACTGTGATTCATACACTTATACACTGGCTCAGCATGGTGCTCACCTGCTGTCCTTGGGTGTCTGCTGAAATTTGATTTTTTTTCAGGAGCACTGTGACCCAGAGCTCAATAATCATTTCAGCTACTGAAGATCATTCAGTTTTTAATGCTTTTCATTTTAGCATCCTACTTGTTAGTATTTCCTCTTAGGTGAGAATACTCTGGTACTTTTCTGGGTCTTAGTTGAGTGAGCTTTATTAGAATAATTGAACAATACTTTCACCTCCACATAACACTCATAGATTTTTCAAGGGTTAAATATGGGAGCCACGTTTCTTACATGTATCCTTTTGTAAGTTGATTCATAAAGCTTTCACCGCCTCCACTCCAGTGAATCACTTTGTTTAGCAAGTGATCAGGTGGAACAGTTTAATTTCTTCCTGCAAATAATGCCTTTTCCTTTTTCATCCCATTCAAGTCTCCGTCCTAGTTAAAGTCATTGTGATGTAGAACGGCAGTGGTCCAGTTGAAAGGTTCAAGGTTTCACTGTGTTTTAGAGTGCAGATAAAGAAGATAATAGGAGAGGAAACTGGAAAAGCCGTGAGACTGTCATTCCATTCAATTCAATTTATTTTCATATAGCGCCTTTCACAACAAGGTTGCCCCAAGGCGCTGAACAATGCAGGTAAATATACATTTTGTGAATACAGAACTGAAGACAATGGAGGAAAGGAACCAAAGACTCCTCAGTAAGGAGAATAAAATCCTCTAGGGGTCCAAGGTCAACTGGCTGCCCAACCCCTTTGGGCATGCTAACATTATATCATTAAAAAAAAAGAAAGAAATGAATGCGGGTATTAATCCATCCATCCATCACGTCGTCTGTATGTCAGTACCCCATGCAGGTCTCTGCAGACCAGCAGAATCCTCCTAAACGACAGTTGTATCCATGATGCCCCTCTTGGATCCATGGCACTGATGCAGCATTCAACTCACATGGTGCCCAGCCCAGGACAGACAGGCCTCTGAAACTATGCTGTGTACAGTATTTCTCCTCTGCAGCATCCCTGCGAGGCAGGACAGGTGCCTGACCTCTGAGAGCCTTGTAAGTAAGTAGAAGGAGTTTGAAGTCCGCCCTGTACCTGAGAGTAAGCCAATGAAGAGAGAGAAGTATGGGGGTTATGTGGTCATTCTTTCTGCTCCAAGTAACAATTCTAGCTGCTGCATTCTGTAAGTATTCAAACTCTTTGCTGTGACAAATCTAACGTACTTTAGGCAGACAAAACAACCTTAAAAAGCCACATGATTTTTAAGTAGTCTGTCTGTGTGTAGTAACAGTGGTTCACATTATTTCAGAACGTATACTCCCGTCTCTGTAACTTTCCTCAGTCAGCTAGTGAACATTCTGTATTTACACCACGAATGCACTACTTTGTCTCGCGCGCGGTCACACTGGCCGTCCACAGGCACGGGCAGGAGCAGGGAACACGAGGCCGCTCTGTAGTGCCCCTGTGGCTCTCCAGCAGAGGGGAGCACTTTGCTCAACAGCCCTGAGCCGAAGGACCCAGTGATAAAGCTGAAAATCTGGCAAGTCCCCCAGTCTCCCTGGGGCGCTGAAGAGGATTTCATCTGATGCTGAGGTTCCTGTAACTCAACACAAAATTGAACACGGCGAGTTATGAGTTTGTGAAGAAGTGACAGCGGAACAATGTCAAACAGGAAGTTAACCTACAGGAAAGAATGAATTGAATCTCTGATATTCAAGCACGCAGTGTGACGTCTACTGTCTATTCAAATCTACTCTGCAAGTCTTACAATTATTTTTCATACACCGTCTCCTGGTTATTGTTTTGTGAGTGCTTGAACTGTTTCTCAGTAGAAATAAGACCGATAACTCACTGCTTCAGGATGCACACTATCGTCGATGAAACCTGTGCTGTAAGCAAGCGAAAAGAGACAGATCCTTCTAAAACACAGAGGCCATCGGCAGGGCAGAAACACTCTGCAACAGGTAGGAGCTGTGGAGCCGTGATTCCCCCGAGCCAGAGCCCTCGTCCTCCCTCGACAGCGAACTGAGCTCCAGCGACTGGAGCAGCTACCTGCCGTCGTGGGACCTCCTGCAGATTGGGAACGGGTAAGGCAATTCGACACGAGCCCACTCCTCTTCCCACTGCTTACACCCCTATAACAAATAGTTTCAGGGTATTCAAGTACAGGATAAAGAGATTACAGGTGTTCCCAATTGGCTGAGGATACAACTCTCTCTCTGAGAAAGCACACAGAGGTGGACAAAGCAATTAAATGCGTTTACAAGTCATTTCCTCTGTATCTGGTCTTTCTTTACATATCAGAAAAGTGAACTGGTGGCTGTTGAAAAGTGTCTGCTCCGTACGTTATATACATGTAAAAGATGTGATTAAATATCTTGGTATTAAGATTTTCAAAAAGGTGATTTTGTGATTTGATGTTCTCTACCTTAGTTAAATAAAAAAAAAACTTTATTCATGGTTGTTATTTGTCAAACACGGGCAGAAGGAGGCCTAAATGCTACAGGGTTTAGAGCATCTAATACCGATACCGACAGAGTACTATTTACAAAATTAAGCAAAGTAGGTGGTGTATGTTTCCCTAATTTAATCATTCAGGAACTAGCGGGTATAGACTTTTTACTTGAATGTCATTTGGATGCTGGAAACCCCCCTGAAACTTGCCAGCTTCCATGAAGAAGTTCTCCTCACGTGGTCTCTTATAGATAAACATACCTCCCATAGATACATCATCTAGAATACAGAGAAAAAATAAACCTGTGCTTTGAAAACTGGGTTTAAAATAGTATAAGCGGGGTCAACAAATTAACTGGTGTGGATGATGAAATGTAGAATCAAGCAGATTTTATGAATAGATATAATGTTTGTGATACGTCTGATAACAATCCGTCGTAACCAGAGCTACTCCTAGAGAGGTATTGATGCTTTTAAGAAACTAACAGTATACCATCAGAAACTATGGAAGAATTTACAACCTTTATTAGACTACAAGGAAAACAATTTAGTTATACTTGTACTAATAAATACTTCAGATCCCTGTCGCAATCTCACAATATCTTGTCAAACTATTTTGGAGCACCTCTTTGGGGAAAGTGAGTGGAATCAAACATGACTATTGTCAAACAGATTTTGTATGAATAATAAGGTGAAGGCGTCAGTACAAAATTGTACATTGAATCGACCCGATAAAGATACACAGTGTGCACAGATTTAAAAGTAATATAGATGATAATTGTCTTTCTCAAAGCAGCCCAGAAACCTTACGTTTGTTTTTGTTTTGTTCTGTTGTTAAAACACTCTGAACAGATCGGCAAAATGGTGTAAAGAAGGCTTCTAATTCTGACATTTCCTGTAGACAAATTGATGTTATTTTACTGCTCAATACTGCTGAACCGAATCTAAAATATAATGTATCATTGGCTTAATCATTATACTTGCTCGTTATGAGATGTAGAAATAGCCTAAAGATGAGAAATAATCGAAAATTGAATAATTAGACCGTATGTCGTAGTAGCAGATTGTACTTCTCGCCTACTTGATGTGGTCGAGCAACACCACAATCGCCATACAATCCGTCCGTTCTCATGCTCTGACTTTCAGGTTGGGCAGTGGACTGGATTCCAGGGCAAACTCGTTCTTGTTTGATTATCCGTGTGAAATCTCGCCCAATATAACGGGTAAGCTCATGCACTGAAATTATGCGCTTCCAAATTGAAGCGACACGCATTTGAATAATTCAAAATACACACGAGGGAACGTCTCCAAACCATGTCTAAGTATCACAACATGAAAGCTGTGCGTACCTTATCTTTATTTGCCTGTATAATGTACTCCGGTGATCTGTAACGTAGTCTTGCGTGCATCGTAAAGGATCCGGACTTCCGGCTACGGAAAACCCGGAGTGGATCAGCCTTTCCACCGGACCCGGACTTCCGGCTACGGAAAACCCGGAGTGGATCGGCCTTTCCACCGGACCCGGACTTCCGGCTACGGAAAACCCGGAGTGGATCGGCCTTCCACCGGATCCGGACTTCCGGCTACGGAAAACCCGGAGTGGATCAGCCTTTCCACCGGACCCGGACTTCCGGCTACGGAAAACCCGGAGTGGATCGGCCTTCCACCGGATCCGGACTTCCGGCTACGGAAAACCCGGAGTGGATCGGCCTTCTACTGGATCCGGACTGCCGGCTAAGGAAAACCCGGAGTGGATCGGCCTTCCACTGGATCCGGACTGCCGGCTACGGAAAACCCGGAGTGGACGGCCTTCTACTGGATCCGGACTGCCGGCTAAGGAAAACCCGGAGTGGATCGGCCTTCCACTGGATCCGGACTGTGAGCAGCTTTTGTCCAATCGGCGCTGAGATTTCAGCAGGAGGCGGGAGACAGGCTCTTGTCCAGTCACACAGCTTCAGTCCCGGGACTTTTCCGAATTCCGGCGGGCGGTGACACTTCCGAGAAATGTCCACTGGGTGGCGACAGAGATACACGAGTCCACGGAGCTGAGTCTCAAAGCGCTATCGGAAAGACTTGAAATCGGAAAGAAATAAATTTGTTACATTTTAATCCCATTGAAAAGGAAGATGAAAATATCGTTTGTATTTTTAAACATTATTATACTTGTGCAACATAATTATTAAGGGAATGGTGTGAGAGGAGACCGTGTTTGAACAGTTTAAGACGGATGTAAAGACATTTTATTTCAGAATGTCTTTCTGAAATGTCTGTTTCTGTGTTGTACGAACGTTGAAGCATGGATGGGCCTTATCTGCATTTACCTTGTTGAATCTTTTTTTCCATAAAATGTACATGTAATATTGCATGTATCCTGACAATACGACTGCTACGTTACGTTTTCTTGTAGTTTTTGGTCTCATAAAAAATACAAAAGTATGAGTCGATGACGTCAAAATGGTGTCGCCCACAGGGCTTATGGGTAATGTAGTCTCTGTAGTTTACTGGGCTGCCCTGCCCATGTGTTTCGCTGATTTCATTGAACATTAGAATGAATTATATTAATACAATTTCAGCGTATTTATCGTGTCTTGTATTTCTTTGTCTCTCTTATGTGTTCCCTTGTGTGTATGTTTTCTTGTATTTCACGTGTCTGCAGCGCTGGTTAATCGACCCGGCACATAAAGCAAACACACTGTCGTCGTGTTTCTTAGCTCCCGTCTTGTTTGCAAACTTTTCTCCTGTGTTTATTTTACTTTGTCAATAAAACGTGGTTGCCGGGGAAACGGTGCTGCAGAAGTTGGTGCGAGCTGACCTCTAGGAGGTAAACAGTCGGCTTTTGTAATCTAATCAGCGAGCAAAGCAGAAACGTTAGTCTAAAAAGCGCTGGCTGGAGTATTTTGTGGACATTATGCAGAAGAAAAGGAAGAAACGGTGAGTCGCAGGCTGTCGGTAAATATCAGCGCTGGACACCAGCCTCACACCGCTGGGCTCACTGCACCATGAGCGAGTCCGTTGGCGCCTCCTCCTGCTGGGGTGTGTTACTGCAGGAGTGAGGAGTCTCCGATCTCCGGTCGCGTCATGATCTGCAAGTGGAGGTGAGAGACGGCGGCGCAGTGGGTGGCAGCGCTGGGAGCCTGGATTTAGTTCCTGGGGAACTGTGTGTGTGGAGTTTGCATGCTCTGCTCATGTTCTCGTGGCTCCAGTTTTCTGGGGTGCTGTGTGTGTGGAGTTTGCATGCTCTCCTTATGTTCTCGTGGGTCTAGTTCCTGGGGTGCAAAATTCTGTTTATTTCACAAGACGGACCCGGGCAGCAGCATGTGTCTGCAGCGCTCATCCTGCCTGCATGTTTGCAAACTTTTCTCCTGTGTTTATTTTACTTAAATAAACGTGGTTGCTGGGGAAACGGTGCTGCAGAAGTTGTTTCGATCTGACCTCCGGGAGGGAGACAGCTGGCAAAGCCGAAACTTTAGTCTAAACGGCGCTGGCTGGAGTATTTTGTGGACATTTCGCAGAAGAAAAGGAAGAAGCGGTGAGTCGCAGGCTGTAGGACAGGACTGTCGGGGAAATGTAAGCGCTGGGCTGAGCGAGTCCGTCGGCGCCTCCTCCTGCAGGAGTGAGGAGTCTCCGGTCTCCGGTCGCGTCCTGATCTGCATGTGGAGGTGAAAGGCTGAGAGACGGCGCACATGCTCTGCACATGTTCTCATGTGTCTGGTTTCCTGGAGTGCTGTCTGTGTGGAGTTTGCATGCTCTGCTCATGTTCTCAAGGGTTTCCTGCCGCTTCTGCAGTCCAGTGTTGGTGAGTCTGTCGGGTTGATTGTGTTGTGGTGTGAGTGTGCCCTAAAGGGGTTTTAATAGTATGGGGTTTGTGTGTTCACTTGTATGCAGACCACTGGAGAGACCGGTTGTTTTTTGCCAGGCAGACTAATGGCTGCATATTCAATTCCAGCTACTGATGTTGCCAAACCAGCAAGTGGGACAGTGTTTGAAAACCCTTTCAATGAAAGGTTTGTAGAACAGTGTTGCTATTGTTCTGTTTAATTCGAGGTCACCGAGCTTATAAATGGTCTCACAACGTTTGTCTCTTTTCAGGTTTCTCCGACCCGGAGAGTGAACAAAGAAGTGATAAGGGCCCATAACACCTAAGCTCGGCACTCTCACACTCTTCAGCCACACGAGCTTCCTCCTGGTAAAATACTGGGCAAGCCCCTTTCTGACAGGGACAGTGGAAAACCCCCTGAGGGAGATGGGCTGAGGGGAGGAATAAAACCATCTGAGCCGGAACGGAGCGGGCTCCCGATTCCCACCAGACCTGGGAGACGACACAGGCAGCACAAGGGAAGCTGCGGAGCGCGAGTTCGCGGAGGCAAGGACCGATTGACGACCACGGGAGACAGTGGCATCGGAACAGAGGTACTGTACAGAGACTTTTAATACCTGAAGGCAAGGAGCGAGAAACCGGCCCGGCTAGCCGCTCCAAACTGAGGGGAATGGAATACAGTTCGCGGGAGGATTTCTAGTGGAACCTGAACGGAGTCTGGGGAAATGGGACCGGCCTCTCGTTCACTGGGGCCATCAAAGACTTTACAGGTACGAAGAAGAATCGTTCGAGTGGCCACTCTTCGGTACTTGACAGAAAAGACTGCTGTCCCTCTGGATTCATTATGATCCTTGGAAGGACCTTTTGTTGCTGCTGTTTTCGTTGTGTCTTTGGCTGATGGTGAATGTGGATAGAAAATAAAAAGGTCACTTATACGATACACATGCTTGTCGCTGGTCTGTGTGGGCATTGGTGGATCTGGGAGATCAACAGAACCTGTGGTAATGGAGAGGGGCCCTAGCACCCTGTTTGCATTGCTAGGTGCCGTAGTCATATATGAGGCAGGAAATAATTCTTGTTTGAGGGGTCACCTCACTGTGACACGAACGTGTTGGGAAGACGCGCCAGTTCTGACGTTAGTGCGACGGGTCTGTAGGCATTTAGGCAGGTTCTTGTGTCCTTTTTTGGAACAGGAACAATAACAGAAGATTTGAAGCAGTCTGGCACTGTGCACTGGGACAATGATTGCTTAAAAACGTCTGTAAAGATTGGAGCGAGTTGGCCAGCACAGGGCTGTAGTGTGGCTGGAGATACACAGTCAGGTCCTGCTGCCTTTTTACAGTTTTGCTTTTTGAATAGCCTTAACACATCCTGTTCTTTGCTTCACAGGGCATTCTCAAGACTTGTAAACGGCGTCAAGTCTTCGTGAGAGATTGAGTGTGAGTGGGTGTGGCACTCCAGTTGAGTGGGGGACAATAGCTCATCCCCAGGATGTGAATTATTTGGAGGAGTTGCGAGACTGCCATGGACAAGGTCGTTGGAGATCCTTTGTGTTTCAGACCTGCTGTAAAATGTGTTATCTGGTAGAGAGTGATCAAGATGTATCTGAGGGGATTTTCTTTTGGAATTGGTAACAGTTTGGAGACCTTTCCAGACAGATAAGCAGTCTTTGTTAGCAAACAGTTGTTCTAGCTGTGGACAGGAGGGGAATCAAAAGGTAGAGAACACTATTTTTAGAGAAATGGCCCTAAAGGAACAAAGCATAGTGTAGGATGCCACTAGCTTAAGTCTTAACAGCACTGCATGAGAGGAGACGCCAGTGTCTATTTGTTCTGAGGGGTCCTCAGAAAGGTCAAAAGGTTGCAAACAGATAGGAGACTGGTTATATGCCTGAAGCTTAGCTAGAGGAACATAACATTGCTGGAATGCTGAGAGGGGAGGTTATCAGAGCCTAATGTTATTGCGAAAAATGGCAACTAGGTATAGAAGATCTGATGAATGTCTGTCCTGTGAATTGTTAAGGGTTTCATGTAATTGTGTGTCCAAGTAGTCCGGACTGCTGTGCTATGTGTTGTTTGTCTTGTGAATTTTCTGTTTTACACCTATTGTATCCATAGTGGTACGGGCCAAATCCTATTTAAAGTGTGTTGCGAGCATTGGGGTTTGTTGGGAGTGGTAAGTTAGGAGTCTGGAAATGAGAGCAAGGTGCGAGTGGATATGATAAAAAGATTGTTCCTTTATTTTGTTTCTGATACCTGGTGAAGAGACGCAGTGAGTGTTTGTGTGGCCAGCTGCGTCAACTTCAATAAAACTGGCCTTTTGGTTTGTTTGAGTGCTGACTTGCTATGGTGTATTTTTTCTCTCTGTGAACAACACGTCCTACGGCCAACACTATCCACACAGGAGGTGTGTGCGTGACAGCTCCTCAGCTGCAGCAGGAGTCCAAGTGTGCACAGATTTCTTGTTGGGGTTTGTTGTTTGAAGTTTCTGTTTCGATGTAGGAAGCAATTGTGCCAACACGTGGTCCGAGTTATAGCACGGGACGAGAGCTCCCGAAGAGCGTCTGCCTCCTGCCCGATTCGACGTCTAAAATCATCACAGAACGAGAGGAGCCAACAGGAATGCAAGTCTCTTCTGTTGAGGAGCCTCCGACACAGCCCCCAGTACTGGGTGTGCAGAAAGAATCCTGTTCTACAGTTGTGGTGCGAAATGGCCTCCAGTCCTTGTCAAATGCTGGGTTTCTCTGGACTGCAGTCCCCTCCGCATTTGGATGATTGTGATTGGTGTTGCTGCAGCTGTGCTGTCCTGAGACTGACTGGTGTCAACACCAGCTGTACTCTGGGATCAGCAGGGCCTAGTGGTGGTATGAATTGTGGCCTCTGTTTCTCAGGTGTAACAAGTGTTTGATTACTCTGTTCTGTATGTTTACCAATAGTGGGTACTGGCCTAATTCAGCCCTGCACTCGCTGTTAGCTGTTTTTCTCTGCGCAAGGAGGAGTTTCTACAGAGTGTACTCCTGGTCTGTGAGGGGACCCCACACTTCACTGCCGTATAGGGCAATGGGTTGGATTACACTTTCAGATATTTGGAGCCAAATTCTTGTTGGTGGGTTGACATTGAAGAGCCTCCTTCTTATTGCGTAGAAAGCCCTGAGTGCCTTCTCCCTCAGTGCCTTCACTGCCAGGTCAAAACTCCCAGAAGAGCTGATGGTGAGACCGAGATATGTGTAGCTGGATGTGTGCTCCAATGTGTTGTTGTTCAGTGTGAATTTGTACCCGTTTCCCTGAGGTCTGGCTTTCTCCTGGAAAACCATAACTCTGGTCTTGTCCAGATTGACTGGCAGTGCCCAGGTGTGACAGTCCTGCTCCAGCAGTGCCAGGCTCTGCTGTTCTGGGTCCAGATGGGCTGGCAGTGCCCAGGTCTGACAGTCCTGCTCCAGCAGTGCCAGGCTCTGCTGTTCTGGGTCCAGATTGACTGGCAGTGCCCAGGTCTGACAGTCCTGCTCCAGCAGTGCCAGGCTCTGCTGTTCTGGGTCCAGATGGGCTGGCAGTGCCCAGGTGTGACAGTACTGCCCCAGCAGTGCCAGGCTCTGCTGTTCTGGGTCCAGTTTGGCTGGCAGTGCCCAGATGTGACAGTCCTGCTCCAGCAGTGCCAGGCTCTGCTGTTCTGGGTCCAGATGGGCTGGCAGTGACCAGGTCTGACAGTGCTGCTCCAGTAGTGCCAGGCTCTGCTGTTCTGGGTCCAGATGGGCTGGCAGTGCCCGGGTCTGACAGTGCTGCTCCAGCAGTGCCAGGCTCTGCTGTTCTGGGTCCAGATGGGCCATCAGAGCCCAGGTGTGAATGTGATGGGATGTGTGGCGGTTTGGTAGGAAGCCAGTCTGACTCTAATGCAGGACATTGTGCTCAGTAAGGAGGGCCGGTTATCAGATATTCAAGACTGAAGCCCCGGTACCTGTTGGGGTCGAGTCTGTCTCCATTCTTACAGACGGGCGTGATCAGTCCTTGATTCCAGGCCTCAGGGAAACAGCCGGCCGTCAGGACGAGGTTGAGGAGTTTGAGCAGGCTTTGCTGCAGGTCTGAGCTCCAGTTGGGTCAAGCGTTGTTGACTGTGTCTTGGCTACAGGCCTTTTGTGGTCTGAGAGTTGTCTGTTTGTGTATGTGCCTATCTTCTTTAGGGTGTGCATGTAGTGTCTAACCATCGCACAGTATCTGAGGCGCAGTTCAGAGTGGTGTGGTGTTGTTTTAGTTCTGGTAGTTCTCTTCAGTTGTTTCTGCACTCTGTATCAAACCATTTGATATTGTTTCTGAGTGTGTTTCATATGAATGTAGTCATTTTGATTTTAAGGCTAGTTTCTCAAAAACATGGTTTAAATTTATGAACGATTTGTTGGTTTGATACAGAGCGTTTTGAAATGTAAGGGATCAAGTAATGGGTTTATTTGCTGCTGAAAAGAGAAGAAAGAAAAAAAAGAAATGAGACAATTAGCTTGTAATGAGTTTATAACAACAGTAATTAGATTCCTGCAAGCACTCTTTTCATTGTCCAACAACTGAAAGCTTTTAGGTATAAAGGAAGGGTCCTCTAATATTTGATGTGTCAGATTGTCGTTCTATTGGAGATGTTAGTGAGTCTGAGGATTTGTGTTAATATGACAATACTGCTACTACTATTAATAATACAGCATGGCAAGACTTCTTTCAGTCATTTCCCACCCCTCCACCTCAGTGAATCACACATGTTAAACTTCCATCTCGTGTTCCAGATCAGACATGAGCAATCCTATATTACAAATACTTACCACCAGACAATTTAACCAGACAATAATTTAAGCAATTATTAATTCAACAGAAGCAGCAGGACGAGTAAAGTGCCCCTCTGATGGCCGGTCCGTGGAATTAAACTGGAAAATTTCTTAGAAATGATTATTCTTACAATAATGTGCCAATGGCGCCGCTTGGTGGTCATTCAGCAAAATTTCACCGAAAGTTTTTTTAATTAAAATACCGTTAGTAATGTTCGTATTAATACGTTATTTTAATTTTAAATATATTTAAGCATTTTCAACAGCAAAGAATGCAAAGAATACATTGGATTGCAAACAAGAGTAATGAATGAATGTATTGTACATGGATACAAAATACAAAATAAATACAATAAACCCAAAATTAAAATAACATTCAAAAGGCGCGAGTCGATGACGTCAGAAGGAAGTCGCCCACAGGGCGTATGGGTAATGTAGTTTCTGTAGTTCTCTGGCCCGCACTGCCCACGTGTTTCGGTGATTTGATTGAACATCAGAATTAATTATATTGTACCATTTCAGCGTGTTTATCGTGTCATGGATTTCCATGACTGTCTTGTGGGTTCTCTTGTGTGTCATGTTTATTTTAGTGGGTGGCAGTGCTGGGGCCCTGAACTGTAATCATTCGTGTTACTCATCATCATTGTTACTGTGACCCTCCTGGGAGGAGTGGACCTTTGTAAGATTCCTGTCCTGGCAAGCAGCAGGTGACAGTTTGCTGTCCGACTCAATTACACCTCCGCTACCTCATTTCACCTCTTTCACCAGCCTGTAAAGGGGGTTGTGATAGTATGGGGTCTTTCTCTTTAACAACCTCAAACCGCAGGAAAGAAATGCTTCATTTAGAAGATTGAAATATAACCAGAAAGTATAAAAATAGCTATTTGTGTGTATCATGTCAGAAATATTTGTTTTTATTTTAAAAGAATTTAGAAGAGAAATATGATTAATAAGGCAGCAGAATCCATTTAAACTGTCATTTTCCTGTTTAGGTTGGAAAGTTTAATTTGATCAAGTCCACTTGAGTGCCTAAGCATGCTCTGCCCCTGTTCTCATGGGTCTGGTGTCCTGGGGTGCTGTCTGTGTGGAGTCTGCATGCTCTGCCCCTGTTCTCATGGGTCTGGTGTCCTGGGGTTCTGTCTGTGTGGAGTCTGCATGCTCTGCCCCTGTTCTCATGGGTTTGGTTTCCTGGGGTGCTGTCTGTATGGAGTCTGCATACTCTGCCCCTGTTCTCATGGGTCTTGTTCCTGGGGTGCTGTCTGTTTGGAGTTGATTAAAACAGTGACCTCCTTCCTCTACAGATTTTTTTTTTATTCCGGTGGGATCATCTGCAGACTTGATTCCTTTCACAGAAGTAGATACACAGTTGTTAGCATAGGAGGAGTACAGAAGAGGTGACAGCAGTGCTGGGGACCCTGGTATCTCTTCCACTGAGGACCCTCTGGCACAACCAGAGGTGTGAAATTGAAATTGTTTGGAAGGAATGGGAAGCTAAAGGCAGAGTCACAATCTCTGATTCATGTAATCAAAACAGTAAGTTCTTTCCTCAGGCAGCTTTGTTAGAACATTTAAAATAGATGTAAAAGTGTATTTACAGACTATATCAGCCCTTATCTTTATTAACCTGGTTTAATCTTTTTTTCAGAAGTGTAAATATATTATACTATGTACCCCTGATGGTATTATTGATGTGCTATAAATATACTCTTGTTTGTATTGTATCTATTTTTATTGCTACCATAAAAAGTTAAAAAGAACTGCACTTTCGAGAAATGTCCACTGGGCGGCGACAGAGATACACGAGTCTATGGCGGCGAGTCCAATAGCGCCTCTGTACAGATCCTCGTTGTGCAGAGATTGAAAATCAATACAGATGATAACTGTGACGTTTGTGACAGAAACTCTGAAAGATAACGTAAAGAAGGAAACTAATATTGACATTACTTTTAAAGAAGTTAAATAATACTACATTTTAAACCTATTGAAAGTAATATGAAAATATCGTTTGTATTTAAAAAAATATGATACTTCATAATAATTAACGAAATGCTGTGAGAGGAGACCCATGTTTAAACACTTTAAAACGGATGGAAATGCGTCTGTACAGACAATTTGAAACATGTACGGACCTCATCTGCTTTTGTTTACTATTAAACAAGATTACTTGTTTAATCTTTTTCCATAACATGTACATGTATTATCGTATGTACCCCTGACTATACTCTGTGTTATATGTATTCTTGTTTTTATGGCATGTATTGTTGTTATAATTAAAAATAAAAAGACGCGAATCGATTACGTCAAAAGGAAGTCGCCACAGGGCTTGTGGGAAATATAGTCTTTATAGTGTTCTGGACTGCGCTCCGCACGTGTTCCGCAGATTTGATTGAGCATCAGAATTAATTATACAATGTCAGTGTATTTACCGTGTCGCGGATTTCTATGTCTGTCTTACAAGACGGACTCGGCAGGAGCTGTTCCTTGCTCTCCGGAGTGAAGCTGCTCTGGGAAGAGACGAGCAAATCTTCAGACTCTTTGTAAATGAGACATCATGACAGCTGTGCCGACCTGCTCTTTATTGACCTGTTGAACCTGTTTGTGTAAAAAGCAGGAGTCTTGTGTACCCCTGATTGTGTTATGTGTACTCGAGTGTGTTTGCAGCGCTCGTCCTGCCTGGTTTATCCACTCGACACAGAAACAAAACCCACTGCCGTCGTGTCTGTGGGTTTCTGAGCTCTCTTGTCTTGTTTGCAAACTTTTCTCCGGTGTTTATTTTACTTTGTTAAATAAAACGTGGTTGCCGGGGCAACGGAGCTGCAGTAGTTGTTGCCGGAGCGGGTCTGACCTCCAGCAGGTCAACAGGCGGCTTTTTTGATCTAATCTGCGAGAAAAACAGAAACTTAAGAAACTTGAGTCTAAAAAGCGCTGGCTGGAGTATTTTGTGGAAGAAACGGTGACTCGCAGGCTGTGGGACAGGACTATCAGGGACACATCAGCGCTGGACACCAGCCTCACACCGCTGGGCTCACTGCACCATGAGCGAGTCCGTCGGCGCCTCCTCCTGCTGGGGTGTGTTACTGCAGGAGTGAGGAGTCTCCGGTCTCCGGTCGCGTCATGATCTGCAGGTGGAGGTGAAAAGGTGAGAGACGGCGGCGCAGTGGGTGGCAGCGCTGGGAGCCTGGATTTAGTTCCTGTGGTGTTGTCTGTGTGGAGTCTGCATACTCTGCCCCTGTTCTCATGGGTCTGGTGTCCTGGGGTGCTGTCTGTGTGGAGTCTGCATGCTCTGCCCCTGTTCTCATGGGTTCAGTTTCCTGGGGTGCTGTCTGTGTGGAGTTTGCATAATCTGCCTGTGTTCTCAAGGTTCCTGTTCATGGGGTGCTGTCTGTGTGGAGTCTGCATGCTCTGTCCCTGTTCTCATGGGTCTGGTTTCCTGGGGTGCTGTCTGTGTGGAGTCTGCATGCTCTGCCTCGTTGTCATGGGTCTGGTTTCCTGGGGTGCTGTCTGTGTGGAGTCTGCATGCTCTTCCCCTGTTCTCATGGGTTCAGTTTCCTGGGATACTGTCTGTGTGGAATCTGCATGCTCTGCCCCTGTAATCATGGGTCTGGTGTCCTGGGGTGCTGTCTGTGTGGAGTCTGCATGCTCTGCCCCTGTAATCATGGGTCTGGTGTCCTGGGGTGCCGTCTGTGTGGAGTCTGCATGCGCTGCTCCTGTTCTCATGGGTCTGGTTTCCTGGGGTGCTGTCTGTGTGGAGTCTGCATGCTCTGCCCCTGTTCTCATGGGTTCAGTTTCCTGGGGTGCTGTCTGTGTGGAGTCTGCATGCTCTGCCCCCTGTTCTCATGGGTCTGGTTTCCTGGGGTGGATTCTGCATGCTCTGCCCCTGTTCTCATGGGTCTGATGTCCCGGGGTACTGTCTGTGTGGAGTCTGCATGCTCTGCCCCTGTTCTCATTGGTCTGGTTTCCTGGGGTGCTGTCTGTGTGGAGTCTGCATGCTCTGCCCCTGTTCTCAGGGGTCTGGTCTCCTGGGGTGCTGTCTGTGTGGAGTCTGCATGCTCTGCCCCAGTTCTCATGGGTCTGGTGTCCCGGGGTGCTGTCTGTGTGGAGTCTGCATGCTCCGCCCCTGTTTTCATGGGTCTGGTGTCCCGGGGTACTGTCTGTGTGGAGTCTACATGCTCTGCCCCTGTTCTCATTGGTCTGGTTTTCTGGGGTGCTGTCTGTGTGGCGTCTGCATGCTTTGCCCCGTAATCATGGGTCTGGTGTCCTGGGGTGCTGTCTGTTTGGAGTCTGCATGCTATGCCCCTGTTCTCATGGGTTCAGTTTCCTGGGGTACTGTCTGTGTGGAGTTTGCATGCTCTGCCCCTGTAATCATGGGTCTGGTGTCCTGGGGTGCTGTCTGTGTGGAGTCTGCATGCTCTGCCCCTGTAATCATGGGTCTGGTGTCCTGGGGTTCTGTCTGTGTGGAGTCTGCATGCTCTGCCCCTGTTTTCATGGGTCTGGTTTCCTGGGGTGCTGTGTGTGTGGAGTCTGTATGCTCTGCTCCTTTTCTCATGGGTCCTGTTCCTGGGGTGCTGTCTGTGTGGAGTCTGCTTTCTCTGCCCCTGTTCTCATGGGTTCAGTTTCCTGGGGTACTGTCTGTGTGGAGTCTGCATGCTCTGCCCCTGTTCTCATTGGTCTGGTTTCCTGGGGTGCTGTCTGTGTGGAGTCTGCATGCTCTGCCCCTGTTCTCAGGGGTCTGGTCTCCTGGGGTGCTGTCTGTTTGGAGTCTGCATGCTCTGCCCCTGTTTTCAGGGGTCTGGTCTCCTGGGGTGCTGTCTGTGTGGAGTCTGCATGCTCTGCCCCAGTTCTCATGGGTCTGGTGTCCCGGGGTGCTGTCTGTGTGGAGTCTGCATGCTCTGCCCCTGTTCTCATGGGTCTGGTGTCCCGGGGTACTGTCTGTGTGGAGTCTACATGCTCTGCCCCTGTTCTCATTGGTCTGGTTTTCTGGGGTGCTGTCTGTGTGGCGTCTGCATGCTTTGCCCCGTAATCATGGGTCTGGTGTCCTGGGGTGCTGTCTGTGTGGAGTTTGCATGCTCTGCCCCTGTAATCATGGGTCTGGTGTCCTGGGGTGCTGTCTGTGTGGAGTCTGCATGCTCTGCCCCTTTAATCATGGGTCTGGTGTCCTTGGGTTCTGTCTGTGTGGAGTCTGCATGCTCTGCCCCTGTTCTCATGGGTCTGGTTTCCTGGGGTGCTGTGTGTGTGGAGTCTGTATGCTCTGCCCCTGTTCTCATGGGTCTGGTTTCCTGGGGTGCTGTCTGTGTGGAGTCTGCATGCTCTGCCCCTGTTCTCATCGGTCTGGTTTTCTGGGGTGCTGTCTGTGTGGAGTCTGCATGCTCTGCTCCTTTTCTCATGGGTCCTGTTCCTGGGGTGCTGTCTGTGTGGAGTCTGCATGCTCTGCTCCGTTGTCATGGGTCTGGTGTCCTGGGGTGCTGTCTGTGTGGAGTCTGCTTTCTCTGCCCCTGTTCTCATGGGTTCAGTTTCCTGGGGTGCTGTCTGTGTGGAGTCTGCATGCTCTGCCCCCTGTTCTCATGGGTCTGGTTTCCTGGGGTGGAGTCTGCATGCTCTGCCCCTGTTATCATGGGTCTGGTGTCCTGGGGTGCTGTCTGTGTGAAATCTGCATGCTCTGCCCCTGTTCGCATGGGACTGGTGTGCTGGGGTGCTGTCTGTGTGGAGTCTGCATGCTCTGCCCGTGTTCTCATGGGTCTGGTTCCTGGGGTGCTGTCTGTGTGGAGTCTGCATGCTCTGCCCCTGTTCTCATGGGTCTGGTGTCCTGGGGTGCTGTCTGTGTGGAGTCTGCATGCTCTGCCCCTGTTCTCATGGGTCTGGTGTCCTGGGGTGCTGTCTGTGTGGAGTCTGCATGCTCTGCCCCTGTTCTCATGGGTCTGGTGTCCTGGGGTGCTGTCTGTGTGGAGTCTGCATGCTCTGCCCCTGTTCTCATGGGTCTGGTGTCCTGGGGTTCTGTCTGTGTGGAGTCTGCATGCTCTGCCCCTGTTCTCATGGGTTTGGTTTCCTGGGGTGCTGTCTGTATGGAGTCTGCATACTCTGCCCCTGTTCTCATGGGTCTTGTTCCTGGGGTGCTGTCTGTTTGGAGTTGATTAAAACAGTGACCTCCTTCCTCTACAGATTTTTTTTTTATTCCGGTGGGATCATCTGCAGACTTGATTCCTTTCACAGCAGTAGATGCACAGTTGTTAGCATAGGAGGAGTACAGAAGAGGTGACAGCAGTGCTGGGGACCCTGGTATCTCTTCCACTGAGGACCCTCTGGCACAACCAGAGGTGTGAAATTGCCTCCATTCTTTGTAAAATTAAAGGTTTCTCTGGACTGCAGTCCCCTCCCGCTTCGCTTTGGATATGCTGTGCTGTTCTCTACAACAGAAGACCCTTTGTTTGGAAGGAATGGGAAGCTAAAAGCAGAGTCACAATCTCTGATGCATCTAATCAAAACAGTAAGTTCTTTAAAACAACTAAAAAAAACTGTCATAAAGTAAAAACGAATTTGCAAGTCAAGGTGCACCACTTAAACCCCCAGGAAAACAAAATCCCCACCTGATCGTATCCCAGTTGAGGAGAAAGCCAGGGCTGCAATGCCAACCAGTCCGTCACTCCAGGTGTCCCGACACACGAGTAAAAACCTTTCCTGTTCATCACCTGTCAGGTTTCAAGTCAGAAGGATGGGCGTCTCCAGGCCGGTCTCTGCAGCTGAGGCTCTGAGGAGCTCCTGACAGACATTAGTGGAGCTTCGCTTTCAACACCACTGTGGTCAGTAAAGGTTTAATATTCTTAAACACTGAGAGCTGGAGTTTCTCTGAATGTTATTTGATCACAGCAGCCATGTTTCATTCACACCAGAACTCACAACACACACTAACAGTGCAAGTTAACGTGACCGTAAAAATACGCATTGTATTACATAATATATTTGTAAAGCAGCCTGAAGGTGCTGATTTCACAGGCATCTGTCTAATGTGCTGTAGAGTGGGCCTGCTGGACGATGGATGGACAAGTCGCCCCTTCCTGCAGATGCCGTACTTTGACACCAGAGGAGTGAAAACATTTGTAGAAAAGTCATTTTCAGATGCGTTGTGTTTTCTTGAGAGAGGGAGTCTTCATTATCCCCGAGGTGGATGTGTTTCACGGCAGCAGGCAATATATAGAAAAGCACACAAACTAACAGCACACAGGCACATGCCCAAGAGTCATCTGTTGAGATCACACACTGTATTATTATTATTGAGAGACAGACTCACTGTTCCTCAGGCTGGGACAGGAGATCACACACTGTATTATTATTGAGAGACGGGCTCACTCTCTGTTCCTCAGGCTGGGACAGTAGATCACACACTGGATTATTATTATTGAGAGACAGGCTCACTGTCTGTTCCTCAGGCTGGGACAGGAGATCACACACTGTATTATTATTATTATTATTATTATTATTATTATTGAGAGACAGGCTCACTGTCTGTTCCTCAGGCTGGGACAGGAGATCACACACTGTATTATTATTAGTGAGAGACAGGCTCATTGTCTGTTCCTCAGGCTGGGACAGGAGATCACACACTGTATTATTATTAGTGAGAGACAGGCTCACTGTTCCTTAGGCTGGGACAGGAGATCACACACTGTATTATTATTAGTGAGAGACAGGCTCACTGTCTGTTCCTCAGGCTGGGACAGGAGATCACACACTGTATTATTATTATTGAGAGACAGGCTCACTGTCTGTTCCTCAGGCTGGGACAGGAGATCACACACTGTATTATTATTATTATTGAGAGACAGGCTCACTGTCTGTTCCTCAGGCTGAGACAGGAGATCACACACTGTATTATTATTATTGAGAGACAGGCTCACTGTCTGTTCCTCAGGCTGGGACAGGAGATCACACACTGTATTATTATTATTGAGAGACAGGCTCACTGTCTGTTCCTCAGGCTGGGACAGGAGATCACGCACTGTATTATTATTATTGAGAGACAGGCTCACTGTCTGTTCCTCAGGCTGGGACAGGAGATCACACACTGTATTATTATTATTATTGAGAGACAGGCTCACTGTCTGTTCCTCAGGCTGGGACAGGAGATCACACACTGTATTATTATTATTGAGAGACAGGCTCACTGTTCCTCAGGCTGGGACAGGAGATCACACATTGGATTATTATTATTATTATTGAGAGACAGGCTCACTGTTCCTCAGGCTGGGGACAGGAGATCACACACTGTATTATTATTATTGAGAGACAGGCTCACTGTCTGTTCCTCAGGCTGGGGACAGGAGATCACACACTGTATTATTATTATTATTGAGAGACAGGCTCACTGTTCCTCAGGCTGGGACAGGAGATCACACACTGTATTATTTCTCTCCCAGCAGGACTCGACATTGTTCTGATTCTGACAGGTTTGCGATATGATCTGTTTTATTGGTGAATAATGTTAGTCTTGTTCCAGAATATTTCTCACCGTGCGGCAGAAAGTGTATCTCTCTTTCCTTTTTTTCTTTCGGCAATGGGAGCACAGCCTGTCCTCTCTGGACATTCGGGTCTTTGTCAGCCAGTTGCTCTGGCCTGATTGTGTCTCTGAACCTGTACTTGACAGGGTCTGTATCTCTTTGCTGTTTCTTAGCCTGGTCAAATATCCAGCTAGTGTTTATTGTGTGGATCGTCTGTTTAGGATTCTGTAGCATTCCAGTTTGGAGGATGTTTTTACTCTTTTGGATGGAGTATCTACAGGCTGTTTGTCCCATTTAGTGTAATCTTGCTCACTGAGGGGATCCCACACTTCACTGCAGTATAGGGTAAAGGGTTCGATTGCACTTTTGAATATTCAGAGCCAATTGTATTTGGGGGACTGATGTTGTAGAGCCTCTTTTTACTGCCATGGAAAGCCCTGTGTGCCTTCTCCTTCAGTGACTTCACTGCCAGGAAAACTCCCAGATGAACTGATTCTGTTAGAAGTATGTGTTTCAAAGTGTTGTTGTTCACTGTGAAGTTGTAACTGTTTTCCTGAGATCTGGATCTGTTCTGGGAACCAATGACTCTGGTCTCACGCAGAAGGGCTATCAGTGTCCAGGTCTGACAGTCCTGCTCCAGCAGTGCCAGGCTCTGCTGTTCTGGGTCCAGATGGGCTGGCAGTGCCCAGGTGTGACAGTCCTGCTCCAGCAGTGCCAGGCTGTTCTGGGTCCAGATGGGCTGGCAGTGCCCAGGTGTGACAGTCCTGCTCCAGTAGTGCCAGGCTCTGCTGTTCTGGGTCCAGATTGACTGGCAGTGCCCAGGTGTGACAGTCCTGCTCCAGCAGTGCCAGGCTCTGCTGTTCTGGGTCCAGATGGGCTGGCAGTGCCCAGGTGTGGCAGTGCCAGGCTCTGCTGTTCTGGGTCCAGATGGGCTGGCAGTGCCCAGGTGTGACAGTGCTGCTCCAGCGGTGCCAGGCTCTGCTGTTCTGGGTCCAGATGGGCCATCGGAGCCCAGGTGTGAATGTTATGGGATGTGTGGCGGTTTGGTAGGAAGCCAGTCGGACTCTAATGCAGGACATTGTGCTCAGTAAGGAGGGCCGGTTATCAGATATTCAAGATACGACAGAGTTCCTTCCCCAGATTACTGTTCACACTGAAGCCTCGGTACCTGTTGGGGTCGAGTCTGTCTCCATTCTTACAGACAGGCGTGATCAGTCCTTGATTCCCGGCCTCAGGGAAACAGCCGGACGTCAGGACAAGGTTGAGGAGTTTGAGCAGGCTTTGCTGCAGGTCTGAGCTGCAGTTGGGTCAGGTGTTGTTGACTGTGTCTTGGCCACAGTTCTTTCATGGTCTGAGAGTTGTCTGTTTGTGTATGTGCTTATCTTCTTTAGGGTGTGCATGTAGTGTCCAACCATCTCACAGTATCTGAGGCGCAGTTCAGAGTGGTGTGGTGGTGTTTTAGTTCTGGTAGTTCTCTTCAGTTGTTTCTGCACTCTGTATCAATCCATTTGATATTGTTTCTGAGTGTGTTTCATATGAATGTAGTCATTTTGATTTTAAGGCTAGTTTCTCAAAAACATGGTTTAAATTTATGAACGATTTGTTGGTTTGATACAGAGCGTTTTGAAATGTAAGGGATCAAGTAATGGGTTTATTCCCTGCTATAAAGAGACGAAAGAAAACAATGTTTTGGCTGTGGAGCCTTCTTTGAGTTTTGAAATGTAGTTTATTTTGTTTGAAGTTTGTCTTTAGGGCTCTTTGGCATTCGTGGCTGTTTGGAGTCCATCTACGCCTGGTGCAGGTCATGCAGCTGGCTGGGCTGTGTCAGTGTGTCCCTGTGCTGCTGTGTTCTCTTGATCCGAGTGGGGCCTGACAGTGAAGGCACTCTTACAGCACAGTCCACCACACTGATGCCCAGAGCTGAGCTGAGCTGACAGTGAACTTACTTGGAGTAGTTTTGTTTGCACCAGGTGGCAAAATCTTCTCTAGTTGGCCCATGACCCTACACATCTGCCTGCAAGAAACTAATAACAGTTGTCTGCAAATGTGTCTTACTTGACTGGTAATAACGTACAAATTGTATACTGAACAAAGAGAAAGGAAGATAATATAGATCCTCGGGAGGCATTTGTGCAAGAATGCAGCTTGAGACGAAGTATGGTTGGCTCTTAGGCCCTGAGTTCTGTCTGTAAGGAAATCAGCAACCCAACTGACAAGATTAAGAGCAGCACCAAAATTAGACAGTGTGGTTGCCAGTAAATATGGTTGCAATACTATGATTTAATTATCTACTTTATAATTTAATTCATCTTTAGTGTCCTGAAGCTAATTTGTTGTTTTCATCAAAACCTTAAACATAAAACATACATGACAATAATAAAATACAACAATGGTACATTACCATTATGCATAATATCATAAGATTAAAATTAAATCAGACAATTAGCTTGTAAAAAGTTCATAACAGTAATTGGATTCCTGCAAGCAATATTTTAATTGTTCAACATCTGAAAGCTTTTAGGTATAAAAGAAGGATCTTCTAATATTTGTTGTGTGAGATTAAGATGTCGCTCTGTTGTATATTTTGAGAATATTGCAAATACCACCAGACAATGTAACATTTTCTCATAATTCATCCATCATGAAACTTAAAATAGTTTTCAAATCCACAGTGCACAGGCTTCATTTTCCATAATTCATCACATCTTCCCGTAAAGAAAAGCGCGATATAAGTGAAAGCAATTATTATGAATTCAATAGAAGCAGTAGGAGAAGTGCCCCCTCTGTTGGCCGATCCGTGGAATTAAACTGGAAAAATACATTTTGATTCTTACAGAAATAGTGCAATGGCGCCACCTTGTGGCCATTAAGCAAAATTTCACCTTCAAAACTTTTTAAATTGAAAATACCGTTAACAGAATGTAAGTTTAATAGTTTTTAGTTCTTAAATTTTATTTATTAATAGTTCATTTTAAAAAATATGTAAGCATTATCGAACACAATACAAACAAGAGTACAGATAACATTTCAAGACAAAAGCATCACAGGGGTACATATGATAAAATAAATACAAATTATAAAAAGGTGAAACAAATTGAAGTCTGCACCGCTTTCATATTTTTACAATTTGAAACAGTCTGCAGATTCTCCTTTACATCCATATTAAAATGCTCAAACATAGGATTTTTCCCAGACTATTTCATTTTGTGTACATGATAATGTGCCATTCTAATAAAGTTACAAACGATATTTTTGTATCGTTTTCGATGGGGCTGAGATTGAACATGCCATCTATTTCTTCAAAGCAAATATAAATATTGGTCTATTTTTTAATATAATTTGCAACTTAGTCCAGAAAGGTTTTACCATGGGACATAATCAAAATAAATATAGAAAAGTTACTAATGTCACAATAAAACACATTTATCACTTATCTCAATTTTAAATCGCTGGACAACAAGGGTCTCATCTGGGTAAGTATGATTAATTATTTTGTATGAAACCTCCTTAACCTTATTAGTTATACAATATTTATTCGGGAGCATCCACATTTGCTTTTCCAATCAACCCATTTTACAAATGAGGAATTCCAATATACTGTAACAGCGAGGATATTGTCATCTTGCAACAGAGATCTTAATTTATTACATCCACAAATATTCATAGAATTGTTTAGTCTCCAAGTAACGCTCCTAGATTTTTTTCAAGACTAACTATGAGCTGGACTTTAGTTTGTAAAAATACTCTTCACCTAATTGTTAGAATTGAGGAGAAGCTTACGGGGATCTTTAAAACTTATAAACATGTAGCCCGTTAACTATGTTGAATTACAAAGTGTCTATTTCTGCTCATCATAAGCGTCTGCAATTTAATTTTCAGCAGAGTGTATTTGATGAAAAATGTAATCAAACAAAAACTGATTTGCAGCTCACAGTACAGCTCTTAAAACACTCTTCACACTTTAAAAGCGTCAGAATCGAGGAGAAGCTCACAGGTGTACTTAAAACTTATACACATGTAGCCTGTCAACTATATTGAATTAACAGGATCTCTGGAACATCAGCATGTCATGCGATTGAGTTTATCTGGGAGAAGGATCTGGCTGAACAGCGGAATAGGGTCTGGAAAGATGTACTGTACACAGTGTCTATTTCTGTACATCATCAACTTAAGCAATTTAATTTTCTGCACAGAGTGCATTTGATGTGCGGAAAACAGTCTAATGCAGCCATCTGTAACAGACTTGTGCTTGTGTTGGAAAGAGGGGAGCTGTCTGTTTTTCATGTAGGATTTGGAAATGCTCCCGGTTAGTGCAATATCGGTTTATGGTATTAAAAACTTTCAAGTTTAAATGCAGTGGTCACCTCTTAGGATCCCAAGAGCTTTTGATCTCTTTAACTAGTTTCCAGGAAATTCAAGAAAAGATAATTACCTGAATTTGTGCAAAAAGTGGAAAAATATAAGGAAGAAGGAATATGGGATAAATTAAACTTTAACATCCACTTAGTGATTCATTGTCTCGTGTGACTGGTATAAGAGACGCACTGAAATTGATTGCAAAAAGGATTTGTAAGTTGGTGATGAAACAGTACCAATTATTTTTCAAGTACATACATTTCTGAATAATGTGTAGTTAGATGCTACATATGTTCTATCAGTCGGTGGTAGCGAGTGCCATTTTCTACGCAGTGGTGTGCTGGGGCTCTGGGATTAGAGCAGTGGATTCTAAAAGGCTGAACAAGCTCATCAGAAGAGCAAGCTCTGTCATTGGGTCTGACCTGGACCCCTTGGAGGTAGTGGCTGAGAGGAGAACGATGTCCAAAATGGAGGCCATCATGGACAACTTCTCCCATCCCCTCTATGACAGGCTTGCAGAAATGAAGAGCACGTTCAGCAATAGACTGATTCATCCACGGTGCAACAGGGAGCGCTACAGGAGGTCGTTCTTGCCTTCTGCCATAAGACTGTACAACACATCCACCTTGCGTCTGGCCAGAGGCAACATTGACAGTGATCTGTTCTCTTTCTTTTTCCCCGTTTACAACCGTTTTTTGTGCAATATATGCCAGGGACCTGTGCATTACATCTATATTTATATTCATATGTGTGATACGATTTTTCTGTGTACTGTTCTGTTCTAGTTTGTTCTTTCTGTGTCCGGACTGTGAGTAACTCTTGTATTGTATGTATTGTACTATTATTATGTAATTCGTTACACTGTGTCTGTGTTAAGTTGCTGTTGCACTGCAATTTCCCTCACGGGATCAATAAAGTATCTATCTATCAAAAGCCATCTGAGGTTCTTCTGAGGAACACGATTGTGCTGTTCCATTACTGTCCACAGTGTCATATTTATTTTTTTATTGTTCTTCTACACACTTCAGGACTAATTCTGGTTGTACATAGTGCATGATTTAAAGTCCAGAACTTTGTTCATTGGTTGTGCTCTTTTGCATGTGAAACCTGCCTACTTGTGTCCATCTTTAATGAAACAAGAAGGCACAGCCAGGTCTTGACTGAGTTTTTATTGTGCTGATTTGTAGCCTCAGTCCTGCAGAACTAAGTAGAACAGTACAGGGGGAGAGCTGCTCCTTTCGGAATAACCTTCCCAGGATTTTACAGTGGCACAAGTAGGCAAACTTGTTTGAACAGGAAAAATTGTCTTTTTGGGTGGTGCAGGCAGGCCATGATGGTGATTATCCAAGTTACTCTTGGAAATACTATGATGCCTTTTTTCAGAACCTTTGAATGCCTGTTTGTGCCAAAATGCTTTCCCACTGGTGTGTAGTCCTGATGGTCCCAGGAGGTCAGTGAGCATAGTACCTTCTGTTCCAGAGATGATACCTTCAAGTTTAAAGACAAAACTGCAGTTAAAACTCTTATCTAACTTTCACACTCTTGATAATTCAATTGGACTTGTAAACATTGTTCTTGTAACCTTGTATAACACACCTTAAGACTGAGTACCACCTACAGTGGTAGCATGTTTATTGGTTTTAAACATGTCTAGGGGATCAAGGCTGAGGAGAAGGAAGAGTTGAGGGGTGGATAAACACCAGATAAACTGGGAGTGTTTGTTACAGATTTCACAGGAATTTTACTGCATTATCTCCAAACAACAAGGCAAAAATGTCCTACAATATTGTCATCTTACTAGTTATAGATCCTTCAGCATGAGCTAATGCCTTCTGGTTTTACCATGGTATAGCAGGATGTGTGAATGAAGTATCCAGCTGTATTTTCATGGCTTTGCTCTAAAACCACAGCTACGGCCCAGGGTTCTCAGTAAAGTCTCACCCCAGTCACTTTGAGCAGAAGTGAAGCCTCTGGAACCTCAAATTTTGGACAATCACTTCAATTTTTCTAAATCGGTTTCTGCATAGTCCAAGTCTAGCAATTATAATTTGGACCTTATTAACAACAGTAATTTCTTTAGCCAGTCCTAGTGCTCATTAAGAGATTTGTCTTATGGTTGAATAGGCAGTGAGGATCATGATAGCTCACTCAATACTCTTCTTCCACTGTTCATTCTGGTTTACTTGTGAGTCTGTTGGTTGAGACCTGCTAATTTTATTGGATGGTTTACATTGACGTAAGAATGAAATGTGCCTGCACTAGAGGAGCCCTGGGGTCCTAGAGGATGAAGGCTGCCTCCCAACGTAGATTGGAAACTCAGGCAAGAGAACCAGCAGAAAATAGGCCAGAGCTCCAGGGCGAAGGCCAGGAACCACAGTGCAGACTGGAGTGCAGGTTTGGAACTGGGAGCTGTAGTGCAGAGTGAAGGCCTGGAGAAAGAGCAAACTGGAACAGTAGATGCAGTGTAGAGTGATATTGCCAAGTTAAAATTGAACCCAGGCTTGAATACGTGAGGAACTCTGTTGTACCTTAATTTTTACAGTCATCCACTTTTGAATATTTTGTTTGCTTTTTACATAAGCTATCGCACATAATATTTTTAATTAAGCTTTAATGCAAACACACTCTTTAATTGTATGTTTAAAATTCACAATATGTATAAATACATTACTTCTCTCTGAAAAAAGGTAACCTACTTACATCTAGCATTTTCAAATTTCATGGTGCAAAACCTACTGCTATCAGAAAACAACTTAAACTTGATAGGTTAGTCTAGTCATGAACATTCTGAGCAAAACCATTTCTCCTGTATTTTAAGGAAGGTTGTGTGGGACTGGGCAAAAGAGAACAGTGGAAGAAGGTATATTTTAATATGTAAGTGGAGTTGAGTATTTTTTCCCCCAACTGCTTTCTCATACTTTTTTGTACTCTGAAGACAAACATTTGAGGTAAAGCAGTTGCCACATTGTCAACGATTGGTTGAGCTCTGTGGGCTTTGCCCTAGCTTTTGAAATCACTTCCACAAAAAAAATCACTTTTCTTCCACCCAATAGGTACAGGAGATCTAAATTAAACTGCAGTAATTAAACTGGGTCTCAATTCCTCCTTACTGATGTCAGCCTTCATTGAGGTGCACATGTGAAGCTGCTACAGATCCAGAAGACAATATTGATCTTGGCCACCTTGTGGATTTTGTAAAGAGTAGTGAGATTCTGGTAAGGTCAGACTGGAAAGGCAATGGAAAAGCTTCTTTTCTAAAACGGTCAGTTAACTGTATAAAAAAAAAACAATCATTTAACCAATGATACGGTTACCATTTTAAAGGACTGGTGGCTTGTAGCATGCATAGGCAGACAGTTAAACTCCAGATTATATCCTGAGAAGACATGGGTGTGAACTTCTACTTGTGACACTTTCTCTCATCTGGCACCGCCACCACATGCTGGTTGTAGTTGCAGGTAGTAGGTATGTATTACTAGTACCACAGCAGCTAAAAATTTATGTTTTAAACTAGTAAGTGCTTGAGGAGGAAGCTGTCCACATTTGTTGGTTGTATAGGAACAAGAAAGAGTTAATTGCAAAGTGAACAATAGATTGGTTTCCACTGCTGAGCCTTAAAACTGGAAGATAATTTTAATATTGCCTATAGAGCACTATTCCAGTAGGAATGTGTCCAGCGTTCACCTCCACTTCCCCCCCCAGTTTAATTGCAGTACTGTGCCCATGGATTAACACTTGCAGTGTTACATGCTGAACCCAAGTAAGATGGTAAGATTTATAACTTTTATAAACCTAGAATAGTACACTTGCCTATGGAAAAAAAGACAGTAACAGATTAAAAAACTACACCATTGATGAATCAATCACTTAAAATGCCATTATAGTTCAAAACTTGGCACAAACTAGTGTGTTGTAAACTGTATGACACAGTTATAACCTGTGCAGTTGAATCTGTGATTCAGGGAAACTAGTACATTTACTCACCTTTTCCATGCTCTACACGAGATGCAAGTGTTACTAAAGAACAGTGTGCACCAGGAAGAAAGCTCTGCATCACGTTTTGCAAAAATGACAGAAGCACTGAAGATGAACCACCTCCCAGGGTTTGATGCTGTACATGAGGTAAGGAAAAGGGATACTATTGATAGGCCATTTGAAGCTTAGTAGTCAAAGCCATAGTCTATCCTTCTCAAGGGTAGAGGTACACAGCTTTTGTGTAATCACATAAGCATATTACCCAGCCCTTTATTGAAAGAACCCAAGGCGTCTGCCTCCGTGATGTGGCTAAGCACTGTTTGGGACTCCCACAATGGCAGGAGTACAGCACCTCCTGTTCTCAGGATCACACTCCACAGGGGTCCACGGGTCCTCCTTCCCAAACCCTGGTTCATTCCAGCTGGGAAATGAAGGACAAGGACAGCAGCTCTGGTTAACACTGCTCATTAGGTGCCAATTCTTTAAAAAAACATGGAAAACCTGAAGAGTAAGTTTGTCGGGCCAAGACGGGGTATCTATGCTCTATAGCAGTAGTTCCAAGTCTTGGTGACCTGCACACCTTTGGGACTTTATTTAACTTACAATATATTACTTTAAATCTCCAACATGAGTAAGAGCAGGGAACTAACCAAAGTCAATGAAGGATTTGATTGTGTAACTAAGGGCTGAGCTGAAACAAGGTCAACAGGAACAGGATTGGGAACCACTTCTCTAGAGTTAAGAGCCACTGGAATTGTTTCCCAAGATTCAGGAAAAGTTATTTTCAGTAAACTGGGAAACCCTCACTTTGGTGGGCAGGTGGAAAGTGTCATAGCTTAACAGAAGGATTCCACATGAAGGAAAATGGACACTGCTACAGTGTACTTACCCAGCTCACAGTATCCTGACCTTTCCATCAGGAACAGGCACTCCAGTCAGTTTACTAGAACCAGCCAAGTGAACGAATCTAAGAGCCCCCACTCATTAAAAAAGTCAACTAGAGAAAAACAGCACTTGACAAAGAGGCTTGTCCCAAAAACAGCCAGATGTCACCACTTTATAAATGCTGAATGAACACAGGAGCAGTGACTTTTTACACCTTAAGCTGGGCTGGCACCTCCACAAGAAACCTGAGTAAAACCAGTTTTCCAAGCAAAAAAAAAAGCCCAAATCAATTGGAAACAAAAAGAAGGCTTCACAGTTGAAATGTGTTTTCTTTCTTCTCTTTTCAGCATGGAATATGCATATTACTTGTTCCTTTGCAGACTGCACATGCTGATGCAGGTACCCACCTACAATATCAATAGTCCACCAGAAATGGCTTCATGCAGCTCAGCTGCTTTCTACCAGGTAATCAAGAAAAGTATACTAGTTATATTTTACCTATGAAATATAATTATTATACTATTATAGGAATGCAAACTAAATGGTCATAATCAAGTGTTTGATAAAACAACCTTGTAAAAAGTCATTTAAATCAGTATTTAGCAACAATACAAACACTTGCTGCTCCAGTCCAGGAGTGGTAGTCCCCTTTAACCCGGGAAAGTGAAAAGCCAACTAGTTCAGCCCTGTAAACTGAAAGCAAATCTCAAGAACATATTCTACCCCACAGAGCAGCCTGTACTCACCCTTGTTCTGAACCACTGAATGGAAACAGGAGCAAAGGGAGTCCTCTGTTTTATACCCTGAGCAGGGCTGGCACCTCCCCCTTGGAATGTAGCAAAAACAGAGGAGCAGAGCATCCACAGGTGACAGTCGTAGTGGCTGTGAAACAGGTTTAACCCACAGTTAAAAGGGGTGTTCCTTAATGTCTTTTTATAGGACCATACATGTGAATAAGGATTTAATTGTACTTGTGTATATAACAAATGAACTGAACTGAATAAAAAAACAGCCTTGTAAACACACACATATGTAGGAGAGATGAGTTTCTAGTCATCTGCAGATATAAATGTGAAATTTAAGAGCCCAACCATTACTTATTGTACTCCCACCATGTTCATTTGTCATATAAATTAACTTTTTTAATTAATGTTTTTTTTTTCCTCAGGAGTGTAGGAGTGTTATTTTTTCTTGTGTTTTTTTTCTGTGTGATTAGTAATGGTTTTGACCAAATAAAATCTTATGTTAAGTTAATATCAAGGTTGCAGTTATGTTTTGTTACACAACCAAACATGTTGTGTTTATATATGTGATATACAGTGTGGATATATATATATTATAATATATATTAATTTAATTATATTAAGGACATTTTAAGGATCTTGAATAATTTGCAGTTTGGCTTCAAGTCACTTTTCACCATTTATGAGTGAAATTTGAAGGGATAAAAAGGTGGTTTAATCACTAAGAAACTGCAACTAATTGAATAACAGGAGCAGGGTGCTATTTAACAAGTGTTCTTGGTAGTCATTTGGAAATTAATTTGGCTTTGGGATGAGAGATCAATAGGTTAGCTGGCTAGTACTTGTTTGGTCGTTGGAAGCAGGTGTGTGTTGTATTAGGAGCGTTGGGGGTTTGGTAGTGGCCCTTTGAGGAGCCGTTGGGATTGGCCCCTGGTGAATTAGCTACAGCCGTGAGGTCATCATGAGGCTTATAACAAGGCAGCCCAGGAGGGTGGGTGTCTGGCTCTCTTTGTCTCTTACTACAGTAGGTAAAAGAGAGGCTTTATGTTATTAGAGTGGTGGTTGTTAGTTTTTAATGTCATATTATATAAGGTAAATTATTTTGCTATGCTTTTTTTAACCAGGAGTTGTTGAAGAATTGTAAAGCTTTTGCAAAGATGTGTTTTTAAAAACTTTAAGAAGTGTCAATACTTGAGAGTATGGAGTGAAGTTAAGATTAGTGTGAAGTCTCTATTTGCTTTTGGTTTAGACAATTTTTAGTTTTCCCCAACACTTATACATTTTGTTTTGGTGTATGAAACTCTTGTTGGTAAATACTGTGATCTCTTCTCTAGAGCTCAAACTGGCAACAGGAAAGGCTTTATATCCTGACTTGACAGTTTCACTGGGACATCAGGGAAGACCCTTCTCTGTCCAACATGCTGATGTTCCAGTCTCTGCTGAACTGTAGAAAACTGGAGATGCAGGTCAGTGCAGGGTGAGCTCTTAAGGCTGGGAGAAGTCTGTATGGCACTTGTTCCGGTCCCCTCTCTGTGGCAGTGGGGTGGCCATCAGTGTTTTGCTGCCCTTGTCTCCTTCAGGTGCTGTTCTGAGAGGCAGATGGTGACAATGAGCACATTCACTTGAGAGAGGATGCTGGTGGAGTTTCCAGATGAGATTTTGTTGGAACGGTGTGTGGAAACTGCACAGACCAGCTTTTTATAAGGCTGTTCAGCAGTAGTTCTGATTGTCTGTGAGTTAAACTACACTGCGGTACTCGGAGCTTCTCAATCCCTGGCCATCTCAATGCACAGTATGGAGACACCGCTTGGAGAATTGTTCAGAGGAAGCTCACTGGCTGGCTAAAAGGATACCCACTGTGTGACCTGTTGATGCCCACCTGTGCATATTGAAGTCTTGTGGTTTTAATAGTGGAAGGTGAAGAGGTGCTGCAAGCAATCCTTGAATATTCTGGATGCCCATGGATCTTGAGCAGTTGTAAAGGTAGTGTCTAGGAGGAGGTGAGTTTCACTCTTGTATCCTGTTTTTTTTATGCATTTATTTTTACCCTTAAGAATTGGCTTAGTGTTAGTTTTGGAAGACTTCTGGTGACTTTTCTATCATGTTTGAGTGTTGGTTTAATTTGAGGTGTAGGTTTTCTTATCTTCTGGGTGCTGTACTATATACTGTATATACTGTACATGTATAGTACTAAACTGGTACTGGGAGTAAAAATTCTTACCGTTTCAAAGTGAAGAGGATCAAATCTAAATCTCTACTTCAGGTTCTGCTGTTGGAAGGGTTGACCAGGCCTTTGCTCCTAGAGGGATGACCTTTATTTGCCAGGAATGTGCAGATGTGGTACACTGTAGACTGGGTGGTTTCTCTTCAGTGAAGATCTGCTTGAGGAGTTCTTAGTTACTAAACCAAGACAACAGCTGTTAGGGGACCCTGTCAGAGCTGCTCAGTGAGTTCTCTACCACCCAGGAGTAGAGACTGGGGTGACTGTGTGTGGGGCAGCTCTGGGCTTGACATTGCTTGATCCTCCTTCAAAGGTAGGAGTGGCTTTCTGTTCTGACTGCCACTCTGCACACCAGCCTTGGGGTGGCTGTTTCTAGGAGCACCTGAGCCACCTGGCTGGTTGAGCTATAACTGACTGTTCCAGGCAGGAGGGGTCCCTGATTTTACAGCCTTTGTTTAGTTGTAGTTGCTGGGGTTCTTTGTTTTCTAACTTAAATGAAGTGGTAAATTAGGAATGGAAGTCCAATACTGAAAGTGTTGTGCAAGCACAGGGAAAGATCTGGCTAAATTATTTTGCTAAGGGTACCAGTGAAAAATAGAGATTCACAGTATGAGAGATTTATTTCATGGGTGCACACATGTAAATAAATCTAACATTGACTGAAATTCTGAATTGAATTAAATTAAAAAATGGGGAAACCTATGCTCCAGTCTAGTGTAAGGTGGACTTCCTGATTTAGCCCAGTGAGGCTGTATTTTTCCCCATTATCTGCACTAAAAGCCATGCTGTCAGAGGTTTAGTGCAGAAAGGGGAGGTATGAGTTTCTAGGTGATTGAAGTGGTATGCATTCTCTTGTGAGAAGGGAGAGAGAGCAGTATGGAAACTTACTTGTGCTGGAGGACTTCATTGTTTGTGCTCCTGTTTAAACTGGTTTTATACTGCATATTTTTCCCTTGGCTCCTGTGTATTGACCTGTGACCATACAAGATACTATGGTAGTAAACTATTTCTATTTTTACACCTCTTAGAACACTTGAATGACTTGATTAGGGAATGTTAAGTTTAGTTTTACCAATGGCTTGTTCTGCATATGTACAAGCTGTAATCTCCCTAATGGTATAGAGCATGCTGTAGCTGGAAGGCTGAAATCAACTTTAAGTGTTAAAACTCAAACCGTTCCCCTCTTATGGAACTCCAGTCAAGGCTGCTGCTGTTGGTACTGAAGATGGTTAGTGTTTTTGGTTTTGTACTGCTGTGGAACCTAATTATTTTTTCGGAGGTGGGGGGGGACTTTCTGCTCTTTTTGTAGTAAATGCAAACTTACTGCACCTCTTTCGTTGTGTGTTGAGGCATTTTCTTAAAGCATTGTCCACCACTATTTGTTTGGGTATACAACTTTGAAATGTCTGTCAATTCTCTGTACTGTAAACTTGTTACTGTTTTTATGTAGAAGTACTGGTAGTTTTATTTAGGTGTGCATTAGATGTACTTGTATGTACCCTATGTCCAGATGGGGAAAAATATCTTCCATTAACTATTTTTCCCCTTTACTTTAGGAATGTTAGTCTTCTGTAAATTGACCTAAAGATCTGAGTATTTGTGTGGCACGGGGAAGCAAGTTGAAGAATTCTAATCTCTTGCCTCAGAAGCTTGCAAGCTAATGTCAAGGAAGAGAAGCAAGGGCATCTATGTCCTGGGTGAGCAGGACAAAGATTTGTTTTTTTTTTCTTTCAGCCAGTAAGGATCCAGCATTGAGGGTTAGGATCCGTGATCCATCAGGATTGGGGTGGAGTTGAGTTGGATGCACTGAATTTGATTCATTGTTGTTTTTGTTGTTGTTTGGTGCTACATGTTTATTCTAGTGAGCTGTTGACAACCATTAGTGAATATTGCAAAAGGATCCAGTTTCCCTGGACGTCTGCCGTGTCAAAGGAAGAATGTTGAGGAAGCAGAAGGCTGTGTCTATTTCAACTATTGCCTGAATCCCTGACCTTGGCTGCTCTGTGATGGGCAGTTTGCAGAAAATACTGGTCAGTAATCCAGTCAGCCAGAGTCTTTAATGCTGATCCAATTATTGCTCTTAACTCAAGTGCACTCTTGTGGCCAAGGTAAAGGTGAGTTTGAAGGTACGTAGAGGGGAGGTGTAGGTCAAGATCTTTTGGTGTGGATTGTTAATTGATTTTAGTACAATGATCAGTGTTTCCCAATCCCTGGCAAGATTAATCCACAGTGTGGAGAAACAAGATTGGTGAATCCTGTTCAGAGGGAGCTCACTGGCTGGCTAAAAGGATACCAGCTTTGTGACCTGTTGTCCATTTGTGAGTATGGAAGTCCTCTGCTTTGAACAGTGGGGAAAGTGAAGAGGTGTAAGCTGTCCTCAAGTTTCCTGGATGCCCATGGATCTTGGAGGAGATGGAAGGGTAGTGTCTAGAAAGACACTGTGCCTGGAGACAAGGTGGGTTTCACTCACCCAACCCCCCCTCTTGGATATCTTCTGGTGGCAAATGACATGGTTTTTAATGTGTTAAACCTTTTTGGCTTTCTTTCTGGGTTTGTTCCCTGCTTGGTTGAAGCTCTCCTACACCGTCATGCACTGAACTGGCTGCCATTCTGACTCAAAGACTGAATTACTGCATTGTATGGGATTTTATTTCATGGGTGCACACATGTAAGTAAATCACATTGGATACACTGCAGTACAACCGTGACTTGGCACACTGCAGACTCCTTACTGGTTGAGGCTCTGAGGAGATGGCATGTCAGCCAGGTTCTCTTGATGGGTGTCGGCACAGGAACTGCTCTCTTCAAGGGAGAGGAACTGCACTGGATCTTTTCCTTGTTTAAAGAGCCCTGGACTGGGGGGTTTTCTCTGCTCTCTACATTGTTTCCCTGTTAGCTTGTCCTGAGCAGGTGCTATACTGAACACTTTGCAAGTTCAGAGCGATCCTGGATTTGGGGTTGAGCTTCCTTAGTATTTCTGAAAAGTGCCGAGGACTTGGACTAAATCCTTCTCTCCATTTCAGGATCTCTGCTGTCAGAAGGGATGAGCAGGCCTTGGGTCCAGAAGGACTTGGTGTGACAACATGCAGATGTGTCAATTGTACTTATCTGTGATGGAGTCTAAGAGTGGAATCTGTTACTCTGTACCCATATAGTGGTAGAAGATGTGAGCTTAAGGCGAATGGACACCTCCTGCTTGAATCTTTTGGTTTTACATGCATTGTATCAGTTTAAAACTGGTTTGAATCAATGGGTAGTGCTGTGCTTGCTCCAGATAAGGAATTTTTCAGACTTAAGACCTCTGCCTTAAAGTCTCTTGCTCAGCAGTTTCCATGCTAGTTCCTGGGACCATAAAGTGCTGCATGTAATTAAGTCATATGGAAAGAATTGTCTGTACTGGTTAATATTTCTGCTTTACTTCAAGTATATTTCAGATATCATACTTCTCTAGTCTTCCCAAGCTGAACACATGGTTAAGTAATTTTGTTCCTCCAGTCTTGTCTTACTTTAAATAAAGGTTAATTTCCTTTTTAGTTTGAGATAACTAATGGATTAATAGTGGTGGGAAAGTTCTCTATGGTTGATTGTAGTCCATTAATTATCCAAATCTCATCTGATTAACAGATGAGGTGGTAAGTGCTAGTTTAGTCATTGGAAGCAGTTGTGTTGAATTGGAAACAGTGGAGGTGGGACACTGAGCACAGGTTGGGATTGGCTCCTGTTAATCGCCCTGAGGAGTTTTATAAGGCAGCCCTGGAGCCAGTGTGTTCCCAGCTGCAGCAGGTGAAGACGCTCCTGTGATTTGTGGTGGTTTTTTACTTTTAAAATGTTAGTATTACTGTGGTAGGTAAGAGTAATAGCTTCTTTTGAGGTTTTAATTTTTCTAGATTTTTTTTTTTGGCAAGCCAGTGTAATCAGATTTACTGTAGCCCTGAGCTTTATTGGATGAAAATAGTGTTTTGTTTTAGTGATCATTGATCCTTTTATGTGGTGAATTAACTAATTGTATGGATAAAGCTGAGTTGATGCATCTGCTCAATTTTTTTTTTTTATCGGCTTAAATTGTTAGGACTCACAGACTGTAAACCAATCATCCCACTGCCTGAAATTCCTGACCCTAACCTATAACCTGCACCTTCAATGCTGACCTGATCATTGATCCTAACCCAATCAGTGCACCCATGTGGCCAAGGTAAAGGTGAGTTGCAAGTCAAACTTTTTGTGCATTTGGTCAGCAGTGATGTGCTTCCCGGTCCCTGGCCAGCTGTATGCACAGTGTGGAGTGAAAGGCCTGGAGAATCCTGTTTCGAGGAAGCTCACTGGCTGGCCGAAAAGATGCTAGCTGCGTGACCTGTTGATGCCCTACCGTGAGTATAAAGTGCAGAACTTTAAAACGGGAGAGCGAAGACATGCTGCAAGCTGTCCTTACATTTCCTGGATGCCCATGTATCTTGGAACAGTTGCACTACCCAGAGCAGAGGTGAGTTCACTCTTCTCCTGTCTTCCCTAATCCAAACCAAATTTGATGCTCTAACCATTTAGTATTGGTGAGTGAGCTTCTCTTTCGGATATCTTTCATGTTGCTTAGTCCAAATTGATCAAACAACCCCCTCACTTGTAAGAATTTTACAATGGAGGAAAAGGTACTTTTGGTGTAGGCTTAGTGTTAAACTCATGAACCTCATTGCAACATGCTATCCACTTGGAAATGAGGTGTAATTTTGGATTTGTCTTGTCTCTTTTGGGTGATGTTTGCTCCTTGATTGGGTGAGGCACTGACGTGCACTTGACTGGCTGTCATTCTGGCTCTCAAAGACTAAATTAGTGCTTTGTATGTGATTTATTTCATGGGTGCACACATGTAAATAAATCACTTTGGTTCAATTGTGACCTGATGAATCGGACTCCTTACTGGTTACAACTCTGAGGAGACGGCATGTCAGCCAGGTTCTCTTGATGGGTGTTTGCACAGGAACTGCACTTGCTCCCCTGTGGCACGACAGTGGACTGGGGGGTTTCCTTTGTTTTCTGCAGGGTGTTGTCCTGTTGGTTTGACTTGGACCCTGTTGGTAGTGAAAATGTGGACTTGACTGTTTCTAAGAAAGGAAGAGGACTTGGGTTAAATCCTTCTCTCCATTTCAAGCTCTCTGCTGCCAGTAGGGATGAGAAGGCTTGTGCTCCTGAGGGAAGACCTTTCATCACCAGGAGTGGAGCGCAGATGGGGCCGGTCTCTTTCTATGAAGGTCTACTGGAGGAGTGGGGAGCTTGTTCCAAGTCTGAATGTCATTGATAACTTCATAGGATTCAGGTTTGACTACAATGTGTACACTAGCTACATGTGGAACATTTTCATTGGGTACAGTACATATACCTGGGTTCACGTACAATTGTGTAGACTGTTGTATGAAAGCCTGAAATCTGAAAGCCAAGCATTCTTTAGTTTACTGCATGGAAAATTGAATATTTTGAGAATCTTTGATTTTGCAACTAATTTTAACTGTAGCAATCTGTTGGGCATCTTCAGTATTCAAGCCAGTGTTGTGATGCAAGAAAGTGATGTTGAAATACTTTTTTTACACTGTGTATTCCAATGAGCAGGTGACAGCTGTCAGACTGAGAACGGGGGAGTAGGAAGCATTACTGCTGGTGAACTTGGGCTGTGCCGAGTGAACAATGTGAGCTGAAGGTAAGCAAAGGAGAGATTCAGGTCAGTGTGAGGAGAGCTTTTAAAGTTGGGAGCAGCCTACACAGCACAACCTGGTCCCCTCTGTGTGGAGGATGGGAGTGGTTAGTTCTGTTTCTTTTACAGTTGGTGCACGTGGCAGTGGTTGAAGACAAGATGCTCCTAGTCTCAAGAGAAGAGTGTCTTGGTCTCTGGAATGTTTCTGTGATTTGGGGTGGAATGCTGTGATTTGTGCTCCCCAGTCCCTGTCCACCTGAATGCAAAGAGTGCTGATGGACGCTTCCATTGAATAGTATTGGCTGTCCGAAAGGATATCGGGAGTGTTCTGTGAGTATTAAACACGTGGGAAGGTTGTGCAGAACATTGTCTAATCATTGGTGAGTTTTGGCATTTTGCACCTTGTGACTGGTTCTCTACACTTTCCCAAATCAAAGATGACTGAAATATCAAACTATAGTGTTTTATTGAAAGCATCTTTATATGGAGTCAGGTGTGAGTGTCTTGCTAGCAAATTCCAAATGCAATACCTTTTCACTTTTGTACTAGGCTTAGTTTTGGGATTCACTGGGCAAGTTTAGCTTCCTGTTGAACTGTGGGTTTCTTTATTGTAGGCTTTTGTTTTGATGTTTCTTGCTTAAGCAGTTGTAGCACCAGCAGGCTCCTCCTCTTCGAGACTCATTGGAGATGTTTTCAAACAGTGAAATACCATGTCTGAGACCCAGTCAGATCAGTGAGTTCCTTACCACTCAAGAGTAGATTGGGGAGGTTGTGTGGGGCAGCTGTGGGCTTGACACCACTTGAGCAGCTTTCTTTTCCGACTGGTGCTCTACACATCAGCCTTTTGATGGTTGTTCCCAGGAGCAGCTGAGCCACCTGGCTGATTGAGCCAAAGTTGACTTTGTTCCAGGTAAGAGGGGACTCTGACGTAGCCTGGAGCTGCTGGGGTTCTTTGTTTTTTTTTTTAGCCTTAATGATAAAGTGTCACTGTAGCATAAGTACTGGTTAATCAGGGGATGGAAGTCAAATACTGAAAGTGTTGTGCAAGCACTGGGGAGGATTTGGCAAAATTGTTTATGGTATGACTGGGAAATTAGAGAATTGTCAGTATGTAAGATTTATTTCATGGGTGCACACATGTAACTAAATCTTACATTGAAATTTTAGAAGTGAATTAAGTAAATTAAAGGGGGAACTAAGAGTATGGTGTCTTCCTGATTACCCAGTGAGACTATTCTGTGAATGTCCAGCACAGTCCTGTCAGAGGTTTAGTGCACAAAGGGGAGTGAGTTTCCAGCTGATTAGAAGTGGTTGTGTACTGTGCCTTGTGAGGGAGAGAGCTACATGAAGACTGTTGGACTTTCTTATACTGGATGTGTACTTTAACCATGAGCACAAACCTGTTATTGGTGTAAAACTGGCTACGAAACTTGGTTAAGTGGTTCTGCTGATCTTCTAGAAAGCTTTTTTTAAAGGTGTTTCTAGTCATTGAGGAATATGAGGCTTAGTTTGACCATGGGTTAATCGGTATGTGTTCAAAGTATTCTCTCCATGATGGTCAAATGTGTGATGCAGCTCAAAGACCTCAATCCACATGGTGCCCTATCAATCAGTTTCGAGTACTATGTACTCTTGTTTCAATTGTTTAATTTGTTTAAGCTCTAAAGCCTTTTCACCTTGGTTAAGGCTGTAGCGGTTTGGTACTGAAGATGGATAGTGTTTTGATCTCATACTGCTGTGGATCCTTGCTGTTTTTGAATTTTTGTTACTTTTGCAAAATCAGAAGTGGCTCGTCTCAAATTGAGTTTAAGGCAAAAATTCTGCTGCACTAGGTATGCATTTTTAGGGTCTCTTTAAAAAGATTGAATTTCAATTACTATTTTATTTGGATATGCAGCTTTGCATAATCAGTTCTGTTTTTCGGTAGTGGTGGTTGGATTTTAATGATGGGTAAGTTGTGCTTGAATGTGCAGCACATCTACGTGGTGAACTACTTTAAATGGATTTGGTAACAATCATGTATCTTGGTTATAAGGCTCAGTTGGTTAAGCTAGAGGTTTTTAATTGGGTGTCTCAAATTTTCTACTTTTTTGCTTTTGCAACCGATTTGACTAGTTTTCATTTCTGGTTTCAGCCAGTATCCAAGCTAATCTCAAGGAAGTGAAGCAACAGCATCTAAGTCCAGGGTGAGAACTGTCCTGGAGTATTGCAACAAGATCCAGAACTGTCCATGTTAATGGTGTCTGTGTCCATGATGCCATGCTGCATGATGGTCCAGCTCAGAAGAGAGGAGGCTAGCTTTGTCCTGAGTAAGGTGAGGTGATCCACCTGCTTCAAGTTCTCATCTACAGAAAGTCCCGAGCCTCTGAATAAGGTGGAAAGAGTGGTGGGTAAACCAATCATCCTACTGCCTGACGACGTGCTTGGGCTGTAACCCTCATCTTCGGTGTGGATATGTTATTTGCTCTCACTCTAATCGGTGCACTCTTGAGGCCTAGGTATAGGTGGGTTTGAAGGTAAGTAGAGGAGGTGCAAGTGTAGCTTTTTTTCCTGAGATGGGTCAGCAGTGATGCAGATCTGTGCATTTGATTATAGTTCAATCAGTGCTCTGCAGTTCCTGGCCAGCTGAAGGCACAGTGCAGTGACAGGCTTGGAGAACCCTGCTCAGAGGAAGCTCACTGGATACCAGCTGTGTGACTGGTTGATGCCCATTGGTAAGCAATGAAGTCTGTGGTTTGAACAGTAGAAAGTGAAGAGGTGCTGCAAGCAGTCCTTGAAATTCCTGGATGCACATGGATCTTGGAGCAGGTGCAAGGGTGGTGTAATAGAGGACATGTCCCTGGAGCAGAGGTGAGTTTCACTCTTTTCCGGTCTAACCTTATCCATTTCAAACTTGATGCTATATAACCTTTTAGTATTTGCTTGTTAGAACTGTTTACTGAAGCTGAAAAGTTTCTTCTGGTGTAGGCTACATGTTAAGCTCTTGGATCTCTTCTGGTGTATAACGTCACGCTTTAACATGCTGAACTGTTTCTAGAGGTGAAGCTTTTTTGGGCTTTCTTCTGGGTAATTTTTCCTCCCTGTTTGGTTGAGGCATTTGTATACTAATGTGCACTTGACTGGCTCTGTAAGGCAATTACTGCTTTGCATCGGATTTATTTCATGGGTGCACACATGTAAATTGGTTTTGATGCACAGCAGTACAATAGTGATTTGGCACACCAACAGCCTCCTCCGTAGACTCCTTGCTGGTTACAGCATATCAGCCAGGTACTCGCGATGTGTTGGCACAGGAACTGCTCTCCTCACAGGGGAGGAACTGCACTGGATCCCTCCCCTGTGGCAAGAGCCCTTGACTGGGGATTTTCTCTTCACTCTCTGCAGGGTGTTTTTCCTGTTTTATCTTGGACAGATGCTACAACAAACATTTTGGACGTTTAGTACAAAACTGGAGCTGGGAGTAATTGTTCTTACTGTTTCTAAGTGCAGAGGATCATAACAGAATCTGTCTACTAGGTTATCTGCAGCCGGAAGGGTTGACCAGGCTTTTGCTCCCAGATGGATGACCTCTCATCACCAGAAGTGGAGTAAACTGAGTAATCCAATTATCTCACTGCCTGATTAGTTTACTCCTAACCCATCTTGCATTTTAAGTATAGATCATGTTCTGCTTAATCGGTTATCCTTATCTTTTTGGCTTCGATGTAAATGACTGTGGGGGGGGGGGGGTCTGATTCTTTTTTTTTTTTTTTTTCCACAGGATGCAGTTTTCCCATAGCTGTCTTGGTGGAGAGCAAGGACACATATAAACACTTAATTTTGTCCTTGCTTGTAATGGTTTTGTAAAAAGCTCCTTTTGGTTTGGTTAAGCTCTTGTTTATCTTCTGGCAGAGCACATTATGCTTTAATGTGCTAAACATCTAGAGTCATAGTGGTGTAGTTTTTCTTTGACTTTCTTCTGGGTAATTTTTCCTCCCTGCTTGGTTGAGGTATTTGTATACTAATGTGCACTTGACTGGCTGTCATTCTGGCTCTAAAAGATGGAATCAGTGCTTTTGTATGTGACTTTATTTCATGGGTGCACACATGTAAATAAATCACTTAAATACCGAGCAGTACAATGGTGACTTGGCACACCAGCTGCTAACTTCAGTTTGATTTCTTGCTGGTTACAGCTCTGTGGAGACCACATGTCAGCCAGGTTCTCTTGATGGGTGTTGGCACAGGACCTGCTCTTCTCCCAGGGGAGGAACTGCACTGGATCCTGTGCCAAGAACCCTTGACTAGGGGGTTTTTCTTGGCTCTCTGCTGGGTGTTTTCTTGTTGGTTTGTCCTGGACAGGTGCTGCATTGTGTTCATGTTGGGAGTGGAAATGCTGGCTTGACTGTTTCTAAGTGCAGAGGACCTGGTCTGAATCCTTCTCTTCATTTCAGGCTCTATGCTGCTAGAGGAGATGAGCAAGCTTGGGCTTCAGAGGGAGGTCCTTTCATCGCCCAGGAGTGGAGCACAGATGGGGCTGGTCTCTGGGGTCTTTCAGTGAAGGTCTGCTAGAGTGGTGTGCTTGTCTGAAGACTGCAAGTTAAAGGCAGCATCAGAGGATCCAGTCAGGTGAGTGAGACAAGTTCTCATTTTGAGTACACTGGGTACTTGGGGGGGGGGGGGTTCATTTGAGTACTTTGGGTATATGTTGATTTTGTTTAGGTACAGTTGTGGAGATTGCATGTCAAGTTAGATAATTGAGTATATTGGTTAGGCAGCTGTTGGCATGTGCATGGGAGTTGTATAGTACAAACAACTTTTTTTCTTGCCTAAACTTATTTACACATTAAATGAACATGAAAGATCCTGTTATCAGAGGAATGTGGAGGAATCTGAAACCCTGCATTTTTAATGAGGAATTGCATTTTTGAGAATGTTAACCGTTTTAATTGTCTTGTCTTAAGCTAGCACACCTAGGAGGAGAACCAAGTGGATTTATGTCCTTGGTAAGTATTCAAGAACAATTTAGTTCCTCAAGGTTGAGGGAAGGGAGAGGTTTAACTGGCTGTTTTTGGGAACTTGTGTGGGAATGTTAAATGCTTTAAACAAGGTATTAGAAATGGACTTGAGTTCTGCACTCTGTTTTTGCTTTATCACATTTTAGGGTGGTTTTGTTGGTTTGTCCTGAAAAGGTGGTACTGAACATTTATAGTAGTTAAGGTCAAACTGGGTGTTTGAAGTGGAAATGTAGGCTGGACTATTTCTGACTAGTGCAGAGGACTCGGTCTAGTTTTTTTTTTTTTCAGGTTCTTTGCTGTCAGGGGGATGACCAGGCCTTTGCTGCCAAGAAGACCTTCACCAGGACTGGAGCCCAGATGCAGGAGACTGGATAGTGGGTTCTGTCTGCAAAGATCTTGATGAATCTGTTCCCATCCCAGAAGCCAATGGGCACATCGGAGGATCATTAAAGCTGCTGTAGAAGTTTCTAATGACAGGCAAAAAAATGAGGGGGGGGGTCTTTTTTGGGTTAATTGTGGGCTGGAAAGAGGTTCAGGTGCTGTTGATGGTCCAACAGGAGCTGTGAAGCTCTGAGTGAATCTCTGCACACCAGCCTTGTAATGGCTGTTAGGACCTTGGCTTGTAACTCCAGCACCTGAGCCACCTGGCAGGGAGGAGACAGTGACTTTTGGTGCAGAAACAGAGAAAGAGTTCCAAGTTTTGTAACTTGGTAGCTACTTTGCACATTCTTAGCCATTTTGAAAAGTTTGAGAGGCTAAGGTCAAGCAATGATTTATTTGCATGGGTGCACACATGTAGATAAATCTTGCCTTGGCTGTAGAGTAAAAGTGAATTAAACCTATTGAGTAGGGATGAATAAAAGGAAAACTAATCCCATCCACTCATTTAGGAAAAGTTTACCAGAGTGTGGCTCTTTTTTTGGTACCTGCACAGAAAGCTCTTGTCATGGGAGAGGATTTTTGTTTTGTGTTGTGGCTTTGTAAATACTTTGCCAGAGAATGTTGTCGTCTATTGAATGTCTTTTTGTCTGTATGGGATGTTAATAAAAAAGTACCAATTTTTTTTCTTGTACCACCACCATCAACATAAGTTGCTGTTAATTATATTAAGTACATTGTGCCACTGGATCTGCTTTTTCATGTAGTTTTTATTTGGACATTTTGCTCCCTAATTGATTGGTTTAACAATTGGTTTTTTTTTTTTTTTTTACTACTGGGGAGGTTCAGGTCCTACTTTTTGGGTACATTTGATGTAAGTAGAGGATGTTTATTAGCATTCTTTAGGCATCTAAGCTTTGGTATATATTTTTGGGCATTGACAATGTAAAGCACAAAACTTTAATGGTTTGGGTTTATGAAAGTTATTAGATTTTGCCCCTGGGTGGTTTGTGCCTTGTTCAGTTGTGTAGAAATGAAAATGTACTTTATTTTCTTTGTAATGTAGAGGTTTTTAGAATGAAGGTGTCGTTGGTTGTGATTGGTTCGGCTTTGGTTTTCTTCAGTTCTCATGTTTTACTTTGGGGTTTTTTTTGTCTAGCTTTGGCTTCATTTTTTTTTTGTGTGAACTTTTTTGCAATTACCTTGTCCTAACATGTTATCAACCTTTGTGTTCTTTTGTAGTATGTTTTGTCATCTTTTGTTTTTTGCTTTTGGTTGTAGTTCCCTAGTGTATTGAAGTGAACGTAGTTGAAGTTGTCGGGTACATTGGTCTTTGTATTAGAAACACTAGTTTAGGATGGGCAAGTGCCTTTGTTTTATATGGCTGGCTGGGGGTAGTTAAGGTTAGCCAGGGTTTCAGATGCCAAAGACCTGAGTGTTTTGGGTTTTTGTTTGGTTGGCGTTCTCACTATTAGCCAGCCTCATTTTTGTTTTTCTTTTATTTGGCACTGCTCTAGTTCCATGTTATCCTGTTTATGTACCAGTCACTTTAAATAAATCTTTTGCACCAAAACTTGTCATGCTTTCTAAGTTTTTCACCAGAAACCCACCAACATCCAAAACCATCCTAGAAGTTACAACTTAGGGTTGTAACAGGCACACTGGACACCCTCTGTGACTAGCAGTACCATCCCCTATAGAGGGAGTTTTTACTCCTACAGTCCTGGAGGGGATTGCACCCTTGTAAGGTTTCATTTCCTCCTTGCTTGTCCCTTTATGCCTTTCTCCATGTGTAGGCAAACTCATGCATCTTGGGTAGTAAGGTTTTGCTTTTTACTTTATGCACCCTGCTCAATAGTGTTAGTCCAGTCTGGAGGTAATGTTGGCACTATGGTTTATTTTTTCCACTGTTTGTGGTTGCTGCTAATGTCATACTGGTACTTTTCCATCTGGGGTGGCTGACTTATTTTACTGATGCGCTCTACAGTGCCTCCCATTAGTCACAATGGATACACTTATTTAAGAGTAAACAAGCAGTTCCAGTGCAACTGAAATTACACCAATTAAGTCTTCCATTCCCTTCCATGTGAAAATGTCCCAAAATCAGTTTACTTAAACTGTCCATTATACAAGGTTTTCTGTATGTGTAGTGAATTTGGGTGCAGCTATTTGTATGTCTTAATGTATTATTTGATGTCTTTAAAAGAACAAAAGTCTACTGGAAGTAATGCCAAGATGAATCCATTTCATACTGTAGTGATTGAGACTGCATTATAGAATAGACCAAGAGAATATAATAGATTTAAGAAAGGAGTTTTCAGAATTGTATGGAGTTGTATAGAGGTTGCCATTTAGGGCAGAGACAACTGCTAGCAGTGGTGGCAGTAAAATTATTTATACATTAGGTTTAAAGTCTAGCAAATGTAATTGTTACACAATTTTCATCCTTTTAAACTAATTAGATTTTTGGTTAGTGAGGTCTTTTTTATAGAGGGCTTGGTCTGTCTCTGCAATAGATCTGTTGTGGATGTTACTATATGATTTCTGCCAGCAAGGAAGTATAAATCTATTTACAGTAGTTTAACCATACTGCTCACTGCACCAATGAAGATCAGATGGAATGCCATTCCTTTCCTCATCTACTTGTGCCAGAATGCAATTAACCTACCTCCATGTTCTTGGACTGTGGCAGAGAACACATCTCGGAGACAGCCACAAACTGGAGAGAAAATTACATGAGCAGCCCAAATCTGGTTCTGTTCCAGTCGTCCCACAAAGTGTAATGTGTAGAAAAATAAACTGGTAACAAGTACCATGTGTAAGGAGTGTTTATTTTCATGAGCCCTGCATGAAGGAGTCCTTTGGAACCATGATGATGGCTTGGAGAGAAGCAAGAATGTGCACATTGACATTTAATAAGCAATGGTATGCATCATTCATAGGATAAATAAGTTTCACATTAGTTATCACATCATAAACTTGAGTTGGTAGTTAAAGCTACCTTTTCTTCATTTTTAGAAGAACCCAAAAAAGTGTGAAAAGGTCAGGTTGTCCAGATCCTGCCTCTTCAAGTTCAACTGCTTGTAGATGTAATTACATTTCATTAATGAAAACACAATGGTGACATACTGAGTTTATTATAAAATATGCCACTCCAGTATTCATATATGCCATATGAGATTGGTAGTTATCAAGATTTTGTTGATTTATTACTCTTCTACTTTTGGTACAGTAGCTTAGCTGCTCAATGTATTCTACTAGAGTTTAGGGGTCTTTTTCTCCAATCCCAGGTTAGTGTGATTTGGGTCAGTCCAGTACAGAGTGTAATGACCTTTACAATTATAATCTATTTCATTAATTATATCCCAGTTTTTTCAAGTACCATGTTAACCATAAAAACCCTACTTTGTAGGTTTTGAATTGTAAGTGCATGGTTTAGCTAAAGAGACACTTTAATTTGTGGTTTTGTTTTTAACACTTTTTATTCTTAAAACCTTTAATGATTTATCACATTATGAAATAATTCCTCTTCATTTATATAGACCTGTTTGGAAGTGTCCACCAATTAAGTCAGTAGAAACTTTAACGTGTGAGTAGGTTATTGCAAAAAAGGTAGTTGATTTGGTTAATAAATATAAAATAACAAATACTTTGCTCAACAAAAGGTTTGTAGTAGGAGCCAAGTGTATTTAATCTAAGTACCCCTTTTCTAAAATAAACTTTGTTAGAAAAAAAGATTTACAAAAATAAGTAAATAGTACTCACCACTTACCACTCTCCTCAGCTCCTGGACTCTTGAATGAAAACAGAGGCACAGGAAGTCTGCTCTTTTATCCTCTGAGCTGGGCTGGCTCCTCCCCCTCAGAATGTACCAAGTCCAGTGAGGGGTGAAACCTTCACAACTGTATATTATGGCTGGCTGAATTAAATCAACAGTTATACAAACTCCATATAATACATCTATTCATTTGAAGATGGATAATGAATTTCTCATTTTGGGGTTAAATAAAGTGCGACTGATTGAATCATATGTGGGAAGCTATTCATTGATGATTATTGTTTGCACTTTTGAGCCTCTTTGTGTTTTTTGATCAAGATATTTATACAGATGTAGGCATTCAAGTGCATGTTTAAACCTGGTTAATATGGAATCTTAATATCGAATTTTAAAACCAAAGGGTAATTTTGGTAGCTGAGCATAAAAATAACAGGAGCATAAATCTTTGAACATCATATCATCATAAATTATATTGATTTAGAAATATAAACATTATACTTAATGTCTAAGACTGATAGAGGTAGCTTAAATAAAAAGTACACAGGATTGCACTTTACAAACATTTTATGCATCAAAGACTCACTTTATGTGGTTAAGTTTTGATGTGCTCTTTCTGACTATGTTATATTGAAAACATTATTAAGATTAAAATATTATGGATTCTTTTAAAAAGCATATAAATCTTCTCTATGAATCCTTGCATTATTCCAGTAAAATACATGTACTTTTTAGAATCCACCGAATGAGGTAAGATTAATTTACTAGCCATATACCATTATAAAAGAATTTGTCTTTTTCACATAACCCAAACTTGCTGTCCATGAGATACAGAGAGGTCTGGGGCCATTATACAGCACCCCTGGAGCAATTGGCCTTGCTTAGGGACCCAATGGAGAAAAAGCTGTGGGATTTGAACCAGCAACCTTCCAGCCACAGGTGCAGATCCTTAGCCACAGAGCCACCACACTTTCCTCTCGGGATTATGAAATGGAAATATGTAGTAAAAGAAATTAGTAATCACATTAATGGATCAAAATATTAAAGATTTATGTCACTGATTGTATAACTTTAGTCTGTTTTCTTTGTAAATGTTTATTTTGTGACTCATTCAGTCCTGATTACTTTTGGAACAGTTTGACCTGTCTGTTTCAGCAGAGGTTGCACGTGCTCTGTTGGTGCAGTGGGTTTAGCTGAGTGGTCCTCTCACCGGCTGGGAGGTCTGGGTTCAATTCCTGCTTAGGGCTGAAGTTTTTTTTTTCTAATAAACAAAGTCTACTTTTTAAAAACATGAAATAGTAAATATGTATAGTATATTAAGATTTTTATATAACTAGATAGTAAAAAAATCTTTAGGAATGAAAAACAGGTAGAGCACGCTACATTATGAGGTGTGCTGTCGGGTGCTGGATAGCTCAATGGGTTAGAGTATGGTATTAATGAGCTCAAGGTTGTGGGTTCAATTCCTGCATGGGCCATGAAATCCCATTTTCCATGGTGTGGTGGCTCTATGGCTAAGGATCTGAGAGTGGCTGGTAGGTTGCTGGTTTGTATCCCACAGCTGGCACAGGAATCCTATTTCATTGGGCTCCTGAGTGAGGCCCTTTACCCCAAATGCTCCAGGGGTGCTGTACAAATGGCTGACCCTGCAGTCTGACCCTGAGCTTCTCTCCCTGTATGTGTGTCTCATACACGGGGTATGTGGAAAGACAAATTCCTAATATCATAAAAATATATATGGCCAATAAAGTGTTATTATCTATTGTCCTTTACCTCTATAGGGACACAAAAAGTTTTAAAAGTTAAAAGTCCAGATGTTTCCAAAACATCAATTTGTGATATTTTTGGCTGCTTAGTTACGTGATTCCATATTAATATAATCAAGTGGTATCAATTCAATGCCATTATTTATAACAGCAAGTGGTATTTACTATGTATTCTTTGAAAAGGATAAAAATAATTTCACATGTATATAAACTATATAGTGTTAGAAGCAGCATGTTTAAACTTTTGTATATCCCACTGTAATTCACCAATTTAAAGATTTTGATGCCTAAAAAGATGTATGAAGAAGGTGGAATACTGTTGTGTACATTATTTATATATTATGTTTTATTTTTACTTTCTGCTATAAAATTATATATTTGGATTTTCTCTTTGTCGATGTAAACCTGAAAGAGGCACATTATGTTCACACCCTACAGTATAATAATAAACTATTTGTATATATCCAACTAAGCAATCTTGTTTTTATTCTATCTACTTACTTTTAAGTACTTTGATATTTAACATGCTGTCATACACAGTATACAATTCAATTTCTATAACTGGCAAAGATTTGTTCCTTACCTTTGACTTGGATTTAAACTCAGGCATTTTCTGGTGACTGTCCAAATATTCCACAAAGAAGTGCAGTCCCACAACTGAGTGTTTGTAAAAAGTTGCAGCACCCAGCAGATGCTGAACCTTTTAAGTACTCCTGCATTATCACCTGCGTCTTCTGAATGGCTGGATCTGTAGATGGGCTGGTTAATACTTGTTTAGTCATCGGAATCAGGTGTGTCGCATTATGAACAATAGGGCTTTGCTAATTGACCATTTTGAGGGCATGTGGGGATAGGTTCTTGATGAATTAGCCACACCTCTGAGTTAATGATGAGGGGTTTAATAACACAGCCTTGGAGACTAGTAGTCAGTCTGCTTCTGGCTCCTGGATGGGTAGGAGCTCCTGGCTTGCAGCTGTGTTAGCCCAAAGACTGCTATGGAAGGTGAGTGGTTTTGATGTTTGTTGGGTTTGGGTGGTAATTTGAAGAAGGTTGTAGGTTGAAGTTGTTGACAGTTGAAGTTTTTGAAGGTGTTTAGAATATTTTTGTACTGTGAGTTTGGGAAGGGTTTTTGTATGTGATGGGTGGAAAGGTAACATATTTAGTTGAAACTTGACTGTCTTCTAAAGACTGTCCAAATGTTCCACAAAGTAGTGCAGTCCCACAACTAAGTGTTTGTAAAAAAAAAAAAAAAAAAAAAAAAATGTTACCCAGCAGATCCTGAACCTCTAAGTAGCCCCCACATTATCACCGGTGCATTTTGAATGGCTGGATCTGTAGATGGGCTGGCTAATACTTGTTTAGTCATTGGAAACAGGTGTGTGTCACATTATGAACAATAGGGCTTTGCAAATTGACCATTTTGAGGACATGTTGTGGTAGGTTCCTGGTGAATTAGCCACACTTCTGAGTTAATGATGAGGGTTTTAAAAACGCAGCCTTGGGTCTAGTAGTCAGTCTGTTTCTGGTTCCTGTAAGGGTAGGAGGTCTTGGCTTGCAGCTGTGTTAGCCGAAAGACTGAGAAAGGTGGGTGTTTTTTATGCTTTTTTGGGGGGGGGGGGGATAATATTTGTGCAATGTGGGTTTGGGAAGGTTTGTGGTACTTGTTGAGTTTAATGGTACTATAATCAGTTGAAACTAGAGTTTTTTTTCTGGAGATATGGAAGAAAAGTTACTTTAGTTTATTTTAATGTGTTCTGAAATCTGATGTTTATACTTGTGAGGGTTATGTTCTTTGAATTGAAATGTTTTCAGCCATGGGTTGTGTTCTATAAGGTTCTTTGTAAATGGGTTTTCCAAAGGGTGGTAGGATTTCAAAGGATTTAAACCTGTTTGGACCTGAATTTGTTAATTTTCCTTGGTTTTTGTAAGCAGTCAAGGCTATAGGACATTACAGTCTAGGATGATTGTTTTCAAAAAGGTGGCAGGTAAGAGAATGTAAACGGGTGTTGCATCAAAACGCGCAATTTCGTGTCATACTGCAATTGACTGTATGCAAATTAGATTGTTAATAGTACCTGGAATCACCTTGTAAAACCACCAGGTGGAGCTCATAAAGCTTAACCTTGCATATCCAGCATTTGAGCTGTCACCAGAAATTGCCAGTTTTGAATCCCGATTACTGCTGAGGGACAATCTTTATTCAATTAAGAATTTAAGTTGTATATTCTTTAGACTTTAAACTGTGTATTACAGCATGTTAATCATCCAACATTAAAAAGGGTATATTTGATGAAAGCAAGATTGCTCAGTTGGACAAAAGCACACAACCTACCTTTATCATAAATATTTTATGCATCAGTATTTACTGAAGATATTACTAATAGTATTAATGAATGTAGTTTTTTTTTCAGTTCTGATATTCTATTCGTGGGATACTACTCTTGACTTCCGAGCCTGTGAGCGGGTCAGTCTGTCATGCCATCCCGACATACACTTCTGAATACTTGGCTTTCTTCGGGTTGTCTCTCCTGGCTTCCGTGATTGAATGTTGAGCTGGCTTTCCTATTCTTATTGCCGGATATCACTCCGGACATCCGTGTCTGTGAGCGGGCTCCTTGCCTGGCTCTCCTTGGGTTGTTCATTCCGATATCAGTGATAGAATGTTGAACATGTTTTGCCCAGTCTGTGTTTTTTTTTTCTTGTTTTTTGCTTGGTGTTGATTTTTCACTTCCCGGTTTCCCCTTCTTTATGGTCTCCCAGGTTTAATTCTGTTGTGGTTTGTGCTTTTTTTTTTTTTTTTTTTTTGGCAAGTCTCCGGAGCTCTACCTGACCCCCCCCTTCCTCTACCCAATAAAGTTTTAATACCCTGGAGGAGGGGGCAGCTCTCAGCCGTGGACTCCTGGAGGTTTCCCTTCTGTTAAATGAGGTTTTTCCTCCCCCAAGTGCTATGCAGCTCACTTATTTGTTTGGACTTTAGGAGCCACCCATTAAGGGGGGGGCGTGCTGTCCCGCCCCCTGCAGGGTGCTCCTACTGTCTTGTCCCTAGTTTCCTGTGCTTTGCTCTCCTTCCGGTGTCTCTCTCTCCTGGGGGCTATATATTTCTGGGTAACTTCGCTCAGCATTGATGTTCGGATATCTTGAGACCCGCCTAGCACCAGGTCGTTGCTCCGTCCGTGGCCTGAGGGCATAGCTGTCACACCCAGTACACCTAGATGGCGCTCTACTTTCCTCCTGTTCCTAGTTCCCTGTGATTATTCTTGTCTTGTTGTGTAGCCCATTTATTTCCTGCTTCTGCTCTGCTACTCACTCAGCATTGACATTTGGATGTCCTGAAATCTGCCTAGCACCAGGTCTCCCCACATCCGCTAACTGAGGGCATAGGTTTCTATACGGCATTTCCTGAACAGCTGAGCCCAGGCTAACCCCCGTCTTGCTCCTACGCATGGGGTCTTTTTGCTCTCCTGCCATTCCATGGTTCGTCCTTTCCGACATCCGTGACAAAAGGTTTCTATATGCCAATCCAGAACTCTTTGCACTGCTGAGCCCGGGCTAACTCCCTGTTCGGCCTCTTTGCATGGGGTCTTTTTCTGCTCTCCTGCTATTTTATGGTTCTAAAAAACTTTTCTAAAAATTTAAAAAAAGATTACATTGGCATGCCTGTAGCTTTTTCACGAAACCTCCTTGAGTTACGAAAACACTGGCTGTGTGTACGAAGTACATTGTGACTGTTTTCACAGCCTTCACTGTCATTTTTAAGCCATTTTTTTACCACGCTGGGTTATTCTTCTGTCCATATCTTTGGAAGGGAAGTGCAGAAAGCCTTCAAACAAATGCATTTTAAAGACCACGACTTGTGAAAGTGTTCACAGCCTCCAGGTAAAACATCAGTGAGCTAATTCTTTTTTGAAAACCTCTGGTTTTTCATTAATGCCTAATTATGCACTAACTGGAACCTGGGGGGCCACTGTGTACACACATTCACAATGTGAGAAATACTGCTCAATATGGCTTTGTGGAAAAACTCCTATATCACCATAGGAAGCAGAACAGTGCAGCCTCCAATTACCAAGACTGTAAGCACAGGAATTAAGCTTTGTTTGATTTCTGAAACCCTTTATTTATGTCCTGTTTTCATTCAGGTAAGGGTAAACTATATACACAATACTGCTGACAGCAGGAACATTCAAATTGTTACTCGGCAGCTTATTAGCAGCTGCACAATGCTGCAAGTAAGTGTTTTATACTTTCCAAGTCATGCTTTGTGTTGTGAAACGTTTTTTTGAAGATGACACTACAGGTAATACTGGAATAGGGGGTCTTCATGACTCAATAGCATTTACACACCAGACAGCCCCCCTCACCTTATACAACCTTGCTTTGGGTTGAGAAACTGTTTTTTTTTTTTTTTTTTTTTTTTAAGAGAACACTGCAGGTAATACACTGGGATGGGGAGTGCTTCCAGTAATTTCTGGGTTTCCTGTGTCTTATTTCAGTTTCACATTGGTTCTGAAAGTTAACAGTTTTGTAAGACATACTGCGTTTTGGGAGTATTGAAACTGTTACTTGGCTTTCTTTGTGAGGGGAGTTATCCTGAGAAAAGATACTTTTCATTACTGTTTTCAAATATAGCTATTATGCTGTGCAGTGTGGGGTAGCGGTTTACTTATCAATAGTGCCTGGAATCTAAAACCATTAAAAGGGTTATGAACAACAGGAGGCCATTCACTCAATCTAGCTAATGTAATACTTAATTTTAATCTGAGGACCCTTTTCTGTTTTTTTTTTTTTTTTTTTAAAGAAGCTCAAGTTAAATGATCAAAAACAGTTGGACAGATGTTGAAGTTGACCCACAACTGGCTAAATGTCACTGAAGTCACTAGGGACTTGTGTGGGGGGGAGATTTTAGGACCTTATGCGGTGCTTAGAGAATAGGTGTCCAGAAATCCATAGGACGAAAGACAGAATACGAGGTCGAATGGGCAGGCTAGGTCGGGTTTCCAGTAGTTAAGTCGGTATGGTGTCCAAATCAAAAAGCTGCAAAACAGAAATGAAGACAAAGCCGGGGACAGAGCAATCGGATATCCAGTAGTCAGGTCTGTGAGGTATCCAAATCCAAAAGCTGTGAGACAAAAATGAAGACGTTGCTGAAGACAAAACGGGGTCGGTATCCAGAAGTCAGTTCAGTAAGGTAAGCGCACAAGAGAAAGGTTAAGACATCTCAACAGTGAGCGAGGGTTTAAATGAGAAAGAGGGTGTGAGCAGTGCTAATTGCTTAACTAGGGTGCAGGTGTTGATGCAGAGAGGTGCATGCGGGAGTGCGGTTCGTGACAGTACCCCCCCCCCCCGCTCACGGGCGGCTCTGGATGCTGTAGACTGACGGAAGATCCTGATGAGGGATTTATCCAGGATGTCCCGTTCTGGAATCCACGATCTGTCCTCGGGACTGTATCCTTCCCAGTCTATTAGGTACTGGCACTGCCCCCTGTACCAGCGAGAATCCAGAATCTTATTCACGGTAAAGGTGGAAGTGCCATCGATGAGACGGCCGAGGTTGGGGTCTAGAGAGGGGAGACGGTGATAAGGCTTTAAAAGAGAAACGTGGAAGGTTGGGTGGATTCAAAGGGTAGGGGGGAGAGCAAGACAAAAGCTAACCGGTGTGATCCTGGAAACAACCCAGAAAGGGCCGACAAAATGGGGTCCCAACTTGACAGAGGGTTGGCGTAATGGAATTTTCTTGGTTGATAACCAGACAAGTTGTCCCCTTTGGAGCCTGGGAAAGGGTCTTCTGTGCTTGTTTTAAGAGAGAAGACGTATATTGACAGATGGAGGGAATATCCGAGTCAGTGCTATTCAGGAGGAGTGAGGGTTGATACCCCAAGGAGCAGAGGAAGAGTGAGACGCCGGTGGAGGAGGAGTAGAGGGAGTTATGGGCGTATTCGACCCAAGGTAGCAGAGAGTTCCAGACATCCTGGGATGGGGAAACGTAAGCTTGCAGGTAGGTTAAAAGCTCCTGGCTCAGACGCTCGGTCTGGCCGTTGGCGTCGGGATGATAGCCGGTGGCGAGGGAGTCGGAGGTCCCTAGAGCCTTGCAGAAAGCTTTCCAAAAGTGGAACGTAAACTGAGGGCCTCTGCCAGAGACTATATCAGTCGGTATGCCGTGGAGTCTGAAGACCTGATGAACGAAAACGTCCGCCATCTTCTGGGCAGTGGGTAACGAGGTAAGGGGAACAAACTGGGCGGCTTTGGAAAATCTATCAACAACGACAAGAATGACAGACTTGCCTTTACTTAACAGGAGATCAGCAAGGAAATCCACGGCGACGTGAGACCAGGGATGCTTGGGGATAGGGAGAGGTTGAAGGAGACCAGCTCTTCTGAGACAAGGTGTCTTGACCCTGGCACAAGTGGAACAAGCCTTAACAGTCGGTGACATCGGTCTCGAGGGAGGACCACCAGAAGTGAGAGGAGATGGTGCGTCGAACCCCCAGATGACCGGCAACGCGAGAGTCATGGCCCCAGCGGAGAATGTCGGAGCAGACCTGGTCAGCAACGAAAATCTTATCCGGAGGGCACTGGGGGGGGAGTACGGGCTGGTTGGACAGTGAGCGTCGTACGAGGTTCTCAATGTTGCAGCGGATGGCGTCGATCTTATGAGGAGGGATAATGGGTTTAAGGTGTTTCTCAGTCAGGAAGATCATGCAGGTAGGAAAGGGCGTCAGCCTTGACATTCTAAGAGCCAGCAGTGTAAGTGATGAGAGTGTCAAATCGGGTGAAGAACAGGGACCACCAGGCTTGTTGGGGATTGAGTCGCCTTGCCAATTGGAGGTAGGTCAGATTCTTGTGATGGGTGAGGATGGTGAAGGGATGCAGGGCCCCCTCCAGCCAGTGTCTCCACTCTTTGAGAGCGAGTTTAATGGAGAGTAGCTCCCTGTCACCCAGAGAATTCATCTCGGTGGGAGACAATCTTCGGGAGAAAGGCACAGTGGTGAAGAGCGCCCCTGTCCCCATGACGTTGGGACAGGATAGCTCCGACTCTGTGAGAGGAGGCATCAACTTCCAGGACAAAAGGCAAAGAGGGGTCAGGGTGGTGGAGGAGTGGAGCAGAGGTGAAAAAGTGATGAAAGGTGCTTCAGGAGTCCATTTTGCCATGCTTGGAGCCCTTGCGGTCAAGGAGGTAATGGGGGCTGCGAAAAAACTGAAGTGGCGTTAAAAATTGGCAAAACCCAGGAAGTGCTGAATCTGCTTCAAGTTCTTGGGGGTGGGCCAGTCCCTTATGGCTTCCATCTTGGCAGGGTCCATCTGAACACCAAGTGGAGAAATGTCACCTAGGAATTGCACCCTAGACACATGAAAAAGGCAGTTCTCCAACTTGGCAAATAACTTGTCCTCAATGAGGTAACCAGGGACCTCCCGGACATGGGTTGTGTGTTTGTGAAGGGTGCTGGAGAAGACCAAGATATCATCCAGGTAGACCAGGACATACCGATTTAATAATATCCCGAAAAATGTCATTCGTGAAATTCTGAAAAACAGACGAAGCGTTGGTGAGACCGAAAGGCATGATCTGGTTTTCGTAGTGGCCGTGAGTGGTAATGAAAGCCGCCTTGCATTCGTTGCCCTCGCAGATGCGGATGAAGGTTGTAGGCACTACGTAGGTCAAATTTTGAGAAGATGGTGGTGGCCCGGACAGATTCTTTGGCGGCTGGGATAAGAGGCAGATGGTAATGGTTCTGTACGGTAATTGCATTAAGCCTGCGGTAATCCACACATGGTCTTAAGGAGCCATCCTTTTTACCAACAAAAAAAACTCGCACAGGCGGGGGAGGCGGAGGGGTGAATAAATTCTGATTTCAGAGTCCTGGATGTAGGTTTCTAAGGCCTTGGATTCCTGTATAGAGACAGGGTATATACATCCACTGGGAAGTAAGGTACCTGGATTTTGATCGATGGGGCAGTCGTAAGGGTGATGTGGGGTGAGAGACAGTGCTTTCTGTTTACAAAATGCCAGATGAAGATTGGCGTAAGCAGGGGGTATAGTGGATGGGATATCTTGAGAGATGAGGGTGATTGGGAGTTTCTGGGGAAGTTGACAACAATGGGTTGTCATGCCCCACACTCTACCTCGGAAATGCCATTCTGTCCCTGTCATCCCACACTCTCCCTCGCAAGCGATGTTACATTCCCAGAACCTCTGCTTCACAATCTCATCCCTGATTGAACCCATCACATTCTCACATGCATCAGATTCCTCAAATTCCTCAAGTTTCCTAGCCTTTTGACTGATTGCCCATTACAAATCATCTGCTTCCGCCTCTTGACCTCGCCTTCTGGATTTTGACTTTTGGATTCTTTTTGGATATCTCTCATTACGGAACCCTTTGCCTCCCTTATCAACCCAGCCTTGGGATTTCGTCTTTTGGATCGTTCCTTTGCTACTCTGTGTTCTGTGGGATTCTGGTCACGCATAAGGATCCTCCTATTCTACCTATAGGTTCCCTGACATGGGTAATGCAGCGAGGGCTCCAGGCAGTGATATCGTGGCAAGCCAGGAAATACGAGGATTGTGTACTTGCAACCAGGGAAAACCAAGATTAAGTGGAAGAGATGGGGAATGGATGAGGAGGAGCTGGATCTGTTCTTGGTGAGTATTACCCATATGCAGAGAGAGGGGGATCGTATGCCATTCCACCAATCCCGGAGAGAGGGAGGAGCTGTCGATGGACTGTATGTGGATGGGAGGGGAGACTGGCAGCAGGGGAATCCTTAGAGAAGTGGTGAGACCAGAGTCTAGAAAGTTGCCCACAGCACCTGAATCAACAAAAGACAAGATGGGTCTCTGAGAACTGCCCCAGGAAAGAGTAGCACAGAGGGAGAGCCTGGATGTGAAAGGACTGAGAGAACGGATACTGACCTTAGCAGGGGGTATGGGTGGTGCGAAGGGGTTGGACTAGAGAGGAGGCCCTGAGGTGATCGGGAGCCCCACAATAAAGACAGCAACCCTCAGAGAGTCGGCGGCTCTGTTCTTCAAGGAATAAGACCAGAGGGGAAGGGGGAGTAGCCAGAGTAGGAATGGGAGGGGTTTGGCTAGAGCCCTACGTTGTTGCAGGTGGACGTCTAACTCTACCACCAGTGAAACAAAGCTCTCCAGCGTGGGACAGACCCCTGCGGAATTGATGAATGAGAGCCTCCTGGTTCCAGGCAAGCTGGGAGGCCAGAACCCGAAAGTCTGTGATGTATTTCTGGAGAGGCTTTGCATCTTGCGATAGGACTGAAAGGCGAGAGGTGGCGAAATAGGATTGGGGCTGTCCGAAGTTGGTGGTCAACAGTGCTTGAAACTGCGAGATCTTAGCTTCCGAAGCATTCCTGGTGAGGAGACCCGCAGCCCATTCCAGGGCCCGGCAAGAGAGGTAGGCTACCATAAAATCTACCTGTTCTTTATCCGTAGGAAAGCAGTTTGGACGGAGATTATAAGCCATCCAGCACTGCATCAGGTAAACCTGGCATGTTCGGATTGCCATCGAATCGGTTCAGGGTGGGAGGAGGCATGGGGTTCCGGGGTGGGTGGGAAATGACAGGCTGTGGGGCAGACCCGGAGACAAAGTTAACTAACTGTTGAACGTTAGAGTGCCTGAGTGCTTTGCCAGCAGCGCTGAAGGAAAATTAGAGCCCGCGGGGTCCATCTTAAGGCTCACTGTTCTGTCACTGAAGTCACTAGGGACTTGCTGTAAAAAGGTGTTAGGACCCTATGCGGTGCTGAGAGAATAGGTGTCCAGAAATCCAAAGGGCAAAAGATGGAATACGAGGTGAAGACCTGAAGGACGAAGATGTCAGCCATTTCCTGAGCAGCAGGTAACGAGGTAAGGTGCACAAAGTGGGCGGCTTTGGAGAATCTATTGACGATTACCATAATGACAGACTTGCCTTGACTTGGGGGAAGGTCAGTAATGAAGTCCATGGAGACGTGTGACCTGGGACTAGGGAGGGGTTGAAGGAGACTGGCTCTCTTGAGGCGAGGAGTCTTAGCGATGGCGCAGGTTGGACAAGCTTTAATATAGTCGGCCACGTTGGTCTTGAGAGAGAGGTGTGATGAGATGTCCGGTGAATTGAGAGTCATGAAAAAAAAGTTTATACTGGGGTGGTACAGGCTGGCTGGAGAGAGAGTGGTGCACAAGGTCCTCAATGTCGCAGCGGATAGCGGAAATGATCTTATTGGAGGGAACAATGGGTTCAGGGGAATTCTCAGAATCAGGGGGGTCGTGCAGGCAGGAAAGGGCGTCTGCCTTGATATTCTTAGAGCTGGGTATATAGGTAATGAAGAAGTCGAATCGGGTGAAGAATAGAGACCATCAAGCTTGATGGGGGTTAAGTCACCTTGCTGACTGGAGGTAAGCCAGGTTCTTGTGGTCAGTAAGGATGGTGAAGGGGTGCAGAGCCCCCTCCAGCCAGTGTCTCCACTCTTCTAGAGCGAGTTTGATGGAGAGTGGTTCCCTGTCACCCAAGTTGTAATTCATTTTGGCAGGACACAGTCTCTGAGAGAAAAAGGCACAGGGATGCAGAATGCCCCTGTCCCCATGGCACTGGGAGAGGATGACGCCAAATCTGTGTGCCGAGGCATCCACTTGCAAGACAAAAGGTTTAGAGGGTCAGGGTGGTGGAGAAGTGGAGCAGAGGTAAAAAGGTACTTCAAGCGGAGAAAAGCACGGTCAGCTTCAGGAGTCCACTTACCCTGACTGGGACCCTTGTGAATCAAGGAGGTAATGGGCTCAGTGACAGAACTGAAGTCCCTGATGAAGCGATGATAAAAGTTGGTGAATCCCTGGAACCGTTGAATCTGCTTCAAGTTCCTAGGGGTGGGCCAGTCCTTGATGGTATCAAGATGGACCCTGCCAAGACAGAAGCCAAGTGGAGAAATAATGTAGCCTATAAATTGTACCTTGGAGATGTGAAAAAGGCATTTCTCTGCGTTGGCATACAGTTTGTTGTCGATGAGGCGATGGAGGACCTCCTGGACGCGAGTGATGTGTTCCTGAAGAGAGCTGGAGAAGATCAAGATGTAGACCAGAACAAACTGATTGATAATGTCCCTGAAGATGTAGTTCATAAAATTCTGGAAGACTGCAGGAGCATTCGCGAGGCCGAACAGCATGACTTGATATTCATAGTGACTGTGGGTGGTAATGAAAACAGTTTTCCATTTGTTGCCCTTGCGGATGCGAATGAGGTTGTAGGCACCACGTAGATGGAGTATAGAGAAGATGGTGGCACCCCTGATGGCTTCTATGGCTGCAGGGATAAGGGGCAGAGGGTAGTGATTCTTGATTGTAATGGCATTAAGGCTGCGGTAATCAATGCATGGTCTTAAAGAGCTGTCTTTCCTTCCGACGAATAAAAAAAAAACTCGCACATGCAGGGGATGAGGAGGGGCGACTTGAGCGAGTCCTGTATGCAGCTTTTTAAAAAAAAAAATTAAAAAATAAAAAAAACAAAAAAAACCTGCAATGGTGGCTGTAGGTGTTATACTCTCCTCCACTTAATTCAATGTCCTCAGCGTAGGGCTATCCCATCCTGCAATGTTGTGCTCTCGGACTCCTGTGGGTTTGTGCCCTACACCCTGTGGTACCGCTGTGTTCATACAGTGTGAACACGTGATATTTAGAAATGTAAAAGATGTCAATATAATGCTATTAAGATTTGCTCTTTTAGTTTTGAAAATAAATGTTTATTTGTTTAAAAACACTCATAGCAATTGCACCCAATCTCACACTTATTTAAATCAGTTATTTAAGACATCACACTACAGATGGTGACAGCACAGTGGTGAAACAGTTGTACACATCAATAGAAAGTCTTTTAGTACTGTTTGTGCTACAGTACTTGAACTTTATTATTGTTATTATTTTTTTATGTTTCCATATTATATTCCCTATTAATTCAATTCTAAAAGTATGCTTTTCTGTTGTTTTTATGTGTGATTTCTACATTTGTAATGGCATATGATTTTGTGCATGTAGAAGAGGCCTCATTATGAGTAAATTTAGAAGTTTTTGTGTCAGTGTTTCAACTTTTGAATGTGTCTTGATGGAATGGAGGAGTGTTTAAAGTTGGAGTTTAAAAGCAATTAAATTTGTGGTAGATGAAATAAATGTGATCTTTTATTGTTTTGAGTAAGTTTGTGGGAAATTACTTTGTCTCCTTTTTTAACTTTAAAGAACTTGAATATGTTTGAAAAAATGTTTGTAAGTTGTTTTGTAGTGTGATGGACAGTGTTCTCAATTGTAAATTGTATTTTCAAAACTTTGTAATGCAAGATTTTTTGAAGTTGTTTAATGCTCAATGTCTGGTGTATTGTCATTTTGTGTTGTAGTTTTAGCATTGTCATTTGAGCACAATAAAGTTGCTGGGTGTGCTCTTTCAGCGTATTAGTGATTGAAAAGATGTGGGTATGTTTTGTTGTACAATATTGTATTAAGTTGTAGTGTTTGGTGATGTTGTTAAATGTTTATCCAAGGTTGTTTAATTGAAGAAGTTTGATAAATGGATGTTTAACATCCTTTCAGGGATTGAAGAGGCAGGTGGTAAGTAGCTGTTTGTAAATTCACATTTTTGTTTGAATGGAAACCTGAAAGAGGTTCTTTGTTCACAAGCTACAGTATAATAATTAACTATTTTATATATCCAATGGAGTAATGTTGTTTTTTATAAATAATAAGCACTTTAATATTTAATGCTGTCATACAATATGAAGTTTAGATTTTTTTTTTACTGGTAAAATGTGCAGATGTGAGGTGGTGTCTGTCTTCCAAGAGGGATGTTTTTGGTCATTGCTGTGGACTGTAAAATTGGAATGGAATCTGCTATTTGTGTGCATGTTGATGAGGTGATGGTAGTTCTTTGAGGGGATCTTTTTTGTGTGCTAGAGGTTTAATTTTGAGTTGGTTGAAGCTAAAGCTGTAAATTGTGGTAGATTAAAAAAGTTTATTGTTTTGAGTATGTTTGTGAGAAACACTGTTAAAATGTGTTGGATGGAAAAAAACTTTATGTTTCCAAAAGTGTTTTGTAGTGTAATGGACCATGTTTTTCATTGTATATATTTGTAATACAAGAACTCTGACATGGTTGGAAACTCATCAACTGTCCATTTCAAGGTCCATCTACCTTTCTGGGATTGAAGAGGAATTGGGTAAGTTTTTTGTGGGTGTTCTTGTAGTTGGGGTGTGGATTCATTTGCAGATTGTAGGTGTGTGTTTCTTGTTTCACTATTTAAGTTTGGGTAGTTGTTTGGAGTAATTGTAAGTAGAGCCTTGCATGTATTTGGCTATGTTTAAGTGTGAATAGTCTGGTTAGGTTTTGTATTGCAATGTTACTTTGGAAATTTGTATTTCTAATGCTTTGAAGGTAGGGTTAGTTTTGTGTGGTTTTGGGGGAGGGATTTTTTTAAATGTATTTTATTTGGATATTAATGTAAATGAATCTGAAAGTTGTTTCTTTTGTTTTTCTACTTGGGTCATATTGTTGGAGGTGGTGGGCAGATGTTTGTTTCATTGGGTACCTGTATATGTGCATGGAGTGTGGTGCAGATGAGGGAGGTGGTGTCTGTTTTCCAGGTGTGATGTATTTTTATTTCCTGACTATTGGAACTGAAGATGAAATGGAGTACATCTTGAAGAGGCCTCATCAGGAGCAGTGTTTGAGTGGATATTTTTCTGTTGCAAGTGTTTCAACTTGAGAGTTTCTACAAGCAAGTCAAGTTTCTGGATGGAGTTGAGGAGCCTTTCTGAAGTAGTGAAGGACTTTTAAAAGTTGTGGTATGTTAAGTGAATATGTTCTGTGTATTGTTTGGACTAAGTGAATGGTTTGTTTTTGGACTGTAAAGAGCTTAATTGTGATGGAAACAAATGGATGGTAGATTGTTTTGTATTGTGAAGGATGTTCACTGCATGTTATGTTGTCAATTTTCATGATGTGGTTTAGTATTGTAATTTGAGCACAATAAAGTTTCTGGGAGTGCTCTTTGAGGATTTGTATGATGACTGAAAAAATGGATATGTTTGTTATACAATCTTGTTTTTAGCTGTGTTGTATTTTTAGTGATTTGGGAAGGTATCCTTTGTGTGTGTTTTTTTTTCCAAATGAGCTAGAATTCAAGTTGTTTTAAAGAACAGTGTGATTTTTTTTAACATCATGTAAATTGTAATGTCTAATACTTTCATAGTTGAAGAGGCAGGTGGTAAGTACCTATTTTTGTGTGTGGGGGGTTAGGGATAGGTTTTATCTCAGTAGATCTGGCTTGTTAGTTTGTTATGGCTTCTAACCTTAGAACAATATGGCCATGTTCTGTCTTGTTTTGAGTAAGTGAATGTGGGATCATTTAGCATGTAATGTGGTGTTTTCTATGGTTGTAAGGAATTTTGATTATGATGGTGAAAAGGTTTGTCAATCTTTTTGTATTAAGAAAAACTAAACTTGTTTTTAAGGTATTTTAAATTGTTTAGGGCTCAATGTTATGTTGCCAATTTTTATGAAGTTTAGTATTGTAATGAGCACAAAGTTTGTGTGCTCTGAAATTTGTAATGATGACTGTTATTCATTCATTGTTTTAAGCTGTACTGTATGGTTTTGTGAGAATTCATTTTTTCAAAATGAGCTAATGTGAGAATTCAGAATTGCAAAGTTTTATTAATTTGTAATGCTATGTATTTGAAGTGGTTTAATTTGCACTGTTTGTTATATAAATATTTGTTGTTAGTATTGTAATTAGAGCACAATAAAGTTTTGGGTGTGCTCTTTCAGGATTTATTGTTAAGTTTTGTAATATTTGTACAATGTTCTTTGGACTGTATGTTCAGTCATTTGAGTTTTGTGTTTGCAAAATGACTTGGAGTGTAAGTTATACCTTGTCACAGGTTTGAAACTAACTGTTCAATAGTTTCAGCGGCTGAGGAGGTGAGTGGTGAGTATACATGTCATGGTTGTATGGCTTATTGCTGTAGTGTTGATAGCTTGTTATGGCAGCATTGCTTTTTATTTTGGACCCTAGGAAGTTAAGTTAAGTTAAGTTAAGTTAAGTTAAGTTAAGTTAAGTTAAGTTAAGTTAAGTTAAGTTAAGTTAAGTTAAGTTAAGTTAAGTTAAGTTAAGTTAAGTTAAGTTAAGTTAAGTTAAGTTAAGTTAAGTTAAGTTAAGTTAAGTTAAGTTAAGTTAAGTTAAGTTAAGTTTAAGTTAAGTTAAGTTAAGTTAAGTTAAGTTAAGTTAAGTTAAGTTAAGTTAAGTTAAGTTAAGTTAAGTTAAGTTAAGTTAAGTTAAGTTAAGTTAAGTTAAGTTAAGTTAAGTTAAGTTAAGTTAAGTTAAGTTAAGTTAAGTTAAGTTAAGTTAGTTAAGTTAAGTTAAGTTAAGTTAAGTTAAGTTAAGTTAAGTTTAAGTTAAGTTAAGTTAAGTTAAGGTTAAGTTAAGTTAAGTTAAGTTAAGTTAAGTTAAGTTAAGTTAAGTTAAGTTAAGTTAAGTTAAGTTAAGTTAAGTTAAGTTAAGTTAATTAAGTTAAGTTAAGTTAAGTTAAGTTAAGTTAAGTTAAGTTAAGTTAAGTTAAGTTAAGTTAAGTTAAGTTAAGTTAAGTTAAGTTAAGATAGTTAAGTTAAGTTAAGTTAAGTTAAGGTTAAGTTAAGTTTAGTTAAGTTAAGTTAAGTTAAGTTAAGTTAAGTTAAGTTATTAAGTATGGTC